>NC_052019.1:4457537-5096704 GCF_015832195.1 Motacilla alba alba
CAGAACAAGTTCCAGGACAGGCTCCTGCACAGCTGCTGTGATAACCATCCTGCATTGCAAGACATGACCTTTTGCAGTTATCCTTGAATTCCTGCCTTTTGGCCAGAGATTAATGCTTGTGAAGGTCTTCCCTCTCACCCCATGATAGTCAGCATTCTGGCAGCCTATGCAAAAGCCTTTGGTAAAATTTTGTAGGAAATTAAAACAGGCTATACAGCTCCTGCCACTTTATCCCTTATGTCCCTCGACCTCTTTAAACAGCACCATCAACAGAAGCTGTGATTACTCTTCTCAAATAAAAAATAATTAAAATATTCAAGGGTCTATTGTGGCGTTCACATTCTTTGAAAAAAAAACTTTTGCCCAGGTTTTCTCTCCTGGAAAGCTGAAAGGTTTTAGAGAAAAGGAAAACAATTTTTATCTCATTTGCTTCTCTTGTGTTGTGTTTGTCTGGAATGTGTCTGGAGATTGTTTACCCACAGGGGATTATTTCATTGGATTCTGGCGTGAGTTATTTTCACTCATTGGCCAATTGGGGCCAAGCTGTGTTGGCACTCTGGAAAGAGTCACGAGTTTTCATTATTACTTCTTTAGGATTCACTAAATATCTTTTCTGTATTTTTTAGTATAGTATAGTATTTTTTAATATATTATATTATAATAAAGTCATAAATTAGCCTTCTAATAAGATACATTCAGATGCATAATTCTCTCCTTTGTCAGGGCACCCTAATTTTACAATAGTGTATGCTATAAATTTTTAGTGTTACTATTAATTTTCCCAGTGGAGATCTTAGGTTTAAAGGACTGTTAGTCCCTGAGCACATCTGTACATTTGCTAAGAACTGATATTTAATCCCCTGTCATTTTGTCTTATGATTCCATGAGGTTTTAAGTGAGAGGTTAAATATACTATACTATATGTATATTATATTTATTTAATCTGTGTGTTCCTGTAGAACTCCAGAGGCAATATCATCTAGTCCTGGTGATTTGTTAGTGTTCATTATGTTTATTTGTATTACAATCTCTTTCACTGTTGCTTTGCCAGGTAGCTAATGCTGCAGTGATCACAGCACTTCTATGCAGCCTGGTGATCCCGTGGTATGTTCTGCTCCAGAAACATTTTCCTTGCCTGACTGCACAATGCAGGAGATGATTCTCAAAACATCACAATGGATTGGCACAAATAGCATTGTGTCCTTTATTTAATTCAATGTATTAATGGTTGTGGGATATCTGACTTTCATTCCATCCTTTGCTGGTCAGGGTTAAATTTCAAACTTCCAGTATTTCAGCCCCTCTGATTTAGGTATTCGAGAGTCTTTTGAGCCTCCTGCTGAAACTGCTAGGCTTTAGAGAACAACTAAATATTCATTGGGCAAAAGACTCTGTGATCCTAGTGATTAGGGTATTCATGTGCCAGGGGAGACTGAGTTCCTGACATTCTAATGAATATTTACATAATTTTGTGTGAAGTATTCACTGAAGCAGAAACAGCAAGTTGCCTGATCACTTACCTATAGAATCATAATTCTCTCGCCTTTCAGCTCAATTAATTTTTAATTGTGCCTCACAAAGAGGGACAGCCTCAGGAGAAGGAACTTTCTTCACAGAATGTCCCGGTACTCTGAAAATTCACCTAATGTTATTTTTCAAACTCTCTCAAAAACTGAAGAGATTTAAACCTATTCCTTAGACTTTCTCAGGGTGCTTGTCCTCAGGAGGTCATCACCTCTTTTTTCCTCTGGTCATATTTTTTGAAAAAAAAATGTAGTTTGTTGACAATTTCTTGGAGGAGGTTCAGCATTTTGAATAACAAATGGAAGATGCTATTGAAGTCCCTCAGAGGACTAGAGTTTATTCCTTATATTTTTATACTGTGGTCCCTGGCTGGGTGTGGTGGTTTCCCATCTTGGTTTTTAGCATTCCTAGTACAAATTGTCAGTTTGTTTGTTTCTTCAAACCTCTGCTCAATGTATTCAGAAGGTGTACTTTTAGGAATCTAAGGAAATGGTAGCATCCAAAGATTTTTAAATGACTGCACTTCTCTACATAGGATTTGGTAAATAAATGTCTCTCTGTGCTTTGTGGTGTTTCATTTTGGTTCTTCTACTTGCTGTTAGGAGGCTGCTTCTAAGAACTGGCTACAAATGCAATGGAAAGACTCACAGAAAGAAAAGGAACACTATAACCAAACAAAAATGACCTTGGAGTAGGAATATTACCAAATTTGTTTCCCTCGGAGTACTTCAACATGGTATTATTAACCTGCAAAATTAAACTTCTCAACTAAATTCCCAGAGCAGGTGAAATGTCAGGATTTCAACTTCTCAGCCTCATGTAAGCCAAGACAAAATTTAGAAAAACTATTGTTACACAAGGGCTCACCTGTGCTCAAGATTACAGGTACTGTATTTGCCATATTCTGTGTACACCAGTGCTGCAATTTAAAACTTGAGAAGCTCCCCTTTCCCTAGATTCCTAAAAATACACCTGCATGAACTGAGCAGAGGTTTGCAGAAACCCAGGGAATTTGTACCAGGTATTCACGGGGCAGGGAAGCTGTGAGTTCCTGAATTCCCCCAAGATTACCAAGAGTACAAAGTATTTATGACAAAAAATGACAAATGGTAGCTACTGTGTGTGCTTTGAGGTCTGAAATTTTGTAGTAACTCCTTCTGTTACTTACAGTGCCAAATTTGAATTCAAATATTTGAATTAGGCCCATTCCTTACCTGTTTTTTGTTGTTGTTTGTTAGTTTGGGGTGGTTTTTTTTAAGTTTTGTTGCTTTTGCTGTTGCTTTCTTTTAACAACAGAGGAGTAACTCCCTTTCATGGGGCATTTCTCACTGGTGGTTCATCAATTATACCAAATCCAGAGTCCTTCTGTGCTGTAAACATAAACTAGAGATTTTGCTGTGGCTTGAGATACTGAAATGAACTGAGCTAATGAAGCAGAGGGAATTCAAAAGCTGTCTGACTACAGAGACATCATGTTCATGAGACTGTCAAATATTTATATTCATGCATTAATTGCCTCAGATGAGCTGCTCACCTGTTTGAGCTGTTATCCAGACACCTGTACCAGCCTCTTGCAGTGATGTCTAGGCAGTGCCCTTCTCATAGGTCTTAAAACGATGAACTTGTGCTTCTTAATGATTTTCCATTCAGCCTTGGGTTTAATCACAGGTAAATTAATGTAGTACACACTGATATGACGGGGGCTTGTTTCCAGCTGCAGCCTCTCACTGTTAAAGTCAGGTGTCATCTGGCAAAAAAAGTAAAGTCATGGCAGAAATCCAACAGTGCAGAGAGAGAAGGGAAACAGAAAATCTGTTTATCACTTCAGACTGCATGTATAGTGATTTTACCTCTCAGGGTAAAAACTATTAGTACAAGTAGTTATTTCTGAAGAGGAAAGGAGTAGTGAGAAGAGTAGGTTTATTTTAGACAGGGTCTGGCAGGTCTTTACTCTCTTACTGCAACAAAAAAGAGAAACATGGTCTATCTTCTACTATATTGCCTTCAATAAGTGGCTAATTATCTTCAATACTGTTAAGCCCAAGACAAAATAGAAGCAGAGAAAACCACAGCAAAATACAAGAGATGGCATCTGGGACTGGTTCAGTTAGCTCTGAGGTTAATTTTTCCCTGTGACACACTGAGCACGACATCTGACGCAAGACTCAAAAGATCTCAAACCAATAAATGAGATTTGGACTGGTCTTTGACCCATAATTTCAAATTTTGAGTCTTGAACATTACTGGTTTATCTCAGCCTATGTTCCAGCACATTTTGCATTGCCCAAGCCCACACAGAGTTTCCAAAGGAGGATTTCTACTTGCTGAGTGGCCCAAGGAACCACATGTAACAACTCTTGTAAGTGCATGGACAAAATGTGTTTATTGGTTCCTGTGTGCCCCAGAAAACGTAGCAGTGGCTGCTTTTCCAGGGCAAACTCACTGGCACAGCAGGGATGTGGCAGCAGATCAGCAGCCAGCAGAAGTTTGGAAGATCTGAGATCAGTTGTTTCTGCTTAACAGGGCTTATCTCCCCATTCCTTGTGGTTTTGGCAAGTAGGTCAGCCAACAGATTCAAGGCTGCTTGGAGGGGGGGCAGGATGCCTCAGCACTGCCAGATGAAAAACCTTGCAGTGCACAGAGGAAGAATTCAGCATTCATTGGACTGGAAAGAGAACATGAGAACAATGGAAGCTCCAACAGAGAGCTGGGATGTCCTCTAGGAGGAAAGGGAGGCTTCAGCTCCACCTCCCAAGGCTCTTTATGTGATTGTTCCCAGTTGTATTTTCATGTAAAATGCATCTCCTGTTAGCAAGGACTGGGACCTCGGTCTCTTTCTGCCCATGGTCACCAGTAAGAGCTGTAAGCATTAGAGTGCCCCAAGAAGTGGGAATTAAAATGATCCCAAGGACTCTGGGTCAATCCTCCCTCATAAAAGTTGTATTAGGCTCACCAATATTGCCAGGTATTGAAATAAAGACCATCAGTACAAGTTATCTCCTCTACAGCTTTTATCCCTCACAACAGATGCTCCCTTTAACCAGCTCTTGGCAACAATATCATCCCTATTTATCATCTTCAGACTTTCTTTTTCCAAGTCACTCCAGCAGAATCTACAGAAGGTTCACAGAGAAGACACAGCTGGTGTCTCAGCTGCCTGACTCCTAAATGGCCTGAGCCAAAGGCAGAGCAGCCTGCCAACTCTCTGGAGCCAGAGCTGCCTTCCTGTTCACTATCAGATTTATGCAAATATCCTGGCCCTGGTCTAAAAATACCTGGATTTAGTCAGGGGAGGCAGAGAAGTGTAGAAAGCTTGTACCCTGCTCTCCCACCATCATCTCCCTGCACCATGTGTTGTAGCTGGAGACACACAGTTAAGCCAGGGCTTTGTTGTTACCTGGGCACAGGTTTATTTCCTGATAAAAGAAAAAACCAAAAAACTTCCAAGCCACTCAACAGAAACACAGGTCCTCTGTCAGAGAGGAAGAATTTCACTCTTTGCTTGTTGCTCACAAGTGAACTCTGAGCTTGTGACTGCAGTCAGCCAAGAGGGATCAATGCATTGAGAGAGGACAGGGAATCTGCTGTGTCATTATCATCACTAGAAATGAAGGGATGGGACTATTTTCAAGCTAAGAACAATTTATTGCTCAGATAAACGTCAGTCTCAGAGGCTGTGAGATTTTAGAGGAGCAAGCAGCTGGCCATAGCTCAAAGTACTCACAAGTTTCTTCATTACAAGGCAATACAGAACTTTCTAATCCAATGGACACTTGCCACAGGGTTTATTTTACTTCTCTAACCTATCACCTTTACTTACTTCTGCTGAACTGCAAATACTTTTATCCAATGGCTTCTGTCTCACTTGCACACATATGCTTCTGTTATAACTTTTAAACTCTTAACTTTATACAATCACATTACTATACTGTAAACCCTTCACCATCTTACCCAATACAGTTTTGTACTTACTTAAGGCATATTCTTACTTACAACTATAGAAACATAAGTTCATGATTTTTCTGCTTAATGTCAGTGTATTGTATTTTTACATCAATCCAAGCTTCTTCCAAGGCTGCAGAGCAAACCCTTCAGTTTCTGTGGAAGTTTCAGTTTTTTTCCAATTCCCACACTGCTGTGCTTGTGTTGTGAGGGATAATCCAGAGTGCCAGGTAGAAACCCTGAGATGTGCAGAAACTGAGCTGCAGCTCCTTGGAGATGAATGGCTCACCATGGCTCTGGTCAGCCATAAGTAATTTTAGTAAATAGACTGATAATCAGATTTAAATTATTGAGAGTTGCGGTGAACAGACTGAAATACTCCTGTCTTTCTTTGGTGTTTTTTGTAACTGTTTGGGGAAAACATGAGAGCTGTTCCATAGGATGTTACAATTGGCTCATTGTTGATCTTTATATAAGCTATAGGTTACATGCTGACTTGGACTACATGCTTTGCATTTAGCAATTAATCTGAAAGTTTATGCTCTTTTGCTGAAATTGAAGGATGGAAATCCTAAGACTTGTGTCAGATAATAAAGCTTGTATTATTACATCAAATTATAATTGTTTTCCCCAAAGAAATGACGTTTTGCACATCTTTGTTTATCTCTGTAAGTCAGTAAATAGGCTCTGGATATTAGGAGAAAACAAGATTATGCCCCAGTCACCAGCCTCTAGAGAAGATGACTGAGAATAAAGAACAATGCATGTGTCTCTCCCTTGCTGACAGGTTTATAAGTGGAAGAAGTAATGAACAACACTACAGTGAGTTGGTGAAATCATTTTACACTCTGCCAATGTAGCTTAGAAACCTTTTCCAGGCTACAGTCCAAGAAAAAAATCTCTCACTAAGTGTTACAATCTGTAGACATCAACAATTTCAGGGGTGAAACCATTTAGTTTGTACAAAGGTACATTTGAAATTTACTATCTGGAGTTCAATGTATAAAATGTCACTAAAGGAACCAACCTCTTAAGTCATTAAAAACCCATAAAATCAATTAATTCCTCATCAACCACTATGAGTACAGTAATTTTTGGAGGTTGTGAGGCTTTTACAGAGCCCACATCTGGTCATTAGATCTGAAACTTAAACCGAAGACTCCCTCATCCAAGCAGGATGTCCTTATTGCTTGCATATAAATACACTTATTCTGTGAACAACCTGGGCATTATTTATTACCCTATTTGTTACCCAGGCAAGGGAGGAGGTGTGACCAGAACAGTGTTTCTAAACTTCAGCATTTCAGTGAAATTTGGGGGTTGTCACAGATCTCCCTTCCCATTGACACTGAAGGCATTTTCTAGTAGGTGCTATTGGGTTTCCAACCAAGAGCAAGGAACTGTCCCTACTTCCCACGGATTGCATCTCTCTAGTTCTTCCAGCAACCATGGCAGTCCACAAACTCCTATTTACCTGGCACATGACAGCTTTGCCTTTTCTGAACCTAACAACTCTTTGCAGAGCAACTTTGAATTAAAAAAAAGAAAGTTCACCTCTTTCAGCTGGGTTCACCCAAAAATACTGAATTCTGTAGTGCCACCAAAGTAACATAATTTTTGCACTGCAGGTAGCAGTCATTCCCCTGAAATGCACCTTTTGAGTTTACATTATCATCTGCGTTTCTTTTTGTAGAAACAACACAGAAACCAGAAGGAATTTCTGTAAGATGTATTGAGGGGTATCCTGCTGTTCTATGAAGTGCTTCCATGAAGGCCTGTTATTTCCAGAGCACCGTAAGTGAATAAAAAACCTTGCAAACACACACACAGACCTGGTACCTGCTGGGAGAAACTGATAGTGTAGTTCAGCCAAGGGATAAGAAGTCAGGTATAAGAACTCACATTTTATACATCAGACAATTGCGACACTTTTTTATAATTTTTTTTGTTTGTTTGTTCAGTGGCACATTGCAGTTCTCTTCATCTTTTCCTTTGCCTTCTACTGTTTTGTTTAGTTTTGGGGTTTTTTTTTTCCTTTAAGAAGATGATGAGATCTGATGAGGAAGAGAGCCATGAATTTGTATCATGAAATAAAATCCACCTCCCATTTCATCCCATATTGTGGATTTCCTGACCTCTCCAGAGAAAATGCTTTTACCTGATTTCCATGCAGCAGAATTTCTGAACCATTCATTCTGAAAGCCCTGCACATCCCACATCATCTGTTCCCTCCTTGTTGCATACATAAACTCATCAGATATGAGAAGAGATGAATACAATTTGAGTGAGAGTGTTGCAGAGCAATCTCCTAAATGCTGAGAGGGAAATGCAAGGGTTCACTTCTGATTAGAAAGGTTTTCTGGTTGGTATCTCCACTTGTTTGACTTTGCTCTCAATGGGTGTTTTGTTTTTAAGAAGAATGGAGTGATCCAGTTAAGCAATACTGGATATTTAACTTCACAGAAAAAAAGCAGTCTATTTTTTTTTTTTTGATCTTTCAGCAATCAAATTTTCTTACAATAAAATAAATAGTTTGCTTAAAGGGGAGTTAACAGCATAGGATATAAATTATGGAGATATTTGGTTTATAGGGTAGAATCAATTTCTGCTTTTCAAGTATGGACCCTCATCTATTAAACTAGTCATCATTTAAGGGAAGCTCTGGGAAGCCTTGTTGGGATGCCCTCAGGCCCATTGTTCTTTGGGCCACGTGGTTGTGCACAGCACAAGGCTTCTGCTTTTAAGGATAGGAGGCCATGAGTTCTACACACTGTGTGCTTCAGAGGTACAATTACAGTCATTTCAATGAAGTAGCTCCTGGCTGGTTTCTGAGGAGGTAATAGAGAGAAGCAGCTTTGGCAAATGGCAAGAACACTGGAAATTTTCAAGAGGTGGTTTTTATTATTGCCTGATCAAAGTGACTGATGAGTACCCTCGTACTAGTCTTATTTCAATTTTACAGAAAGGGATATCACACCTTTATATAATGTTCCTTGAGACATTTTGATGAAAAAAGCTCTGTAAGAGCCAAGCAGAATTGCTGATATTACAAGTGGACCACATGCAGAAACAAATCCTATTCTCTTGAATTTAAAAGATTGTATTCAATCACTTTGTTTCTCTCTCTCATTGTACTGTGTATATTGTACTCTTTGCTTATTACAACAGTAAAGCCATGCTGAGATTGCTTCCTGCAGAAATGCTTCCCTGTTCAGAACACATTTGAGCTACTTGAGAGCAGTCAGGTAATTATCTACCTGTTTGCTTTCTCTATAGGAAAACCTTATCACCGTGACCCCTGGAGTGTGGCCTTTCTCACTATTGGCACTTACATTTGACTTTCTGCTTTCAATGCAGAGGTGAAACCCAAAAATACCTGAAACAGGCTGTTCTCAGTGCTTGTCACAGAGCAAACAGAAAATGGACTTACACGAGATAAAAGCAGTTTGGAGGTTAACAGATTAACTGTGCCCTCAGAGATGTGCAGAATAATTAAATTATTTTTATTTGGAGCTAATCTGGATAAGGCAGAGCTCCTTGTCATAATAGTTAGAGACACTTATACAATCTGAAAGGCTTTAAAAAGCTATTTTAATAAGTGGCTGCACAGTGACAAATGTACACTCACAACATCAGTGGCATCAGCCTTTATTTTGATAGGGCGACTGCAACTGTAATCTCCTTCAAAAACTCCCCTTAATTGATCTAAATGGTGCAGCATCCTCTATAGAAAGGGGAAAGCATTAATTAAATATTTAGCTTTAGAACCAAAAAACCTGTAATTTACTTTTTCACCTTTTTTTCTATTTCTTAGTTGATGTGTCATAGCACTGGTAGTGGAATGGTTTTATTCAGGGGCTAGGTTAATAGCCATAAGTACAAAGAAGAGAAGTAAAGTCTTCTCCCTAAAAAAACAAAAACCAGAAAGATTTGAGACCATCTGCACATTCAAACACAAGGGAAGTACAACAGTAGCCAATGAAGGTTAATCTAATAGGAACAGTATTGATTCTTGGATATTATTTCTATTATTGTTGGTTTAAAATTAGTGAAGAACTCCCCCCTTAACATTTCCCTGAAGTGCTAAAAACAATGATCACATTGCATTTGAAAATCAACTAGAGCTGTTCCAGTGAGAGTATAAAAATCCATTTACTTCACACCTCCTTAAATCCTCTTAGTGCCATAACAGATTAGCGTGTGAGGGGGAAGCAAGAGTTTTATTATAATTGCACTGGACGTTGGCTTTCTCAGGGAGGTTTGATGAAGAGGTGAGTTCTCAGGAGGGAGGGTTCTCAGTGAGGAACCTTCTGGTGAGAGGCCTCCTTTCCATGCTTTGACAAGTGCAGGGAAGGACATGTTAATCTCATGGGTGTTGCATTTTGTGACTCTCTGAAATGAAGGGAACTGTTTTAACACTGGCTTTGAATGCAGGGTAATAATACTGGCTTTGAATGAAGGGAGCTGCGTTAACACTGCCTTTGTCATAGTGATTTCTGGGGGGAGAATATTCCCCTCATTAAATATAAGCATTTATGTCAAAGATTTGGATCAACAGAATTAAAGTAGTAACCTTTTGCACTGCTTCTTTTCAGAAAACTAATTAAGGGCTGACTCCTGTCAAACCAAAACAAAAATAAAAATGACAAATATTTAGAAAGTTCTTTCTGCAGAAATTTTCATTCCCAATGTCAGGTGCAATAACCAGTAGCCTTTAGTTAGAACTGCCCAGCAGTGTTACTTATTGCCTGAGTATAATCTCTCAACAATGTTTTCTGCTGTTTTCTCATAAAATTACAGAAACATTTAGGTTGGAAAAGTCTTCTAAGGTGACCAAGTCCCACCATTCCTCCAGCACTACAAAGGTCACCACTAAATCATGTCCCCAAGTGCCACATCCACACTGCTTTGAAATAACTGAGGTTCTATGGAGCCAGGATTCAAATCTATTTGCTTTCTTGGCTTATTGTTCACAGCTTTTTCATCCACCTTCAGTAATGCAAAAGTTAAGTGTTTAAAAGCAATTTATCATAACTTATTTTCCACACTGGGGACAGAGATAGGTGTCGTACAATGCAGTGTCATTGAGACAGAAATCATGATTTTCATATGGGAATTGTCCTCTTCCTCACGCCTTAGTAAAGTCATTTTATTTCTTCAGGTTCCCATCTGGAAGAAATGTAAAACACTGGTTACTTCTCTTTTCTGAATAATCTCAAATCCATGAAAACAAGCAGAATTATGTCCCCCACATGTATGGGACATCTGTAATCACCTTGTCAAGAAATATGCAAGTACCTCAACTTATCAAGATGAATCAGAAAGAAATTTTTAAAGATATACCTCTATTTTGGGCTTCTGGGAATGGAACGTAAAGTGCATCTGTACATAGATGAGGACACTCAATTGTAGCCTTTTTGTTCCTAGTGAAATGGAAAACCCAAGTACAATACAGAGGAAGGGTGCATCTGGATTAAAAAAACCCGAACAACAAACCAAACCCAAAAAACCTCTAACAATCAATCAAATAAAAATAAACCCCACAATAAATAAAAATATAGCAAAACCAGGAAAGTAACCCATCCTAACAGTTCAGGGAAGCCACAAAAAAAGTGTCAGCTCCCATAAAATAATTAATTGAAATTTGGGTGACCTTTAGATTCCCCGCAGCCTTAAGAGGGTCTGGCTTGGTGCCATGGGAAAGAGTCACTCCAGTCCTGTGGGTATATTTACAGATACCACCAGGCAAACCATCTCAAACCTTTTACTGATAATCCTCCACCAGGCAAACCATCTCAAACCTTTTACTGATAATCCTCCAGCAGCAGATTTTGAGATGTGCATCATCACTCTCCAGCTCCCATCGAAGCTGCCTCTGCGGTTTGAAATCTGAGTGCAGCCTGAATGATCTGGTAGTGATAGGCCTTTTAAACCCCAGCAAATAAATGGCTTTCAGCCACATGAAAATTCAGTTTTGTTGTGACTCAGAGGAATGAAGAGTCAGCAGTTCTGTAGGGGAATGCTGGCTATGATTCCTTTTGCTGTTCCAGTTGGACTTCTGTTTGCCAAGACTGAAGGACTGGCAGATTCCTCCTCACAGGATCCCTGTGCATGTCCAGAAATTCCCAACCTTCTCTACCTACAGGCAGAAGTGCAGGGTCCACTGGTGAACAACCTGTGCTGGTTCTGGGAATGGCTGCTATTTCTGGAAATGGAAAATAATCTTTCTGTACCAGTAAATTTTGGAAAACAAAATGTACAGTAATTCTCTGGCCTCTCCAATAATTATCCAATGACCTGAACTGCACCTGTATGTTCACCTAAATCATAAGCTCACTTGGTATCTTGGGATACAATTAATGAGGGATGAGTGAATAACAGTATTTAAAACCTAGAGTTAAGCTCTAACACTCAAGTATTTGTGGTAGACATGAAATTTTCCATTGCCTCTCAAATGCATCTTGTATGAACAAGAAAAGCAGGGAACATGGGGGGTTTCTTATCATTCTTGCTTAACTTTCACAGGAAAAATCTGCCCAAAACTGAGAATCTCCAGGCTGCCTTCCTTAATGGATGCTTTTAACTAGGCACTGGTTTTAGAGGGCATGAGTGGCTACTTGAACATACCCTAATTAATACAGTAAATTAATACAGTAAATTTTTTCATGCTGGTTCCAAATTCAACATTATTCCTACTTTATGATGAATTATTGCCAGTCATATCCGCTGGTGAAAGGGGAGCACAGTGGTGATGACTACTCTGTGCTGCAAGATGTAAAAGAATGAGTCTGTACCCTCTGCAGGGCAAAGGGGCTGAGTTTGTAGCCCAGAGCATCACTGAGATTTCACTGCTCTCAGTTGCAAATTTCAGCATGTTTTGGCCTCTGGAGACTACCCACTTAGCTGGTTTCTCATCTGAGGTGTGCATAATAATAATTATAATAAAAACCCCCTCCCTTTAGCATGTTGGGTATAAGAAATAGAAAAATCTTATTTATTGGAGTCTTGGAGACAAATTTCAGTCCCAAACAATGTATCACTACCCTTGGTTCTGGTAAACAAATCACAAAGCCAGCAAAACCTGACTGTGTACATTAATGAAACTGGGTTTCAACTTCAGTATCAAACAGAAACAAATAAAATCAGGAAAAACAAAGCTTGGGGTTTTCTCTGTGTTTAAAGCCACTTGAATACAGAAATAACAAACTCAAAGCTCTCAAGGCTGAAGTATGTGAGATTTATTCTGCTTCTTCAACCACAAAGGGATCTTTTTCTGCCTTCTGGCTTGAAACCTCCTGGTCATGAGTGTGGGTTCATCTTCTTTGGTCCTGACATTTCTCTGGTTTTGCCTGAGGAACTGGAGCAGGGTGAAGTCGTTTAGGGTTTGTACTTGTTTCATTTGTTTTCTTTTAAACTGACAGGGACTTTGGGCACTTGAAAGAAGACACCACTGTTGCCTAGCAGTCACTTCTGATATTCTTGTTCTACCTGTTTATTACTTATTTCTTTTCCTCCAGCAATGCCATCTACTTTATGTTGTACCTCAAATTCACACTGGTTCACATATATGAAGAAAGATTCCATAGTTGCTTGGGGTTTGGGTTTTTTTTCTTTTTTTTTGTGTGGTTTTTTTTTTCTTTTTTTTTTTTTTTTTGGTGTTTGTTGTTGCTGTTTTGGTTTTTGGGGGTTTTTTATTATTACTTTGTTTGGTGCTTTTTCTTTATTAGTTTTTTTGTTGGGGGGGGTTTGTGTTGGGTTTTTTTGTGATTTTGTTTCTTTAATTTGTTTGTGTTTTTTGGCAGGGATATGGATCCCATCCTCTGAATTGGATTCTCCTATTTGTGTATATACACACACATTCATTTATAGTCACATGCATACATATCCACATTTAATTTAAAATAAGAACTGGAAGTAATAATTGCTTTTCCTGAAACAATATAAGAAGACCACCTAGTTATCCATGGCAAGCATTGTCTGGAAATTGCACAAATAATAAAGTATAGATCTAAAATGAAATCTCTTTATATAGCAATTTGTACATTTTGCTCAGAAAGAACTAAAGAAATAATCCTTTATGACACAGGTAAAAATACCAATAAAATTATCAAAGACCTTGATTTTCTTCATTCAGTTTTTTCACTGAAAATAGTCAGGACTAATTTCTTCTCATTCTGTCATGGCCCAAGTGTGTAAACAATATAAGATCAAGACCCAAATGAGAATCTTTTACATACAGCATCTATTTTTCTGTTTAATGTTCAGATGTGATCCCAGGGGGCTTTCTCACTGGTTAGAAATTGATAGAGACCCATCAATATTCTGTTGAAATTGGAGTAGGTTTGTGTTTAATCTGCTGTATTGCTGATATTTATGCAAGATGCAGAATTTACTTATTGCCTGTTAATTATGTGCTGTTAAGCAGTCAATAAACAACTTTGATCCTGACTTGTGTGAATTTGTACAGGGAAGTGTTGCTTTTTTCCTGTGACCCTGATCCGTAGAAGAAAGAATCATTACACCTAGGTTTTAATGTTTAACTGAGATGTCAGCTGAGGAAGTTTGGCTCCCTTCCAGTAGGCAATGGGACATTTTGGTTCTGGGTGGAGATTTGTGTCCTGCATTGGCTGCATGACCCCCATGGTTATGGAAAGAATCTTCAGGCACCAAACCTTTAGGAAAATGCCCCAGACAAGTGTCTGGACCAGTGCTGGAGTTTATGTCTTAGGCTGGCCTTTTTCTGGGCTGGAAGAAGCTGTTGCCTCCTAATTGGAATACACAGACTTTAATTTAAAAAGCAACTATTTGAAGACAACTACAGCCTTCATTTGCTGAATAGCTCAGTAGTCAGAGGCTTTGATCAGAAGCTGAAAAAGCTTGGATCCCAAATCTACTTACGAGCATTTGGACATATTATTTTATGCAAATCACTTTATTATCAAAACTCTGGAATCCCATATGGCCGGTAGACACTTTATTAACACTTATAAAAATGAATTAAGGACTGCTTGGGAATATTCCTGACATTGGGACATGACTGTAGATATGCTTTCATTGCTCATCTCTGGCACTGTTTTGGTCCATAGTTTGTGTGAAATTGGCAGTTTGGGAGGAGGAAGAGGGTTCAATTACATGCCTTTTTGTGAGACAAAGATCCCAGGTGCATTTAACATCCCTGCATGCCCTTAAAATGTCTGCCCAATCTGGGCTGGCATCTGATTGGCAAGAAATTCTGATTTTTTGTTGAAGTGTGCTGAGAGAAAGCTGAGTGTTGTTCTGCACCATGGAATGCTAGCAAGCTACAAAAGCAGTGGATACACAGTGTTAAAAACCAAGTACTGAGTGTCCCAGTCTCTGCAGAGGCGTATTCCATTATACCAGATCACCTTCATGAGGTAAAACTTGCTAAAAACTATAGGGATTAGCAAATCACACCTGTCTAGAGGTAAGGAAGGGAATCAACCTCACCTGCTGTCACTGAGAGCAACATAAACACAGCCTTGTGACAGCACAAACAGAGGGGTTAAGCAAAGCCTCATTCTTACAGTTCATTCCACTAAGTTAAAACCAGTTTGTACAATGAGTGATGAAGATTTGGGGGTTTGGTTGTTTTGGTTTTTTTGGGGGTTTTTTTTGTTGTTTTTTTTTGTTTGTTTAAAAGAAATCCTACAATAAGTTCAGCACTTTTTATGCATACAGCTAGAGTCATCACTGGTTTCACAGGAGACAGAAACAGCAAGGAACCATCAGGAGAAGACAGCAGGTCAGCCAGAGAAAAATCAGTGAGACAGCCTGCGAAGAGCATGGCAGCAGTGGGAGTTTTGACTTGAGAATTGAACCTGACAACAACAGGTCCACAACACCCCCAAAAAAAGTCAGCAGCATGTTTAGCACTAGCTGACAGCCCCGCTGACATTTTACTGGCCTGCCCCGTTGGGGCCCCAGTGCACTGAATGTGCACTAAATGATCTTTTTACTTCTGGCAAATCAGCAGGGAACCAAAAAGTAAATTTGCTGAATGCTTGCTATTCTCTGTGGCAAAATCCATGGCTTCTCATGCCTCCCACCATAAACACAAAATCATTTGAAAAACAAACAGTGTAAAAGAGAGAAACTAGGCTCTTAATGCAAATTGCATTGTACTAAGCAAGTGAAGAGGCTAAGAATAAGTGATAGCAGTGCAGGCTCATGCTTTTGTCAAAAAAAATAGTCTTATTGGGTATTATTCACAGTTAAAAATTAAGACATTACAGGAATTTCTTTCTGGTTTGTCCAATTGTGGATTATTAATCTTCACTTTTACATCCATTTTCAGGTCATCAAATTCTCTTATCTTTGAATTCCATGTTATAAAGTCACCAACTGACTTGGAATTTTTTGAAGTGTCATGTTTTCATCTCTCCCTCTTCCCCCATCTAAGTTCATTCTCACAGTACCCACATCTTAGATGAAGACTTAATGATTTATGGGAGAATTTAGTTCAATTTTTTTTAGTTTTATGAAGCAAAAATCCCCCTGAGTTGTTTTTTATTGTAAGATTTATCCTTGTAACTCAGAACCTGTAACAGAAATGGTGTACCTGAGAGGTCCCTTGTTGGTGAGCTACCATCCTATTACTCACAAGACACAAAATGCTTATTTCACAAACATAGAAATGACATAGAAAGTAGACTTAGAGTTACAGCTATTTCATGAGAGACCACTCAAATTACAGCTATTTAATGAGTTACCATTTATCAGCAGGGCTGTGGTAAATGATTATGTGGACATACATTCTCAGCCCATGACATAGAGGAGATAATATACATTATTTCCTGTTACAGGACACCAGAGCACTTTCACAGGAGGTTGCCATAGCTCAGATGAGGCATGATAGGTTATTGAATGGTAATTAATGGTTACTATTGCCTGGTCTAGACAGCTGAGGGATTGCAAAGACACATTTTGAAGAGCATGGGATTCAAAACAAATAATGGGCAGCCACTCATGGGATTTGCAGAAGAAATTCTCTTCTCCTCACTGTGTTAGGCAGTGAGAAGAACAGTATGTAAACATATTGAATAAATATATAAGTCTATCTGTATATTAATTTCATTACTTTCTATTGCTATGAATAAAAAATACTGCTGAAAAACACAGGTAGAAAAATAATGAATCATTCCATACTTTTCTGTGCAATTCCATACAAGTTAATTCATGAGACTTCATTTTTCTCTGGTCAGATGATACATTGCTGAGAGGCTGAGTAAAATTTACATTTTAAATCTCTGTCTTGCAGCAGCAGCCATTCCTATAGTAATAACTATTTTATTTATTCAAGGGATAAATAATGGTTTTCTCTTGTTTGTCTATGAATAGATAAATTCAAGACTAAGTGCCCAGATAACCTGTTGGTCACACCTCACATGCATGAGGGAAAATCTCTCAGGCTGATAAAATAATCCTGGCTGTGGTTTGTCTACAGCAGTGTTTTCCTCAAAAGGGCCAAGGGCTATTTCAGATAACAGGATTTTATCTTTCAAAGATACCTCAATTGAAATACTTAATCAAAGTGTAAACAAGTCAGAAACAGAGTGATCTATTTCAGTCCAAAAACTGTTAAAAATTAAAAGCACTGAAGAAAATAGATGAATCCCATCAGTAAGGCCAGTGGTAGCAGACATGGCTGAGGTTCTGTGGTCAGACAAGTTGCTTTTGAAATGTGCAATGGTTTCTGTATTTTATCCAGGTCTTGGACAGTCAGACATTTCATAGAAATCTCATATTCAAATGTACTTAGGAAGTACAAGCAGGAACACTAAAGAAATATAAGATTATATTTGTCATTCTAGCCCAGAGGACAAAGTATGTATTTCAACATGGATATTTGGGGATAATAAATGAGCAATCCCTTTTTAAGAGGAGTCCTAAGATGTTTTATTGATGACCAGTGCAGGCACCCCTATGACTATTCACATCTTCAGTTCCTTTCACTGCGCTTCACTGAAATACGACCAAAGCCTTACTCTAAGTGTCCAAAGAAGTTATTCTGCATGTGCATCCTGGCTTCTAACAGATGTCAGGCCATTTGATCTGACAAAGCTGGACATTATGGAGATAACTGAATGAATGTAATTTGCCAATTATGGGCAGTATAACTCATTGTTAAATTCCAAATTATTATTATTAACTGTGCCAGTGTGTAAAAATGCTGTCACAAGTGATCATCATCTAAATAATCAAAGCAGGTTTCAAGAAAGGAATAACTCAGACAAGCTCAGGACAGAAAATCTTGGTTATCCCAGTAAGATAAATGGGGATTGGATAAGGGTTTGTTCATACTCAGGGGCAAGATTTTTGGCCAAAGAAACATATTTTTGGAAATACTTGGTGTAGAACAAAAATTCCTGTGTGCAACATGAACATGCTGCCCTGAAGGGATTTGGTTTCCTTGCTTTTAGAGAGGGAAAGAGGTTTTAGCCAGATGGACATCAGCTCAGCCATGCTTCCTGCTCCTACCATCAGAGCCAGGCACCATGGACAGCTCCTTGCCAAACAGCAAAGAAGCACCCACAGACTGAGAAAAACTGCACAGAATTCTGAGACTGCTGAAAGGTCTTAGCTTTAGCTGTGGTTCAACTTTTATCAGTGTTCTGGAGTCTTTGAGATGATTTTTCTTTGTAAGTGCCTGTGGTTGTGTATTAGGAAAAGGTTCTGTCCCCAGAGGGTGGCTGGGCGCTGAACAGGCTCCCCAGGGCAGTGGTCACAGCACCAGCCTGGCAGAGCTCAGGGAGTGTTTGGACAATGCTCTCGGGCACAGGGTGTGACTTTTGGGGATGGGGCTGTGCAGGGCCAGGAGCTGGACTGGATGATCCTTGTGGGACCCTTCCCTCCTTCTGTATGAAGAATGACTGAGGGAGCTGGATTTGTTTAGCCTGGAGAAAAGGAGACTCAGAGGTGACCTTATCACGCTCTTCAACTTCCTGAAGGGTGGCTGTGGTGAGCTGGGGGTTGGTCTCTTTCTCCGGGCAACAACAGACAGAACAAGAGGACACAGTCTCAAGCTGTGCCAAGGGAGATACAGGCTGGAATTAAGGAGGAAGTTTTTCACAGAAAGAGTGGTCAAATACTGGAATCATCTGCCCAGGGAGGTGGTGGAGTCACCATCCCTGGATGTGTTTACAAAAAGACTGGATGTGGCACTTGGTGCCATGATCTAGTTGAGGTGTTAGAACATGGGTTGGACTCGATGATCTTAAAGGTCTCTTCCAATCTAGAAATTCTGTGATTCTGTGATTCTGTGAAATCAGGAAATTCTGTGAGTCTGTGTGATCTGGAAGAAGAGGTACTGTGAGATCCTCTCTGTCCCCATGATGGAGAGGAAGACAGTAAAACAAGAACTGTTCTAGGTCTTTTTCTAGACCTGAACACCCTGATTACACTGATTATTGCAACTAATATCCCATCTGAAATCAGATTAAATGGAATTAAAGAAATAGAGAAAAATTTTGGTAATACAATTTTTGGTAATATAATTTTAGAAATAAAAAGAGCTGTGACCCTGAGGGGAGACTGCCAGTATCAGTCATACCTAAGGCAATGGCAAATGCTGGATTCCTCAGGAAGGAAGGGAATGCCTCCTTGAATGCACCTGGCACATCACCCTCAGTCCAGGGAGCACTCACTGACAGTGGCTGACTGCACAAAAATAAACACTTCTCAGCATTGAAATAAAGAAAGTCAGAGCTAGACTGAGCACAGAGCTGCCTCTCAGTGAAGGGGAGTTATTTCTGCAAGATTATTCTGCCTGGACTTTCTCAAGGTCCTGTTGACTTTGTGTTTCTTGTCATAGATATTCTGATTCCTACATGTACAAAGAGGATAGAGCTGAGTACTTACACCTTTCACAAGCAGGGGTTCAAAAGTATGTTAGCAATCCAATTTATCAGAACTTGTTTTTCCTACTGTGCAATCCATGATTTATAATTTAAATCCCTGTGCCATGTAGACTCATCTCTCAAAGGAAATAAAAATATGTCTTGAGCATAATGGCCAAGATTCACCTCTGAAATTCAAAGCTCTTTCCTTTATTGAAAGTACTGATGGTTTATTTCAAGATGTCTCCAGATTAAATAGTAAAGAAATTACAAACAGTCCAATTCCCTTAATAACAGGAGGAAGAAAGTAGTGCTGACGTTAATTTCCAACTTAACTGATTAAATGAAATCTTGCAAATTTTATGAGTTTTACTCTAAAACAAAACAGGCAGATTTTAATGAAGCATCTCCTTCACTAATGGCTATGCATTCAAAGCATATTAAAGAAGGAAGTGGTTCTGTAGCAAAATTAGATTAATTTCCATTGATAAAGTAAATGGAAATGAAATGAAGTGAAGGATACCTTTGTCTTTTAGTATATGAACCTTCAGTAGACTGACCTTTCCTGACATACTGCAGACATTGTGCTGGCATGAAACACTGGGATCACGAATGCATGATGATGATCTGCAACTTTATTTTTTAATATATAAATATTTAAATTTGGTGATACTAATGTCACTGACAGGTCCCAAACATACCATTCCTGGCCAGCATCTGTCAAGCTGTTAGATAACAGTCTCCTTTAATGAAAATTTTGCAGTTTACTCATACAGCATTTCCTTGTGCTTCAGTAACTGCATCAACAGAAATTTGATCTAAATTTCCAGATCTCCTTCTTTTGATATTTGACCATTATTGCTTGCCCTATCCACTACTGTATGGAGAACACTTTATTTATTCTTCTTCTTCTTCTTCTTCTTCTTCTTCTTCTTCTTCTTCTTCTTCTTCTTCTTCTTCTTCTTCTTCTTCTTCTTCTTCTTCTTCTTCTTCTTTTCTTTTCTTTTTTTTTTTCTTCTGCAGTTGCCTTTATAAATTTTTACAGTTAACTTGTTGCTCTTGGGTTTTGTATTCCCTCTTTTCCCAAGCTCTAAAAATGACATTTTCTTCAGCGTCCTGTGAGTGCTATTTTCTAGATCTCTGGGATCATTTTTGCTTCTCTTCGCTGGCCTCCTTCCAGCTGTTCCCAACTATTTTAAAGTGTGTTGTGTAACACTAAGGAGAGCATTTCAGCCAAAGCCACTGAGTAGATTAGAAGGATTACTAAGATTACCACATACATCTTGCAAGATACAGTTTTTGCTTTCATATGACCTAAATTGTTTTGGTTCTCATCCTTTTTTTTTTTTTTTTTTTTTTTCATTTTACAGATGCAAAACCTAGATACAGATAGATTATGTGAATCACCCCATTTCACATAGGAAGTTCTGAGATCTTGGAATTGAGTACACATATGCTGAATCTGGGAGAAATTTTATATTCCAAGAGCCATATCTGGGGTTTCAAACATTGCTGTTTCCCTCTGCTTTTCAATAATTTCACTGGTCTTTCTAACCTTTTCACTGCTGCCAAAAACTTTCTTTATGTCTTGATTGTCTCTTTTATCTGTACTAAAATTCTCAGAAGGATTCATCTCTGTCACTTGTTAAATGAACCTCACCCAAAATGAACTCAAGCATTACCTGTTTGATCACCTTTTCCAGCTTTTGCCTATTTTAGTGTTATTTTAACACAGAATCATAGAATGCTTTGGGTTGGAAGGGGCCTTAAAGATCATCCTATTCCAAGTCCTCTGCCATAGGGAAATCACTTTTAATTCTAAACTATAATAGAAGAACAAATTCTGATAAACTGAATTATTGATAGGCTTCTGCTTGTGAAATGCACAAGGGCTCAGACCTCTCCTATTTGTACATGTATAAATACCTGCCATGGGCAGAAGATGAGGACATAAGATTCTCCTTTTTGGTTATTTGGGAAGTACCTGCCATGTTTTGAACATTTTTGCGAAGGGCAAAAGATGTTTTTCACATTTGATTGTTACCATCTGCCATTTTACAGGCGTTGACTTTAGTGGGGTTATTTTTGCTTTGTATGAGTGCAGAAAAATAAGGGAAACTTTATTGTTCACAATTAAAAAAAGAGATCATCTGGTAAAAATTTACAAGATAAAGTGGACATGAAAGACAGAGTAAGTGATTGTTGTCAATCTAGTTATTTTACCTGCAAAAGCAAAACTGGACTAAATTTGGGGTATATTTTCTCAGGTTCAGAAGTGTTTGCAGCCCTTTAATAAGTGATAAAATTTCACAGTTGGTAAATTGTGAGGGAAAGATACTATGGAAAGCATGAAAAATTTGATATTCTGCTTAGGTCATAATGAAAGTCCTTGTATTGGTAAATTTGGACCTGCTCTAGATAAGAGATATGAGAAATTTGGTGCAGAACAAGTGCCCCTTATGGTCTCCTGTGACACAGGCCATGAGAGCACGGCACTGTTTACATGAACAGAGAGTTCTCAGCCTGGAAACAGCAAGTCAGTGATTGGAAATGGTTGAATTTAGAGAAAAAAAGTCCTTCACCCTGCTCTGAATCCTGATCTTCCAACATGTAGGCAACTCTGCTCCTAATTCAGTGGGATTTAAAGTTATGCAAAAGCTTTTGAACATGTTGGTCTTATTTGACTTCTTCCAGATTGTTCTTATTCTAAACACGTGGTGTTGGCATTTCCTGGATGTTTGGTTCCTTGCAAAAGGGTGTTTTCCATGACCAGGTGATTCTGACCTAGGTAGGATTTAAGGTACTGGAGACACAGCAATATGAAATATCTCAGGCACTTATGATCAGGAGGTTTTTTGTTTGGTTGGTTTGGTTTTGGGTTTTTGTAAATATTCACAAAATGAAATATGAGCACTTAGAAAAAATTAGATCTATTTTTTCTTTTGTAGTCTAATCATGGTAATTGAAGGTTAGCCTTCTTTCCCTCTGTATTTTCCTAGGCTGTAATCCATTTTAGGATTCTGTTATGGCACATGAAATGGATCATCTGCACTAGAAAGGAGGCTGTGGTGATGAAGAGCCTTCCATTTCCCCCCAGAATGTTCTCAAAGACTGATGAATAAGATCCTCAGAAACAATTACAAAGAGGGAGATCCATCAACAGTCAAGACAGATCTGGTTTTTTCCCCCCGAAGTTTTTTTCTAGGTCAGTTTGACTTAATTTCTAGAGTTTTGAACATCTTTTCTTGTGGACGTTTATTGACAGAATCTTTAGTAAAACCAAATTAGTCAAGACAGCCAATTTTGAAGGCAGTGCTTGACATGGATTAAGAAAGCCAAATTCAGGTTGATGATTCCTTGCGTCTATTTTGCCTTCATTGTTAAAAAAGTGTTAATCATTCTTATTTTACTAGAATGGAGTTAGTCTCATGGAAAAAGCAAAAATAAAATAATAATTTAAAGGAATTTTCATTTTTGTAGAAGAAAGAGTTTTAGGCAGCTTTATACCTCTAAAAGTCTGCAAACCTTGCTTTGTGAGAACAACTTGTTCTTCTAGAGGTAACTTGGGTTTTGGCAAATTTCTTTGTACAGTTTCCCATACAGTTCTGCCAGCCAGCCAGGAGTACATCTTCTACAAATTCCCTTACAAGCTGTTGTTGTAATTATTTACTTAATTGCATCTATTTTCTATCTCTTTTGCTCACAGCACCTAAATAAAGCCAGGATTTTCTTTACAATGGAATCTGGAGCAGGGAAATGCCATACTGTTGCATTCCTCAATGCCTTGAAGGAAGACAAATCCCAGTGAAAGGAGCTCCATGTATTCTAGTGATAGCTGACATCAGTGTAATGCACATAACCATGCTATGATAATCATCAAACCTCTGTATTTCCTCGATTTTTCAGGAAAAATCCCAATTGTTATGTCAAATCACACAACAAACTCCCCATGTGGAAGATGCTTTGGCACCCTGGCAGAATGAAGGTGAACATCACTAAAAGAAATGCAGTGGGATGATGTAAAGTAGTAAGTTCAGAAGTGATTATTTTTCCTTTTCTTCAGTTCTGCAATTAATCTTTTTGCTACAATGCAAGCTAAATTTGAATTTAAATTAAAATTATTTTTTCATAGTTCCTGTGTTTGGAATATCAAAAGTTTATTAATTCCTTAGATCATGGGTTTGCTACAGGTAAAGTAATTTCCAAGTTTAGGGATTTAGGTGATAGAAATAGAACATATAGAAAACATTAATATAGTCCAAATCATTCTGAATATCATTGAAAATTGAAGAACAAAGTTCTTCAGCAATTTCATTTTGCCTGGATTGCAGGATGAGAACAGATTGTGTCTTTACTACTGATTTGGTTTTGGCCAAAACAATGATATTTTCTCCAAAATTCTTGCCACTAATCTTGCCACAAGAGCAGTATTTTCTCTCGCTGTTTTAATGAGCATTTTCTTACTGTGTGACATATTGTGATGAATCTCCACAGAGCACTGCTAAGAGCACATGTGACTTCAGGAGAATGAATCATTATTGACATAGTAAATAGAGAATATTCATGTATATGCACCAAGCCATGAACACATTGCTTGTTCTGGACCTGGTTCTCAGCACAATGGGAAGAGGGTAATCCATGGTAAATACTGGCAACTGGTTGGATATTGAACAAAAAAAATGCTATACCTGGCAATACATAGAATGTACACATCTGAATTTTAACAGTGCTGAGAATGGGACCAAGTCAATTAAAAAAAAAAAAGAATTTATAACACTGTACTTGAGTGACTCAATTAATTTTCATGGCTTTCCTGGCAGCACAGCTGCAAGGTGAGAGCAAGACACAGAACCAAAGCTTTTGCTGCCAGCAGTAGGGCTGAGCTCAGTGGTGCAGATTTTCACCGTGTGCTCAGTGGTGCCACACTGGGAGAGGTTGTTGATTTTTCCAGTGGGTATTTACTCTTGTCTTTCTGACATGTGAAGACTGTTGCTCATGTTCTAAAAGTCCTCAAAGAAAGCAAAAGTATGGGATGGCAGTAGGTACTATTTCCTCTGTAGGACTTTAACCTTATTTAAAAACTCCTCACTGGACACCTTTGTTTCTGATTCAAACATCCAGAATGACATCCCAGCTGCTTCTCAAGTTGTTGTTTGCAGTCGATGGAGAAAAGACAGTGGGGGTTTGATAACCTGCTTTATTTGTCTATTTTAGCAAATGCCATTCTTTATTCCGTTGTTTAGAAATGCAACCCAAACCAGTATTCCAGAGATAAAGGTCCACATGCCAGATGTCCAGAATTAACTGCAGTGGATACCACCCAGTGTTGTGGGTAATACTTTATCTCCTGTGTTGGTTTTGTCTAGAATAGAGTTAATTTACTTCATAGCTGAGACATTTCTGGAACTATTGTTTGTATGGAAACGTCTTTCAACCAAACCCTTCAAAGGTTATGTCCACAGATTAGTTTAAGTTCATATGTGTGTTTTTATCTTCTCTACCTTTAAAAAAAAAAAAAGCCTAATAATTTAAGTTTTAAGCCTTTGTGTGATGATGCAGTTAAAACTCAAACCACAGTTTAGGTTACACTGAAAAAAGAGCAAACTAATCACAAAATATTCATCTCATTACTCCCTCTGACAGGTCATTTAATAGAACTAGCAAGGAAAAAATCCTTTTACAAGTAAGAAAAAATTAACGAAGGAATATATCCCAGGATTCCCTGGGAAAACATAGATTAAGACATTTAGAAATTTTCTCTAGGGATTTTAAGATCATAATTAACTGAAGTTGTTTCAATCTGTCAGACTAACTGTATCATCAGCATTAGCCCCTGTCTTATAAGTGTGACTGGACTCACAGAAGCAGATTTTTTAGAGTCAGTCATATTCCCAGGAGGATTCAATTGGATCAAAATGAAGCTGACCATGCCCTCAATGGGCTTAATTAGCAAGTTTAAATGCTCTTCAGCCTGGATGAAATACCTGCCTACTCTTGCCCATATATTTCAGTTTAGTACTTCGTGGAAATTCCTCTGGTGCCTTTGTATTGGCATTTCTCAACTTCCAGGCATGTCTTTCTAAAAATCTAATATTTCTTAGCATAGTGTTATCCTAAATATTGTGGATATTGATTGTGGCATGGATAGAGCATGTGGTCTCAGAGGAAAGTGGATGATTCAGTGTCTGAATTCAGAGAAGCCTGTAGAAAAAACTGCAGGGGCAGAATGGACACTGGTGGCATCTTTGGCTCATATTGACAAGACCAAACCTGTCACATTCACATTTTCTGAAAAATCCCTTTGCCCAGGATTTTTCTCCTGGGAAGCTGAGGAGCCTCAGAGAAAAAGGAAAACATTAATTATCTCTTTTGCTTCTCCTGTGTTTTGCTGCTTTGGAATGTCTTTGGAGATTGTTCACCCACAGGTGATTGTTTCGTTGGATTCTGCTGTGAGTTGTTTTGACTCTTTGGCCAATCAGGGCCAAGCTGTGTCAGGACTCTGGAAAGAGTCACGAGTTTTCATTATTATCTTTTCAGCATTCAGTAAGTGTCCTTTCTGTATACTTTAATATAATATAGTATAATAAAGTAATAAATTAGCCTTCTGATAAGATGGAGTCCGATTGATCATTCCTTCCTTCATCTGAGGGCAACACAAATACAATACAAAACCACTCTATTGAAAACTGTGAAAATTAAGGTTTTCACACAGGTAATAATTGATGTCCTGAAGGACTGTGTCTCTGCAGTTTCATTAGATGTAAAATATGTTCGTGGTCAGGTATTTTTATGAAAAATGGGTCAATGCATTTCACATGTTTTCATCAGGTTCAGAGAGGGGAGGTATTAAATAAAAAGCACCGCAGGTCTCAGGAGAACTCTGTAGTAATTCCAGAGCTTCACAACCCCAATAATGAGTCTGCAGGGAACCTCCTTTTGCCTCAGAGGGTCTCCATAACTTTTGATTACTCCAGTAATTTTAACTACCTGAAAACTCAACCCCTATGAAGAAACTGCCTTCAGTGCCTTGTCTTTGCAGTAAAGTAGTTCAGCAGAAAGTGCTCCCACATGTGTGATGGGAAGTCTTAACCTGCAATTTATAATCTGTATTTGGAAACATATAAACAGAGAAACAGGACTCTAATGTACTCATTTCATCAGCTAATTCTTTCTGAAAAGGGGGTGTTAGGTAAAAAGCAGGGTGGGACCCAATGGGAAAACTCCAGGGCAGCCTCTGTGACCCATAAACAGTGAATTTGTCTGTGGATTATGAGGAGAGTGCAGGGATGAGCTCAGCTCATGTAAAATAACTGATGAATTGAGCACAGTTATTTGTGGCTCATCCACAGAGCTTGATTTGTGATAGTGATCTTTCACCCAAGCATGGATGTTATTCAGCTGTGGCTGGTTAGATCTGTAATTGACACAATCCTCTGCTAAAAAGAATCTCTTATCTGTTCTTGCTATCCTTTATTTGTTTTGATAGATATATAGACTGATTTTCTTTTGGCTGTGTTCATGTTTATTTCTAGAAGTGTGGCCCTCTTAAGTTTTTACTGGTTCTGTTTAGCCATTGCCTTATTTTCATATAAATAAGCTTTCAGATATTTTAACTCAGATTATTATTATTATTATTATTATTATTATTATTATTATTATTATTATTATTATTATTATTATTATTATTATTATTATTATTATTATTATATTATTCATGGTACACACTTTTAACATTTCTTATATTCCCAGCTCTTAGTTTTCACACAGCCCTCAAAGTAACAGAATGAAGCCAGCTTCTATTCTAATTTATTTTTTACTGAAATGAGTTACAATGTTTTAAACTGTTTTTAATTCTAATGAAATTGATCTTGTCTTAAAGATTTCTACTAAGTAAGAAAGATTTCTAAGGTTTCTGCATTTCCAGATGTGAAGTGGGAACCCATTCCCCCTTGTCCTGTAGCTCCAAGCTCTTATCCAAGTCCCTCTCCATCTCTCCTGGAGTCCCTTTAGGCCCTGGAAGGTCCTGGAAGGTCTCCCTGGAGCTTTCTCCTCTCCAGGCTGAACAACCACAACACTCAGCTTGTCTTCACAGAAGAGATGCTCCAGCCCTTGGAGTATCTTCATTTCACTGCTGTTTTTGTTAACTTGAAACCAAGGGCAAGATGTTTGTGTGAAAACGGGAATTACAGGTTTAAACTCTCACCTATTAAATACATAATTTATCCTATTTTTGATCAAAGGCAGTGAATCTGCCTATAAGTGGCTGAAGGAGGATGTGGTAAAAATATTGTCCACTCTTTGCAAAGCAACTCAGTCATGGGGGAGCCTGCCTAGGAATATATGGAACAAGACTCTGAGTTAAAAAAGAAATTTCACAGCAACAGGAGTGGCCAAAATAATGCCTAATTCCTAGAAACTGGCTGAGTCCTGGAAGGACATCCTGGTTCAAAACAGCAGAGGCTGAGAAAATATCATTTCCCTTGAAATCTCCTTCAGAAATGCATTTTTCTGGAATAAGGAAGCCTGGGATTTGGAACATTTCCCAAAGCTGTTTCTACATTGGTCTTGCAATTTCTTAGCACATGACCTATGAATCTTGTAGAATTCATATTTAATCCTTCTTCTACTACCACCTCCTACCATTAATGAGCAGATGTTAGGAATTGTATACTTTTATACCAATATTTGTCTTCATTTAACTGGCAGCGTTTGCTATAAGAATACAATTCTTCCTTTAACTTTAGCCATTAATAATTTATTCAGTGTATTCCTGAAGTGAAAACAGTACAGACTTCATGAAGAGAACAATTGTTCTTTGTAGATGAAGGTTAAACTACCAGTGTAGAATTGCTTCCTACACAATGGGAGAAGTGAAAGATTATAAAATATGCCTCCTGTCAAGTAGACAGCCTTTAAACATTTTTGCTCTAAATGAATCCCTTGAATTGATAGTTTGGAGCATGGCTTGTGCTTCACAGGGCCCAGCTCAGTTATAAAACAAGCAGATCCCTCCTATTTATGCAATTTTTCAAAGCATTTCTGAATAAATGATGCCACACTTGTGATACACTGGAGCTCAGTGTTTGTGTGGTAGTAAATACTCACCCCAAAAGAGCATCCGTGTTTTGGTTTGTTTACATTTTACAGCAGGTGGAAGGAGGAAAATCAGGAGGAAAAAAAAAATTATCAGAACATCAAAGTGTAATTTTTCAAGCCTAAATAGAAAAGCTAAAGGACTTGGTATCCTGGACAATGAGGCAGACTTCTTTTACTTACCAGAATTTTTATTGATGTTACTGGAATGTCTTCTAATTTCCACTGATCATACATTGCTGGTAGTTAGAAAATTGAACTGAAACACACAAAACTCCAGGGCATTAGGAAGCTTTAAATTATGTGTTCCTCATAATTTGAAATGAAACCGTTTCTCAAGAAACAAAAATATTTTAAAATGGGACTTAATTGAGGCTAATATGAAGTAATTCTCTGGAGATGGTGGCGTCATTGACCCTGGAGGTGTTTTGGAAAAGATTGGACACAGCAACAGTTGAAATGGAGGTGGTCTCAGAGGTCTTTTCCAACCTTATTGATTCTATGATACTGTAATTTCTGAACATTTAAAAAATGTTATTTACTTACTGGCAGCCTGCTTTAATCTGGGATAAACAGAATCTAAATATCCAGCACCAGAAGATCAAATCTCTCAATTTTTACCTCTTCTGTGTCGGAGGTCATTGAAAGCTAAGTATAGGGCCTGGGCTTACCCCCTGATCTGAAAAGCACGAAAATCCACTGGAAATGCTGCTGATTTTGATTACATGGTTAGTGATTCTCACATCCTCAATTTATGTCTATTTTTGCTTTGTTGCAAATTTAATAAATAACAACAACAACAAGGAGAAGAAGAAGAAGAAGAAGAAGAAGAAGAAGAAGAAGAAGAAGAAGAAGAAGAAGAAGAAGAAGAAAAGAAGGACAAGGAGGAGGAGGAAGAGGAAGAAAAAGAAGAAGAATAAGAATCTGCAGTTTGTCCTGCAGATTTTACGGCAAAGGCAAAAGTGCTCAGAAAAGCATGTGATGGATATGTTATTGAGCTCATTTTCAGAAGACTGGGATCATATTTATTGATGCATATGCCATGTTTTCCTTAAGGTAAGCCAAGAGGAAAAGTTGTAATATTTGAGGGATGGACAAAATAAATGTTTACTAAACTAGCCCCCCCATCAGTTCATAGAAATTACTGTCACTGCCTCACTCTTTCTGCGGGGGACCATGTCTCAATAAAGCTGTCTTGGGGTCTGATGTGTATTTCCAGGAAGTGTGACTCAAAGAGCAGAATGTTGCTTTGTTCTCCCTGTGTGTGTTGTGCTCACCATAATGAGGCTAAAGCTGATAGGTAACATTTATAGCTCAGAAATAACAAGAGGAATCAGCAGTGCATACAGCCCCAGGCCAAATGGAAGTGAGGGCTTCACCTTACTAGTCCCAGCTTTAGAGAGAAACCAAAGTCCTTCCTTCTGCAGCAATTTCTATTCAGTAAATCCCAGGATGCCTAATGTAATGGAAATTTCTCAGAGCTTAAGCCCCAACTGAGTGCAGAAAACATCCTTCAGATAAAGCTGGTTCATAAAACAGAATAATCAGACAGCTGAGAAAACATCCTGCAATATGAGTTTTTAGTGTTCTAGGATTTGGTGCTCTAAAAAGATCTGTATCCGTACACCCCTTCTTCCAGATAACTGGGGGATTATGATTCTGCAATACACTCCAAAATAGAGTTAATATACAGTACTACAGTATACATTTCTTTGAATTACCAATTCTTCCTTGTTCACCCCTCCCTAGAATTTGATTTTTCGCTTTGAGCTTATCATATATTTAGTTGGATTTGTATTTGTGTTTCAAAGTTTTGCCATTGCTCAGCATTTATTGCACAGGTTTCTCTTAAAAAGGGAGGAAAAAAACCCCAAACCTTATTAATCTTCAGAAATGTTAATTACACATAGACTGGTGCTGGTATTTAGAAGTGCTAAATAATACATGCATAGAAAAGATTATTTAATTGTCTTAAATAACTAAATTATGTAAACACACTTCAGTCAAGCTCCTTCTCATCTAACTGAAGGGAACAGTCTCAAAATCAACCAGAGTACGTAGAATAGTCAATGTATAGCCTTTATTCATAACAGAATATGAAAAAAAAATCAAACAAGTTCTGACAGAGAGAGGACGATGAAAGCAGTGCTGTGTACAGATATTTGCTGCCTTTAGCTATCATAGTGGTTCCTTTCTTTTATCCTGGATTGAAAACACATGACTGGCAGGCTTGTTCTGAATTTTTTGCTCCTTGAGTTGCAGCCATGATTTCACTTTGGGTAATGAAATATAAAATTTACAGATAGGGATATTGGAGACGGGGCATTTGCCAATAGATGAAAGGAAAGGGAGTTTGCAAGCATGGCCCATAGGTTGCTGCTGCCTTTGGTCTCCAGGAGACAGCAAATTAATTTCTTTGCTTCTGCATCTGCACCATGATGTGAGCAAGGCCACCAGCTCAGGCTCCAGTTCAAACTTCCCAAACCCATGAATCTGGGAAACTCAGAGGACTCCAGCCGCACAGGCAAGCAGCAAAGCGCTGTGTGGTTTAATTTTTTGTTGTTGTTGTTGATGTTGTTGTGTTTTGCTCTTTGCCTGTGGATCTCCATCCCCTTCCCAGGAAGTTGTCGTGCTGCTGGATAGGACCTGGAAGATGCTGAGTTTGCAGTCCTGACAGGACAGTGTGGAGCCCTCTGTATCCTGTGGAGAATAAACATGGACACATGCAGCTGCTTTAGGGAATGCTGATCCTTCTGGCTTATCCCCACAAAGGAGGCACAGGGATGATATCTGTTTTTTCATCTGTGCTTTCTGTGATGTGCCTTCTACATCTGCTGATTTACACAGAGCCTGGCAGAGGGAAGGTTTAATTGTACTCTGGGCTTTTTGTTTCTGAATGATAAATACCTAAGAATTGTGGACACAGCAGTTGCTTGAATCCCTTGTGTATCTTTTTAGGTAGAGAGTAAGAGATAAGTAATTTTGGAAACAGCCAGTTGGAAATTATTTCTTGTTATTTACGGAGGAATGGTGTTTTCTAAAGGAAATATATGTCTTACTCTCTTATCTTTATTTTCTCTTTTCTTCACCCTTACCAGGAGCTTTAGAATTATTTTGGGGTATCCCTGGTATCATTAAAAAGGAGTCCACAGCCCAGGTGAGTGATGAACTGCCCATCACTTGTAATTTTCTTTGTTTGTCTCTCCAATGGCAATAGAAAAGAAAATTGAAGAAACAATCAGGTGTGAAAGAACTGCTAAGCAAATGAAGGAGTTTTACTAATTCCAGAGTCAAAGTGAACTGTGAAGATAACTCATATGAGCTCATGACAATCAAAAAGTGGTGATCAAAAGAGTTTGGGAAAGCTGTTCTTTGCCATAATATATGAAACTCAACCATAATAACAATTAAGCTTCAGCTGCAGTAAGAGCAGTGAGTTCTGTGGTATCCAGTGGTGACATGGATCCCCAGGTGATTATGAGCTCCCGAGATGTTTAGACTCACCTGTGGCTCTTTGCAACCATCTACATTTAGTGTTATTTAGGTATTGATGGAATTTGAATCCACTGGAAATACTGGAAATGTGTAATTTAATAGTGCATCCTCACAACTCCTGTAAGCAGATCCTGTAAATAAATTCAGCATTTTAAGAAATATTTTTCCATAATGATAGTTGAACACATGATAGCAGCAACAACCCAAAATGATAAGGATCTTTAGTTTTTTTTGCCTAGCCCTAAGGCAACATCTGTGTTAAGCTTCCTGAAGCTTTACCAAATGTGCCAAGTGGAACAAGGATATCTGGTACTAACTGGTACCTCAGCTTTTAAACAAAATCCAAGGATTTCCCCATCAGTTTCTCCATCTTTCCTTCTCACAGCGAGCAGCCAACCACACAGCTCTGTGCAGCCAGGTATTAATTCCTCTGACAATCAACCACTGTCTCCTGGTGAGCAGCAGTGTTGGGGAGTGCCAGGATGCTTTTCTAGAGATGCCAAACTGCTGCTATCCTGTGGTTTGGACTTACCTGTAATGTCAGAAAGTCTTGCAATAATTTATATATCAAATTACTGCCTCGTCTTCCCTGCACTCCAGTAAAGCAGGTGGGAGTGGGAGGGTGACACGCAAGGAATGGGAGGTGTACAGGATCTCCAAATCAGTCAGGGACAGGGATACAACTCAATCTGATTGTTGAGGTTGTTTCAAGGTACAAAATCAATTCATAAGGAAATACTGACTGAAAATATTGACTGAACTAACAATCCAAACTCAAAAATGCTTCTCATTCTACACCACTGCTGCTAGTTTGAATATCTCAATATTGTTACCTGTGTTACAGCAACACTTGGCTAACTCTATGTTTTGTCACAGAATTTTTAGTAATTGTAAAGAAGAAATGTTTCTCGGTGCTTTGTACTCAGTGGAAAAAGGGACACAGAGGATAACTGGGTTGCTAAGGTTAATTATATTTTATATGTTTTTACTGAAGCCAATTTAATTTGGCATCCCCTAGAGGAAAGAAGAAAGGACAACAATCAGTCATGGAGCATAGCTAAGAATATTCAGTTTTTTATTCTGCGTATTGAAAACTCAGTTGGGTCTGTGAGAAATCACATTTCTCTGTGACCCAAAGGACATCATAAATAAAACAAAATCAGGTTATCTTCTATTTTTTAATAATGCTTACAAGGATAAAGAAGGAGAGAATCCAGGCTAGGATTTTTTTTCTGTATTGCAATGTCCGACATCAATTTTGTCCTAATATATTCAATAAATGTAAATATTGAAATACGATCTATAAGAAGAGGCATAGTTTATTTAAAACAGCTGAGAAAATGTAATTTTCTTTAAACTTAAATAATTGAACAATGTCTTTTGCCATGAGTGAAAGCAAAGGAAGTATGCACACTCCACTGTACCAAAGAGTTAATGCTGTCAAAGTTAATTTTGTGCTTTTCAGATTGCAGGGATGTAAAGCCAGAGCTGGGAAGGACAGATAATTTTTATGCCAAATTAAGGATGACTCTAAAACCTAGTGACCTTTAAATGGGATGTGGAAATCAAGGATAATTGAGTGGCATGTCTGCTAATTATTTAAAGGAATTAATAATTCAGAAAGAGAGAACTGGCTCTGACCTGGTCTACAACTGGAGGGGCACATACACAATTCTGAGGATCCCTCATCTGCCTTGTGACCTCTACTTGAGGTATTCTAAATTCATTCTAAGATATGTGGGATAAATTAGAGTACTGGGAATTATGGAAGAGGTCAACCTGTAATTGTTGTTCCTGTAAGCCAGGGGAGCTCAGAGCTGCCACTGAACCAGCAGATTTCAAGGAACTGGAGATAGGGAAGATCCTGATTCAGGCGTAGGCTGGAGGTACCCTGACCACAAAACTCTGGATATCTCTGGGATACATCCTAGGAGTGCCCCTCACTTGCTAGTTAACACTGATCCAGATTTCTGCCTACAGGTAGGGGCAAAATATGGGGAGTTACGGCTCTGTTGATGGACAGAGATTTGTCTGAGCAGATATTTATCCTGATTGTGTATAAACCTATGTCTGAGTTTCACATCCAAGGCTCCTTTTACAAGCAATACTGTGGAGGAGGCATTCTGTGCACAATTAACACAGTCTTGAGGTAGATGTGGTAATAGTTCAGATTAATTAATCAAAACAAGTGCTAATTTATCTCTATAGGTGCAAAAAACCCCTCAGTGTTTTGAAGATATGGAACTGTGGATGAGATTAGTTTTGCAGAAATCACAGATATCATACAAGGACCTTGATAATATGAACAGAGATCTGCCTGGGACATGCAGGAAAAATTATGCAGACTACTGAAAAAAATAAGTTTTTGCTTGAATTTTTTGACATTTTCATTTCAAACAGATAATTTTGCTTGTCTTTCATGTGTTAGTGGGGGGTTGGAATAAAATAGTTTTGGAATGTCAAAGCAAGTCTATTCTTTAACTAACCTTGAATAATGTATTATGCTTTTTTTCTTTTTCACTCTTCTTCATGGTCCAAGTATCCTTGGCAAAAGTCAGCCAAGATGTGGTACATGCATAACAACAGTCATGAACTTCACATCTTTTTATGCCAATGATATTTAATGTGTATTAAAGGCTAAGAGATCATTTTTCTATTGGGATACTTCTTGAAAAAAAAAAATCAGCTGCAGCTTTGAAGATGTCTACCTAGGGTGGCAGTCATATTTTCTGGAAAAATCCCTTCGTCCAGAATTCTTCTCCTGGGAAGCTGAGAAGCCTCAGAGAAAAAGGAAAACAATAATTATCTGCTTTGCTTTTCCTGTGTTTTGCCCCTTTGGAATGTGTTTGGAGATTGTTTATCTAACAGGTGATTGTTTCATTGGTTTCATGTGAATTGTTTTGACTCATTGGCCAGTCAATGCCAAGCTGTGTCGAGGCTCTGGAGTTTTCATTATTATCTTTTTTAGCTTTCTGTAAGTATCCTTTCTGTATTCTTTAGTATAGTTTAGTATTCTTTAATATAATATAGTCTCTTAAAATAATAAATTAGCCTTCTGAGACCATGGAGTCAGATTCATCACTCCTTCCTCCATCTGGAGAACCCCACAAATAAAATATACCTAACATGATGAATTATCTGGGCTGAATAGTGGACTTTCTATGAGGTATTTAAGATAAACAATGTTGGTATTTCTGCAAGCTCTGCCCCATGTTATATATCCATGTTCTTTGTTACTAATCTCCTGGGATTCAACTGTAGATGAAAGCCTCTAAATGTTGGTGCTGCCTTGTAGGTGCCTGTGTGTGAACTGTGTATCCAAGCACAGGAGAGGGCACCCAGCCAGTGCAGTGGGATTTAGGGAAGCATTTTCAGCCATGTGGATGATTCCACCTGACCATCTGAACACTTCACAGACACAACTTTCTGTACTGAGTAATGGAAATGGGCTGGAATGAGAGCTTGGGCACTGAGATCATAAACATTTCAACACCTAACTTTGAATATCTTAATCTGGAAATTGAGCTGCATCCATCACTTACATATTTACCCTTCTGGAAACTCAGTTAACAGAGCTTCTTATCCTTACTAGCACACATAAAGGGGATGAGAAGGAATGCTTACATTCTCTGTAAGGAGGGGAGCTATGTAACTAATACTCACAAACGCACAAAATATATTGCAGCAAATTTTCTGAGTTTAAAGCTATCCATGGGTCAGACATGTGAAACAAAATCTGAAGAATAAAGAGCCTGTGTGTCTCAGCAGTATTTTTCATGTCTGTTATCTTTGTGGGTGTCCTTGGGGGACCATCTGAGCCAACCTGTGTCCTCCAGGAAGGTGATGGGCTGCAGAAAAGTGAAGTGGCCTGAAGCAGAGTACAAAACCCAGTCCTGCAATTGGATCCCTCACCCAAAGCACACAAAATCAATATGCACACTGAACAGAAGAGTTACAAGCCTCTTTCATCTTCTCCTAGTAAACCTTTCTCTGTCTGAAAGCAAAGGAACACACAGCACCAAAGAGCTTTAACGAATAACTGCAGAGTGTGGATCTGTCTTTTGTTACCAGTTGCTGTCACAGAGGACTATAATTTATTTTTTTCCTGTATTACCAAGGCCCAGCATTCATATTTCTGTTTCAAATTTCTTTTATCTTAAAGCTTCCAAGTAGATATATTTGATTCATAAATTCATTCAGAGAAGACTTTTGTTGTCTCACGCTTCAGTAGCAGTACATGTTATTTGTTCAGCAGGAACAAATAGTTCTCGTAGACTGAAATTCAGAAACTCACCTTAAGGACTTTAGAGAAAAATATTGAAAGTTAGATTGTGTGACCTGAGGTGGAGTTGGACTGCCTTTGCTCATATATAGTATTTTTTGCATTTAAATCTTTGTCCCAAAGAAGATGCATCCAAAACTCATGTCTCCTGAATTTTGCTAAATCCCTGGGACATGCAGTGGGATCTCAGCCATTACATATCAACCATCAACAATTCCTTTCTTTTCAATAACTGAAGAACATATTCTTGGTTAGTGTGGGGCAGACAAGTTTTTTTGCTCATTATTGGGAAATGCTGCCTTTGAGAGCTGTGCTAACTTCATTACTGAAGACACAGGATTCTGCTGTGGGAACAGATCTCTAAACTGGAATCTTACATTTTGAATTTTTTTTTTTTTTATCCACAGCAGAGGAAGAGAACCATTGACCTCTGTCCCCAATTAAAGACAGTTATCAAAGCCAGCAGCTGAATTATATAATTTAGCTTCCCCTGCTCACTTACTCTCAAATTTCCTTTTCCTCCCTCCCCTCATGCTTCTGATTTTGTTTCTTTTCTTTCCTCTTTTCTATTTTGCTTGGACATTAAGAGCATTGATCTTAAAACCATTGTTGTGTGATGGATTTAATGCCTTGAAAGTGGATTCTAGTGTTTATTAAAGATCTTTGTTTTCTCCTCCAAAGAAATGCTGAGCATGCTACAAGCTTAGCATTGTCTATTTAGGGAGATTTTTTTTTTTCTCCAGGCAAGGAAAAGAAAAATGCTCCCTCATTTCTCCTGGCCTCTTCTGGATAGTTTCAAAGCATGGAACATGACTGAGATTCAAAAGTTATATAGTGAAATTTGGCATTTTTTCACCATAGGGAAACCCCCCCAAACAATAACATCACTACATATTAATGGTCACAACATGTTTAACGGCCATAGGTACAGGTCTTCCATTTGAATTTCCTCTAGCTGACCCTTCATGTGCACCCAGAGAGAATTACACCACACAGTGCAACAAAGTATGAAACTCTTATCAGACAAATGTTGTTTTATTGCAGTGAATGCAAAGCACGGAGTCTTTCTCACTTCAGGGCTTGAGAAAATCTGCTGATCAGTTCATTGCAGCAGAGTTACTGAAAGCCTATGATTTATTTACTAATTTGAAGTTTAGGTATCAGTGAACATAAATAATTTTTTTTTAAAGTTATTCTGAATGTAGTTTTATTTGCCCAACTTCAGAAAGAGAAATGGCTGGGGGAAGACAATCCTTAAAGGACTTCATTGTGCAGGTAGTAAAATGAGTTCTAATATTAAAATTGTCATAATGATAATTAACATGATAAAATGTTTTAATGAAGGGGAAAGAAACAAATAGCTGTGCTCCAAAATGCTGCAGCAACAAGATGGATATTGCTGATGTTGTCAAGGATTTGTTTTATAATGGTGATCTGTGTTTTTCCTTTCATTAGCATAAAATAAGTGGAGATTTAAAATGATAAATGCTCTCCATTAGGTGTTCTTTCATATTAGACAGGAATGAAATGAAAAAATAATATATATAATTTTTGGTCTAAACTCTTGAAGCAGGCTGAAAAAGGGGTTTACTTAAACCCCAGAAAAAAGCCCTGAGAGGTCTGTTTCAGTATGCCTCTTGCAGAGTCTTTCTGTGTAACACTGGTATTGGAATTTCCTCTCTTTCAGTATTGATCTATTTTGTGAAAAGAATTTTTTTTTCTGCAGTGCTTCTCCATATGGTCTACAAATTTATTGAAGCAGGACCTTCTGTCACCATGTAAGTTCAATATTTAGGATAACAGGATTAATAAGTGCAATCATGTGCACACACACAACTTTGTAACAGGAGTATTTTTCAAATGTGATCTTCCTTGAATGGGGGGAATCACCTTCAAATTATCTGAATCTTCAAATTATTCATGGGGAAAATTCCTGCAAAAGAATTAACAGTGGTGGCTCCTTGGGCCAGAGGAGTTATGAGATCTTGAAATAAGAATGCAAATTAGATCAAATAAGACCAAAACTGGACAGAGATCTAAATGAATATGGCTTATGCTCCACTTAAAGAAAATGAAGGGAATCAGGGTGCAAATTCTCCTTCCCTAAAACAGATGTTTATAATAGCACTCCAAAAATCCCTGTATCTCTCTTTTCAAAGGGAAAACCTTTGAGGGACAAGTTCAGATGTAAAAGTGTGTTTCATCTCTTTTGGTCAGGTGGGTGCTGTTCCAAATGGCAGCTGCAGGCCTGGTGCCAGCAAAGGCAAAGAGTGTTTGAATCGTGGGGTCATCCCCATCCTTCCCAAGTCATTGGGATAACAGAAAAAAAATTCAAGGATCCTTTCATGGATACGGATCAAGTCTTCTTTGGACTCAGCTTGTCTCAAGGCAGCTCTGGTCCTTACCTTATTAAGACATGATGGTAGAGCTTTTTAATGTAAAACCTGTGAAAAATGGCAGATAAGGGTTGGGCAGATAAACCACCTGCTGAAAGATAAAGACATAGTCTTTACTAGAAGAACACCAAAAATAAACCCCAAACTTCAAATTATTCACGAAGAAAATCTGGGGTAAATTTAGATAGAAATAGATTTTTGTAATAACAATTATAAAAAAAATGCATCTTCTGGAGCTGAGCCTTTACCATGTGTACTGAAAAAAGATTTGTCACTTCTTTGTGAGAATTAAAAGCATCCCTGAAGTTCAGCAGAAATAATTGAAAGTTTAAATTAAATCGCAAAGTTAGAAACAGTCATAAATGACTGCAATTTAATAGTAAATTTAAATTAAGTTGGGACAAGGCACAAATGTGTTTGGATTTAAAAAAAAAGATTGAAAATTTGCTGCTAAAAAAGACAATATATTAATCAAAACAAAAAGTAAAAAGACCTACAGTAGCAGACTAGAGAACATGATCTGGAGGGAGTAATGAGAAAGATACCATCTAGGTCATAATATTAATCTAGATAATGGAGAATTCAAAAAGTTAAAAGAGGAACCTTGAATGTGAACTATACTTAATTCAAAACCATTGAGGCAAGTGAAGTGCATGGGTAATGTAGCAGTAATGATGTCTGCAATGTGCAAAGACACTAATTGCAGTATTCTTTGCTAATTAAAGAAACTATAATTATAGCAAAAGGCTTTAGAAAACTATCTTGTTACTGCACTAAGACAATGTCATGTAAATTACTTCCCTCGTGTACACAAAGGTGGAATTCCACTTCCCCATGCACCAGTCATGGATGCCCTTTACTGATTAAATAAACAGAATATGAGCTGGTGATCAAATGCCTTTACCAAGAGAAAGGCAGGGACAGAATTTTTTCACTTCTCCTTTTCTTTGTGATCACATCACTTGAGCTGAAAGAACAACTCAACAGGCCCAACTCACAGATACAGGCCTGTAGTTTTTTTCCTCCTTCTATGTATAATTTCCATTTGTATCTGGATTGATTGAGAGAAAGGTACAGGAACTTATAAAAGACCTTGAAAATTTTCATATATTTCCTTAATGTTTCTTCCTTAAGCCCTTTTTCCTCAGAGAGGAAACCATGTCTCCATTTTCAACTGCTTCCTTCTATGTTGCTGCAATTAAATCAGCATAATGTACTTTTGTTATTAATATCAGCAGTATCATCCACAAAAGAGAAGCTGGAGGAAAAAAAGTTTTCATTCTTACTTCCACTTGAGTGTCTGTGCTTAGCTCAGTCTATTGAATCCATGTGATTGACATGGGATATGCTCATAAACCTTTTAATTAGTTGATGAAGGGCAGATGACATAAAGGTCACTAGTGGGACACAGCTTTAATGTCACTCTCTTCCTTGGAGTGAGTGACAAACAATTATCTCCATGCTAGGATTTAATTGGATTGATATCCAGCCTTCCAGCACTGGCAGCTGCCCCCAGGATGAATATTTTTTGATATATGCAGTTACATGGCATCATGAGATCGTTGGCGATTAATGTCAGCCCTTCAGAACTGTCACCCAGAAAAGGAAATAAAGGCAGACGTTACTGCTCAGGCCTGAAAAGATAATGATGGCCCTAGAGCCTTCAGTGTGGCTTTCTGATAAAAGCACAGTTTCTTGAGCTACCTCAGGGCAACGGTGTTGTGGATTTAAAGGCAGCCTGTATTATTAGGAGTCCATTTGTTGTATTAGTAATCTCAGCAGGAAACACCTCACTCTTTTGGAAAAAGGTGGCGGAGGAGCTAAAGAGAGGTAAATGAGAACTTAATTGAACACATGAGAGTCACTTAGAAGCTTGGCAATGAAAGAAAGACAGTGGGATCCAGCAAGAGAAATGCCTTTTGTCTCCAGAGTTTGAGCAAGATAGATGAGAGCAATGGTGGCTATCGTTAACTAATGATGTGCAACCATGGTGCAGTGAGCAGTTGATTACCTTGGCTGGGAATGTAATCCCTGTCACAGATAATCAGTGTCAATCTTTTAAAGGAATCAGGCTGGAGGCTTAATTTCAGAAAAATTTCCATGAACTCCCTGGACAGGGTATCCTGGGAAACATTTGCCCACACGATGTTCACAGGTCAGGCTTATTTGGTTAAAACTTCTGTTGGCTTGAGAATTACACAGTTTGTCTTTTGCTTCAGTATCTGGCACTTACTGAGTGCAAGTTGTCACTTTGCTGTGGCTGGAAAGCCAGAATACATCCCAATAAAATGATGCCTGCACAAATTCCAGATGTCCTGTCCTCCCCCTCCGTCCTCTTTTTCCTCTCTTCTGGGACTCAGGTACCTCAGCAGATCCCAACCAAGCTTCGTGCAGATTCAGGAAAACTCATTTAGTTCTATGGCTTAAATTTACTGCTGGAATTGCTATTTTTGTCTTCTCCAGAGAAAAGGTGGAAGCACTGCATGAATCAGATTTTGTTTTCCAGTTGCCAAATAGACACAGAGTGTTAAAGTTTTTTTAGTATCCTGTTCCACATTTCCACTTCAGTTCTTTGAGACTGTCTTCATGCAACTGTTCATTCTTTCTTTTCATAATTTAGGTATATGGAACTACCTGTGGTTTTCACTGTGTCCTCCAACCCTTCCATTTATTCTCAAGGCTTTTCTCTGTGTTATCTCAGTTTTTCAGGGTTTTTTTTTCATCTGTTGAGTGAAAATTGGAAACCAGAATTCTTGAAAATTTCTTGTCAATAGAAGCAGAGGTCATGTCTCTCTTTCTTCTCAATTGACAATTAATTGTAAAACCAAACCCATTTGATTACTGGGAGTTCATTTCGATCTGGTGATTTGAAATGATCCTTAATTATTTTAGAAATAATTTTACTAAGGTACTTGTCTTGTAACTGTAGCTACCAACCCCGTCAGAGGTTGAGACAATACACAGGCAAGAGCTGGTACATTTGGAAACAAATGGAATGTCAACCCCCTGTGGACAAATATCAACCCCCTTTCACACTTGCCTTACAAAATATGAAGGGTAATCAACTTTCTGGATTTTTTAAATTTTTATTTTTACATATTTATATATATATATATATATATATATATATATATAAAACAAAGTCAAATGTTCAATTGCAGTCTATTCCACCACTGCCATTTCCTTCATAAGCCAATTTTTTTTTGTCTTGTTAGCCAAGATACTAAGTTAGCCTGGTGACCTTTTCTTCAATGTTGATTGATATTAATTATTTTATCTTTCTTTACCTTTAATATTAATTCAACACCTTGTCTGCTGCTCCATTATTTTGCCCAATATCAGTATCAGACAACCAAAAAAAAAAAAATTACTTGTGTCATCTATCCTCTTTGAAATGTTGGAAACTTCAGTTCTTTCTTTCCTACATCTCCATCTCAACTTTAAGAAAAATATTTACCTTCTAGTAATGTTATCTATTTAAATTACTTGATAAATAATGTCAGAAACACAATTAAGATCATATAGCTACTTGAAGAGGTGGAAAAAGTTACATTGAAAAGAGAGATATATTTTTAATTAGAAAAAACCCTGTACCTATTAAAAAAGTGAAACAAAGAAACATAGAAAACTATGAATATTCCACACTGCCAGTTTCTGTTACATCAAGTACGATCATGAAAAAAGAGCAATTTTTTATAAACACTCCAGAAATTTCAAGATTTCTGTCATGCTAAGATGTCTAATGAATCATTGTACAAGACAAACAACGAGCAGGTGAAGATCCAGGTGATGAAAAGCCCTAACAACCAACCAATTAGACTGGATTGCTGAGCAATTAAAGTTTTGAATTCTTACAAATTGTAAATACATTTTAAAAGAGGCAAAAGCCATTTGTGCACCCTATTCAGATGAAAAAAAAAACCAAAACAAACCACAAAACCCTGACAAACAAAGCTTTTCAAAGATAATTTTAATAAGCACAACACAAATCAGACTCACCAGGAGTAAACTCACTCAAGTTAGTCAATAAGAACTCTGAACTGGGGAAGATGATAAAAATGCGCCTCATTGATTTTTCCTAGTTTAATTAATCATCATTTTGTGACACAATCCTATTTGTATGGAGTGACATAACAGCTGGTGCTCTCTGTCTTCTGGAGCTTCTTGAAGGTACCAGTCTCCAGGACAAGCTTTGTCACATTTTAGGATGGGAAATGAGGAACTGTTGAATGATCAAAGTCTCTGAAATACCTGAAGCTGATGAAGGAATTGAAGCTATAACCTGATTTGCTGTAGAGAGACAATGACTTTCACTGCTATATAAGTTACTTTTATTTCTTTATGCATAAGAAGTCAAGGACAGTCACATTTTCAAAGTGATTAAAAACTTTACACTGTAACTCCTAGGAATTAGCATACCTAAATTATGTAACAGATGTCCTGGAAATATTCCAGATGCCATTTAATCTTCAAGACATCTATTCAGCATTCTGTGTCCACAGTATTAGAGCAAGAGATCTAATATGCTATGATAAAAATAAACAAAACTTAGAAAACAAACAATTTTACTTCCTTCTTAAACTACAGTGCAACTCAGATTCTTATTTCTAAAGAAAACCCAGCAGTTTAAATTTAAAACTAGCTAACATTTGTTGCTGTTCTGGTTTTTCTTATTTCCTTTATTTGCTTTTTAGAATGAGATCGACACAGAAAATGCAAGAAAGATAATAACAGCTAAAAATCTCATTATTTATTAATTATACTTGCAAAGATGTTCAGTACTGTATATACAGAGTGTCCAAGCAATTTGGCTGCACAATTATTTATTTCTGGAGTCAGCATAGCTGGCCCATAAGTGTGCAGCACTTTGTTTTCCACTCTTAATACATGTTACTGGGGAAATACATCACTGTGTAAACAACAGTCTGTGTAATTATTTTGACTGAGATCCACCAATTTCTTACCTCAAGATATGTGTATCCACTGCCAAGCACATCAATGGGAACTGTGCATTTACATTTGGAGGCAAGACAAAAGCCCTGTGCTTTACTGGTAGCTGAAGAAATGTCAAGGTTTCAGGGATTGTTTCTGCACATATGTTCAGCTTAGCCCCCAGAAGTTATTTGCAACGAGATTTGGTTCGTATGAGTAAAGCAAGAAGTGAGAGAATCCCATTACTTCCCAGAAAATACAGAAATTCAAACAGATCTCCCTAGCTTGTACCATCAAAGAACACACTAGCAATGACATCTGTGTGTATCAGGTACCTGGCTTTCCTTGAATATTTATAGTGAGACAAGATGTTCCCATCCATTTTTAGATGTTTGGAAAAAATCCATCCCTCAAGGGGAAAAGAGAGAATTATGAGCTGAGGTTGTGTAATTACACATAATAGCTTTGACTCCAAGTGAGGCACATTGATCCACACTGGCTCAAGACCCATCCACCAATATTTATGTTAACTTGTCTAATGCAGAGCCTGAAGGTATTTTTGTTACACTTGTCATTATTTCAAGGCGTTGGTGTGAATTTTAATGCTTATTAAAATCAGGTATCAATAGTAACAGAACAGCCAAGACAAGTTTCTTGTCCAGGTAGGAAAAACAGAACGGTGATTGTGTCACTCAAATTAGCTGCTCTTTGCCAATGTTTTACATATTCTTGACAATACAATGACATTTGTTTGACAATGCACATCTCAGGCTTTCTGTCATCTTTCTGTTGCACATCTTCCACTCACTGCTCACTTATTTCTCATCATTTGCTTTCAAAGTGCAGGAGATAAGTATGAAGTTGTCAAAACCCTAAACCACATATATCTTTAGCAACCAGCATAATATATGAGACAAAAAAGGCCCTCTATATACCTGCAGACTAACTTTAAATCTAAGAAAGAGGTTTTTTATGTATTTCATATATTCTTCATATACTTATTCCCTTCTTTCTGCTTCAGTTCTTCTCAGGTCGGTTCCACATTTTCCTCTCTGAGCCCTTGCAAAGGAACAGCAGGAACTTTTCCTCCTCAAAACAGAACCTGATGAAAAACTAATACTAGATGATTTATTTATAGAAAATATATAGTAGTTCATGCCAGAATATGAGGGGTTTTTCTCATGGGAAAAAGCTTTAAAATCTCTTAGATATCTGTGACAGACATATACTATAAATTATCACACAAAAAAATTGAAATTGAAAAACTGTTTTCCTAATTAAAAACGTCTGAAGAAGGAGGGTGAGGCTGGGTGGGTGTGTAGCAGCTGACCAAAGCTAATCATCTATGCAGAGGATGAAAAGCTGTTCAATTCTTCTGGGAATATCAGCTAGCTAAAATTTGTAGCTAAATTTTGCTAAATGTAAACAGTGGTCCAAGTGGGTCCGTAAATTAAAGTGTCTGTGTAAACAAGCTTGACTTAGAAGAAACTATTTAGATTAATGGGCTATACCAAAAAACTTCTTAATGTTTCTAATTTTACCATATCTATTAATCAGAGGTGACTGTTTTCTGAACTACCACAAGCACAATTCCATGCAAATTAGTTCAATTAAAAATTAATTAATCAGCTTGTTCAATTTTTTTCCTTTAGTTTCCCCTTTTTTTTTTTTTTTCCCTCATCAAAGTATCAAAATTAGACATAAACCTTCTTGCTTGGGGTCAAAATGCATCAGTGGTGCAACCACGAATTCTCTGATGCAAAAATGAGAGCAGGAACCTGGGTGTCTTTGACCTCTGTGATACTTTGAATTGCAAACAGAAATAATAACAGCATAATGACAAAGCAGCCTAGCCATAAATTTGTATTGGCCATAAAAAAAAAAGAAGGTACAGTTTAATCCTAAATAAACACATTTACTGAGCACATATAAGGACAATAATATAGCTATCCTCAAATGTTATGTCCAGAAGAGATTCCTAATCCCCACAGATGATTTGGTGAGGCTATTTTCAAATACATCTGCTACAGATATAGTCACTAAATATACCTGTACTGGTAAATAAAGTGTGGCTCAAGGAATGATAATTGTCCAGACTGTTCAGTTCTCAGTTTATATCCTATTTATGGCCAGTAGCAACTAGCAGATAATATTTGCAAAGGGTGTGAGTGGCAGTAAATACTAAAAACTGGTCATAACAGGCAATTTGGATATGCTCATCCAATTTTGGGAGGGAGGAGGGCAGACTGAAGCATGTGGATATGATTTCTTTCATGCTTTTTGGCTCCTGGGTTTAAAACCAAGTCCTGATTGGTTTTACTTGTACCACAGTTGCAGACAGTTTTGGAATTTTTGTTCATTTGCTTGTTCTTGTTTCTTTTTGTGTTTTCTGCCAAATTTTTGCACCGCCTGTTTCAACAGCCCAAGATTACTTTATAGAACTTTTTCTGAAAGCACAATTCTGTCTAAAAGACGTTTTCCTGGCCCAACAGTCACCTGCTGGTGTGACTTTGTCAGGCTCTGAGGTGGCAAAGCTTTGCTAGCAGAACTTTTTGAATATCAATGTGGCAATTGGAGTTCTGGCAGTTACTGAAAAGCAGAGTTCAGTGAGCACTTCTAAAGAGTTTGTAGAGTAGATAAAGGCTGAATATGCTATTGTTCCATAAAGCCATTATACTGCAAAATACTGACACAGTCCTCCTCTAGACAGACAAGGGTAAATTGCCATGGTTTATTGTGTGCTCATTCAAAGTGAACAACTGCAGGGCCATAATTAAATTTGGCAACCTGGAAATTTTGGAGGATCAAAGATGTCTGGAAAAAGGAGGATGGCTTATACTCCATGGAATTTTATTGCAGGGCAATCTCTCGTGCTGTAAAATGGGAAGTTCATTGTGGTGTAGCTGTTCTCTGCTTTTTGCCAGTACAGGAAATATCCAGAACAAAATGTGAGAATTTCAGAGGCAATGGTGCCACTGTCAGAGACAAATGCCTTAAAAAACAAAAAAAACCAACCAAACAAACAAAAAAGAAACAAAAAACCCCAAAGTAAAACTCCTGCACAATCCTGTAGCTAAACATATAAAAGTTATAAGTGGTGAAATAATCAGCTCTGTGAAGAATCTTAGTCTTGGTGAAATTCAGTAAAAGGTAGAATGAAAAATTCTGGATGTGACTTTGATCAAAGAAGGGACTGGAAGCTAAATTCAGTTAGGATAGATCTGCTCTAACATGACTTCTGAACTTTTAGACAGAGAATTCACCTTGTACTCTCTTATTCCTGATCATGGCCATTTATCTAATATATTGAAGTGTTTAATCCCATTTACACAGTATCCTGCACCAGATCAGGCTCTTTGAACTATTTTATATTATATAATGTTTTCTAAAATATTAAAACCATATTCCTAATTTCTGACTTTCTAAAACACTAAATACAGAAGAGAGGTCTGCACTTTGCTCCAAGAGGCCTACAAGATGGGAATTGTGTATTTTCCATACCCACTGCAGGCTCTTTCTGCATGGCAGTGGAGATTACCAAAGAAATTACTCCACTGAAGTAAAACTTCCCTTTGTAAAGGTAATTACAAAAAAATTTCTGCTGTATGTCCAGACTTCTGTGCAAGTACTTTACCAGTGTAGAGGAGGAAATTAATTCCAGTATTTTCTATATCAAATATGACAAGTGCTAATAAGCTTGTCTGTTCACAACATTTGAGATTGCTTAGAAGTAGATTTTATTTAGAAAATGTACCAAACCAACACTTTGCTGGGAAAATGATTTGTACTAACAGATGGTGGGATGGTTTTTGTTGCTTTCGCCCCTCCTTTCAGGCTCTGTATTGAGCATGACAGACATTTCAAGGCCAAAAACCCCAAAGCTTTCACAAGCTTATATGAAATCTTAGCATGAAATAGAATTAAGTAGGACCCAAATCTGCTGTCACTGTCCTAATTCCTCTTGCCTAGGCAAAGCCCTGCTCTGGAAACTGAAACAGGAGCAGCAGAAAAAAATTCCTGTATCAAGTAAGGTTGTTTTTCTCTGTGCATCTTGTGGAGTTTTCAGAGCAGATTTGGGCAGGTGCTGCTTCCCCATTAACTTCTGGGCTAAATTCCACAGCAAAATAACTGCAGGAGTGATTTTCTGCCTGCCCACACTGCCACTGCATTTGGCTTAACACCTTCCATGGGAGCTGCACCTGCCTTGTCCAGATTTAAGCCTGGCTTTGGCCTTGCACTGGGTTTTGTACCATCTCCATCTGCCTGGATGACTTTTTAGCATCAGTGGGGCTGTACCAGGGCTCCTGCATCCACAAGGCTTTCGGAAATGTTTTCCTCAGCCCACCACTGAGGATAAAATTTAGTATCAGGGGTGGATTTGCTTTCCTCCGCTCCCCACAACCCCCCCACAGAACAGTGATGTCAGAAAAGAGGCTGGTTTTTAGCTGCCTATTGCATATTTGTGTTTTCTGTGATGCTTATATAACTTTTATTTTCCATATCGACAGATATAATCTATTCCATTATCTAAATCTCTCCTTCTGTAGAGCGTGTAACAATAAATAAACTTTGTGGTTTTGCCTAATCTGAATTGGATCTGTCACATCTGGAGAGCCAGTTTACTGCATTTTTGAAGAGCTTATTTTTTTTTGTCTTTGGAGATGTACAAAGTAATAGAAAAATGTGTGTGAATGGTGAATGGCAAAGTGCCTGGTCTGATTAAAACAGACCCACTGCACAGAAATTGCCCTGGCAAAACACAGTCTAAAGGTTCAAAATTCAGTGAAGCTGGGGAATATGAAAGCTCTTAGCACTCTATAATGTAGGAAAGCAATCAGTCTTTGTCAATACAGAAACAAACATTTAAATAACTAGAATATTCAAAGGAATTTTGAAGGAATGTCTTTGTTCCTTTTTTTTTATTAAAAGAAGAAACAACTAAATGGTAATTCATACTAATAACTTTCTTCTTGCCAAATAGTGTGCCCTAACTAGAAATATATAGAAGATGATGGAATATAAGAGGGCAGTGAGGAGACTTATACAAGTGAATATCAGCTAGGGATAAAAAAAATAATAAAAAAAAAAGAACTATTTTTTAAATTCTTGCCTCCATATATTTTTAATTTCTTCTCTGTCCAGTGTTGAATTCTATTTTCCAACGTTGCCTTGAAATTTGAAAGGTCAGATTACTATAGACTAAAACTTTGTATTTTACAACTAATTGTACTTGTATTTTTTATTATTCCAGCTGGTGAACTTCTTTCTGTCATTTCCCATCCCATTTGATTTGGTTTCTTTGCTAGCTCTGTTTTCAGTTTTTGTTTTTCATGATTAAAATTTCACACTGGTTGGTGTCTGCTCTTATCTCAGTTGTCTGCAGATTCCCCATGCTGTGGCCAAAAAGGCTTGTGAAAGAATGGGTGGATAACATTATTTTACAAAATATTTTAAAAAAAGAGTTATGCTGACTCCCTGAGAGCCTGATCCATCCCCCTGCTTTTTTGTCAGCAAGAATTTCTCTACAGGTCTCAATTAGCTTTAGATCACAGCTTACATCCATGTATTGATTTCCAAAACGTCGAGGATAAATAGATGTAAACTATTTATGACAGTATAACAAGTCAGTTCATATATGCAGAATAAAAGCAGGAAACAAATTGAGACCAAACCAAACCAAACCAAACCTAACCCTGCCATCTAATAGTAAAAGCAGTAAGTTATTTTGATCTTCGAAATGCTGTTTATATTGGCTTATACTTTTCAAAATGCTCACATGAAATAGCAAAATTGCGCTCATGTCCTTTAGAGGTGTAAATGGTTGAGAGGGGAAATGACTCCTGGTGAGTCAGTGTCAGAGCAAAGATAGAGAGTCTGAAATCCCTTATCCTGATTTTCAACCGGACTGCTTCAGCAAGTTATTTCCAGCATTCAATTCGAATTACAAAGGAAGCACTTGAGGCACAAATCAGTAATTTAACAGAGTAAAATAAAGTGTTTTCTGCATTCAAGAGAGTCTGCACACAACACGAAACTGACAATGAAGAAATCATGTTAATTTGCCAATTAATGCTAATGATTTTGCTCTCTGTAAAAAGAGAAATACCAAGACCTAATGGGAGAAAAAAACTCAATAATTTAGTGTGAAGAGACATTTGTGAAGAAGCTGACTTAGCTCTGTCCATCAATTCTCTAGTGCAATTTGTCACTTGGTCCTCTTGAAGCTTTTCTTGTCTTCAAGTCCTGAATATGCCCATTGCCTGTGCAAAACTTCCCAAAATACTGTCTGCAATTAGGTGGTGGTATCTCATTAATGAAAACACACTACTTAATTTGAGTCTCTGGCTTTTCTCATCAGATTTATGACTGCTCATTTATATTTAACACATTGTTTTCTAGGTTGTTTTTGAAAGACAAATACTTGCTTATCAAAGAAAAAAAGAAAATCTGCCAAACGCCAAGTGGAAGAATTGCTTGAGAGTTTTGGGGAAACTGTTCTTATTAGAGCTGTCAAAAATTAAAGCCACACAGCAAAAGATGTAAAGTTCTTTCATTCTTTTGATGTCTTTGGGAGCTCTTGAAAGAAGGACCCAATTGCACTCTGGGATGGGTTTCAAAACTAAGTTTGCAGATCTGAATACTTGAAGACAGTTCAAACACTGTTTTCTGCAATTCTGTTATTTGACTGACATTGCAATAAACTTATGAAAGTAGAGTCAGGCAGGAGACTGAAAATAGTGTTGATACAAGGAAATGGGATGTTGTCAAAGAGTCTCAGCATTACCTGTGGGCCTGAACATGGAAAGATAAATATTAATGTGTCTGTAGGACCATCTATTTATGTAGTCCCAGCAAATGACTGTAACCAGTGCTGTTGCACAAAAAGAAATGGAAAACCATCTAGACTTAGGCAAGGTATGCTCTTTATTGAATCTGTAAAACATCCAGACAAATTATTTTATGGTCAAATAAAAAAAAAAAATTGATCTGTTGAAAACTAACCCCGCGCTTGACATGCCAATTTTCAGGACCTCCAGCTTTTACTCAAACTGCAGAGTTTTTCCTACTGGCATAAAAATAGGGTGGAGTGGAATATAGGAATATAGGGAGAAATAGAGGAGGGACAGTATCCCTTCAACCCCCCCTGGTACTTAGACAAAGAAAAAACAGGAATCTCACTGTGGAATCACATCTTTAGCATCCCCACGTACCATTTAAACATTTTTTGTGCTTCTGGGAGCAATGTCAAGCAGTGGTATCATATTTATTGGTATCTGCTCAGCAGCATAGGCAGTAGGCATGACTTCTACTTACAAAAGCTTGCACTGCTTGCAAGCTTGGGGAAAACCTTCAGCTAGGAGAAGAGGAACTCAAATATTACTAAGTAAACACTAAAAGTTGATTTTTTTTCATTCTACTTAAAAAGGAAAAGAACTTAAAAAGTTCTTTCAGAAAAATTCTAGATTATACTTTTACCACACAGGTAGCTTTCAGCAGATGAAAAATGCCTAATGATGTCATGTACTGAGCTGGACTGCATTCACAGGTTTAATAAAGTTACCTTTAAAAGCAGAAGGAAAATTAAATATCTGTGGAAAGTGCAGAGGTTCTGTGAAAGATTTTGTTGCATAAAAATTAAGTTATCGCTTATAGAATCTAACTAACCAAGCAATAAATGTAAGCAGCAAAATACCATGTGATAAAAAATTTAGCTGGACTTTGTAACCACTAATAAAAATATATTTTATCAAGAAATGAAAAAAAACTCTTCAATTCCGTCTCTGAAGAACCAAGAAGTAGAGGTGATACTGAATTCTGTCTGCCAACCTTTCCCTTGATGACCCCTTACAGGTTATGTTTTCAGAGCTCCTGCAGCTGAACTTCTGAAAAAATTGTTATTGTATTTTGAGTTTCCACAACAGCATTTTGTGTTAAGCAGCCCAGGAAAACACTGAGATAGGAGCAAAACTAAACCCTCATTTCAAAGGTACTGAGCTTTGGGACAGCAGAAAAAAAAAATAAACAACAGAGCAGCTGAAGCAGGTAACTATTGAGAGTGATGTCCCTCTAACCCATCTTCCTGTTCCCATTGGAGGTGAACCTCATCACCTTCTGAAAGAGGTGTAAAAAAGCTGGGATAAAATACTCACTGAGAAAGTTTAATGTTAACTACTCAGAGTAGTTGCTTTTTTCCTTGAAGCCTAATGTGTAATTACATTCAGAGAGTTTGTTTTAAACTTAGTGCAGAAACATCTGCTGTGAATTTGCTGAATCTCATAGAATTTTAGAAGTGCTCAGGTCCCCCAAGGTGGAACTTGGTTCCTGAAAATGAGATTATTTCCTAAGAAACATAATGAAGTGCTGGCATAAATAACAAAATAACTGCAGAACTGTCAGCTTTGTGTCTCTCCTGGTCAGCTTGGAGAACTATTGTAACAATCTCTCTGCAGCTCTTTCACTACAGCCGTGGAATATAAAAGTAACATTAGTGGTGTTAGATTTTTTCTTAATCTCCAGAAAGAAGCCAAGGGAAAGATTATGACAAGGATTATGTTAAATTCTTTTACATCAATTAGAATTTAGGGATCTCATCTGTGTTTTTGTCTTAGTAATATTATCCAGTATTTCAAAGGTTATAAATTGTGGATCTTTTAACTTTTAAAAATCTGTGTAGTAGGTCAATTTTGAGAAGGGTGTTATAACTTTTGGGAATGGGAGAAATTATAAACAAACCACAAGAAGAAAAAAAGTGGCAGAGGAAGAGGAATAAAGGATTGGAAAAGCATCTCAGGACAGAATTATGCAATGAGTCATTGAATTTCTGTTTCCTAGAGGCCTCTGCTTTCCCCAAGTATCTTGGAGAAATATTGGTGTGAGTTGTGCTGATCTGCCTGCCTTTTACTGATAGTGCTGATGTGTCTCTTCAGGAGCACTGGATGAAAGAGAGTATGGCTCAAATAGAGTGCATGAACATAAAATTACATTTCCATGATCATCCAGTCGTGTGCTGCCCGTGAGAAGTACCCTTGCCTCAATGCCTGACTGAAATATGGATTTCATATCCAAATAAATTACAGCAATAATGAATCATAAAAATTAACCACATTTTTATTATTGATCTGTTTCTTGAAAGGATGGCAAAACTGATGCAGTGCATTTGTTTCTGTTGTTTGCTACACAAGGCAAAACATTATTTCTGCTTCTTTGTTTCCTTTAACTCGTAGAGCTTTAAATCATGTAAACTTTAATATTTCATTTTAATGTAACATACAGAGGTCTGCAAAACCAAAGGACTCTCACATTTTTTTTTCTCTAAGACAAGTTAGTTTTATCACATTTTATGTAATAATCATAATTTTGAAGAGAAAGGATAGGCTAGGGAGGCACTCCTACAAAATATTCAGCAGTTTCCCATAAATATGGTGCTGGGTTCTCAAACAGAGCAGCGAGGCCATGGTGAAATGTGGTTTGACATCTGTTGAGTAAAAGTTTCTGGTTGCAGGGAACTAAAAGGACATATTAGAAGGATCTATGTGTTTTTCAGGAAGGCTTTGATGTCTTAAAATTCTGGCAGTTCAGAACCCTCAATCTCAAAAATGCTTTAACAGTTAAATCAGGTTGTTAATGAGTGCCTATGGATCGAATGATTTCTTTTGTTAAACAGATTAATTATACAGGCTTTAAGGCAGGCCAACCAGATAGGACCTGAGAAAACATATGCAGAATTTGTTTTGTTTAATGTAGCAGCATGGGGATATTGAATATTTTGGCTAGGATAGGCCAGGGATTCCTTCTCTGCTTGTGCATGAACACTGAAAGTTTATTTTTCCAAGTGATTATTCTTGCTACTTATCAAGATTATATATCGTCTTCTTACCATCCTGTACCCCTCTTTCACAGAGAAATCTGCTTACAGATTCAAGAGTTCTGCAAACTGACTCCTCTCTTATTGCCAGTTGTTATTATCCCAGTGGCAAACTATAGCACTGGCTACTCAGATGAATCTTTTCTGTGCTTAGAAGGTCTGAGTGCTGATCCAGATTTGCTGTTACTGTATACTCACCCTCCAAAAGAGGTGAAAATGGGATGCAGTTAAATTGGAGATACCAATTCAATGTGCACTGAAATTAATGAGAGCACTGATTGCATTGGACCAGGTCCTTTGAGTTTGGACTGATGAGTTTGGAGCAACATTTACTTGTCATCACATGGACATGTTATTGGTTTGACAAATCTCCAGGGAAGGCAGCGCTGTGGGCAAGTGACACAGCTTCATATGAAACCTGGGTCACAGAAAACCCCTCTGTGCTGCCCTGGTTATGGAATTCATAGTTCCACCATGTGTGTTTATTTGTGTCCATGTAGCAAATCAACTGTTGATGAAATAACTACAAAAGCTGGAGAAATGAGAATAAAACAAGCTTCTCACACAAGATACACATCAGACGCTTAGAAAGCACTCTGGGCTAAGAATAAAGTCTCAGATGAGAGAAATGTATTTATCATATCAAAAAACCCACTCAGATGGAACAAGAGAATGCATGCAAATTGCCTTATGAAATTCACATATTTGCTGAAATATATCTCATAGTGACACACACCCCAAAATGAATAGCTTCTCTACAGAAAACATGGAAATTAGGGTGAACAGCAGGACATTGAGACCTGCAGATGAGAAAAGAATCTGCTCATGTCAATCAAAGCCAAAGAAGAAGAAATCTGGAGGTATCTTATCCAAACTCGGTTTCTCAATATAAATGAAATTTGATGGGAAAAAAGCCTAAGTTATGTAGGTTGAAAAGGGAGTGATAGTGACAGCTTCATTCAGGCAAGATCCCTGGGCACCACTAGGGGCAGTTCACTGTTCAATGGATATTGGATAGGTCCCAAGAGAATACAGCATGTTAAATGCATGGCCAGCCAGCCAGAAAGCAATATGACATAATTGGAATTAATTATACAGATCTAGGGACCAAACCTCCTCTGATCTACTGGTTCCGCTTCAAAATAAATGCTCCAGAGACTGCATCTATCACAGAGCAAGGAAAATATTTCTAGAAACCTTGCCCTATAGGAAAAGGAAATGTAAAATTGCCATTAGCTACCTTTGCAAGCAGTTTAGCAGCTCAAAATCAAAATATTTGTGATTGGGAAAATGGTGATCAAACTCCCAAGTTCCATAATACAGTCACAAAGAAGCGACCAGTGAATTTCAAAGGTGACAGTTTTGGGGTTGATGAAAAGAAGGAACATTTGACACAAGGCCCTAATAAAAGGTAAAACTAATTGCCCGTTACTGCAGTAAAACAAAATGCAGAAATTCAGGAGATGGTTGCATTTCTGTCCTGTTAGCAAAGATATTTAGCATCAAATAACTCATCCTAGCCAAAAAACCAAAACAAACAAACAAACAAAACCAAAAACAACCCCCCCTCCCCTAAAAAAAAAAAAATCAGTGCTGGAAGAAAATAACCAATATTTGTTTGCTGCCATGAGTCAGTTTTTACTGATGTTACAGAGCAGGCTGAGACCAGCAGAGTCAGGGAGAGATTCCTCCACACCTGCCTTCTCTAAGGACTGCAGGGAACATCTGCCACTGCACAGGTGTTGTAGCTCATGGGCTGTTTGCTAATAGGTTCAGATCCAGTTAGATGGTGCTGAGGCTCCAAAACACATGAAATAACAATGAGGTCCTGAAACCAAATGCTTCAGAGTGCTCTAATAAAAACTGATTTAAGGCCATGGGACCTTTTTATTTATTACCTCATCAGCCCAATGGTAAGGATTTGAATTATGTCATTGGCAATAGCTTGTCACTTGATCTGACCCTTTGCTGTCCAGGTGCCAGAAAGTTCCTTCCTCTGGATCCATTCCACCTGCACTCTTCTTTTGAAACACCCAAAGGTTTCCTTGTCACAATCACCTGTAAATCAAGCACTGCTGGAGAATGTTTTCATTTTGAGAAGGTATTACCACAAATATTTCAAATTAGCCAGGGGGAAGGTAAGCAAAGTAACCATTTTTGGAGAGTATTTCAAAACAATACATAGAACAGGAATTGATTGTATGAATAGAATCATTAAGGCTGGAAAAGACATCTCAGAGTGTCAGGTCTGATCATTAACATAGCATTGCCAGCTCCACCCCTAAACCATGTCCCCAAGTGCCACATCTACACATTCTTTGCACACTTCCAGGGACAACAACTCCAACACTGCCCTGAGCAGCCTGCTCCAATGCTTGATCATGCTTTCAGGGAAGAAATTTCCCCTAATATCAAGTATAAACCTCCCCTAGCACAACTTGAGACTTATTCCTCTTGTCCTGTCACCTGGGAGAAGAGCCTGACCCCACCTGGCTAAAACCTCTTTTCAGGTGGTTGTAGAGAGAACTGTGTTACTCCCCAAGATTCCTCTTCTCCAGGGTAAACAACTCCCTGTTGCTTTTTCTCTTCCTGTTAGAAAAACTATTGATGGGATATTTGTGCACTTGGTGAATTTTGCTGTTTAAAAACCTGAACAAGAAAATGTATGTCCCCCGTGATGATTTGTTATACACTTCCATCCTCCAAAATTTGCACACGGGTCTCAGATCCTGTTTTTATACACTTTTTCTGGCAAGCTTGATCTTCTGCTGCTTACTGGTATGGTATTTTAATGACCTCCTGGGAATAGCAGAGGTATTATATATTAAAAAGAGAAAAACAAGCGGCAAAATAAATAACATAGTGAACTGTTTTCTTACTCCCAAAATCATTACACTGTACCATCATATAGACTCCTAGTTGTTCAATATTTGCAGAATCTTCTAGATCTTCCTCTTTTATATTTGATTTTTACTCACTCTACCATCCATTTATTCATATTTTGCCAGCTTTATATGACTATGTGCTGTATACTGTGAAGATTTCCTCTCAGGAGGAACTTACCAACACTATATTATTTCATAGTGACACTATTTTTTTCTTGTTGTGATGAACTACTGCCTTCTGAGAGAATACGGGAAAAACTAGTGTTTGTATTTTGTTTTTCAAAACTCACTTTTGTTCTTTGCAGGTAGTCAATATCTTTTATTATATTTTTATTGAAATAATACTATTTATTGAATTTTCAGGTGGGGCAAATAATGTATTTTTGATAAAGATGGAAAAAATCTTAATCATGATAACTAACATTCAATAAAAATAATACTTTAATCTTTAAAAATTGTCAATATTTTCCAGATAAATATATGAAATACCTGTGACATACTTCAGCAGAAACTGTTCATCCTGTAGAAAAATACAGGTTTAAATGGGAATCATTTTTCCCAGAAAGCATTGGGTCCGTACTTTTAAATTAATCAGAAAAGAGCTTTTTTTTTTTTTGTTAGGTTATTTTCCGATACATATCTAGAAACCCATGAAAATTCTATCAAATAGGGATAACTACCTGTTTATATTTGAGAAGGAATTAATGTCCCTAATACAGTCAATAAGTATACCTACATTTAGGGGTGCTTAAGTTTTGGGTTTGCTCTGCTCCTTCTCTTTACTTTTGGGCGAGAAGTTAAACCTGTGTGGAAGCTTAATTTTGACTCCCCACTAACAAAAACACCCCGCAGAAAATAGGGGGATCCCAGGCTGACACATGGCACTGCAAGAGCAAATAAATACAGCTCTGTCTGAATAGAGTTGATTTGTACCTGGTTGAGAGGGGGGAATTGTAAACCTTCACAACCAGCTACCTAAACTTACTCTGTAAAATAAACAAAAGTAAGAAAATGAGAAGGAAATAAGGTAATGAGAAGCAAAATGAGTAAGAAAATGAGAAGGAAATAAGGAAAATCCAGTTTATAACAGCCTTGTGAGGTCTTGAATCCACTGTCAAAGTATTGCACATCACTGGAGGCACCCTAACTGTCTGTGCTTGTTTTTAGGTCGTAGCTAACCTGAGATAATTGGACTAAAGCTAAATTGAATTAGCCCATGATAATCTGGCTAATAGGACACACATGGGCAGCCACTGTGGCTCACCTAGCCCAGGAATGGCTAAACTCAGAGAATTTGCTCATCTTTGTGAGCCCTGGGAAGAAAGTGTCAGCCTTGGTGATCCTCCAAACTCGATGAGGCTGAAATGTATTCTGCAGGCAACCCTGTGCTTTCAGAGCAATGGGTTAGATGATTCATTTTGCCTTTTTCATTCCTTGACTCTTATGACTTTCTGAGAATGGCTTCCCTCTGGCCACCTTCCTAAATCAGTGTGAGACTCCAGCCCAAGACAGTTTCTCAGAAGGGTTTTACAGCTTGCACATGACCCTGGGTCTTTTGTCAAAGTAGCCAATATTGTGGCATCCAGTGACTTTCTTATGTCTGGCAGATCTGATAAACAGGAAGAGGGTACTCAAAAGGAGAAGAACAGATTGGAAACCAGAGGATTTTGTGTGTTACTGAGAAAACAACTTATATCTGTGATGGGCCTGGGTTGAACAACTTACTGTGAGCAGAGCTGCTGAAATTCATACTTTTTAGGATGAGTGTCCCTTCTTAAGAAAATGAAATAGTTATTTGTGGGAAAAGAACCCCAACCCCAGAAACCTGCCAGCAATCCCATGGCTCTTGGACTTGTGCGCTGAGCAGCACACTGGAAATCTTTTGATAAGAAGTTTTTCAAATTGTTTCTCAGCGGCTGTCAGAGTGCATCCAAGTGTTACTGTCACCTGCTGGAATGCCAGAGCAGAAAGATTTCCTGACTCCAAAGGGAAAAATCACCTGCTATTGCAGGAAATCCTGCTGTCCAGCTGTGGCTTTTCCAAACACCAGCTTAAAACCAGGATGGAGTCCTCTCACTATTCTGACTCAGTGTCTTTAGAAATTCTTCCTTCCAAAGGTGGGATATCATCACTTTGGTTTAATCTTCCATGTTATCCCTGAATAATTCTTCTTTCTTTTCCATTACTGTTATTTTGTATTCCAAAAGATAACTTTGTAGGGTGCACCTGAACATATGCATGCTTTTAAACATCCTGCTTAATTGGGTATTTAACTAATTATTAAGAAGCCTGGAGGGTTTGCTAGAATAGTGAGGAGACAATACAAAATTTAAGCACCATGTACAGAAGTATTTTCTATAGTTTTTTTTCTTGCTATGGCCAGTAATGTCTTTACATACATAGACTGAAATTTATTCTACCACTAATGCAGTCATGAAAAGGGAGTGAGTACCATCAAAAGGGAAGAGGCACGCAGGTTGCTACTAAAATAATGAAGGCAAAACGAGAAAAAGAAAAGCAAATCACTATTTTGAGATGCTGCCAGCTGATACAGTTGAACTATGGAGTATGAATTCATTCTGATTTATGGGATAGGAACCTTTTTGCACAAAGTTATCAGACTAACAGGCTGGTATGCATTCTTCCTTGGAATAGTAGAGGAAGGCATCTCCAAAAGAGGTCACAGTTGTCTTAGAGATCTGTCTCTGTGCTGGATAAATCACTCTCTGGAGGTGATTTCCTGTCTCAAATGAAAAGAAGGAAGCCTATATCTACTTTTGACTAGACATTTAAGACTTGGAAAGCTGAAAGTTCAGCAAAAAGCTCAACAGAAAGATTTAATATTTGCCTATACCAGCCTTCTCGGTTGTCAATTTTTGGATCTTTAATGGTTTAAACTAATGACAACAGCTCTCAGTTTCCCTGGGAAAGTTAAAGTATAGGCAGGCAAGCTTAGATCCTAAAAGATTATTTCTATTTTCAACAAAGTGCCTTCTTACATAATATAATATCACACTGGGAGCATGTGTGGAAATGATCATCCTGTGCTTTTTGCCTGAGAGCACTGCAAGGGAATTTATGCCACTGCTCAATGTTCTGCTGCAAAAAACCTCATATTGCAGGCAACTTATCAAGAGGAAACCCCCTAGTAAGACTTTTATAGCACTCTGCTGGAGATTTGCCACCAACCTGCTCTAGCAATGTGATCCCACACCAGAAGTATTCCCCATTCCGATTCTTTTCTTCTTTTCTGATTTCATCTATATCAAAGAAAAGGAAAAACCCTGTAATGGACCGCAGTGTGGGAAAAGTGGTTTCAATTTAATTATTCATAATGCAATTTTGCAGCAACTACATCATTTGTTAGCTCAATTTTTAACTGCTCTTAAAATGGAGACAAGGATATCATAAGTGCATCTGCTTGGGGTGTCTCTGTGGATGGGAGATGACTGAGAGGTCTGAGCTGATCCTGTATTCCTAGAAATAATTGCTTCATTACTTGAATGAGTTACCTCGAGCTGAGCTGATGTGATTCTCCATCTGTTTCTGTGCATTCACTGAACCACTGCCACGGGACAGTAAGGAAGAGCTCTAGGTAATGTGAAAAACCCAAGTCAGAGCCTCAAGGTGCTGAGAAAGCTGGAGCTTCTGTGTCTTCAAAGGCAAATTTGAAGGACAAATTACAAGGTTTATATTCTCAACATAGGAGCTCAATTTTCAGCACCACCTCATACTGACAACTTCCGACATCATGTAACTGCTTCTGGCTTCAAACTACAGGTGTAAAATGGGAATTGCAAAGATGATGATTGCCTTCCATCTCACTTTTTTATCTGATTTTATTTTCGGATTAAGAGTTTCCTCTCTGTTGATATTTGTACCCCTGCACACACATATATGCTCCACATTGCCTGTCACTACTTGAAGATTTATTTAATAAAGTAAGATTATTATCAAGCATTTAATATCCAATCCTATGGGGGTTTTTTTCAATATTTCAGGGTCTGTGAAAAATATATCTGAGAAATATGTGGATGGACCTCTTCTACTTAAAGCTTCTGACTTCAACTCTGCTCAGCCTATCTTTGTATGATAATGTATACTTAATATTATGCATTTCTTGGAATAATGGCAGTAGCATTGCAAAATGTTCTTGGATCTGCAGAATATGAGTGCAAATGCTGTGCCTCTTTAAATTGTCCTTTCAAGAGGTTTTATTTTGAAGTTACAATTAGTGTGTACACCTCAGACTTATTTGGTGTTTTCAGAAATCTTTAGATTGAGAGGTCCTTCTCATCTTTCCAAAAATTGCATTTATCACTTTATCTCAAGGATGTAAAATAGGAATTTCCCCATCAACAGCATCCAAACAAACATGTGAGCAGATTCCTCAGCTGCAGCTCTCAACGGGGAAGGCAAAGCTGTGTTACAGAGCTGTTGTGTGACTGCCAGAGGATCAAAAGAGTCAAGTAGAGAACAGAACGTGTATAACTATCCTAGGTCACTTCAGATGAGGAAATAAACTGTGTGGCCAGCATCTGTATTTTTTTTGTACTGGCTTCTCTTTATTGATAAGCACAGAGAAGGCCACCATGACTGCCTTGTCTGGACCAACATGAGCTGCAGATTTTTGCTGCATTTAGGTTTGTGTTCTGGAACTGGTTTGTAGCAGAGATGTTCCTGTCATGGTCTTGTCTACTCACGTCCTTAGAGGATAAGACCTTACTCAGTTGAGTGTTTTACCGGAAATATTGAAAGTGACATCTTATTATCTTTCCAGGGAAAATTTCTTCCTTTAAGTTCCCAGTCACCATCCTTAGAAGTGACATAACTCGGGTCTCAGTGTGGGGAAACTTAGATATTAAAAATATTGTGTCTTTTCCAAAGGATTCACTGCATAGGAAAAGACAAACAGTGAATGTACAGAACTAATAAGCACGAGTCTAATGGTGAATTCTCAGCTGGAATAAACTGGCATAGTTAAGGGGCCAAAAATTGAGTCAGACAGATTGAGGCAGTGCAAAAGCAGGACAAAAAATGGAAATGCAGTGCCAAGCCTAATCTTGTCCACAATTTGTATTGACATGATGACCAAGAGGTGGGAACACTAAGAAAGGTGTACAAATAAAAAAGTGACACTAGACTGGGAGCACTGACCGATACTAACAAGGCAAGAAACTGGATCAAAGCTGACCTTGAAAAATTGCACTAGTTCTTTTTCCAAATTACTTCTGAAGTCTTTTATGGGAATGGAAAAGGACATGTAAACCCTGGAGAGGCAGGGAGCCTAATTAACATTAGGACTTTTAAAGTGCAGACTGAAAGATTCCAAATACCTGCCAGAGAGGTAATATCAATGAAACACTTACCTGTGTGATGATCCATCACTGCTTAGAAAGCATTGTGCAGGATGGATGACAGCAAAGAGGGGAAAAAGTGAGAGAATCAAACATACAGATAAACAGCACAAACTGAGGATGTCAGTGAGAGAACTGTTGAATGAGGACACAGAGTCCGTGAGCTTTGGTGTTGATTCCCTGATAGCTTTGCAGGGTAGGGAGAAAAAAAACAGAAAAAAATCTCTTAATATATTTGGTAACAGCTAGAAATTAGAAGTGTCTGAGTAATATAAACATAAATGAAAGACACAGGAAATCAAGCTGAGACCACCAACTGGCATGGAAATTCTCAGTGCACATGGTTCCAGGTTGTGCCTGTAATTGCAGTCAGTGTTAGTTTTGGTGATTTTTCTGTCATTCGTTCCTGCTTTCAAAGTAGCAGGTAAGAACCACCTGTGTGTATTATATTCAGCAAAAGCTGGCCAGAGGATAATTTGACTTTGCAGCAGCTTTCCAGACATAAATGTTTATATTCAATCTGCACTGGAATAAAACCTAATGCCCTGGTACATTTTTGCAAAATGAATTTGGTCTGGAGCACCGCATTTTTAAATCAGAAAGGTCTGTTAAAATCTGTGAGTAAATGAAAACTCTGTCATATCAGAAATTTTATTGTGGGACAATGTTGAAACAGGAGTCTTGAAAGAGACTTTTTGTGTTATCCCATTTTTGTGCTGTCACAATCAATGGGTTGTACAGCATTATTCAAAATAAAAAAGTGCTATGTTTTCAAAGCAAGCTATTCCAGACTGAGGATTTTATAATCATTATTCTAATATTTTGAAACAGGCCTCTGATCTCCAACCTGCCTTATTTACCAGCCAATTCATCTTATTTTTTTCTTTTATCTGTATTGACCCTTAGATTTCCTGCCTCTGTGTTTTCTCACTAAGGGTAGCATCTCTTTGCTCTGCCAACCTGCACAAGCCAGGAGCTGTTTATATTTTGTAAAGCAGGCTATTTATATCTTGTAAAACATCCATCAATTTAATGAAATCACAAAAATTAGTTACAAATGGCATATTTGTACTCAGTGAGTGAATTTGGAGCTCCCAGAACTCATGGTATTGAAGGTTTCGCTCTTTTGTCTTTGTCCATAACCAAAAAACTTCTTGCCCCTGTGCCAAAGGAAATCAGAACTATTAATGCAATTATGGGACTTAAGACCTGTGCCACTTCTAAAAAGCACAAATACCAGAAATTCCAGCACACCTACAGCCTGACCTAAAGACAGCTGCAGTAAATAAAACCCCCTTGGTCTGCACAGGCTTTAGTCTGACCTCCAACACATGCCCTTGTGTTTAAAGGTAATAATCAGGCATTCATGCATTTCCTTGAACACCTGGCTGTGCAAACGCAGATCAGAGCAAATGTATGTCTTGAATTCCTATGGCTGGATCAAAAATGCCATGTCCTGTGGCACAAAACAGGGATTCGGCAGGAACACAAGCTCCCAGAGCTGCTCAAAAGACTATGTGTGATATATTAATAGGCCCAAGTTTCTGTTAGTGTCAATGTCTCTGCACTGCCCTGTAGTTTTAAGTCATCATCAAATTTCCTGGAAAAATCCCTTCACCAGGATTTCTTCTCCTGGGAAGCTGAGAAGTGTCAGAGAAAAATGAAAACAATATTACCTCATTTTTTCTCCTGAGTTTTGCTGCTGTGGAATGTGGTTTGGAGATTGTTTATCCAACAGGTGGATGTTTCATTGGTTTCATGTGAATTGTTTTGACTTAGTTACCAATCACAGTCAGGTTGTGTTGGACTCTGAAGAGAGTCACAAGGTTTTCATTAGTATCTTTTAGCCTTCTGTCTGTATCCTTTCTCTATTCTTTAGTACAGTTTTAGTATAGCATTCTTTTATATAATATAGTAACATAAAATAATAAATTAGCCTTCTAAGAACATGGAGTCAGATTCATCATTTCCTCCCTTCATCTGGGAACCCCGAAAATACCACAGTTTTAAGTCCTATATCTAGTAGATATTCCCCTTTTTAAAAATATCTATCCCTTTTCTTATCTCACTCTCTCAGCACTTTGCTGCTGGATCTGGGGGTTTATATGCAAGTATCTGCACTTCTCTAATGTTTGGCAAACTCCAGTTTTGCCTTGTGACAGAGACAAAATGCTGTATTTATTTGCCACAGGTGACAAGTAAATGTCTGCCTGACAATGTTGTGACATCGTTTCAGAGATATTTATTTGGAGAAACAGTAGGCTGCTTTCCCACCCGCAGAAGCCATGCTTATCTTGAAGCATCCATAATGATCCTCCTCATCATCATCACTGTCATGAATCTCATAATCATCACATGAAACCACTGCTCCATCCACTTTATAGACCTCAAGTAAAATGCTGTTCAATTTTTTAATCTGATATCTGATAATTTAGTGACACTGAACACAAGAAAAACCTCCCAGTGACTTTTTCTGTATATTTCTTCTGCTGGAGAGTTTTTCTTGGATCAGTTACAAATGCATTCCCTGTTTTTCTGTGGTCAGATCATTGTCATTACACTTTATTTTTTGTTCACAATAAAATATTTGAAATTTCATCTTAAATTTACTTACTGGCTCAATCTAGCTGCTTGGGTAAAACCATGGAAAGAACCAACAATTCCAGTCCCTTTCAAAGAATAAGGATATTTATAGTGAGAGATAACATCTTTTGCTAAACCACCTGGATTAACTTGAAGATAAGGATGAGATCTAAGACATGCAGGTCCTTCCTTATTTCTGTATCTTTTCTTTGCACGGCTAAAAAATTCTCAGAAAATTTTAAAGCGTGGTACAGTAATTAATGAATAAGTAATAAGTTAGTCTACAAATCAAATTTCTGGGCAGTATTGTAGGCGCATATTATTACATCAAATTTTGGCCTGAATTTTAAAAAGCATCTTTTGTATAATGAATGCGTTTGAGGGTCAAAAGGGGGACAACTGTGTTATTGTTAATAGGAAGTGGAAATGGAACTGAAAACTCTAATTTGTTAATGTAACCTAAAATTAAAATAACATGAATTCAGCAGGATCAGAAAACAGCTCAGTGGCAAATAACTGTAAATAATGAGAGCTTTATCAATACTGTGAGTCCTGTCATGGAGGCAGATTTACCTATGCTATGTTGTTAAGACAAATTTTACAAAATGAATATATTTTTCACTTTAAAAATTTTCTAGTACCTGGTAAAATGTTTATTGATAGTAGTAACTTTTGAAGAATAAGTGAAGCTAGAATGCTGACAACTTAAAAAAACCTAATATGAGAAAAATGTTAGAATCATATTGTAGAATATATTAGTATGATGATGTGAAAAGGCTAGAGGAAGAACTGGAGCTGATTAATTTCTGTGTTAACTAAAATAGTGATGAAATTTAGGGATTATTGCTTTGAAAGCACTAGGTAATACCATGTCTAAGGGACCTGTCTCTTCCCTAAAGCAGCACACAGTGTTATAGAGCTTTGTACATTTCCCTAGGTCATTAACCAAATCTAAATTGAAGGCAAAGTGAACAGTGTACAGCATTTCTTCCCTGCTGCTGATTTAATGCCCCTTCTCCCCAAAATCTCCTTGTGAGCACCAGGGCAGAGAGATGTCTGTCACTGAACAATGGCATGGGCAACATCCCAGCTCTCTGAAACCTGTGGCACTCTTCCATGTGATCCACCTCATGGGGTCAGCATCCTTTCCCTCTCCTCTTTGCTGAGTTATTAAAAGATAAAGAAGAGCAGCTGCTGCTGTAGATGTAAAAAGTTGACAAATTTGCAATAGGTGATGCCACCTGTGCCTGCCTAATTTAGTCACAGCCCAAACAATCTGCCATCCATTTACAGGGGGGACAACGTTCAAGAGCATCCCAAAGTGACTGAGGAGCAGGAGGGTGAGGAAGCAGCATGAGAGCAGTTTGCTCAAACACCCTCTTGGCTGCAAAGGAAATTTACAGGATGTGGCTAGTGGACATGAAAAACCCTTTCCCTGCTTTTATGTAGAGCGGGGGAAAAAACATGGTAAACAGCTAACAAAAACACCATATCCAACACTTTGGTGCCAGATGGATTCATCTGCACGGTGTTATGTGAGCTACTGCTGATCCATCTGGAGTGAATGCTCCTTGCCAGTTGCTTGGCTTCCAGAGTGTTTGGGAGGCCATGCCAGGGGAGGAAGAAGCTCCTTTGTTCCACAGGTATCACATCTCATCCCATCTGGGTCGCTAGAAACTGATGCCTTGAGAAGGCTGACCTAGAACAGAGACTAGACAGAGCTAAAGAATAAAGTAGGGATTTATTAAAAAGCCTCAATAGATCCACCTTGGGCAGTACAAGAATGCAGCCAGAGCTGCACCCAAGATGAACCAAAATGGTCACAAAATGCACAACCACTCACGGGGTCTCTCACTTTGATCAGTTCTGCTCCATTTGAATATTGGAGTTAATTGTTCAATTACAGCTTTATAAAGTCCCATCCTTCTTGTTTTTCTCTCTTCAGCCCACATTGTTTGTGCTCTTGGGCCTGAGATTTGGATCATTTGTCCTTGGTCCCCAGCTAGAGAAGGAATTGTTTTGTCTCCCTGCTCTGTGCAGAGAGCTCACCATCCACTAATATGAAGCTCAGAATTACACAGAAAAGCAGCACAGAATCTGAAAAATATAAAAGCCAAAACCTGAAGCATCAGTTGAAGTGCATTTTTTGCTGGTCCCTCATGGACTCACCTACAACAACCTCCTCTTCACTTCTCCTATAGAATTATGTCACTACAATTATGTTTGTTCATCACTCTGATTCTGTATGACGGCTGTGCTTCCAAATTCCAAATATCCATGTGCTCTTAAGTTCACAATTTTGCAAGATTTCTCATAAAATATTCAGTTCAACTTTAATAAAAAAAACTTCACAGTCCAGAAAAGAAGACTGAATACACATGAGACTCTTAAAGTGCTTAACTTCTGGAATGCAGCAGACTGTGACTGTGACCTGTTACTAAAAATGTTTGTAGAAAAATACTTCAGTCAAATCTAGGTATAATTTTCCTTTTTTTTTGCAAAAGTCTTAATATTTAGGCAACAGTTTAAGATATTTTTGTTGGGCTTGGGGTTTTATTTTGGTTGTTTTGCTTTCTTTTCTTTTATTTTTTTTTTTCCCAGTGAACAATATCTCACCACAGAGAAAAACACAGGGAAGGTTTTCTTTCTCCTTCTCCCAGTAGAGAGAATTACTCCACATTGACATTGGAATTTGTCTTTTCTTTTTCTTCTTTTTTTTTTTTTTTTTTTTATAATTGTCAAAAAACTCTAACTATTCTACTTTAACTTGTGGTGAACATCTCTAAAATTGATACCACAGAATTATTTGGAGTTTTCTAATTTCTTTATTGTAACGAGAATTAAGTAACTTTGACTATACATAAAATAAATTGATTAATAACTAATAAACAATTTTAAGAGATGAAGTTTAGTAAGCTTTGATTTAAATAGATAAAGAATATCCTTTTTTTTAAAATATATTTTTGGAAATGTTTGATGCTTGAGGTTTTGTTTATATTTTCTATGCTATTTTTTTCTCAGGGTTTCTTATCATTTAAACTTACAGTGCTCAATTGGATGGATCAAGACTGGAATCAGACTTTTAGCTTTGACTTGTATTTTACCTATGAATTATGAGGTTACAGAGAGATAAGGAAATATAAAAATATTTTTTGTAATGATGTATGATCACTAGTGGTTGTAGCTCTTCAGAGTTTGTGGAATCCTGTGAAATCAGTCAGATTTTTTTTTTTTTTACTGTTTTCACTGAAACTCCATCTGACCCAACCAGGAAAATTTATCAGTGTGGTTTTGACTGATATTTTAAAACAAGTCATATTTAAAGGCTACAACTCAAAAAGATTATTCTCAGTAAACTAAGAAGGTAATTAAAATGTTTATATATTACTTTAATTAATCTATAAATGGTACTGTATTTTTCTGCACTATTTCAATATTGCCCTTTTTAAATCTATCATAAAGCATCATTTAATGAGTCAAATTATTCTAATGTATGGGTTATGTTACAAAAGCTTCCTTCCTCTTTGAAACCTCTCTTTTCATAGTCCTGCAGGCCCTGAAGTGTATTCCTAATGAATGAATAAACTAATTGAAGCAACTTCTTTATTCATTTCAGACCATCCTTCTTCAAGAGATATGATTGTAAATGAATAGATCTAAGACTAAGAAAAATAAAGAATCAGTAAAGTTATGCTTCAAAGGGCATTTACATCCCCTTGTGTATTTTTATGCTAATGTGTCTTTTGTTTCCCTTTTTCTGTTTCCACTGAAAGCTAAAACCCATAAACGAAATCTTTAAAAAATCTTAACGGGGAAATGTGTCAAAACATCAAAAACCTTTGAAAAGGTTTTTGAAATCTGAAAGAACCTGAAAGAGAAATTCAAGTTTAAAATGTTACAGTACCATTCAGTGATAGTAAGAGATGCATGTTTAGAAAGGCTGAATCATGGGTTCTTTTTATATACATATATATATATGTATGTGTTATATATTCTATAATAAGAATATTGAAGATCTGGACAGATTTAATCAAAAAAAAGAAGAAAATTCAGAGAACCAAATGAGCAGAAAGGCAGGACTTTTATTTAAGGTCAGATATTAAAGCAGTTGTCTCACAGTTTTTAATTTGCACACAAAGGTAATAACTTGGAGTTTAGCAAAGCTTTTTGTACACTGTTTTCTGTATATATGCATTTGAGGGAAAGGTAAATCCAAAAGAATATGTAAGAAAATATCTGATTAATTAACTATTTTGAATATTTTGAGAAGTGGGGAGAGGAAAACTAAAGGGAGAATTTTTCCCCAACTTTTTGAAATTAAAGGATTTCCCTTTTTTCCCTTTGACTATTTTGCAGCCTACATTTGTTTAAATCTATTATATCTTGAGAAAACTAAAAGCATCCGAAAATGAAAAAAGAGAAAAATATCCCCTTTGAAGTGCAAATTTTAGACTTTTCTGGTGTTCTTTTGCCAATTACAAAACATTAAAAATCACTTCCTGTAATCCTACTTTGGTTTAAGCTGAATATCTTTTTTGTTTTCACTTTCAAATTAAATTAAAATACCAGATCAGCCCAGTATTTTGGTTTTTGTTCCCTTCGATCAAGGTCTTGGATGTCAGATCATTAACTTCATGAACTGAACTTTTGCCAAGCAATGGTATTTTCTGAATTGCCATGGAGAAAAAGATGGGCAACAGGCTTTGGTTATAACCCCTGAGAAGCAATTATAACCCCCAGGTTATAACCTCTGAGAAGCAATTTTGCTTAACCTCCTCACCTACTCAGAGCAGCTGTGTCCAGGAGAAGCTTTTCACAGCATGGGTCAAACAGGTTCTCCTTCTTTAAGTGCACTTAAAGTCTACTCAACTTAAAATACTTATGTAATACATCATCTTAAAATACTGATGTGATGTATCTGGAATTCAGGTGTGTGATGTAAAGAAGAGAAGGATCTGTGTGGCCCAGGTTGTTCAAACCTCAGACACTCATTCTTTATTCAGGGTGTGGTAGCTCTGTCCCCGCTCGCTGAGTCAGTCACAGAGAGTGGTTACACAGCAGGAGCAAAGGAAAATCTTCAGTTCTTTCTGAAAATATTTATCATTAACATGTCTTGGAAGGATCAGTACACATGATGACATGTGCTGTACAAGGAGAGAGATTAGTTTTGCTTTCATATCCAGTGGAAAATGTGCTGAAATTTGGATTCTTTTTTATTTAAGCAATGTACAAGCTGTGCAGTTATCCTGATGAAGTGTAGCAGCAAACTGGGGCTGCAAACTCCTCTTTGTACAGTCCAGCTCCTGGCATGCTGCACAGGCTAATGAGAAAAATAACAGAAGCTTCACAATTATTTTCTTCCTCTCTGGCACTGGCTGGGAGCAGAGTTAATTTTTATTCTTTCTCCAGGGTAACTGTCAGCCCTTAACTCGTGACTGAAGTTGCTACTCCCTGAGATAATGGAAACAAACAGGGACCAGAGTTTACAGAAATTTGTATTTGTCAAGTGTTCACAGGCACTTCACCTGGTGCCTGCTGGGAGCAGAGAGATGGGGAAGAGGCTGCTTTGTTAACCTCATTTTCTCTGCTGAGTGGACTGCAGGCATGTGTTTTAAAAATCCTTGTTTAAAAATCCTTGTCAAGCCCCAAGTACTCACGTGTCTGTAACTCAGCTGCCACGAGGCCCTGCTGCTCTCATGTGCCTTTTGCTGGCTACTGTCAGTTTATCCCATTAACCTGCCCAGGGCTCTGCAGGATGCCAGGTCAGAGTTCCCCCACAGTCCAACGCCACCTTAAAATTCAAGTGTCTCCAAATACCCTCATATGTCTGTTTGCCCATTTAGGGGAAACCAGGAAAAGTTTTCAGAGATCTGCTCTGAATTAATCCCATTTAACTCCAAGCTTGTGACCTGATCACCTCATTGCTCATGGCTTTCTTTGTAGGCAATGAAAGGAGCTGGAAACTCCAAAGGAAAACAAAAATTCCTGTGTTAATTGTTGTGAGTCTTCTCCTGTGTCTCTTGATATCATTGTGTGACCCTGAATTAGAAAATTAATCACCACTACACAGTGGCTGGGACAGTGAATTTTCTGGGATGGAGTATTTATTTATTTTTATCTCTATTCTTAGTCTCTAAACACCCTGACTCCTATTTCTATGGTCTGCTAAATTACTGTAATTGTCACTACCTGGTGTTCTAGTGTGGATGAAAATGCACAATATATGTTTGTATGCATAACCACACAATTTCCTAATCAGCTGTAGTCAGATAGGGCTTCAAATTGTGACCCCAAAATAATTTTAATATTTAAGAACAGAATTATTTTTCTTAATAATTTCAACTCAGATTGTAATTTCTCCATTAGCTGCAGCTTCTTCCTATCTGTGTCTCTTTGAAAACCTACTGAATGCAATATATGGGTTAGCAAACACAGGTTTGTAATTTGCACTAGGTAATAACTATTAAAATAATGCTTATGTACAAAAAAGTTTCCAAAAAAAAGACTTTCTGTTTGTTTCTCCTGATTCTGTAATATATATTCCCTGTAATATATATTCCCACTGTATTTCTCTCTTGTGGCTGTTTTGCAATGATTAATTCCTCATATCTCTCAATAACATTTAAAGATACAATAGCTTTCCTTATTTTGTGATCTATTTAATTAAGTTTGTCACAGACTACTTTTTTCAGTACATTTTATTCGTCATCTTTTTACTCCCTTTTTTTACATGAGAAAATTTTCTGATTAAATTACTTTAGGAAATATATTACAGGTAGAACACAAACTGCTGTCTTTTTGTGGATTGCAGGGAGAAGCACAAAAAGGTGACAAATTGTCTTTTTCATCATGACATTTTCAGCAGAGCTGAAGATCAGAACAGTACAGATCTGACCAATGGGTAAACACATTTTCAATAACAGATCAAACAATTCTTGACCATTTTGAGTGGAAACAGTCACTTAAATGGTGACCTTAATCCTCATAATTTATAAAAATTAAAATGTAATTAGCTCTGAGCAAGGAATGACTGATTAAAAAAACAAATAAACAAACTCAAAACAAAGTAACCTTGGCATTTAGTATAATATGTTTTCGTAGAAGAGCTCACTTTGATTTTTTATCTCACATTCTCCTATCTCAATGACATGGTTTGCCACTAGTTAAGTAGAAATTATTTCTTTTTTTTTTTTTTTTTTTTTTTTTTTGTTTACAGCAGAATTTACTAGCAAAAGCTAGAGACCAGTTCATTGTGTAAGGTTCTCAGCTTAGATGATTATTTTTGTAACAAGTCAGAAGAGAATATTTCAGGTGTATAAACACAGGAGTTGCCTCAGGTGTTAGATTTTGAGTCCCTGAGCCCTGAGTGAAGGAAGGTTCGTGGTTAAAGGCTGTGGGAGTCATGGAGCTGGTGTGTTCAAGTGAGGTCAAAAAGAGAGCCAGGTTAGGGATATGTGGTCAGCACCAGGGGTGGACTGAGACACTTGGACTGAGGAGAAAGTAGGAAGAGAGTTGTAATTATCAGCACAAAATATTTCAGAAGAGGGAGTTAACAATAATGTATCATACCTCTATAGAGTCTGAGAATCATGAAATCAAAGAATGGCTTGGGTTGGAAGGGGTCTTAAGGATAACCCAGGTCCAGCCCTGCTGACAGGGCAGGGACACCTTCCTCTATCCCAGGTTTCTCTAAGCCCCATCCAATCTGGCCATGGAAACTTCCAGAGACGTCTGGGGCAGCCAAAGCTTCTGTGGGCAGCCTGTGCCAGGGCTTCACCACCCTCACAGTAAAGAATTTTTTCCTAATATATAGTTTAACCCTATCCTCTTCAGTCCAAACCTATTACCTCTTCTTCTGTCACTCCATGCTCCTGCAAAAAGTGCCTCTCCAGCTTCCTTGCAGGTTCCCTTCAGGCACTGAGAGGCCACAATTAGGGCACCTTGGAGCTTCTGTTCTCCAGGCTGAGCCACCCCAACCCTCTCAGCCTTTCCTCACACCAGAGCTGCTCCATTCCTCTGATTATGGCAATAAATCACACAGGACTCCATTTTCTTTATGGTGGAAAAGGCTAAAGGAAAAAGTTATTCACATAACTCCTTTTTGTACAGTTTTACAGACCTCGTGTGGGCCTCTAATTAGTCAGTAGTTTTCTTGCCAATTACTTTATTGGTTAGTGAAAAGTTGTTATTCTGTATTGATTGGTCACTCAAACTCTGGGTGTCTAGGTGCAGGGACGGTTGTTTGTTTCATTTTTCTGTCTACTGGTGTAAAAACAGTTTAGTTTAACGGTGTAAAAACAGTTTTCATTTTTTTATCTAATGGTGTAAACCATTATTGGTGTAAGCAGTTTATACAGGAATATACAGTGTAAGCTGGTTTTTACCCAGGAATAGATTGTTATACTAACAAATTACTCACAACAACATTGCCTTTACATAGAAACTTGCAAAATGCTGGCTCTGACAAGGCCAGCCACTGATTCCAGGAGAGCAGGCTTGATTTTGTGAAGCCTGTCTTTAGGATTTTTCAACCATCTGATGGCCTTGGTGCCTCCCTCCTCTGGATTCACTCCAGCAGCTCCAGGTCCTGGGCTGGGCCCCAGAGCTGGAGGAGCTCTGCAGATGGGGTCTGAGGGCAGAATCCCTTCCCTCAATCTGCCCATACAGCCTTGGATGCACCCCAGGACACACCTGGGGCTCTCTGGTCTGCGAGGGCACGTGGCTGGGCCATGTCCAGCCTCTCACCCACCAGCACCCCAATCATCCTTCCTGGGGCTGCTCCCTCTGGTCACCCCAGCCTGTGCTGACCTTGGGCCCCAGCTCAGTGCAGCACCTTGCCCTGGCCCTGTTGATCCTCATGAGAATCCCAGAAATTTCCAAACAGCAGCAGACTGGTTTATGAAGCAAAGGCTGGTTACATCCCTTGCTAGGGATTGTTTAGATTCCAACATTGTTTAGATTCTAAGCCATGCAAAAGTCAACTAATGTGAAGAGTAATAGGTTTTAGTCAGGTCCTGAGAATTGTCTCAGGCAGATTTTCAGTTTTTCTGGGTAGTATGTGTGCAATATTCCCCACCAGCCACTGCACAATATTTATAAACCTGTTCTGTCATTAATGATATTTTAGATTCGTCTCCAGATGTGCTGTTTTCCTACTCAAAAAGCATCCTTACTTAGATGAAACACATTTATGAAAGAAATCAAATGCCACTAGGGGAGTTCTCTATATGAGCCATGACTCCTAAGGCTCCAGGTCTTCAACACATAAATTTTAATTGGCTTATGTTGCCTTGTGTTGCCAAGAGCTTTCTGCTGACATAAAGATCAAATTTTTTTTTAAACTCTGGACTTATCCCCAAATGTAAAAGCATTATTTGAGTTTAGTGTTTAGAATCCACAACACAAACAAATAAAAAGCTACCACAAAACTTTAAAAGAGCCAGATCAGTACAAATGTTTTTACTGTATGAAAGTCTTTTTTATTCTGTTGGTTTTTTGTTGTTGGGTTTTGTTTTTTAAATACATGCTGCCTGAAATATACCAGTAAACACAGGAGGATGAAAAGATTTAGGTTAATTATAAAAAGATAATAATAAATGACATAATAGGGTAAATAATAAATTGTAAAAAAATATAACAAATCAATTACAAAAGATAGCCAACTTTTTAAATTACAGTGGAAAGAAAAATTAGTGGATTTTCATAAGAGCATACACAGATTAAAATTTCCAAAGGGAAAGTCTTTAAAAGGATTAGATGTGCACACTCACAGGTGGATTAACAGCTGTGAATATAAAATGTCAACTCTGTTCCAAGTCTGTAATACCAAGAATATTGAACAAATCCTCTTGTCCCTTAACACAGAAAGAAGTCTGAAAGCATCAATTTTAGCAAGAACCTAAAGAACAAACACAGCTCAGAGAGTAATTAATTACAGAAATGGGATCATCCAAGAATTCCCTCTGTACATCTCACAGGGAAAGATGATGGAAGAGTTTCCATAGACCATATCCAGTTCAAAAACCAACCTCTGGGAAGCAGGGGAGTCTATTAAATTTAAAAGTCTAGACAGACAAAAATAAGTGAAGATAATATTCCAGTAAATTCCCAGAGAAGGAAATTTTGAGGAAAATACTCAAATTCTCCTGAGCTTTAGTGCTGAAGTTCTTCAATGTGTGAGCCCATCTGAAGAAGGAAGAATTCAGACACAGACAGAAGGATAAAGCAGTGAGGACAATCAGAATTCACAGCTGAAGGAAGCAAGATACAGACCCTACCACATCCTGCCACTGCTCCCTTTTGGAGCCAAAGTGGAGATTATTGCATCAATGTCTTTGTTGCATCCCCTGCTAAGCACAAATGCAAGGTAAGGGGATTGCAAGCGCTTGCAATCCAAGGGCTCTGCAAAAAGAGTTGTTCTCCAGGGATTTTCTTACAAATCCAACAATTCTGGCAATTAATCATCTGAGCTTTACAATTTTAAGACAACACCATCAAGAATCTGGTTTTCCCCATGTAATTTATTCAGAGATAATTTAGACTCAAATATCTCATTCTCCTGAAAAAAAGGTTTAAAGCAAAAGTAGCAGCCATGGAATATCCCATTTAGACTTTGGCCCATAACTCTACAAAGCATATTCTTTGATTAATCATGTGTGTGCTCTGCTTATTCTCCTGATAACTAATTCTTCAATCTGGTTTCTCCATCATCTGTGGCATTTCTGCTCTGATTTATGGACTGTATTGTATTGTCACAGTCATTGGAGCTTTTGAAGGAAAGAGGTATAGAACTGGAATATTGCTCTGACAGTGAAGAGGCAGACCCTGAAAAAAAAAAGCATGAAGCTTAAAAAGGAAACTGAGGGATTTTTTTGGTTTTTTTTTTTCCCTTCTGGTTTCTTGAGCCCCAAAGCATACCAGTTTCGAAGTTTTCCTTTAAACTGCTTTATGACACGATTCCAGAAGCTATGGCTGTTAATTGCCAGATTCACAATAAAAATCATAAACCAAAACAACCCTAAACAATAGATTTCACTTTCTCCCCACAAATTTGTGTGATTTAGTAGAGGTAGGAAGGAAAGAATGAGTTTTCATGTCACTTAAGTAACAGTTTAACAACTTGTGAAAATCAGCTGAAGCTGTTGGAGAAAGCACGAAATGAACATTTCCAGAATACAAAGACAGAGAGAATTTTTGTATTATAACAATTACTGCATATCACAGGAAATGAGATATTTTGTCCCAGCAGAGAGCAATCTGATTGTGTAAGGCACTCAAGGTGACAAGAGTGATAATAAAACCTCTCATGACAAATTAGCAACTGCAATATTATATCAGCCTATCTGCAGCACCAAGGCTGCAGAAGCTGAAGTACAAATACACACGTACATTAGATTTACCATTAGCATTACTTTCACTGACCTCCCTTTCCCAATCACAGGACTCCCCTTGACACCTCTGTATTCAACTCAGTTGGATTCAGAAACAGAAAATAGCAGAATACACTCCTGAAATCCCATGTAACTCCCTGATCACAGGATTTCAGTGAGAAGAAACTCACTGAAAAGAAAGGAAGGGAAAGAAAGAGGAAAAGAAAGCCACCAGGTTATTCAGATGTGATTTGCCCTTTGTGAAACCACTTTGGTTGTCTCTGTCATCCACATACCTTCCAGGTCTTCCAGGTGCATCCATTTCATGATCTTACCAGGCACAGAGGTGAGGCTGACTGGTGAGTAATTCTAAGGTCCTTCTTTTAACCATTTTTTAAAGTGGTTGGGATGGTTGGTCAGTCAGTGGAAAAAGCTGCCCAGAGAAGTGGTGGAATCACCACTGGAAATGTTGGTGGAAATGTTCAAAAGGCACGTGTATATTGTATTTGCAGGGAAATGCCGCACTGAAGGCAAGAATGATGAGTCTGACTCCATGTTCTCAGAAGGCTAATTTATTAATTTATAATACTATATTATAATAAAAAATACTATACTACAGAATACAGAAAGGACACTTACTGAATGCTAAAAAGATAATAATGAAAAACTCGCGACTCTTTTTTCAAAGTCCCGACACAGCTTGGCCCTGATTGGCCAAAGAGTCAAAACAACTCACGCCAGAATCCAATGAAACAATCACCTGTGGGTAAACAATCGCCAAACACATTCCACACATGAGCACAACACAGGAGAAGCAAATGAGAGAAGAATTGTTTTCCTTTTCTCTGAGGCTTCTCATCTTCCAAGGAGAAGAATCCTGGGCAAAGGAATTTTTTCACAGAGTGTGAATGCCCACATATATGTGTGTGGCATTTGGGAATACGTCTTGGTGGTAAATGTGGGGGTGCTCATTTATTAAGAGGTGGAGGTACAAGCTCTTCTGTCTTCCTTTTCTGACTAATGTGTTAGTAAGACACATGGCTCCACTTTGGGGTACAGACCCTGTTTATCCAAACGTGTAAATACATTGAAGAATAATTTTGCCTTCTGTTGTTCTCCCAGATCCTAATTCCTTGGCCTTTCACTCACTGTGTGTCGCCTCATCTGGTTTTGAGCAGATCAGCTAATTTCCTCTGCTGTTAAGTACATGTGCTTTGGTTATATCTGCAATTCTAAAATCTGTATTATTGTGAGGGACCTCAAGTGGTCATTAATTCTTCCTGCTGCTCAGAAATGCTTAATACACAGTCAGCTCCCTGCCTGTGAGTCTGCACTGGATGGTGTCAGTCCCTGAATTTTCTCTTTTTAAAATGAACCTCATGATGTTCCTGTCTGTCTATTCCTCAAGCTAAATGATGTTAATGATATCTTCCTTATATTCCTTGGCACTACAGATTTTCATGAAAGCTACTTGCAAAAGCGGGGGGAGTTTCCAAATGAGTTCTCTGTTTCCTATTTTGTGAAATTTTATAGAAAATACAGATTTTGGCAAAGGAAAAAGAAATAACTGTCAGGAGGGCTAGGGGCAAGGTACTGGGGAATTCAGGGGCTCTTTGGTCCATTGGGGTGCATCCCACTGTCCCCAGTGAGACAGCAGGACACAATTCAGGTAAGAGAACCCATTTCTACATGAGCTCTGCCATCTCACAAGTGGCAATTTTGCCTGAGAGACAATGGGACCAAGCCCTACACTCTCCATGTAAGTATCATCATTAATGCAAAGGATAAGGAGTAATTATTATTGCTGGTTTGTCACAGAAAGCAAACCACACTAAGTGATACCATAGACACAGCGACATAATTTGGCACACAATAGAACATAACACACATCCAGATGGCCACTGACAAAGAGAAGGTTTAAATACAGCCAGGAAAAGCCCAGCCTCACTCCCATGAAGATGTGATTGAAGCCCCTGATTTCTGAATGCTCATGGAGCACTGAAAAGAGGACCAAAACACGATCAATATCCTTATTATTTCTCATTAGCAGCAGGAAACTAACAGAACCCTGCCACAGCATTTATCCAACAATAACTGTAATTCTGGTGGTGGGACATTTTAACTTCAGAAAAAAAGTGCTGCCCTTAGAGACAGCTAACCAAAAATATACCAGTAATAAACACTGTGGTCCTAATGATAATTTATAATCAGCTCACAGCTATAACAAACATTTTGCTGTTAATGGATGGTGCTTTTGCTGTTAATGGATGGTGCTAAGTGGAATATATAAAGTAAGGACTCAAAGGGAGGTTTTACATTTCAGAAAGCAAGCTCTGCTCATGCTGCTCTAAAGTGATAGCAGAGCTATTCAGTGCTGTGAAGTCACAGAGATGATTGAGATAGAGATAGCTATTTAGAAAGCCAATCCAGGAAGCTGCAAGCATACTTTAATTCCACCTAAATATTATTGTAGTTACTGCCAGTTATTGCAAATATAAACTAATGTTCTTTTTACTTGTATCAGCTAAAGAAATATCATGATAGATTACACGAGTTATAGAAAAAAGCAGACTTATTCTGGCTTTGCTGTAACAGCAATTTAAATCACAAGCCAGCATCAGTATTTTTCCTCCTGGAGTCTGAAGGCACATAAATATTAAAATCTAATTTGAAATTTCTGGCCAGGTCCCAGAACAGTATTGTTTATGCAGTGTTTGACAGTGCTATTCAGATAAATCAAGTAACAAATGTGTCATGATTACTGTTAAAGTGGAAACTGCAGCACTAACAACTATTAAGATAAATGATGCCATGCGTGGAAAATATTTTATGGGTTCTCTGTCTCTGTGCATGGGTGTGCAGGCATGCACAATCGGCTGTCTCCCAGAAAAATTAAAACTGCATCCAGGGATGAATATTGCAAACAACCAGCAATGACAGCACATTCACTTGTTGTGCATGGGATAAAATAGACTTCTGCTGTGATATTTCACTAAATCTTGGCTGCTTTTGGGTAAGCTTAGAGTTAGGGGGGTTTTGTCTTATTATTATTTTTCCCTCAACAGACAGACAGAAAGAATTTTGGCAGTAATCAGAGAAATACAAGGAGTTACTATAGCCAGCTGTCTGTTTCTTTTTGTAGCAGCATGTTGTTGCGAGATACTAAATTGTAATCAAAAGTAGAATTTAATCTCCAGCAAAAAGAAGGCTGGAATTAGAGGTTTAGAGAGGAACTGATCACGTTCGAGGCCCCATCTCCACAATGTGGATGTCTACAGCTGAGCCATTCAATTCTGTATATTGTCATGTGAGAGACACAGGCATTTTTAGAGAAATCATCTGGCCTTTTTGAGATGTCTATATTTAGCCAATGTCACTGTGAACAGACTGAGCATCTCTGAGTGCCTGTGAGCAATGTTTGCAGTGGTGTCACATTATCTCCATTCAAGGCCTGGACCATGGTGTGTTGTTCTGGTGGCTCGGCTACCTGAAACCAATGGAATTTGGGAACATAGTTATTTTTTTGGCTGGACAAGGAGCTTAGAAATGTCTGGTTAACCTTCTAGTGGTAGCAGAAAGATGTCTGAGCCCAGGCAGTGTAAATTAATGCAGATTTCAAGTGGTGGGCATACCTAAAATGCAGGAGCCTGACATGAATAAAAATTAAAAGTTGATGAGGATCATAGACCAATAAACACAGGCACATGTTTTACTGTTGCTGGTAAAAGATGTCAAACTCTGAAGTCTTTAACCTGACTCTGCAGGGTATCAGAACTTGTCTAAGATCACCTTGGCTGGCTCTGGTTGTTTCTCTGCAGTAACAAATATCAAAGAGTCCCTTGAATGAGGAGCTGTGTTCTAGTTTAGCTTTAGTTTGCAATGATAACAAGTACAAGTAAAATTGGGAAACTGGGGACAACACCAGAGTAAAGGGTTGTCCAGATTGAGAAGGCACTTGTACAACAATTTTAATTGTATTATTAATTAAGCTTTACCATAATTATGTATGTGATTATACAGCCCAAATTAACTAGACTGTTAAAACTTCAATTGTGCTAGCAATAAATTCCTAGCTCCATATATATTGTGTGCTCTCGTTTGGCCACAACAAAAGTTTTTGGTATAACAAGATACTAATGAGCTTGGGTAATTAGGTATCAACAGCAGGTTTAAATCAGAGCAGTATCAGCTTAGCTTGTTCTATCCTTACTTTTAGCTTTGTAAATAATAATGAGACTAACATTCTCATCAGAAAATTGATTAGAGTGTACAAAGTCCACTGGCAGAGTCTTTGATTAGGACATTGATGATGCAGTACATTGATTGAAGAGCTCTTGATGGCGTTTACATTCATCTATAGTTCCTTTGGCCAAAAAGGTGTGATTTATGCTTTAAAACTGATTTTGTAACCTAAGAGATCAAGGTCCTGGTTGGTATGAAGAAGATGCTGCCCTCAGAGCCAGCAGCAGATCTCAGATGCCAGTCTGGATATGCTGCAGGAATAACACAACATTTGTACCCATAGAAGAAATTTCAGTTAAAGGTTCATTTTACTAAAAGTAGAGGGAACAAATGAGTGCACAGCTCATCCTCAGTGTCTCCACCTGTTACCATGGTTCTGTGCACATGGCAAATATTCATGACCACTCATAGTGGAATTGCCACACACTTCATCAGCTGAGCTCAGAGAAATCAGGGACAAACTTGTTGAGTACACTAAAAAAGTGTAGAAGGGAGGAAAGACTTATATAACCTTTCTGAAGAGCTTGAATACCATGCTTGTAAATAAAACTCTTATACCACTTAGCAGCTAAATGCACCTATTAAGATTTTAATTAAATCTGATGGAGCATGTACAGAAAAAGTGAAAGAAAATTAGGGCTTCGAGAAACATTCAAAAATTTAAGTAGGCATTTGAGACCAGATGGGAGACTGGGGAAGGCCAGTGCCAATAGACCTGACAACCCAGCAGAAACAGGTGAAAGCTGATACTTGGCCTGCTTAGAAAACTCATTTGCCAAAATAGGACTTCCGTATGGGTGGGAAATCAAATCCAGTAGTGTAAGATGCCCCCAAGCCTGAGCATGAATTTCCCCTGCCCTGTGCACTAAGTCTGGAAATGTTGTTTGTGATCTCTGTGTGCTGTTAATCATGTGATGTTTTACCCTGTCTCAGACAGATAACTCACTTTATGGAAATGAACAGGGAATAGATCAAACAAACACTTTGTTCAACAAATTCAGTTAGTTTGATATTCACAAAGTATCCCTTAGTCGCCAATAAGGCCAAACAAGAAGAAAAGGCTGATTTCAAACATGATCATGTCATTTTTGATGTCTGGAATTAGTTGCTCAGGGCTCTTTAAAGCAGTCACTTGTGTTTTAGAGAAATGATTAATCAGAATATTTTAAAGGCTGGTGGGTAATTCAGTATTTATAGGAAGCTTAGTTTTTGGTCCCAATTTTACAGCTCCCTGTCACAGGATTGATTACAGCTCAGCGTAGCTGACCAGTGCAAATTAGTGTTGCTGTAAATTTTCAGCCAGCTAATCAGCAAAAATATCCAGGAAGAAAGTAAATTCATACACTACTTATTCATTATGAAGAAAGTAAATTCATACACTACTTATTCATTATGAAATGAAAAATAATTATTTTTGTCCTGGCTGATTGCTTATTTTATAGGTATGCATATGCAAAATAGAGAACCAGACATAACGTTGTGTCATCTCTGCTCCCCAACTTATTGTGAAATGTTTCTATTTTTCTTATCCTATAGCATAATTAAAATCAATATATTTTCCTTATGACTAGTCAACTGTAATTTTCTATTCTTTTAAATATATTATTTTTCCTCAGACTTATGAAAGAGCATAAGAGAACTATTGTTAATAGTTCCCCAAGTGTTTTCACCTCAAAGTTCCATATGAGTGTGATAATTTCTTTCGTCCGTCTTTTGTTGTTTCTGAAATAACACAGAAATTAAACATGGAATTTCTTTTCTTACCAACAGGCATCATCAGAAAAGAGGGTCAGTTTGGGCATGCTGAGGGCTTTTTTGTGACGAGATGCCCAAAGTTTTTAAACTCTTTTACTCAGTTTGTTTCTTTTAAATATATGGACTGTTCTACATCCACTTTCTATGAACAGAAAACAGCACTGACATTTGCTAATAATGGATATCTGGGAAATACAGTAGTGCATAAGATCCCTGAGGAAAACAGAAGTAATTTTTAGTTCACTTAGAGCCTGGAGAGAAACAGAATTTTCTCATTTGTGGGGGGGAAACAAATACAGTGCTTTCTGTGCTTTCTAGGGTCTGCTGTTCAAAGCCAGAAATGCACATGCCAGAAGAACTGCCGGTTTGTGCACAGATGTAAAAGTTGTTTACCTGAATTATTAATTCACATACCCGTGAATTGTTGTGGCTTCAAAGTGCAAACAGTCATTACAAGAAATGGCAGCAAAAAGCTGAAGACAATGAGGCAGCTTGCCAATATTGCAAAGTTAGACTAGAATGTGAAAACCTTGTGCTGAAGGTTAATGTCACACCTTAATGAATTTTTTTTGAAGTTTATGACTTAAAAGTCCAGATGGTAAACCAACAGCTCAGGTGAAGGAATGAACCCACCTCATATCTTATAATAAGCCCAATGTATGATTTCAAATGGCACCCAGATGAGTTTTCATTTCCAGCTCCCTCATAATTCTACACAATGGAAGATTTGATAACGTATAAAAGTGATTAAATGCAATGGTGATATCCTCAGAGTCATCTTTTTCCCCGTGATATTGAAAATATCTGTGGTATATTATGTATGGTTTTGTAAATGATATACATTTTTCATAGCTGCTTTCACTGGCAATTTTCTTCTTTTAATGGCTGTATAATTAAACAGTAATGGGATATTTAGGCTTATGTATATTCATGGGGAAGTAGTTATGACAAAAACCCCTATAATTAACTATGACCCCCCCCAAAATACACTTTTATTTATGCACCAATTTTTATTTTTCATAGACCTTATTTTTTCCTGCAGATAATAATATTGACAAGCAGTATAGAATATGAACTTTCAAATCCACACGAGGTCTTTGTGGCTAAAGATTTGTTTTCAGCACAGTTTGTTATAACTCTGGCTACAGCAATGCCTAGGGCCTGGACTTGTGTATTTCAATGATTTTGCTACACACAGGGGGGCACATTATTGTCTAGTCCAAATATACAGAGTGGAAAAACCCAGGGAGATTTTTTTGATGCTTCCTTTACTGAGCCTGTAGTGCAAAATTAGCTTCTTCTGTATCTTTTCCAGAATAATTAATTTAAGATTGTATCCACTCAAAATTTGCACCCTCTCATGATAGTATTTGGTGGTCTACCAGCTCTTGAAATATCCAGATCACTAGAAAACAGGATATTTCATATTTCCACTTCTTCCCAGTGCTCTGCAGAGAGTCATGAGTTCCAGATGGGAGTTCATGGCCTCTTGGATTTTCTGAACTTAAAATATTAAGCTAATTAAAGTCAGGAGAATTTTGTCATTGACTTCAGGACATCCATTGACGTCTGTGGTGCCAGCATTTAATCTTCTCTTTTTGAATACAGTACCTGAATTTGTAGAGACAACTTTGAATTTCAACTTCATTTTCATATAATTACGAGTTTTCAACATTAGCAGGACAAACTAACAATCTGAGTAATTAATTTATTTTATTCTTTAGTATCTGTATTGAGGTGGGATTTCTATTATAATTATTATTATTATTGTTGTTGTTGTTGCTTTTCTTTTGAAATTACTATTTCACAGTACTTGTTTTCAGGGTTTTTCCTGGTACATTTCCGAGTACATTTCCTAGTACCTTCATTTTTCGTGGATATTGTTGGCTTGTGCTGCCTTAACATGATTGTCAAAGTACAGCACTGGCCTCCATGGGCACAAACCTTGTTGCTTATTCCAACTGGACACCCATAAAGGAACATTTTCTCAACCAGCACAAGCAGAGATAGATCAAAGTTTACCACACCTTGGTCTGAATTGCTACTTTCTTGGAACTCCTTAAAACGCCTGTGAAAATAAATTGATAAGCACAACAGACTATGGTCATCAAAGACTATCTTGAGGTTGTAAATGTGAGAGGGTGTAAATATTTAGGTTCTGTAAATATATCTTTATTGAGGTTAATAGAATGCTATTTCTTGAGTGTGTTTTCTAGAAATAAAGGTTTGTCATACTGGAAATATGCAGCTCTGTGATACTTGTCTGACTCAAAACTCACCCAGATTGGAACTTTTCAGCTGAGGAAAGGACACAAGATTTGGCAAAGCTGTAAAATATGGATGATGGAGGCAGAAAAAACAACGTGACATGTGACAGAGGCTTGGAGAAAGGGAAGAAATAACAATGGAGTATTGTGTTTTTCCTTGAAACATCAAGAAATGTGTTGTTTATATAAAACTTGGAGGTGGGAAGTGCAGATGTGAAAAGTTACTGTCTTCAGTCTACTTGTATGTAGAACTGTGGAACTTCCTGCCTTTTCTTACAAATGTTTGCCTGAGCTCAAAAATGAACTGGAAATTTTTTTTTTAGAAACTCTTTCAAACTTTTTAAAAAGAAATTACATTTCACTTCAGCTCTGTAGATGTGGATGGGATTATGGATGATCTTCTATTCTCATGTATTCAGAGGTTTGTAAAAGCTACAGACATGCTGAGAAACATGAGTGAGGACATAAGGTGTTGTTTTGGCTTGTTACTGTTCTCTGACATATTCCTAGGCTGTGATTTTCAGATATAAAAATGAATGAAAATTCTGCTGACTTTGAGGAGTCTTACATATATTCTTCTTGAATAAAAATGATGTTCCAGACTGCATAATGATGTATTGAGGTTGAATTTTTGTTTGTGGGATATACTGTATTTTTTTCTCTTGCTGCTAGGGAGGTTTGCTAAGAATTTCTGGTCAAAACATTTTCTTAGCAACTGGGTGAAAAAACAACTTTTGGTGGTATTTATACATCTAGTATTTTTAAAATGTGAGACTGAAAATTTATTGCCTTAATCATTTTAAAAACTAGATTATTGCAGTCCTCATGTTTCTCTCTGGTGTCCCACAAGACTTGTACTGAGCCTGAGATGTGAACTTTTGCTTCTCCAGCCGAAGGCCCTCAGGCTGACTTCTGTTGTCATGCATTATAGACATCTGGTTGCCACGAGAAATCATTCCCATGGACTTAGAGGTGAGACTGTGGTGAATTTTGGGACAGATAATTCAGTGATAACCTTGTCTAGAAAAGGGATTTTGTGAAGTACCTACATTGCAACTCCGTCATCTTATCTTGGTGGCTTTTGAACACAAATAGTTGGAGATCAGCTGAGGTTTGTCCAAGGACTTATATTTCCTGTGGAAAGTTTTTAACTGGAACATTGGCAAAAGGAAAGCCAATTCCAATAAGGTAAAGGTAATCCTGAGATCACAGGTAGTCCTGCTTCTGGTATTATAAAACTGTCCTAGTAAACATAGGGATTTCTTGCACACACTATTATTCCCCAAAACACTAATGAAAGTCACAATAATGTCATGTCCTACTGCATTTAATCCAGTAAAATACAGCTGAGAGACAGAAATTATTATTGGCTCCTTTAGCCAACTTTCTACTATGTAAGGTTATTCTTTTTTTCCCTCTCTCTCCTTCCTAATATCAAGACCTTAGAACATGAGGTTTATTTAAGGTGAAAGCAATATCAGGAGCCCAGAAAACCAAAGCAGTATGTGAAATAAAATGTGATAAATTGCAAGGAAAAGGCTATGGTAGTAGTCTCTAGCTCAGGAAAACTGAATTCTTAGGAAATATGATACAAATTAAGTTCCAAATATTGTGCACACCTGAAAAACTGAAAGATGGGATCACAGCTGAGAAATGTATATTTACGAAAAGAAATACAGATGAGCTATATTGGAATGAACAGCAAAATGGGTCCTGTAAAGTGCACTATGACATATTTAAACAATTACATTAAATATGGAATTAAGTATGTATGCATTTTTGTATATAATTATGATTTTGGCTGTCTGGTTCAGAACAAAAATTTTCAATAGTAATTTTTAATTAGCCCAGAGTTACTGTCACCATTTGATGCTGTTGGCTATCCTTTACTTTGTAAGAATTCTTCAAAGCAGGTCTTTTAAACCAATGCTTATTTAGTCAAATAGTAATAACTTACAGGAATGCTGGTCAATCAATAGTAAAAAAGGCTCCAATTTTCACAGAGACAATATTCATACCCTTTTTCTCTAGCTGTAATTGAAACTGACTGCTCTGTGTGGAACTGACTGCTCTTTCTTACTTATGGAGAAGTTACTCTTGACCTTAAGAGCATGGTGGTAAAAATTATTTATAAATCTGGGGAATATTTTCATGGCTTTTTTTATCAAAGGGGTAATGATGTAAAAAAATATATCACAATCAAATAGTTCACATTACCATCAAATTAGATGTACCTACAACATGGACATGTGGGAAAAAGTCTTTCCAAGCATGTTTTGGGTTTACGTTTCATTACAAACTTAACTGTATTTAGTACCCATGAACATATTTCTGTGCAGATCTCCAAAAGATTTTCAAAAATATGAAAATGGGGGCTGTGAAGATTGGTGCAGGAGTAAAGAATTTTTCTGATCAGAAAAAAAAAAATACTTTGAGAATATTTAATTCTCAAAATGTGCTCAAAGAATTTACAGATGTGGGGAGATGGTGCAACTCAATGAATAATGATTTGCTGGTTCTTCATTTTGCTCTACTGGAAGCTTAAAGTGTGGATATTTTGGGTTTCTTCTTTCTGAGGATTGAGTGACTGAGGTCTTTTGTGTCAGCTCCACATTTTAACAGACACTGCAAATGTAGGGGAAACAATTGCTCTCACTATACCTCTCTTCCACAAATTAAATTCAGCCTCATCTGTTGAGAAACCTGGTGACAGTTCAAAATAATAATTCATCAGAACCAGAAGTTACCATCAAATGGAGAGTAAAGACTATTTGAAGCATGTTAGTGGGATTTTGGTAACCATCTGAGCAGCCCCACTTCTGGTTGTGCAGACAATGTGACACCAACCATCTCTGGTTTCAACATTTTGATGGAGTTTTTTTCAGCATAGCTAAGCCACTTTTATTCCAATGTTAAAAACAAGCAAAGAGCTCAGGGAGAAAAATGTTTTCACGGACTTTACAATCAGAATTGCAATATGTACAGATGTTTCCCTTTCAAAATAATTTGCAGTTTGAGAGCTATTGAAGATGTCTGCTATTGATATAAATTGTAGGTGGATGCGTTTGTATCAAAATTGTTACTATAAGAAGGCAGAAACAGAAATTATTGCAGGCCAGATAAAGACAGAAAAATGGTGTTCTGAAAAAAAAACATTTCATCCTTAAAAGAATAATAAAGAATCCAGTATCACTGTTTTTTTTCTCTAAAATTTGTTGCAAACTTTTTGTGTTCGTATTTGTGTAAACCTGCACACTTGCACTATTGAGAATATAAGTAAATAAATCTTCACATTTGCATACAACCCACTAACACATGCATATTGTGTTCAACTCTCTTCTTTATAACAGTATTCTTTCTTTTCAGACTTTTTTTTGCCATTTGAGATGTTCTAGTTATAGACTCAGATTTTTTCTTTTCCTGAAAATTCTCCATGAAAAAGTCAAAAGCCTCATAAACCCTATACTCTGTGAAATAATCAGGCTTTGACAGTGGTTGGAATCACTGCTGAGGAAAAGTTCAATGCTGTGTGCAATTGCTGGTGTGGAAACAGATGAACCCCATAATTTTATGTTCAAAAAATTGCTCTTTTTTTCTATCAGCCCCATTTCCAATTCTCCACATTGGTTTCTGAAAGATCAATACCTTTCAAGGTATTATGTAGAGCTTTATTTGCTTGTTTGGGTTTTTTAGTTTGGTTGGATGGTTTAGGGTTTTTTTTGGTTTTTGGAGGGGTTTTTTTTTTTTTTTTTTGTATGGTCCGGAAGATTTATCATAATTCAGAAATTTACTTCAAAATTTAAGAAGTCTTTGGAGGAACAGAATAACCTTTAACCCAGAAGTGCTAGAGGAGAGCACAACTCACACAGTGACATTATGATACAAATCAGATTTTTCAAGAAGGGCACAAGGCTCACACAGTGGTAAGTTTGAGCTCTAACCCCTGAGGAATTTTTCAGTGAGCTGGTGAAAATAAAGATCAATTGTTCACTTTTCCTGTTGAGGAGATTCACACCAAGTTGTGCACAGAGCTGTAAAAGCAGCACAGTACGTCAGATGTGAGTTACCCATGACATGTAGATAAGAGCATCATAAATCTGGATCTGAGAGGAAACAAAATGCCAGGAGTGACAGATCACTTCAGCTATTCCAGCACAGCTAAGGACACAGAAAACGAGCAGTGGGAGGTTGGATAATGCTCAAATGAACAAGCAGAGCGACAGTGAAGAGTTCACAGCAGTGAAAAATTCCCCCTTGTGCTGAGGAAATCCAAGTCACTGGCACCAGACGAGAACTCACAGATTCCCTGCTCTGTCCCAGATGCTGCCTTGGGGACAAGTCCCTTCTCCAGTGTCACCTCCTTATCGATATCCCTGAGGTATGGATGGCTTTCCTCCTGAAAATGCCCACAAAAAGGTCAGTAATACCCAATCCCAATGAAATCAAGACATATCAGATATTGCTGAATTCTCTGAAAATATATTTGTTTGAGGAAAAGAAAGGAGGAGAGCTCTGAGAAAGTTTCAAAACCCAACCATACTAGGTTGGGGTACTACCAAAAACAAGCTGTGTTTTTATTTTGATGAAATTGTTGGATTTGAGGTTTTTTCAGGAATGTGAAGCAATTATTAATTTTTTAAGCCTTGTCAGTAAGCTTTCTCTGTGCTTGTGCTTTTCTGTTTTTAACTCCTTTAGTATCAGGACAAGGCCTCTGTGTTTTCATGGCTACTCTCACATTACTATTGTTAAAAACATGTTTACTTGGAAATTTATCCACCATCACCAGCTGAAAGTAGACATAATTCCTTTATTTTTAGGATTTTTACAATAATGAAATAAAACGGCATAAATTTTGTGGAATTATTTTATTCCAGGTGTTCTTTTTCAGACATCTTTTTTTAAAAATTTATTTCTTTTTCTAAGTTTTCAGTTAATTATCCATTCAAATTTTGAAGTGAATTCTATACTTCTTATGACATTTCTATTGTCTGTGCTGTGGATGGAGGCCTTCAACTTGCTGACATCTGGAGCATGAGGTATGACTGCAAAATGCACTTTCAGGATTGATAGGCATTTCCACCTACATTGCTTTTCAAAAATGAAAATTTCTTCAGCAGACATTGAACGAAATTGTTCTTCCAAAGATAATTTCATACATGATTTTCTTTATAGATAAGATGAAGCAGGGAAGAGATAAAACAAGAAAAGCACAGTTAAGGCTAAAGATATCTAAAACTACAGTTATCTAAAGCTCATCTAAAGTTATCTAAAGTGATATCTAAAGTCTAACTCCTGATCACCTTTAAAAATTAGTGAATTATTCTGAATGACCCTGCTAGAAGCAGGAAACAAAAAGAAGCCTGTAGTGTGACACCTAAATTCCATTACATGATAAGTCACAACTTAAAAAAAGAAAAAAATTAGGGCAGCTCAAATTTGAAAATGTTGAACACCTATGATTTAAAATAGATAAATTTGTCTTAAAGTTTTAAAACAATCTTAACTCTGTCCCATAGTGATAGAATTCAGATGTGCATGTATTATTGTGAATTTATAGAAAATGCCTCTCATCTTGAAAACATGAATAAATGAATATTTCTTTTCAGAATTAGCATTTGTGCCACTGCATGGTGAGTTTGCACTTCTCTGTGTTTTCTTCCAGGAAGAGTGGGACTCTAAAATGGTTTCATAATTCAATGTTCCTTTTTGTATTAAGAAAAAATAAATAAGAAGTTGAGCTTTCATTTTCTTTTTTCTTCCTTTTTTGTTTTTTTTTTAATTTATATGAAATTATGAAATTATTAAGCAGACAATACCTAATGAGAGAACTGTAGAACTGTTTCTAAGGAACTGGGATAAACACAACATGGGCCACAGATCAGAACTGATTTATCTGGCAAGCTGCATTCCCAGAGAGTTAATAGCCTGGAAGAGTTGTGTGGTATCAGAGTTATTTTAAAACCATCAAGGTCCTGCTTTTATTTTTTAATAATGATATTTAGTATTTTGAGTAAGAAATACACAAACTGACCACTGCTGGAAATAGATCTGATTGTAATGAAAATTCATCAAGAACATTCAGAATGATTTACTGTTTCATTTGGCCTGACAATAGTGTGATCTCCAGATTACAGAGAAAATCTAGAGTAAAATAAATAAATAAATATATAAATAAAAATAAAAAAACAACTTTTAAAACCTTCTTGAAGACAAACGTTTTAAAATGCCACATGATGGTGTTTTCTTTCTGGTTGCTGACTTCTAGCTCCCTTTGACATGAGTGAGTGCTGCAGAGGGTGCCTGTGCAGCCCAGAACTCTGGGGGTGTGATGGAAGGAACCTGGAGATGTTTAAGGGAAAGCTCTGCTAAGAGCTTCACAGCCAATTAATTAATCATCAACTGGAAAAGAGTCAAGTGGCAGATAAATGGGGCCTAAAACTGAGATTTCCATCTAATCTCTGGCAAGTCCTGGTGCAAAGATAACATCCTGTTCATATGCTTTGGGTGTGAAATGTTTTGTTTGAGCAAGAGAAAGGCTGTCAGTGTAAAATAATGAAAGTAAAGACCTCCTAAAGTCTGCTAGACTATTCCTCTGCTTTTGTAGGCTTGCTCCTGACACTCTAAATTCTCTGGATTTATCCTTTCATTAGAGAAGAGAGGATTGTTTTTTCAGGCAGACCATTTGAGAATTGAAGCTAATCCAATTTAAACAGCCATGAAAATTTAAAGTAACCGTGAAACAAGCCAAGGTGGTGCTCCATGATCTCTGTACCTTTGTGCTCTCTCTCATTCCCACTCCTGCATTCTCAGCTCCGCGGGTCAGAACAACTCTCGTGTTAACAGCTCACTCTGCCTGTCCATAACACACTTTTTTTTTTTTTTTTTTTACAGGCTTGAGGTCCTCAGAAAAGTGATTTTCTCCAGTGGGAATCCTAAATTAGGTTTCCAAACAAACTGGCGTGGGTTCTGGATTTTTCTGTCTTTTACTATTAACTGGAGATAATATTTCACCTTTAATTAGGAACTTTGTTTTAGAAATCTAAGGTTTGGTGAGCTGCTCAACTGTTTTAAATGATAAATTGTGTAATTTTTTTTAAAGCATATCTATATATGTAGATAAAAATAACCCTGTATTCCCAGTGTCTAGATATTGTGGTTCTAATTGTGTGCATAAGTACAAAATTTGTAAGAAGTCTTGAGAAATTAGATAAAAGGTTGCAGTCGTATCTGCTGTCCTGAAGGAGTGAGAGGTACAGAGAAGTTATTTTTGATAATTAGCTCCAAATCTTTGTGGCAGGAGTCAGCTTGCCTTGTTTTAGAGCCTGCATTGCAGAGTCCCACTCTGAGCTCTCTGCCCACATCCCTGCTACACCAAAGCATCTGGCCAAACCCAATCAGCTAAGACTGTGTGAGATGAATCCTTTCCTTAACTTAGCTAGGTTTTAGTTTTTAATACTCCCCTGGAGCTGTCTTTTCATATGGAAAATAAGGGAGCCTCTGCCCTGCATAGCTGCTTGGGAGGAGAGCTGAAAGTCCTCCTCCATTGTTTGTGACAACAGGAGTCACATCGTGGGACCGTGGGGAGTCTCTTTCACCCTTCAAAACTTTTCAGAAAATAAAATAAATCGAATTTTTGCTTCCAGCATCTTTAAAATTGCTACAATAAAGGTTCTTCCTAATCCAATCTCCGGAGAGCACATTGCAGAATAGAGTTGAAATATAAGCATGAAATATAAACAATCAGGATATACAGAGTGACTGATTCAAACTGACGTGCCTCTGCCTTCCTTAGCAATCAACAGATTCACTCTATTTGTTTCTGTTTGGGACAGAAGTTTGAATTCTCAAACATACCCACAGGACAGAAAGTTCAATTTTTTTTCTGATGTAATCCTGTCCTGAATTCTATTAGAGCCTCCTGAAGAGAATCCTTTTAATTGACTCCTTTTTGACAAGTCGTATAGTTTTAAATTAACATAATGCTCTCATGTTGCTCATTAAATAGGAGATATGATGGTAAAGTAGATGCAGCTAATTAGTAATGAATAAATTATTTATGGCTTCTTAAAAAGATGAGTGACCTGTAAGTTAACATTGTTGGAGAATTACTTTTTAATTGGATGTGATCTTGCTGCTCTTCACATTTCACCTCAAAGTTCTAAGCAGCCATTTCTTAATTCAAAGATCTGAAAGTTCACCTGCCAGAGGCAGTGGAACAGGGCAAAATAAGGGTAAACTCTTGTGAACTGTCTGTGCTGGGATCACTGGAACCTCTTAGAGTTCTGCAATAAATAACTTGCAGCACAATGAAATACAAACCCACCAAATCAGCAAATAAATTAATTGTATGTTCAACCTTAAGTCTGGGACGCATTTACAAACTTAATTAAATGCTGAGGTACTTAAATCTTTTTTTCTCCCAACAACAAGACAAGAATTGCCATACTGAGATAGGCTACAGCTTTTTCCTATTCCAGCATCTTGCTTGCCAACAGGATATTTGGATTAAAAAAGAAATAGTCATTATGCAGGCAGATTTTTCTCTGGGGACATTGTCTTTGCACTCAGCAGTTTATGGACTTTCTGGATGCCAGTTGATGCATCTGATTGTGTTTAACATTCAAAAGGATGGACCAATTTTACCTGAATTTGCAGAATCCTTTTCTAATCCATTTAAACTTTTATGGCAACTTCCTGGACATTTCCTACTTGTTTCTATGTAATTTGTTTCTACAATTTGAATCAAAAATCTCCTGAATATTTGTTTAACAATGCATACAACCTCCACAGAAAGATGGGAATATACTTTGCTTTCCTGTGTATTGATTAAGGAGGTCTAAAGAACAACAGTGATTTTTACTCCCTGCTGCAGCCCTACAGCATTTTTACTTCTCAGTTTCAAAAGTTATGCTGAAAATTTATAATGCATTTTTAATAATTTACAACAAATTCTACATCATTTTTAACACAATTATTTTACATTTGGAAGAATACTGAGTATGTTCAACATCCATCTCAAAATATTCTCACAGAATGTTTGGGAAGGGGTCTTAAAGACCATTGAGTTCCCACCCACTGCCATGGGCAGGGAGACTTTTCATTAGATCAGGTTGCTCATAGTCCCTTCCAGCCTGGCCCTGAATATGTGAAAATTTCCAGGGATGGGATCTCCCTGGAATAGACATATTTTTTACTTACACATAAACCACACAAACATATATATATATATATATATATATATATATATATATATATATATATATATATATATATATATATATAAATTTTTTTTGTGCTAGTGTTGACTAACAAACTCAATAGTTTTATTACTTCATCAGGTTATTACAACAAGATTATGACACCAAACATAAGGACATACTTTCATTCAAATATACCTGAGCTTTTTTAATGGTTCATACTTTCTGTGGCATGCAAAAATATTGTCATTATTTCAAATTTAGTTTCAAATCAGTATATAGAAGTTCTGTATAGCAAACACAATGTAAAGATCATGTTTTTCTCAATAACTGCAACGTCTCAATCAAATCAGTTCAGAATCAGGAAAAAGAGCATACTATAATTATGTTTATTTTTCATTTGAATTAAGTTATTGTTGCTATTAATATTTTAGACATGTCATATTATAAATATATCATAAATATTCCAGGAAGTTTTCTTTATGTTTATAGACTCTGCAGCTGATGCATACATAATTCAAGGAGAAAAAAATATAGATATTCAGGTGTCTATTAGAACCACATAATCAGAAAATGTCCATGTGTAATTTCTCTGAAGATTATTCTATATGAAATATAACTTTTCTCCTTTACTAATTTACCCTACTTGATTTAATAATTAAAGCTGATGGAAAAAAAAAATCTTTCACAAATCTGAGCTTTGAAATATTTATTAGAATGGAAAAAAAGCATCATAAGAGATAAATAAGTGAAATTGAGAGATGAGATTACTCGCTGGAGTCATGTTTGCAGAGTTCCTAAAAGAAGGAATCTTTGCTCCTCCAACACATTGTGTTTTCACTAGAACCTGTTCCCTTCCTTATGAATGTCTCCTATATTAGACATTTTTTCCTTCTTACCACAACAAAATTACAATGGATCCAGGGTTAATCACAGGGAGAACTTCTGCACCCACTTTCCAAGCCATGGCTTTGGCAGCCAGCTGTTCAAAAAACCTTTTTCGTTTTATCCTTCACAATGCTTCAGAAATTAAAATATTTCCAGAATAATCAATGCTTTAGCCTTCATAAAAACAGAAAGTAAAAAGTTCCCGGTCTTTTAAGGTGACTTTTCCATCCATTACGACTGTTTGTGCTTTTCTCCCACTTTCTTTTGTTCTTAGTTTCTCAATCCAAATAAGATTATTGCAACATCTGGCTTCTGGTACAGCTGTGATTTTTCCAGACGTGCTGTGTTCCTAGGGATTAACTGTTTTCTAGGGATTAACTGTTTTCTTAGCCTGGTTATCCTTTTAAGAGGCATGAAAAGAGACCCATCAAGGCAACTCTTCTTGAAATTCTCTTTTTTCCTGTATGCATCTGAACATTTATGTGATGAATATAATGATGGGGTTGAAAACAGATGTCAGCTTTCTGCTTGACATCCCTTTGTTAAATGCCACCACTTAAACCATCTCCACCTGTCCCTCCCATCTTTCCCTGTGTTCTTTACATCCATTACAGGGAACAGGAGTTTTAAGTGTTATCACCCTGACCTTGATCATATTGTCTCTGATCTTTTTAAGTGGGACATCAACATTTTTTTCTTAGTGACCTGACTTAGCATCATGAAAGGTTATTTTCTCATTTAGTATCTTTTCTAGACCAAACAGGAGATGATTTCCATCTAAACTCGAGTCAAGTGCACATGTGCTGTACCTGGAAATACAGCAGGCTCCACATAAGTGGTTGAGTGCATCTGAGTGCCAAAGAAATACTACAAGCACTTGCCTAATGATATTCTTTAAGAAAGGAAAACCTCCCTATTTCCAGTTTTTCAACTGGCAATGCGTTGCAGACTGACCACTGAGGAGCACACAAGGAGTGAACACAGTGACCAGCTTCCAGGAGCATGAACCAATTTTTCTTAGATTTATTTGAATGCAGTGTTGCGCACCAACCTTGGTTTGAATGGAGAAATAGACATTTTAGAAAGACATTTTTGGTAGAATAGTTTTGGATTGAAAATAGGTAAAGAAGAAAGGCTTGGGTAAAGGAAAAGCAAAGAAATCTCCCCAAATAAACCCACCCATAACTGCAGGAAAGATTATTCAGCCATGTCCATTCTCTTTCCTTAAGATTAGTCCCTATTTTCTTTGGAATATGGAACATTATACCTTTATTTTATATTGTTTTTAACCCATATTAAAGCAGTACCATTTTTTAACTCACTTGAAACTATCCTGAGCTAATCAAACTTGACTCTGAGTCAATTAAAAAGTGTGCCACACTTCTCTTGTGACTGGAAAAACAAATTGTATTTCCCATAATGTGCTGCATGCATCCTCTACAGAAAATGTGATGAATCACATCTCCAGATCTAAGGTGCAAAATGCATTTTGATCCCCAAATCTGAGGTGAGAACAAACCTGAAAGCATTTGAACTTCAAATCTCACATTGCCTTTCCTGTGACACCACAGTACTGCATGATGTCAATCTGTCAACCTTCTGAAATTGTTACTTCAGTCCAAGAAGTCAAAAAGTTTCTCTCCTATTTATTTTTCTTATTGCTTAATAACTAATTTCACTCCATAAACACAGCCAAAACACATCCTGGTTTCCGTCAAAAAAGGAATTCAGAATTTTGTAATATTTTGAAATATACAGACTCCCTGTAGACAGAATATTGTTCTTTTAACTCACTTCTAAATCCCATTTTTTTGTAAAATGTATCAAAATAGTACAGAAGTTATGCCAAGTACAAGTAAGAAAAAATTAATAACTGTTCTGCCTGTACATAAAGAAATTAGTGTTTTCCTCTGACTTTTCCATGGATTTTACAGTGACTTCTTTCATGGATTTTATGATGACTGCCCTTGGACATAAATCAGTTCACCTAAGCTACCTTTTGCATTGATATTTACAGTGATTTTCTTTATGTATTTCCTTCACACTATACTAATATTCTACCATTAGATGCATGGCTAGAAGAGGAGCTTAGGATCTCATTACACTTTCTATTTCTCATTGTCTTTTAACGAAGTATCCCCTTCTGGCCACACAGAGTGAATCACACAAAGTGAACCTAGTAATTTGCTGAGCTGATTGCTCACTGTCTTACACCTTCAGGGACATTTACAGGAAAGTAACATGAGACTAAACTTACTGCAGCTGCAGGGTGGTCTTACATCTTCTTGTGTTTTCTAGCTTGCTGCCTGAATTTCAAAGTGCTGGGAAAAAATTTAAAAAAGAAAAAATATTATTATTTTTCCATTATGCATTTTTATCTCAGTTGTATATTCACTGCAAGTCCTAACACTGATTGTAACATCTTTTTCATTCCCTTACAATGGGAAGTTTAGTCATCTGCTGAATGAGACATTTCTGTTTCTTACAAGTTCTGCTTTATCTGAAAAGCACAAAGTTTTTCTCTTCAAAGTTATTTCTCTGTGTTTCCAATAAGGAGCTAAATTCCTGTGTCTTTTTACTTGTATCATCTCCTTCAGACAGGCAGAACATGTCAAAAACCTGTCAACTTCCTACGGAAAATTTATTTTCAACATTGGAGAGTTTAGGATTAACTTCTGGAAAGAGTTTTCTGGAAGGTGAAAGCAGAGTCTTTGCTCAACTGCTGAATTTTCAGTAAGAATTTCCATGCAGCCAGGCAGGATCTGCGATTCAGTGTTTCTAAAGAAGTCCCTGGTAAGGAAAAGCAGGAGACCAAATCCCTCAGCCTGATGGTTATTTGGACATCAGGCAGGGACTGCATCCAGCCTGTGATTGTGCATTGTCAGCTGCACACCCAGGCTTCAATATCATCTGACATGATTATCTTTAGAGGGTGTCATTAAAATATCTCAGTCAATTTACCAAAAGTACCAGTTGCTGTAAAAGAAGAAAAAGGTATTATAGCGAAAAGTCAGCACACTACTTTGTAGGGCTTGGCACATCTGGAGTGTGCCCGGTCACAGAGGGACCTGGGATTTCCATTTGTGCGGACATTTTAAATTGAAACAACCTTTGAATATATCCTGAGAGGGGGAAATTGCTCTAGAACTGCCACTGGCAACACCAAACCGCCTCTAGATGCAACTTTAAGCACTTTTGCTTCAGACTCAAAGTAAAATCTCCTGAGATATGGAGATTACAGCAGTAACTAGTGACCGCAGCTGATGATCACCAGTAAGGACAAAACCTGGGAGTTTGAATAATGAAATGCAGACAAAAAAATGTTCTCTGCATGACAAATGCTAAAATGCATTGCATTTATTTAGAAAGCTAATTGGAAGCAAAGAAACATTTGGTGCTTCCTGCCTCATGAAACTTTCTCTGCAAATTAAACCTGAACTGAAGGCATTCCTCAACCTGCAGCTTTTCAAAGTTCGGTTCTTTTTACAAACATGTTTTAAAATCAGCTTTACTATTTAGGATTTTTCAAAATCCTAAAGTTCTGACTTTTTTAACTCATGGGAGATTCATAGATGGAAACATAAATGGGGAAGGAAGTATTTATCAGGGCTTAATGAGGCTGGATTTTTTTATTGTTGTTGCATTCTTATATTTTCAGAAAGAAGTTTTGTTCTTTTTCTTCCCCCAGAACTAATGCAATGACATTTTATCTTAAAATTTAATTTAAACAAATGAATCTGACATAAAATATTTCATTCCCCCCCCCCTCCCCCCATCAAATAGCCTATATAATGATTTATTTTTACTTTCAGTTCACATGTGAAGGGCAGGGGAGAAACCAATCCCAAACCTCTGACTTTGGACAGTGAGAGAAACATGAGCATGGTTGCGAGACAGAAAATAAATTTAATAAATTAATAAAACTATAATCTGGATCCAGATGCTCCAAGAACTGAGATAAAACCCTTCTGGAACTTCTGGAAACAGCAGAAAGGTAAGTTGCAGTTGTCATACTCTGTACACAGAGTTGTCCAAGGGAGGAGTGGTTACATTCCTGTGACCAATACAGAAGCAGAGAAGCTCTTCAAATATTATTTGCCTAACAAGATCTACCCCCCTGGGGAGAATAAAAGAATGCAGCCATTATTTGCCTGCCTCTCTTGTACCTCTCATGCTCAGTGGACGGAATTCTGTTATTGGTTATATTTAAGTGCAAAATCAATCTTTTTTTAAGAGAATACACAAGCCATGACTTCAAGGTGCTTCAAGTGGATGTATCCATACACTTCTTTCCCCCCCTCCACTTTCCCTTCCAGATTTTCTTTTTCTTTAAAACTCTGCTCACATCTCTATTTTTCTGGCAACCATTTCAGAGCATTTCCTGGAGACCCCAATGTGTCTCTAGGCTTAGATCAGATTAACTTTCAGAAGGGTGAGTCAGGAACATAACAAGGAAGCTGAAATGAGGTTTGTTCAGTGATATTAATTCACTAACATGGTGAGACATAGATAGAACAGAGAGAAGAGGCTGCCCAGCCTTTTCATCCTTGCAGACTTCTGCAAATCCAGGGAAGGTCAAATCGAGTGTGTGAGCTTTGGTTTCATCCTTTGTGGATGTTTGTCCTCATCACAAAATCCAAATGGAATTTAAATCAATTGAGTGGAAAAGCAGGAATAACAGACATCAAAACCTCAGTTAAAATGTGTTGGCAGGAGTATCTGGGAACCTTGTAACACATCTGCACTGGCCTTTAGCAAGATTTTATTGTTGGGCTTTCAGTCTATTCCGGGCTAAAGCCTTATCAAATCAACACCTGAAACAAGTTTCAAAGCTAGGAAAAAAAAAAATAAAAATCACTGCACTAGGGAAATTAAAAAAAAAAAAAAAGAAAAAAGAAAAAAAATAAAAAACCCAACAAGAAGCAAAATCTATTCTTAAAATGTTGTGCTTAGAAGACAAAGAGAGAAGAGCACTAAAGAAATGCTGAATATACTCTCTCAAGAAAAGTACCCAGACCAGACTAGACTGGCTTGTGGGAATTTTTATTAGTTCTGAAATTAGAAACATGGCACTGAGGTTGGGGAGAGGGGAGTGTCTCAAACCAGCTGCAACTCATTTTAATTAAGAGCTAATTAGCAAGTAAAGCCTGCTGGAAGTGGGAGAAGTCAATGTCCCTATATAATGCAGAGCAAGTCACTGAAGCATTTTTTGGGCATTTAGGGATATTAGCAGAGGGGAGAAGAAAAGAGATAAAATGTAGAAGTGCTTGAATATTTCTGTAGGTCTTTTCTTTCCAAAAGCCTGTGTTTCCTTAGAAATTCACTTTCTGGTAGTAGAAAAAGGTTAAAAAGTAGAAAGATATCCAAAGAGGTCAGGTATAGAAATCTAACTGCCTAAATCTCAGTTTGAAGTTTATGAGATTTACTTTTTCCTTCTTTTCTTTATTTATTTTTTATTTTTTACCCTTAGTTCCCAAGGTAGTTATTCAGGAAGTTGCCATTTGTTCTGGTATGGAAATTTTTTTAAATTTCAGTAGCTGAGCATGGTAGTAGTCTCCTAATCCTGAGATATGTTTATGTTGCCTGGGTATTTATGATCTGGTCCTCCTTACAAAATATAAAGTAGATAAATTAAAGCAGATTTTGCAAACATTATCATTTACCTGAATCTAATCTCTTTCATGTATGAGATCTAAATGGGTACCTATGTGATATTTCCTGCTGCACTAAATTCAGTTTATCAGGGCTATAAAAAAAAGATAAGAAAAATTAACTAGGACAGTTTCACAGGCTTATTCAGTCTTTTGAATTTTGCCAGAAAATAATTAGCTATTTTTGTGAGTAATGACAGCAGAGGTATTCCCTGTCTACAAGTGGCAGTGTGGTCTCATAGTGTGACTTTAGAAAGAGCAATTTACTGAGGCTCAGCTGTTCTTCATCATTCCACAGATTTTTATGAGGGTGGTGCAGGTCAGAAAAGGCTGCATTATTGAACAGCAGTGAATCCCTGGAAGTGTTCAGGGCCAGGTTGGAGGATGCCCTGAGCAACCTGGACTGGTGGAAGGTGTCCCTGCCCATGTCAGGGGGCTGGAAGGAAATGATCTTTAAGGTCTTTTCCAACCCAAACTGTTCTCTGATTGTACCAGTAAGAATTTTTAACCTTAATGTTATCCAGTCTGTCTGGAGACCAACTGGGTGAAGGGCAACAACTCTGAGAGATTTCTTTCGTGGGGAAGATACTCCTGTATAAAACTTAAATTTCTCAGGGCTGTGGATGCGTTTGTCAGTATTTAATAAGGTTTGGAACCAACAGATGGAAGTAAGGAGGGCTTTAATGACTGAAAAATGGCAGTTGTTGTGCTCACTTTGTTAATGAGTGAGGTGTCAGAAAAGAGCATGAAAAGGATATAACTCTTTTAAATTTCAGTTCCTTGGAAAAATATATAATAATTGTTCTTGAAAGCCAAAATCAGATGTATAAGCAAAAGCAAGATGACTTCCAATGGGAAGTGTGGATTTAAGTGTAAGTTGTGGGTAAGTTTTTGGGGTTGTTCTTGGATGTCATTTACCTTGACTTAAATTTTCAGTATGTTCTTCCACCGCACTTTTTTTGTCTATAATCTAAAGAAAAAACAAACCCCGAAAAACAACAGAACAAGAGCGACAACAAAAGAAAAAGCCACCAAACAAAAATCCACAACCAAGTTATGAAGAAAATTTCATATACAGTTTGGGTAACAATGTATTGTAGCTGAATGTGGGAACAATGAAATATGATGAGACCAAAAATTCATATTAAACACTATGTTTTATAAATTGTACCATCAAAGAACCAAGCTGAGGCATATAGTAATAGTCTATACCACGATATATTTACTCCTAATTTGCAGATGTCTTTTAAGTAACATCCAAATAAGAAATAAAGCTGCAGAATGAAGTGGCAACTACAATTTGGAATAAAAAGATTCTTAATGTGGTGCCTACAAGTGAAATAAATCTGAAATCCAAACCTAAAGCAAGAGAAGTGATCTGGCAACTCAGATATTGTAGTTGTAGACAGGTCCTGGCAGGACCTCAGAACTTGGAGAATTTCTTTGTCATTGTTGTTTGTTTGCCTGGAAGGAAAAGGAGTTCTTATTTTCTAAAGCTGTGAAACTGTCTGTTTAGAAGATGTGCCTTCTCATTAACATGAAATTTCTTCAGTGCTGTAATGAAGGGTTGGCTTCTGGCTATGTTAATCTTAATTATAATTATTTTTGACATAACGCCATTGTATCTGATGATTCTTATCTTATCAAGCTGGATAGCAGATGCATAATCAAAAGGAAAAGTGCATCTAATGCTTGATTCATGGTAATTGGTTTGATTTTTTTTATGATCTGAGCAAAATAACCTGTATAATGTATTATTTTTTTTCTCCTGGTTTACTGTATTAATTAGGAAACATCAAATAACTAAAAAAACCTAATTTACTTGAAGCTTATAGCTTCAAATAAATAACTTATTTGAATTGTTAGTTTTGGCAACCAAGATATGAAATTTAGAATTGCCTGTGACGTTGTTGAATATGTGGAATGTCATAATTTTCTCTGTAAAATGATACTTGGAGATTCCTCTCCTGGTTGTATTAGGGTGAAGCAAGTTCATAGTTATGCTCTGGAAGCATATTTGCCAACATCAAGAAGTTAGTTAAGATATAGTGATTAATCTAATCTGACTTCTTTTTTTTTTCCTAGACTAACTCTTCTAAAGTTTTACATAAATAAAGTTTACATCACTCTTAGTAGCATTTGCCTATGGTGGATCACCAGCTGATGGACAGTGTGGCTAGGATATCCAGATCACTTCCAAAACCTGGTCTTGGGGGCTAAAGCTGAGTTCAGGTGCCTTGAAAGGTGATGTTAATACTTCCAGAAAAACAAGAATTTTTTTATTCTTCAGTTACTAGCAATTATTTTGTTTGCTTTAGCCCGATTTTGGCCTAATCAGAACTACAAAAGAGAGAAAACCCAGTTTTCCTGCCAGCTTGATTGCCAACGTTTTCAGTGGAGGTTGGAACTCAAGCTCTGCATCTCCTTGCTGTTCTAGCACGTGGCTACAACAAGAGGTAGGTAAACTATATCTGCTTTTTAGTTGCTTTTTGCTTTATTAAGTAGCAGACAGAGGATATTTCAGTATTTTTATCTTCTCTTTCACTTCATTTAGCTTCCTTATGAAGAAATTATTTCATGTTTTATGAGAAGTTTGTGTAAGTGCGCTGCTCCTGAGGAACAGCACTTGGATATTCAGGATACAGTTTATTTCTCATTATCTTGAGGTCAGTGAGCAGCCAAGCTGATGGTCCAAAAACTGGCAATGTAAGGTATGTAGAGCTTTGATGGTTGATTTGGGTTGGATGTTGCTCCTTTGTTAGAATTGGAAGTCTTTGAGCTGTGATGAGACCTTCAACACTGCTCTTTTGGTCGTTGTATCTACAGAAAAAGCCTGGAAGTATCTTTATGACAGAAATATTGAATCAGCAGCTCGTTGTCAAGCTTAAAAGGAAGACTGAGTTGTGAGTGCATAGAATTGCAGCTTAGAGTTACTGCCAAGCACTATTACTGGTTCAAAAGAGAAGGAAACTCTATTCTGACAGTTCTGATAAAAAAAAGTTTGGGCATGTGGACAGAAGCTCTGTTAGGCCACTTTGATTCTAGGTCAAACAATCATTCTGGTCTGATTTATTTGGAATTTTATGTTGCTTTGCAAAATGTCTGTTATTAAGTATAAATCCACAACAATTCAGCAGCCAGACTTGCTTTCTGAAAAATATATTTTTGAAAGACATTCCTCAGGGGCAATGGGAACCTTGTAGGAACAGCCACTCAATAATGCAGTATTATACTCATCAAAGTCTTACAAAACTCTTCTGAAGAGATATTCAGATCTTTGCAGGTAGGCAGATCAGAAGAGTTAAACATTGCCTGTGTGAAAAAGAAACAACTTTTCTCTGTGAAGTCTGGGTATCAAGAAGAGACTTTTTCTAGTTACTTCTAAGGATCCAACTTTGAATATTTGGAATATTAAGCTGCCAAAAAGGTTGGCAAAGGCACTTTGACTTCAAGCAGATTTTATGGTGCTCATTGGCTTGATTTAGCTTTATCCGTTTCAAGTGTTTAAGCTCTTTTTTTTTCCCCATCATCCCAAGTATGGTTCAATGTCTTATTTCATACATTTGGTGAGACCTTTAGAGATAAAATACAAAGGATTAAGTTCAGGGCAGGATTGAAGTTTAGGTAACCCTATCTTCTGTAGGACTAAATCCAGAGAAGCAAGGGAAGTAGTGCATTTCTTCTGATTTATGGGGCACACAGTGCATTAAAATGTTCTACAAAATATATTGCAGTATTTATTTACTCCTACTTTTATGCCATAGGATTTCAGTTCTGCACAGCTTAGGAAATAGCTTCTTAATTTGTATCTGCAAGCAATTATGCCAACATCTCACATAAACAATTTTATTACAAAGTATTAAAAATAGTATTTGGAAAAATACTGTGAATCTGCCATGTGTTAGTCAGCTTACACTAGTTGCAAATAATAATGGAAAAAAACAGTTTCAATGTTAATTCTATATTTAAAAGTGGGGTTTTTTGTAATATTCTTTGATATCAAAGGTGGATATATTCTGTCTCCATCTGGACAGAGAAATCAGAATCCACCTACCAAATATCCCAGCCAGTAATAATTTTAATGTTAATCAGTCACTTCATAATAAGAAGAGACTTTTGTGTTAGTAAGTTACACTGAGTAGTGCCATGTCTGGCTATTGACACAATGAAGATTTCTGACTCTTGTTAGTATCTTCAATGGAATGATTTCCTCCCATTTGGAATAATTAAAGTGCAACAATTACTCTAAAGTATGGTCCCTGTTCTCAGAAATGAGGCTTCAAACCAACTTCCAGATTTATTTAGTTCTGAGAGAAAGAGAATTGCACCGAGCACGTAAAGCCTTTCAGCAGCTTGGGAAAATGTTGAGTACAGATGTAGTCTTTAATTCAGTATTTGTGATGTTGAAGGCAGGAGTGGAGCTTGCAGTGACTTCAGATGAATCAGACTAGAACTGACCTCTCCAGATTTAAACAGCTGCTTTTAACCTCTGCACAGATTTTTTTGAGCTTCTTTGCTATCAGAGTTGCCGTGAATTTTTCTGGCTGCATTTTACCCACCATGTATTTGTGAACTCTTTCCTACTTCAGAAGTTGTAGGAATAAGGCCTAAAGCAAAGAGATATGCCCCTGTGCCTGTGAATACATTGGGGGATACCTGGGTAAAATTAAACTTAATTGGTGGCACAGCTAAGCTTAATGAATTGTCAATTAAGATTGGAATTAGAATGTACTCCTGGAGTGATGTTTTCCACTCAGAGCAGAAGTGTACCGTGGCTGATTTCTAACAGCAAAGCTCACCAAACTCAGAAGCATGAACAGAACCCTGTTTTCTAGAACAATTTTAGAACATCTGATGAAATCAGGTAAAATGCAAGCACACTTTTGATTTATAAAAACTGGACTCCAAGCTTATCAGATTTTGAGGAATGAAATTGGAAGAATTCCTCACTGGTACATGACTATCTAAGAAAAATTTGATTGCAGCTAAATTTTAGACTGAAGTTTGGGGCAGCTTGGGGATTTTTACAAGATATATGCAAAACAGCCTTGCCTCTAGATTTAATCAGTTTAGAAGTCTTTGTCTTTTCAAAGAAAGGCCAGGCAGAGGGTTTTAATCACAGAAGATTAATGCATGCTATTGAGGATTTTAATATTAGTTCATTCTTCTTTCCTGTTGTCTGTTGATGTCAGTTGCTCATGTCTTCAACCAGTAAAACACAAGCTAAAATTATAGGTTGCTAAATATAGATAACTTGTCACATCATTTAGCTTGACAACTTGTTTGTAATGAAGACCCCAAAGCAAAATCCAAAATGTTAATTGGGGCAGAAATGAAACCTTGTAATAATTTTTGCTCATTGCTTCTTAATTACAAATTAATAATGGGTAGAAAATATGATTAGAAAGCCCAAGAATAAATGTTATATGACTGCTGTTATGTCTGAGCAGAGTTTTTTTCTCCCTGGATTCTGTTTAAGAGGCAAGAATGACAATTTCAATGTAAAACATTCTGCAGCACAGGGATCTTTATTAAGAAAAGTTAAATAAAATTGAACTCCCCCTTTATAAACAGATTAAATCACTTTTAGTAGTCATAGGGAAAATGAATAATGCATGTTTTGTAACCCTAGGTTGAATTTAACTGCCTGCAAATCAAGGTTATTTGTGAAGGGAGTTCTTTAAATTTCTAGGAACTGGAATTCTAAGTAGGAACTATTTTGTTTATTTATGCACCAACATGAGTACAAAAATGTGTAGATTTAATATCCATTAACTGAAAATAAAAGATTTTAAAAATAAAAGTGAGACAAATCAACTGAATATGTTTTATTTGTCTTAAGGATGCCAATGCATGTGTGCATGCAAACAGGGAATTGCAGAGTTTTTGGAAGAAATATTGCAAAAAATATTCAGTTGCATGTATTGAAGTTAAAATTCATATGACTTTGAAGTTAAGATACCAGCTCAGACTTTTTTTGACTTTTTTTACTAGAAAGGGGTTTTTTCCCCATAAATATCCATCTTCCATGAACTAATGATCAGTCCCACTGGTAGAGGGCTAGATTTTCTCCTCCAGATGAGAAATTTAACACAGATTATGCAATCATGATTTTTGCCTAAATAAACCAAACCCACTTTTATTTCTGTAAATGGTAGGGGTAAAACTAGTGGTGATAGCAGCAGTAGATTATTGTAGGGTCCCTAAAGGGATGTGCTCATCAGAGGAAATAATGGTGAAATACCAAGACATTCTGCATTCAATTATTTTGATGCATTGATACAAAAACTATTCAGCATAACCAAACTAAGACTTATTTAAGAGTAAAACAATCTTACTCTTGGTGCATAAGCCAGAACACTTCTTACTTTTTTCTCTTCCTAGGAACATTTTCAATTATACTTCAGCTTCACTCAGGTCCTATAGAGTCTTTACTCCAGTAGACTGGAGTACTAGACTTTTTACTATTGATCCTGCAGTAGCCACTTCTACTGTAGCTTATTTTTATTGCAGAAAAGTGGGGTTTCACCCCTGGATTGGGGTGACCCCAAAAGATGGAAAAGTCTCTCCTCCAACCCATGCCTTCAAAGAAAGACTCAGTAGTCCTCTGTTGTCCGGTCTCAAGGTTGTTTATTGTTGGTTATCTACAAGATTCTTCTCCCTGAACTGCTGTGGCCCCTTCAGCAGCTCAGACAAAGGCACGCACTGCCCTCCCAGGGGGCTGGTGCCATCTTTTATATCACACATTACGTACTACATGTTTATACCTTTTCCCCAATGCCTATCATCTGTATTGAACAGTGACTTTCTACTCTAAACCAATCTGTGAGTGCCAACATCACCAAAGACATGGAGGCTAGGAAGGAGAAAAAACGAGGACAGGGCACACCCAAATCCCTCCATCCCTCCAACTCCTGACCCCCACGTACAAAACTTGGACCCCTGCGTACAAGGCTTAAAACCCCCCTGTACAGCACTCAAAAATCCTTCCTTTCACTTCATGACTACTTCTACTACAATACCTAAACTTGTGTGTGTGGCTTGTAATTCTTCATACAGAGTTGGTAATTTGCTCCACAATCAAAACCCCATGTGTGTCTTTGGCTGCATGCCAGGGTCTCAGAGCCCCCTGTCAGCGGCTCTGGCCATCCAGGGCACCCAGAGGGATGTCCTGGGTTCCCACGCAGAAATATTCTCACAATGTCCATTTTAAACCTTGGCTTATGGACTGGTTTGAACATCAACATTTTGTTTCCTTTGCACAAAGATTTTAATGCGGTAGAGGAGCTGCATCACAATTGTGGTTCTCTGTGCAGGTACTCACCTGAATAATGGAAATCCCGCAGGTTTATTAGCAGCTGCCAAACTTGGCAGTGGTTTTGTGCTTCTACAGCTGACAGCATTGGTTAAAAAAATTATTTAAACCCCATGCTCTGACAATTCTCCTATAGATAAACTCCTATAACCAGTTATGTTTTAAGATCAGGGTAGAAACTGCTTGGCTGGTGTGGTTTTTAGGATACTATGATGAGGCAATTTAGCCCAGAAGAATGTTTTTCTTTCTTGCAAGGCACTACTATATAATTTCTGTACAAAGAAAAATACTTTGTCTTGGAAAGACTTTCAACCCTTCAGGGTCAGAGAATTGTGGTTAATGTAGTGACATGAACATCCTTGGTTATTCTAGCCAAGATGCTAACACAGGTTATTATAGTAATGCTGTTTGTAGTAAATAGCTTTGCAATAAAAGCACAGCCTTTTGCAATAAAAGCAAAGAGTGGAGAGCAGGTGGAATTGTTCATTGTATTCAAAGTGTCAAATGCCTTTTTCTACCCATTTCTATAATAAAAGAACAAAACAAATATTAAGGTAGTTGCTAACTAAAAATTCTAATGCCTTTGGAGGCTGTACTTAAGAAGCTAAATGGACTTTTCCATTCTGCCTATCTGGCATTTGCACAGTGTTAAACCTAAATGCATAATTTTCACATTAGCTGATGTTGTAGATCATGACATAGTTATAAGTGTAAGTGCATCCCATGCATATAAACATGAACTCTGTTGTCAGCCAAGTCCATAAGTATCTGCTCTGAATGCTAATGGAGTTGTCATTTCAGCTGTAATGCAGGAATCTACCTGTCAATAAATAAGACTGATCCATGCATGATGTATGAACATGAAAAGATAATGGTTTTTTTTTTTCAAGGCCACACTAGGTTGAAGGTTGTTATTTTGGGGTTTTTGTCAGGGAGCACAGAACTGATCATATGACTTTTTTTTGTATTTTTATATAGCAACTTAAACTTTGAATGGGGCTCTGCTCACTCCACAACTAATTAAATGCAGCGTCATTAAAAGAGCAAGAGGAGAAATGGTAGGAAAATTGAGAGAGAAGAGGGAGTAGAGATATGATAAATTATTCCAAGGACTCTGAAGTGTTTGGCCTTCATAGTAACACCAAGATGAGTTAGATTCTGGTAGTTTCTGTCATTACTGTAATGCTGAAAAATGTTGCAGGCAGCCACTTAGGCCTAAGTTCTGTTCTTACAATGGAAGGTATTGAGAAGAATAAAATCCCTCCATCTCATCAAAATTCTTTGAGGTGTTTAAAGTAATTTTTAAAGAGCAGGTCTACAATTTCCAACATCCAATTTATGGAAACCTGAAGAGCTAGCTTTGAGTTGATAGCTGGACTGTTCCTAAATTTAAAGATGTTCTTCAAGCCAAATGGTACCTCATGATGATTTATCATTGTGTGCTGTTTGGCTCATGGAAATTCAACTGATGCTTCTTTAATAGATACCATAATTTTATCACTTATTGGTTCATCAGCTGAGTATGTGACATTGGGAAAACCTCAGATGCAGAGTCACAGTAATTTGTTAAATAATTTGTTATCTGTAGTGGGACACATATTTGACTAACTTCCTCCACAGAAAATTGGAGGTATGTGAAATTCTTTTTTTGCGCCATTTGGGGAAATTTTTCCTCTGATATTTTCATATAATGAGACATTAATTTTGGTATCAGCACTGCTGTGTTCTGTAATGACAGAATCCTTGAGCTAAAGTTTTCAGGGTCCTGATACCCTTTTTGTAGCAGGATAAATCTAGTCTGTGCATAGTTACCATATAAGTAGAGGACTTTTTAAGATGTAAGGGATATTATGACTTGTGACCCAATTTTATTTACAAGATGGCTACAATTTTACCAGTTATGTATTTTGAATGCTGAAGAATTTATTTTAAAGATTAACCACTTAGAGGACATTCAGCTCCATAACTTAGAAATGTCTCCACCAGCAGAGTTTGTTACATATTTTAAAAGTTATTTAATTTTCACAAGAAAAACCTATAACCATGAAGTGGCTGTGCCTCCAACTTAGCCATTATTTAAATTCCACCTTCCCTGCAAGAAACCAAAGATGAACAGTTGCCAGGCCAGAAAATATGAAGAAAAAACAATTTCAAAAATTACTTATGTGTAATCTAACCCAATTTGACTTACTGTAGATAAAGCCACTTAGAGAACTGGGGAAAAGAACAAGCAAAAAGGACAATAGATACTGATATTCTGTACTTTTCACCTCACATAATTTGGACAGTCCTGAGGTAGGTCTAAAAAATTCTAGATTTCTATAAAGGAGAAATAAAATATCTTGGGTTCTATTCACTGAGAAATGAGATTTACTCAATCTCAGTTAACTGTAACTTTGTTTAATACCAGCAAATTCTAACTGAATTTCCAAGTGTATTCTATCTCATTTGAAAATAGTGACACACTGGGGTAAGTAGGGATGGTGTTTCATTCTGTGCTTTCAGTTTTCAGCATCATACCTCTTCAATATTATTTTGGGAGCTCTTTTGCAATTTTTTTAGTAAGACTTGGTGATAGGACCAAAAGTATTTCCTCAATCTGCTGTTCTGGTTTCTGAGTGGTACCAGTAGTGTGTAACAACAAACCTGTTAAATGTTATGGTAACAGCTGGTGCATCCCCTTGGTGGAGATCTCTGGCCCCTTACAAACACCTGTCTGGTTTTAAGGTAAAAATTAGGAAGTTAATGATGGTTCTGCCAATCTCTGGGATTAGGAATTGCATAGAATTAATACAGAAAAGAAACTCCTGACCTGTTTACAAGGCTTTCACCAAGATTTTGAAGTAATCTCTTCCCTGGATTAAGAGACTGCATTTCCAAGTCCTGAACAGTCTTAACTGTACAAAGTTTCTGCTCAGGTTGTTTCAATCAGAATCTACACAAGGACAAATTGGGAAAAGGAGTGTGCACTTCTTTTTTAATGAGCATGCTTTAGTAATGTTTCATGCTTCAAATGAGTTTGCAAAGCATTCAGAAAAATCTATTCCTGACATGAATATATGGGGTTTTTTTCCTTATATTTTCCAGGCAGGATCTGGTACTTCTCCACACAGTTACACTTTAGGGAATGGCTGTAGTGCATCAGAGGAAATGTGCATCTGACCTTGTATTCTGTCACACAACACAACCAATATTCGGTAAATGGAATAAAACATAGGAGTGGGAGAAATCAGCTATGATCCTTTTCTGGAGTGTTTTCTCCCAGTTTGATGAAATTTCTGTTTAGACTCCCTCTAACCAGCAGAAGTGCCTTTACATAAAAGCCCACAGTGAATTATTTATTTTATTATTATCTTCAACTTCATCAATTGCCTTTTCAATACTCCTAAAAGTTTGCATAACTGCCTGTGGCAAGGACTACCCTTTTAACTCTCCACTTTGAAAATGCATGCTTAGTTTGGATCTGCCTGCTTTATATTTCATTCCATTGAAAGAGACAATGAACGACATGTTATCTTTTTATCTTTTATGTGCCACTGATGGCATCTGTCATGTACTTCTTCACTCATCTATTTTTTTTTCCAGGCTGAAAAGAGCTGGTCTATTATACACTCATCATCCTGATACCATCCTGTACCTTTGATCATCCTTGTATTTCTGCAAGGACTTGGAGAGCTACTGAGAAGCTAAATGACATTGCAGAGCAATTCCAAAGCTGGGTTTACAGATCTCTCTAAAAGGTCTTGTCCCACAATACAGATTTCTTTTGAAGCCATACATTTTACCTCAAACTACCTCTGCATTAGCAGGAAGTGGCCCTAACAGATTTTCTTTGAGATGATTATTAGCATTACATTCTCCTCCCAAAAAACATGAATCCAATAAAGCACAGGAAGAGAGGAGAGGTATAAAGGAAAGTGGGATTATATCCATGCTCATGTTGCTGAAGAATATTAACATATTAAAGGCAAAAGTTGTTTCAAAACCTGACACTGTTAGAAGAGTAAGGTAGCTGGATCTAAGGCTTAGTACCTCTAATATTTAAAGGAGTGGTATGAGATTTTACCATTTGAACAGTCTAAAAGACACTTCACACAAGGAAATGCTTTGAAATTGTTCATTTGCTTTTCTGAAAACCACTTGTCTTACCAAGAAGGAGGTGCTTTCTTCCTCCTTGTTTTGTATTTCATATGTTGATTCTCTCAAGCACATGGTGTTTTTAAGTATTGTCTCTTTAAACTTTGCCTCGCGGACTGTAATCCTTTAGAGCAAGGGAAATGAACTCTTCTACGCAAGAAAGTAATTTGAAAACGGGTATAGAATTTACTTTTCTTACCTGAAGGGATGTTTTGGAAGCAGTGCTTGTGGTGTAGCCCAGTTCTGAGAACAACTTTATAGCCCTGTATGTCCAAGCCTGTCTCCACATGCGGCTCAAACTGCTTGAGTTCCATCTGTCCACAAATCCTGTGTGTTTGTGTCAGGATGATTTTTGTGACCTATCAAGAAAAAACTCTCTGTCTGCAAAAGATGGGTTATGTTGAGATAATATGCATACAGTTCTGAGGACACTCTCAAATGCATTCCACTTGTAAAATTTTAATATTTCCCCCCCTCCTGGCAAATGCCAGGAGATCTGCTCTAGAAGAGACCATGAGGGCCATTGCAAAAAAGCAGTGAAGGAAGGTTAGCCTCCTCTTAAACTGACTCTCTCATATCCAGAAATACCATGGAGGTAAATGTAAATCTTCCATCCATGCAGGGACAGTTTTCATAGACACTGAAGGTCAGCTGCCCATAGGTCTCAGGACTTACTGAAACACAAGAAAACCCAGTTCCTCTTCTTGGCAGTCACTGGCAGGAGTTACAGTGCTGGACTATTGCTCATTTGCTGAAAAGTCAATGGTGCCCTTGGAGTTGTCATCTCATTTCAGATGACACTTCTGGGAAGGAGAGTGAAAACTTCAGGGAAAGGAGCCAGGTCGTCAGCTGACACAAGAATTCAAGCTTCAGTAGCCTTAGTTTAATTCTGAAGAAATAATCCTTTGGAGAAGGTGTAGCAATCCCAGGTATGATGTTCCACTACTCGTTTTCCTGTTGGATTACAGTTTCTCACTAGTCTCAAATTAAATTGTGATAAAATCCTGCAGAGATGATTTTCTACTGGGCAACTATGTCCTGCTGTTTAACAGTTTAAGTGGAAAATATTGGCTCTGGGAGCAAAGGTGCCTTTGGAAAAGGGATCTTACAATATGAAGAATTGGATGCACATCATAATGGGTCAGTTAAAATTGTGTGAATTAGTATCACATCTGTGGCTTGGTATGAAGATCTTCTCATATGGGTTGTGAGATTTCATCTTAAATTTGAAGCTCCAAGTATTCCCCAAATTTTATAGAATTAAAACCTCATGGGATAAAAAGCCTGCTGGCAAATGAGGAGGTTTTCAGATCCTACAGGCTTTCAGATATTTGTAAAGAACCATGCAATTTGAAAGGAAAATGTTTTAAAATTATAATTCTAGAACTGTCTTGGTGACATGCACAAAGAAAATATGGAGGAAAGATTTAGCAGAGGTGTACAGGTGACAAGACTTACACTGTGGGCCTCAAAATTACAGTTGTAAAATATTTGTCATTCAGATGCTTTTAATCACATTTATTTAATATTTCCTATGCCTGTCTTACACTGAGCATTCTGGATTCTCCCTAAGAACCTTAGTAGAACTCTGGGATCATGGAGATAAATGTTTTCTTCCTGGAGACAAATCAATACTGCAAGATCTTGATTAAAATACCTGGTAAAGAGGCTTTTATTCTTGGTTTACACTGCAACACACCTCAGTTACAGGAAGTAATTAATTACAGACAGGTAAACTCCTCTCAAATACTTTCTCAGTGCTGATTTCCAGGAAAGAACCCTCCTGAGAAATGAAGTAAATGAGATTAAAAGAACAGAGCAAAGTCTATATTTGATTGCAAAAACATTACTTAAATTGAAAAATATCAGTGTAGGAATTGGATGGTAAGTAAATGTACTAAGCTGGATGGGGTGTGTTTATAAACAGATTTATACTCCATGAGAGGATAGCATGCAGAATCTGTGCATTAGTACTTAACTCTGCTTCTTATTCACATTTTCTCTGAACATATTTAAACATCTAGGCTTGACAGGCTTGTTCGATATCAAAACATACTTAGTTAGAAAGGCTGTGGGTGTTTGACCATGTTTATTCCAGCAGTGTTCTCCCTACCTGCACCTCCTACCATTAAGAAACAGAGAAACAATTAATTGTTGTGGCAGGTTGTCCAAGTCAGTGTTGCCATAGGAACTTTAACTTTCAGAATTCTTTGTCTTCTCCATCTCAGATTATTCACTTTCACTTTTGGCAATGATGTTAGTTCTGGATTTAACAATAGGCTTTTGTTTGTGAGCCAATAAGCAAGGGTATATAGATTCAATGTGGAGTTTATCCGTTTCTGACACCCTGAACTTCTAAATCTGCAGTATTGAACATGGCAGGTGTGAATGAGCCAGCATCATATACTGAAATATTGTTAAACTCAATTTTTTTGCAGATATTCCCTTCAACATGTCAATGAAGTGGTAAAAGGCAGACATAAGATTTATAATAAAAACTCCTTCCTTGATTTATCCACCTACACACAGCCTTTCCCACGATGGATCTGATAGCACAGAGAACCACAGTGATACATCCTAAAATCACTCAATACATATCAGACTTGAACTAATTAATTTATAAGAAGAATTATTTCTTTCTATGGGATGGAGTGAATCTACCTCACCAAAAAATCTGGCATACTCCCACAGTAAAATTTAATGGGATTTTTGTATATGAGAAGATATGACCTGGTAGCAACAACTGCAGGTCTAATAATTATTGTGCTTATTGATCTCAACCTGGTGCAATTGCTTGGATGAAAGGTGATCAGAAATAAATACACCCCCCTCACCCAAAGAAAAGAAACAAAATAACAAAAACCAACAAAGTCAACAACCATGAAATATTTCTCTTTTAAAAATGACTCAGACTGTCTCCCAAACCAGATGCCAGATTAGTTACAAGAGGACATCCTGAGAGAAAAAAAATCCCACAAATCCCATATAAAAATTTCCAGATGTTGATGTTTTGCAGCCAAAAGTGGCACAGGGAAAACCAGCTTCATCTTGTAGGATTTTTATATGTTGACCAGTTGCCCTAAAAGAAATCCACCAATCAAAATGCAGTTTACCTGTTCTAATGAGTGCATCTTGAAAGCTGATATTGTAGCTGTTTTTCTCACTGTCCTGATGAACAGAGACTCTTAAATGAATGGGAATTTTTACTTTTCCTTATAGAGGCCATTTCTTCCAGTGGTTTTGAATGCATTGATAAGCCATAGCCAGAGAACTTGGGCCAGTTTTCTTCTGTGTGATGTCCATTAAAATAAATTGACTACTCTCCATGTGGTTTTATAGCCCTTGAGAAAACTGAGAGAAAGAAAGCTGAAGAATACATTAACAAATTTCTGAGAGCACAGGAAGAAAGAGTGTAATACTCCGTGTTTTCTCATTGAAGTATCTTTGACACAGATATAAAACCAGGGAATCTTTCAGGTTGGAAAAGATCTTTTAAATCATTGAGTCCATCCATTAACCCAGCACTGCCATGCTCACTAAAAAACCATGTCCCTAAATGCCACACATGTTCATATTTTAGATGGTAAGTTGTTTGCTTTCTTTTAGGTACACAGTTACCTTTTGGAAAAAGAAATTTCATTGAGATTGGAATTTTTGATTATAGCATGCTTTTAAAAGAAATTCAGCATTACTGTAAATTATTTCAAATCCATGTTGGCTTCATTAAAAAACAAAAACCAAAAAAACCAAAAACAGAGTACCCCCCCAAAAAAAACCAAACCAACCTATTTAAATTCATTCCCTTTGGCTAAACATATTAATATTTAAATGGTCAACAACTTTATGTTTGAACTTTATTGACTGGAGCTCCCTGTGAGACACTGTGAAGTGTTTCCTGGAGAATTAACTTTCCCATTTTGCCATCCCATTTTGCCATCCCAGGGTTGTGTGTGTGTCTCTCTTTATCCTGAGCACATGCATTTGGATGAAGGAAAGAAACTGACTCCCTTATCACAGCTTGAGTTGGTTGGACTGAGCCTAAAAAAGCTCCTGCCATAATCCTCTCCTTGCCGAAAGTATTTTTAAGCACCCCAAGTGTGGGGTTTTGGGGCCACGCCAACGCTGTCTGGCAGTGCCTGAAAAACTCCCACCTCCTTCCAGTGAGTTGGATTCATGGCATGGAGCCCTCAGCACAAGAAGCTGCTTCATGTGGTGACTCTGCAGCAAATGTGGTGACTTTGCTAGCAAAGGGTTTATTTTTGGTTTTGTTTTTTTTGTTTGTTTGTTTGTTTGTTTGTTTGTTTTAATTCCTCCCCATACAGCCTATATCCATTTATCACTACACCGTGGAAAAGGACAGACAAGTTCAGGTACATCCACTTGGCAAAACAACTCCTCTGCCTGAAATTATGGTTTGTTCCACCAAATGCTAAATAGATGTTCAAAATGGACCTGTTAGCCAAGATATAAATTTCCACAATTGCAGTCACGTGAAAAATCTGACAGGCATTAATCAAGAATTTCAGGATAATCACATTTAATTGTCTGTTTGTGCAAGGTGTTCTACTCCATCTCAGCACAAAGTATAAGTTGCATAGATGAATAATGAAATCACTTTATATCTTGGAATATATGAGGAAGAAAGCTGTGTTAGCTTTTGATTAAGGCTTCTGTGGGAGTGTTTAAGAATGGCTTAGTGAGAGAAAGATATTCCCTGTACAGTGTATTTTATAGCTGATTACAGCCTGGGGTAGGTACAGATTGGTGGGCATGCTTAGGGCTCTCCTGAGATCACAGCTGTCACAGATACTTTGGGTTCTTCTTTGAGGTATGTATGTGGATTTTTTCCATTAAAAAAAACCCAAAACAACAACAGCAAAAACCAACCAACCAAAAAAACCCCAAAAATTAAAAAAAATTAAGAAGTTAAAATAAACCAAACCAAAATCATAACAAACCAAACAAACAAGACCAAAAAATAAACAAAGAAACCTGATTTATAAGAGTCTGGTCCATGTTGCAGTCTTTATAATTTAAACAATGCATTTCATGTTTTTGTGTTTATGCTGCTGCAGGGAAAAAATATAGATACCCTGTGAAAGACTGATGTCCTTAGTTTTCTCTTCTCTGGAAACACATCAGCATCCACTATCTCAGCCCCTTCTTTGCTAGTGCTTTGGTCAGAATAGTTAATGAAACCCACAGTAAAGAGGAGGATAACAGCAAACCTAATACCTGATATCTTCTAAGTATCCTTTTGAAAAAATGATAGCTATCCCCATCACAGTTTGAAGCCCTGAGGTAAAAAGGACATAAATGCAACTATTTGCTCTTAGGTCTGTCTGCTTCAAAGACCAAATACCAAGTCCTATTTCATGTTTTAATCACTATAAACTATAATGGGATTCATATCTGCAAACATTTATTGCCCTGTATTAAAAGGATATTTTTAGCTACTTTGAAGGCTGTTACTATGAAAAAAAAAATCAACAAAGGGAAAATGATAGCTGCTCTTAAATTAGATATTAATCTGGAAGCAACACTTCAGCTAAACAGCAAAGGTAACTTTCCCAGGAATTTAAAATTAAGTTTCTAATGTGCCATTAAAGCAAAGAGTCAAGTACCGCAGGGTTTTTTTTTCTGGTTTTGTCTTTTATTTGCTGAGTTGTGTGTTTTAAAAGTTAACCATTGTGAAAGTAGGATGCCTGAGAAGTCCAGCTGGATTATCCAGCATGAAGGCAAGAGCCTCTTAGGGAAACAGGAACATGGCATGGAGAAGAGTAACAAACCCAGCTCTGCCAAACACAGGATTAACTCATGATAGGAGGAAAGAGGTAAATGGAGTGAACATTTAAAAAAAACAAATGTGTGGCTTGTTTTACCTACAAATCCAACCTTTTCAATGGATCTGATGACTGTTTTTTCCTGGATGAACTGAACAGGGTGATGTAAGGGACTCCTGCCATTGTTGACCCTCTCAGCTGCTGCAAAGCACTGGCCACAGAATTACCTGTAGAGAATTAAAAATCTATATTTGAGCAAGAGTTTCTAGAATTTAATTTAATAAATCACTTATGTGGCAATGATGGAAAATAGAGAAGCTATCCTGACCCTGAGGAGAGTTGTGTATTTTTCTTCACTGTTTAAGGATGCAAACAACTTCTGGATTGAATATGTCTGGTTTCCATCTCCAGCTCACAGCCAGGGAACAGTTCTGATCTCTCTCTGGTAATTTAACACAGAATATAATCCCATTTTAAAAGGTGTATTGCCTGTATTATTGGATATGCCTGAGAGTCTACCTGGAACAGAGGCTGGATAGTGTTAAAGGAATAAAGGAGGTATTTATTAAAAGGCCTTCAAAGGATACACCTTGGGCAGTACAAGAGCCTGACCAAGGCTACACCCAAGATGGACTCAGAGCCATGAGTTTTCACACTTGTATAAGTTTTTGTCCATTTACATGTTGGGGTTAATTTTCCAATTACAGTTTCAGGTTTTGAAATCCCATCCTCCCAGATTGCTCTCCTCTATTCACTGTTTTTTTGTATTTTTTGGGCCTGAAGCTGCAATGGTGTCCTTGGTTCTGAGGCTGGAAAAAGATTATTTTGTCTGACTAGATTATGAGGAGAACTTGCTAACACTTTATATGAAGTTCAGAGTTATATACTAATTCAGTACAGAAAAATATGAAAGCTAAAACTTCAGACATCAGAATGAAGAACTTTGCCTCCCTCATGATCCAATCACAACATGAGAGGCAGTGAGACATGGATGGATGGATGGATGGATGGATGGATGGATGGATGGATGGATGGATGGATGGACGGATGGATGGATGGACGGACGGATGGACGGATGGAGTCTACAACTATCTATTTTCCTGTGCCCTAAATCATGCAATATGGAATTAGCTGGATTAGCCCTGGGTGATGGAGGGTTTGGGAAGCTGGCAAGAAGTGCAGCCTAGGTGTCATTTCTCATTCCCTGTGTAGGACTGAGCATTGTTATAAAAATAATATCTCCTGTGCTTTTAGTTCTTTGTCAGTTTAATACTGGTGGACAGGCTTCCTCAAACACAAACTTTTAATGCAAGTATGTTTTTGTATAAAATTGTGAAAAGCATGCAGGACCAAGCAAGCAATTCTGATGGCAGAAAGACAGTGGAGTCATTGTTCTTCTGCATGGTCTAGATTTAGTTCAGCTAAACCATTGGAGCCAAATAATTGAAATAATTGACCTGTCATGACAAGTGATTCTCTCACAGTTGAAAAGACTGAATTCTTCTGGTGAAAAATCATTTTTTACCCTGTTTCTATAAATTTTTCTGAATTGTACAATTAGGAGAAGAGACAGACTGAACACAAACATTTTCACAGTCAGTTCCCATGGACATTGCAGAAGAGATGTTGCACAACAGATCCATTCTGTTACATACAAGTTTTTAATTTTTTTTCTATTTTTTCCCATTACTTTTTCTTTTTGACTATCAACCCCTCCCCTCCCCAGAAAATTCTATTTAACCTGATAATACTAAATAATTGAATGAAGCAAGAAGAGAATGAAATCAGAAAAAAACTCCTGTGTTTTTTTAATGTGAGCTCAAATATTTAGCATCAGAAAATACTGAGGACAGAAAAACCTCAAGAAAGGAAGCATACAGAAAAAAGGAGTGAAAGATAATAGATATTCTCAGTACAGCATACTTCCACAGAATAAAAAAAGTAGGACAGGGAGAAAATAGTTGAATCTGAAAGATGATGGGTTTTTCATTTTCTGAAAGCCATCTAAAATTTAATTTTTTTTTTACTCTCATTAGCAATATGTCTTGAAAGGTGCCAAATCTCCTTTCAAAACTTGGCTTCAGATTTATTATAATGATGACCAGATCTTCCTTGACATTTGCTTTGCTTTTAGTTTCCATTTATTTTTACCTGCGTGCCAATAACTACAATTTCATGATAACCCAAATTATCTGTGAATCATTCATGAATATTTTCTGAATGAGCACTTATTCATCTTTGTTTTCCTCCATTTGCTTCCCTGTCTCTTGCAATATTTTACCACAATAAAACTGAGAGAAAGTTCTTGATTCTTCTAATTTCTTTACAACGTCTTGGACAAAACTTAATTAATTATAAATTCCAACAAAAAAATTGTGATGTTTGTAAAAGAAAAAAGTTGGCAAGATTTCACTTTGGGTAGGGAGTGAAAATTGAAAGGTTTGCCCTAGACGAATCTAAAGCAAATTTTTCTTCTTTTAGTCACAAAATCTCCTTGTGATATTTTGATGGTGACCAACATTTTTATGAGCTTTGCCAGCAATCTTTAGTAGGCAAAGAATAATTTGAACTATACATGACATTAATCTAATTGAATACATTCCTGGAGAATTCACAGAGCCAAATTTTACAGTTTTTTACATTTCCATAATTTTCAACAGAACTGGGTCACTTAGAGACATTATGCGTGTGTATATGTATATATATATATGTTTTTTCCTTGACACTCTTTCATTGGTATTTCTACAGACATTTTAATCATCAGCTAAACTTTCTCACAGTGGCTGGGTAGTTTCCTGAGTAGTAAAATATAGTATATTACTGAAAATTAAATAGCTGCATTGAAAGATTTATATTTCATGTCTGGTTAGTCATCCAAAATACAGTAGAGCTACTTGTCTGCTTGATATTACAGCTCAACGGAATGACATTCATCTACCCAGCAGCATGAGAAAGAACCTGAGCCACCAGAAATATTGTCATGAAAATTTATGTTTCCAGGACCAGATGCAGTATGACTGCGTCACTCTGAGGTCAGTTCAAGCCCATATGCCAAACCCTAAACCAGCAACCTTGAACATAAAAATGTCTTGTTGTCTGTTAACCACAAATTACTTATCCCAGATCTGATGAAAGATTTTTAGATCTGGGAAATGAACACACATGATACAGCCATAAGTGTAAATCTGTGTGTTCTCTGCCCTAACAATTCCCTATATTTTTGCAGAGTCTGTTGTTGATTGAGAGGAGCATAAACAAGACTAATAATCACCTTTGTTTCAATGTCACTGCTTTTGTTTTGAGAATTGTTCAGCTTCATCCATCTACAGCATCGATATTTCATAAAGATTGCCAGTTTCGAACTACTGCTGTCATTCATGTGCATGTTATATCCTTCCAGTCATGTCGATCTATCTGCAGGATCAGGGCCTTGATTTACATATTTGAACAGTATAATTAGGAAGGATGTTATCTGGGTGAAAATGTGAGGCTGCCAAATGTCGGATAATTTGCAAACAACACAAATTCAGAGCATCTGCCTCTTGAGTATTTTTGGAAAGGTATGGGGAACAACCAATTGATGATTAAGAGACCTCCCAATAGACAAACTAAACAAAAGGTAACAATTTATCCCAATGTTTTGGTTCACTGCTGATGAATTTTCTTAGCATCTGCTTAAATGTTTGATTATTCTACAAGCCCATCTGTTTCTGGCTGATACAAAACTCTGTATGATGGGGGAATTTTTAACAGCTTGCACACCTCATTTAGCAGAGAAGACATAAAATTAGTGCCCTGATCTGTTGAATTTTCTAAGGGTAAGCCCACTCTGATAACAGCATTAATCAATTCATTAGCTTCATGTTTTGCCAGCTAAGACTTTGTGGCAATACTGTAGGGTTTGAATGTCCAAGTACCCCTCCCAAGATCTGTTATGTTCCTCAGACAAGAAATTTGACTAAATGAGAGTTAAGATTCAAATTAAATTTTCCTAGTCCAGCAGAACAACATGATACTGTATAAAAATTGAGAGGGCACACTTAGGATGTCTCTTAAATATTTTTTTGCTCCCATGGGGAACTCCAACTCCAGATGTCTACTGGAAATGCAACCCAGCAGAGAGGAAACAGTCTGGGAGGCTCCTGGAGTGTGTGGAACTTGCTGTTTTCAACCAGAGAAGGACTTGAGGGTGATATGATGGTTAGAGGCTCTCTTGGGGCACAGCAATCACAAAATTATAAGACTTTGGGATTTCTGGAGACGTAAGGAGAGCTGCTAGCAGAACTTCTGCCTCAGACTTCCAGAGGGCAGTGTTTGGCTCGGTTAGAAGATTGGTTGAAAGAATCCTTTGGGAGGGAGAATCCCTGCTGAGACATTCCTGGAGGGCAAAGGAGTCCAGGATGGCTGGACATTCTTCAAGAGGGAAATATTAAAGGCTATTCTCAGAGAAGGTCATGGATCACATCACACTGCAGGTAGAGGACAAACCCAGCATGGGGTTGGGGAAGGCTAGTCCTGCTGGCCACCCTGCTCTTCTGTGACAAGGTGCCTCACATGTGAAGTGAGGGAAAAGTTGTGGATCTGGTCTACTTAGTCTTTAGGAAAGCCTTTCCCACCACATTCTCCTGGAGAAACTGGCTGCTCATGGCTTGGATGGGTTCACAGTTTGCTGGGTGAAACACTGGCTGGATGGACAGGCCCAGGGCGCAGTGGGGAATGGAGCCACATCCACCTGGTGGAGTGTCCCAACTGGTGCTCTCCAGGGGAACACTTCTGGGCCAGTTGTGTTTAATCCCTTTTTTGAGTAAGGTACCCTCAGTCAGTTTGGAGATGACACCAAGCTGGGTGGGAGTGTTGGTCTGCAGGAGGGCAGGAAGGCTCTACAGGGGATCTGGACAGGATGGATGGATGGATGGATGGATGAATGGATGGATGGATAGATGGATGGTCCAAGGCCAAGGGTCTGAGCTTCAACAAGGCCAGGTGCTGGGTCTGCACTTTGGCCACAACAACCTCCTGCAGAGCTCCAGGCCATGGGCTGAGTGGCTGGAGGGCTGCATGACAGAAAAGGACCTGGGGTGCTGGTGACAGTGGCTGAACATCATCTAAAATGTGCCCAGGTGGCCAAGAAAGCCAATGCCCCCATGCCTTTATCAGCAGTAGCATGGCCAGCAGAACCAGGGCAGTGATTATTTCTCTGTGCTGGGCCCTGGTGAGGCTGCACCTCAAATCCTGGTGTTCAGTTTTGGGCCCTGTTCTCTGGTAGAAGAGAGTTCAGCCACCATTAAACTTTTCTGTGCTTTCTACCATGGGGCCAGAGAATGCACTCAATGCTATTTTATTTACTGCTGTAAAATAGCTCCAAGAATTATGGTACTGTGCCATGCACTTATTCTACAGGCATTCTACAAATTAATAAATCTCTGTGATCCAATTTCCTCTCTGTAAAGTTAATGTCATGGTCCTGCTATTTTTATAAAATCTGTTATAGAGTGCTGGCGAAGTGATTTTTCCTTAGCAAGAGTGAATTTTCAGGGTGTATAGAAGGTGACAGCTAAGCCTGAGATTATCATGACCCCAGGCCAATGTGGATTTCATTACATGCAGAAGTCGTGTTCCTGTGCTGCTGTCTTTATCAGCAGGAGAGCTTTGTTCATCTGTTCTATTTGTGCAGTTTCTGCACAGGGGTTCCCATCCCAGGTGAAGCCCTTAGATAAGACTTTAATGTGAAGAAAAAGGAAAAGATATAAACATTATTGGCAGGAGGTTCCTGTTGGGGCAAATTTCCTCCCACCTTATGGCAGCAGAAGGAAACTGCTTAAGATTTGCTCATTCCTTTCTACAAAACTGCACTAAAATGGATCCTTTGCTTCAGGAACTCCTGCCCTATGGAGCACAGGTGTGCCAAGGGGTCCACATTGTTAGGATAAACTTTCCTGCCTGCTCTGAGAGTGTATAAATAGTTTAGAAGAAATCAAGGGCTTATTTTTTGATATCAGGAGACTTGGGCATATGCTGAGCTCACAGACTATCGCTGGCAGAGTTTGAATTAGGGATGAGCTCAGAGCATTAAATCCTGATGCTGGACGGAAGCCTGGAGCATCAGAGAGGACTGAGACATGGGGGTTTTTTTCTGGGGTCCTCTGTAAAGTAGAAATGGAGTAATCCGCCCCACTTCCTTAAGACTCAGCTCATATAATTAATCTTTACTGTAAAGTTACTTTACAGTATCAGCCACATTTTCACAATGAGTGGAAAGGACAATAATAATATATGGGAAGCTACTACAGCAAAAAATTTTTCCTGTCTTCTAATGTTTCTCATTGCAGACCAGATACAATTCGAGGTCTCTATCTAGAACACACAGTGATATTTCCTGTAGTAATGCAAAATTTTGTGCATCTCCTGTTCATGGTGTGAATGCCCTGTTTTCTGTTGTGCAATCATCTGAAAGGAGCCTTAATTGCCCTTCATTAACAGGCGTTTTTTATTTCAGATGTTCTCTCTCTATATTTCCCCATCTCTGCCAAAGAATAGCCTAAGATTAAACAGAAAGAAGTTGGCTTTAATTTTATATATTGATATTAAATTTCTACTTATGAAAAGAAAGATCAGTTTGTCTTTTTTTGGTACTTTTAAATGAATGAGCAGACAAAGCAAGGTAGTCTCAATGCTGAGATGTTGTAATTACTAAACCCAACCTAGAAGCTTTTCTGAAGTTGTTTTTTCCTTGTGTAAAAGAAAACATTCTAGCTAATATGATCAGCCTGAATAAAACTAATTGCTGTCCCATGTCATGGGTGTCATGCCTTTTCCTGTAATTATGAGACATAAAAAAGCATAAAGGTTGGATTAGTAATTAAGCTACTGGAAGCCAATGTCCATTTTCTTATGTAAATGCAAATAAGTATGGATTTATCATCCTCAGTAAGCAGAAGCACTGAGACCCTTGAATGGCAAAAGGGCATTTCAAGACTGCTGTGTCTTTCAGACTGTAATTGTGATCATCTCATTCAGGTAATCTTTTTAATCCAATTGCTTTCTCTAACTTGCTCAGAAACTTAGGGAACCTTTCCTTTCCCTGCAACAAAATCCTGAAGGCAATGATTGGAGATATTTTCTCTTCCTGTCAGTTGGTGCTTGTTTCTTCACTGTTCAGGTGCACAAGTGAATTCTCAAAGCAGCAAGAACATTCACTTCCTCTAAAACTGAGGAAATTTTCTTCACATCAAAAATTCCAGAAAGCTGAGAAATGCAATAACAAAACTATTGTGGGTTTAGGCCCTTATACTTGTGAGTTCATCAGAATAACCTCAGAATTTGCAGGTAATCCCTAAGTTTTGAAGGTACCTAGATTTTAAAGCATTGCAATTTCTCCCTTAAAATCTGATTTTTTTATAATAGGGAGGGAAAAAAACAGGATCAGGCAACTTAACTTTGGGAATCCATTATTAGGAGCATATCCCAAATATGACATGCATGCAAAAACCTTGTTCTCTACTTGCTTATGGCATAAACATTTGTGGGTATGTTTGTTTCAATGCGGTGTGACTATAAATTATCAGGGTTATGCATGAAGCTGGAAGATTTTCAACAGCACAGAGACTTTCCAAGTCAGTAAAGGCCAGATAGATCCAATAAAATTACTGATTACTATTTTCAAGATCACCAAGACTGCTGTGATAATCTACCATGCTTTTCTGTGATGGAAGGTTGGTGGTCTTTTTCAAGTCAGTGGTCTTTTTCAAGAAAAAGAACAGACTGAAGGAATGCAATCTTCAAGTGCTCAGATTGTTTTTAATAAAGATCCATAGAAATACCTACTCACTACATGGAAACAAGTACCAGTAAGCTTCAGCTTCTGCTTTAATATTAACAGAGATTAAACACCAGGCAGGCCTTTGCAAAAATACTGCAGCATTCTTAACTGGAATTTCAAAAGAAAACAAACAAACAAACAAAACACATTTAGAAAAACATTTTTCAGTGAAGATTTAGGTCTAGTTGGTGCTGTTTGGGAGCTGACTTCTAATGGTACCCTCATGTCTATCCACAGCTTTTTTTTGCAGAACATATGTTTTTCTCTACTACATTAACTCTATTAATTTATGGATGAACTAAAATAGAGGTTTTAGAATACTTAAGGTAAGTGTGGCATTACAGCAGATGAACATTTAACTGTGGAGACAAAGGTAACAAACAATAATAAGGTAGCAAACACACACTGGAACCTAATGCACCTCAAATCATTATAAAAAAAGTCTTTGTAGTCTTTACAAGTAATTCTTTGTGTAGCTAAAACTGAACAAGCAAAACATAAAGACATTTAGAGGAGGTCTAGAAACCAAATTTAGAACTAAAATAATATCATCACATGCTTTCCTGGCTTAGCCTTTCGTAGCACTGATCCTTCTCCATTATCTCGTCTCAAAAATGTGTAGCACAAATGGAAGGGATCCAGAGAAGGTTGATGAAGTTCTTGAAGGCATAGGAAGAATGCTCAGTTTTGAGGTGATTAATACAGGATGTTACAGAACTGTGCAGGGTAATGAATGTCACAGAGAAGGTAAATTAGGAAGTCCTTGTTTACTTTTCCATAGCTCAAGGGTATACGTTTAAATAGAAAAGAAATCAGTATGAAACCAATAACATGAACATGAGTTCTTGCCTCTGACATAATCACACTGCTGAGCTCATTGGCATGGTATTTAATGGAGGATCAAGCCCTAGAATTGTTGATTTATTAAAAAAGTCTAATTTTTTTTGATAAAGGCAATGCCTACAGTACCAAACGATAGGCAGTGAAACTACTGGGATTTCCCAACATTCAGGCAAAAGACAAAAAAGCACTTAATATTTAAGTGTCTAATTGTTCAGAGCAATGTACCTTTGAGTCCAAGGTAAAGTGATTTTGCCATTGATGATTTCTGTATCTAGTGCATGATGGATCTCCTCTGGTTTCATTTTTCTAAAAGTTTCTACTCAAACCCAAACATCTGAGTTCCCCTCTGTGGTTACTGGCAGGAGGCAACTCCAGAGTTAGGCTGTCAAATCTCTTCCCCCTTAGCAGTGGCTAAAACTTAGATAAATTAAATTGTATTTGAGTTATATTCAGGCTTGAATGACATGATAAGGAATATCACAACTAACCAGTTTTTCAGTTCTAGACAGCCCTGAAATTAGTTTATTGAATACCCGACCTTCTATAGATGATTCCAAAGAAGCAGCAAAGTTGTCTGCAGACAGAATTTCTTTGAGAAAGCCTATTCTGCTACCCAGCAGTAAAATATCTGCTCTTCAGATGATGTGACCAGCAATTGAAAGCATTACTCAGCAAACAGGATCTTACAGAACATTAAAAATAAAAACTGCAGAGCCAGCTGCTGGAAGTGTCCACTTTGGAAACACAAAAGTGGAAAAAAAGCATTGATTATTTCCCAAATTGGGTTGTTCTGCTTGTAAAACTACATTTTTCAGCTGAAAGGCATTCTTTTGTAACTTTACTACAGATGATTGAAAATGAAATATTCAGCAGGTTTCCACTCCAATCTTGTAATGCATATTTCAGAAATATTACAACCCACTTTTTGAAGGATGAAGAAAAAGCATCTGAACGTGTACTGAAGTCTGCAGTTTGTAAATTCTTAGTTCCTGAAGTTTTGGTCTCTTTTCTGTGTCATTGGCAATTATATCACCACCATCTGTTGATCAAATAGCAAACACAGAATTCCAGGATGACAGCATTATCTGTTATGAAGTTTCCCTGGTGTGTCACATTACAAGAGAGTATTTTTATTAGTTCTAACATCAAACAGTAATAAATTGGACTGAAGAGTCTTTTGTGCTCATTTTTCCAATGCCATGTGTCTGCCTCATGTTTCATTGCATGGGTTTTCTATGCTGAAAGGGAGTTTCAAACATAAATTTTCTTCAGCTGGGAAAGGGAAAAATGCTTTGCTCTTTCACACTTTAAATTTAATTTCTCATCTCAAGTGTAGGCATCCCTAAAAGGTAAGTTATCTGACATCGAATATTTTAGGAAGGGAAGAATTACCCTGTAAGGAGGTCTATGTCATCTTTGAACACAAAGATAACATATATGCCTAAAGATTTACTCCCTTTATTGTCTGTATGTCTAGTGAAAAGAATTCAACCTCAACAATAATGCACTTGAAGTCACTGAGATATTTGTTGGTGCTCTTGATGACATTGGCTCCCACTGGGGAATGAGCTTGGTCTTAGAGAGTGGCAATTTTTACACTTCCAAGGAGGCCAGACAATCTCAAATGGTCAATTCTGTGCCACACAGAAAATATTCTCTGTATTTACAGAGAAGCTGGCAGGTGTGTCCTGGTGTGTGCATCAGAACAGTTGAGATTATGATGCATATGTTCTTCTCCCTGTAGCACAACAGTTTAAGGCTGTTTTTGCTTTATATTGCCAACAGCTGCGATTGTGGCAGCAATGTGAGCAGTCTGATAGAAAGAAATGCAGTATTTAGCTAGGCAGAGGAAGGAGTTCAAACTATTTCTTCCTATTCACTGGAGTATTATAGCAAGTCCCATGGACTTACATCCAGCCTTTTGAAATGCAGCTTGTTTCATAAGCCTCCTTTGGAAAGAGCTCTCTGGAAGAAATTTTGGCACCAAAAAAAAGATTCCAATCTATTTCTCCCACTCTTTCTTTTGGTTGTTTTTAAGTGATCTCCTACTGAGTGGCCTCTAAATTGATAAATTGAGTTAACTGTTCTCAAAAAGCAATAAGCTTACTGATTCTGTGCTGTTAGTGACTTTGTCAGTGAACTGAAAACCCCTGCATTGAAATTGATTCAATCTTATCGATAAAAATTCTACACATGAAGAAGCTTCTTTAGTACAGCATTTCTCAAAAAAAAAAAAATGTTCTAATGATAGACTTACATATAGCTCTAGAAATGAACAATTCTGTTTGGAAAACAGGCTTTGAACAGCAACCAATAAATAAAGCATTGATACATCTGTTATCAAGTTTAAAAAAAATTTAAAAATTAGTAGGCTATCATAAGACTGCAGCGAGTAATTTTCATTCCACATTTCAAGAATTGGTCCCTGGAGAAACTCAACAAGTTCCACATGGCCAGTGCAAGGTCCAGAGCCTGAGTGGGGGCAGTCCCCAGCATCAGTAACAAGTGGGTGATGAGGGGATTGAGAACAGCCCTGCCAAGAAGGACCTGGAGGTAGAGGGGGATGAAAATTGGACATAAACTGCTCTTGTGGAAGTCCACCTGGAGCACTGGGTCCAGCTCTGGGGCCTCCAAGAGCAGAAATACATCACTTTGTTTGAGTAGATCCACAGAGATACTCCACAAGATACCTCTCCTGTGAAGTTTGAGAGACTGAGCTTTTGAGTTTGGCTTAAAGAGTGACAACATAAGGAACAGAAGGCTCTGGGGACACCTCAGAGCAGTGTTTTGATGCCTAATCAGGATTTAAAAGGCCAAGAGGGACTTTTTACCAGGGCCTCTACCAATACGGCAATTGACAATTATTTTATACTTAAAAGAAGAAAATTTTGATTTGACCTAAGGAAGAAATTCTTTATTCTGAGGGTGGTGAGACTCTGGAACAGATTTTATGTAGAAATTGTTCATGCCTCATCCAAGATGTGTCACATTGGACAGGACTTGGAATAAATTGTTCTACTGAAAGATATCCCTGCCCCATAGCAGAGGAGCTGGACTAGATGACTTTTAAAGGTGCCTTCATTCTCAAACCATTCTGTGATATGCAGGCCTGAATTAGTCAGAACCATGATAGGAAAAAACCCCAAAACATTCAATTTTGTGATAAAATTCTACCTTCTAATGCAAAAAAACATGAAAGTGCCAATCTCTGGTCGCTGGACAAACACAGTTTCCTCCATTCCATAGAGTCTGGGTGGATTATTTTCCAATCCAGAGTCCTTTTGATCTGCTTTTCTGTGGGTATGTTAAACATCTGTGTGAAATTATATTTCTGTATTGATGAGGTTTCATAAATATAAATGTATTTTGTACTGCAGTGTAAAATATTTCTTTGAGAGGTTCAGCACTTCATATTCTACAGCAAACATATTGGCCAGAGACATTTATGGGGGGGAAAAGGAAAAAAAAAAAAAAAAAGAGGAAAACTAAGTTTTTCTCATACAAGGGTGGTTAATAGAAAATAAAATTATTTTTTTTCTTAATTTTTCTTCTAGCAGAGTTATCCAAGATATTTTGTCATTCATAGGAACTGCTTGTATTTCTTTTCACTTCCTATTACCACTTGCTGTTTATTCTGGTTCCTAATGTCAATACTGTGCTGTGCCAGCCATTTTTTTTTTTTTTGGTCCACATTTTGGGATTTCTCTGATCTTTGACAATTTTATCTCAATGCTTTGCAGTTTTGTTAGAATAAGAGTATAGGCATTGTCAGAGCAATTGGTTTGGAGGCTTTGTTTGGTTTTTATGTCGTTTCCTTTCTTGTATCCCCAGCAACAAATTGTGTTGCCCTTTTCTCTGACTCTTCTCTTGGCACTGTATTGGCTTTCAAGTAACGTGGATTTCTGGAATATCTGACACCCTGATGAATGGCATTTACCAGGATGTACAGGATGGAACTCATCCTCTACATAAATAAGGACACACAACTCCCTGCAGCTGCTCCTTGGATCGCTTTAACCCATCCATTGAATCATGCGCTCAGACTGGAGACATCAAGATGAACAGCAAAAAATGCCTAACCAAAACAGACTGGAAATATAAATCCCATGGCAGTTATCTCACTCAGCACTGTGTATCACACCAGGGCACTTGCCAAGGGGTGCTTGAGGTTCAGGCTCAGAAACCCACTTTGTGCAGTTCTGGGTCAGCAATTTATCCTCTTTCAGCCCAGGCAGAACTGGAACCTGAGCTTCCTTCATCCAGGTCTGAGTGCTCTAAGAACACAGACATTAAAGCATCCTCTTAGCAACCCTCACAGAGCAAATTCCTTTGCTGTTTGAGGCAGCAGCTCCATGAACATGTGGCTGATTTCATGGCTGGGGTATTTTCTCTGCTGCATTTGTAATGACATCCATGGTATAGAGACAGATGTGTTCAGAAAAAGGGCCAGCATTTTGTCCCAGAGTTGGTGTCTTAGTGACAGGAGCACATCACCGAGGTCTCTCAACACCATTGTTCTGTGGGACCATTTTCCTAACTCTCCACAGGGATTTTTCTGGGCCTAGAATAATTTGGTTGACTCAAGGATATTCCTACATCAAAAAACTTTTTGATCTCTCTCAGCCATGGGATCCCTGTCTGGGAATCTCCCAATTCTCCTTCACTGTGTCAAGAAACCTGGGTACTCACACTGTGAAAAGGTTGCTGTTTCAGAGTCCCCCTCTGGACTGATCAGCTCCAGGTGACAGTGTATTCTGTATTTTATCAGTAAAGAAATGGGAGGAAATATATTTTTAATATCTCTTTTTTGGTTTTTTTGGTTTTTTTTCACTTACTGTAGCGATCTACAAAATGCAGCTCTGACTGGCCTTTGGACCCTTAAATGGCTCATGAATCCCCTCCACTTGCCTCCCACCTCAGATCTTTAATTATTTTATATAAACATCATCTCTAGATGGTTTGCAACAAGCTAAATCCCACAAGAACATAGAAAAAATTTAGGAATTTAATGTCTGGTTTGTATTTATCACAGCTTATCAGCAGATCAAGAACTTGATTTTAAGCTTTACATAGTGCCAGGGTAGTTTTGGGGCTTGGTGATGTTGACTCCTTAGTATTCCATATGAAACAGCTGTTTGGGATGCATTTCTTTCACTACATCTTTCCACTGAGATATTTAAATTTATGATGATTTACATTTAATCAGGTTTGCTGATATTCGAGTATATGGGTTTCTTGCTCTGCCATACTATCTGAATAACATTAAGTTTACTACAGATTTAGAGAATCTGGATGATTAAATCATTCCCGTTGCCAAAGAAAAACAACAACAAAACAACATACCATAAAAAAATATAATGCTACAACTCCAACCAAACAAAAAACATCTTCAAGATTTCCAAAACTCTGTATTCAGAAAAAAAATGATTTTCAGATATTAGTCATAGAGAGCTATAGTTGTAAATAGACATATAAACACATCAAAATCTTTAAAAAGAAAGTGGAAGTTACTCTCAGTCCCAACGTATTCTTCTCAAAGAAAATAGTGTTTAAATTTTATTGAGAAATCACTTACAAATGTATGCAATACTTTTCACATTTTTTGCATAATCAGAGCTCTTAAAAATTTAATCAAACCACCACCTGCCTCAAAAATTCATCATAAAAGTATTTAAATTTTAAAACACAATTATCTGTCAAAAGCACTTGAGCACTTCCAAATCCATAATAAGAAATTGTTCAAAAAGTTCTGAGGATGCTCCAAGTAACACAATTATTCAGAAAGTGAATGAATGAGCAATATTCCTTTTAGGAAACTAAAAGCAGTATCAGCACACTATTCCTGAAAACATATATATTTTGATCTCTGCCATATTTTGATACTGTATATCCACCCCCATATGTTTTAAGGTGTTTCATTGCAGCCAAGCTACATTTATTAAAGGATTTAAATTGTCTTCTCTTGGTCTAATTTCTGCAGCCATATATCAGTCCTGATTCTGCAAACTCAGTGCTTTTAAACTAAAGCCATATTTTACTCTGGTAACTTGTCAATAAAAATATAAGCAATGGTCAATCCTGCTTAAAAGGCTCAAATATGTCAACCAGCAGGTTCTGGGGATGACAGCCAATTTCACCCCAGTTTTAACCATTCCAGAAAATTGTAGCATTCACATTCTCTGGAAAAAATCCCTTTGCCCAGGATTCTTCTCCTGGGAAGATGAGAAGCCTCAGAGACAAGGAAAATAATTCTTATCTCATTTACTTCTCCTGTGTTGTGCTCATGTGGAATGTGTTTGGAGATTGTTCACCCACAGGTGATTGCCTGATTGGATTCTGGTGGATTGGATTGGATTCTAAATCCTTCAGAGAAAAGAATTTATTGCTCCCTCATCAGAAAAAACTAACTTCTTCCTGCCTCGCTCAGCATTGAGGACACCGTTAGGATTCAGAGGAAGAAGTTGACACTGACCAGACAGAATCCTTTGTTTGAATGGAATTGATGCATCATGGATGAGATGTATGAATATGCAACAGGCTATTGCTTTTAAGGGTTAATCCTCTGTTAATGTGAGTCCTTTTTTGGGCTTATTTTGCCCAGATAAAATTACCTGGACTTTTGTTTTTATTGTCTCATATTGTCCTAATCCAAATTGTCCAGATTTTTATTACTATAATTTTAATACTCTTTTTATAACCATTTTATTACTATTAAACTTTTAAAATTTTAAAAAGGAGTGATTGGCATTTTCCGCATCTTCATTATTAAAGAACAATAGAAGGGGCCATTGAACAATGAGGGGCCATTGCTTTGCCTAAAGCTTTAACTAAATATTGGTTTGAGAAGCTTTTTTTGCTTTTCATATGGCAAGGAAATGGCATGCAATACTTAACATTTGCTTTTTTCTGACAGACTTTAAGTGAACTTGGATATCTTACATGTAAACTAGAATTAATTGATCAAAACTGTCAGATCCACATAAAAAGCAGTAAGAAACTCAGTTACAGGGGTGTAATGAAAACTTACATGCTATGACCTACATAATATGTGTTAGTGCCAAGTAAATTACAACTAACATGAAGACACTCCTTGGGAAACGGGAAATCTGCCATTAAGGGTAAAACTGAAGGTACAAACATTTAATGGACAAGGAAAATATGAAATCCCCCCAAATATTAAATGTAAATATTTATTCAATCTTGTTTTCTCTTTCCTTGAGAATGAGAGGCAAATCTCCTGCTGCATGAGTAAGTGAAGGAAATGAACTGTAGAGAAATACTAAATAACCTGGAGGTTCCTTATGGAAAAATCTGAATACTGAGTACAGGGATTTTGCCTCTGTCAACAGCAGGGAGTCACTTTAGTTTCTAAAATAGTACAAAAATGTTCTAATTTCCACAGTACATGGCTGCTGTGTTAACCTAGCAGTGTTATCAGGGCACCAGAGAAAAAACTTTGGTGTGTCATGAGGCATTTGAATGAGCTGAAATTTTTTATATATGTAAATAAAAGCGTGGCTGTTTAAAAAAAAAAAAAAAAAAAAAGAAGGAAATACATTTCTTTAATAAGCCTGTGTTTTTAAGCTTCTGTGTTTTTAGTCTGTGTTTTTAAGCTCCAAACCAATACACAGGCATTTTATCTGATGATAATGTTAATTGAAATATTATTTTATTAGCAGTCACTGTATTAATGTGGCCGCGCATTATAAGAATATTATGGACAGAGATTGCTACCTTGTCAGCAGGTTTGAGGGTAGGATGTGATGTTAGTTACTCTGCTCTGGATCTGGCTGCAAGCTTTGCCCTGATTTAAACTCTCCTGAACTGCTGCCCAGACTCGAGCCAGAATTTTGCACATTAAAATCTGCATAAATCTTACTAACACAGACAGCACAGCAATACTTTTATTGTACTTTTCACAAGTGGAATCATTCACCCAGGTCCTGAGAGGCTTGAACACACCGAGAAGTCCATTAAAAATTAGCATGTTTAGTCTGCTTCTGTGTCCTTGATAGTCCTGCTGTGGTGGCACATAAAGGATTTGCTGTTAATTATCCAACTGCCTGCTAAAGGCTGCCTAATTCTGCTAAGACAAGGTTTAATGGCTGCATTAGGAACAAGTTGAGTGAGCACAGGGTTATTTTTGGGCACAGACACAGCAGCTCACGTTAACAGGGCAGCTTTGCTGCAGCAGAACCCTCAGAGGGAGCTGCTCTAGAGCTGGGACTGGCCCAGGGTTCCACGTCTGGCAGTCCCCAGCTGGGAGCTCATCCTCTGTGTCCTACACAAAATGATTACTTCAGTGACTTCTGAGTCAAACCCAGGCTCTATGCTTCTGCAACTGTAATGGCAGCAGCCAATTTTGTCTAGGAAAATGGAATTCCAGGTCTTTCTGACTGTCACATTTGCTCCAGATTTAAAGTTAGAAATCCTGGCTGTCACAATTACCTCATCTTCCCTTTTTAACATTAATAAAATGTAGTAGTATATCTCCCTGATATACTGAATTCATCAGATCTATTCAGAACTTGACAAGGATCACCAGATTCTTAGCAAATGCATCCTTCCATGCCCCAAAGTGACATACCTGCTGTACATGTATCTAAACCACTAGAACTTTAAACTTTACTTTCCTTCAGTTCACCTTGAATATGAAGAAAGCCTACAGACCTTTGAAAAAGAGAGAGAAAACACTATGGATTTATCAGAATCTTCTAAAACTGAGAACTAATCCAATTATGTATTATTTCCTCTCCATGCCATTTATTTAAATTAATTTAATTATTTTTTGCCTAATTTAAGGATTGAAAACACAGATGAAAGTCAATAAAAATTAATCTCTTCCTAGAAATGGTTTTGCATGCCTATACAAGCAGCGATGTGAGTATTCTTTCTTCCCATGAATATTCATAAGAACTGACTGTAAAACAAATGTAAAAGGGCTTTAGAAAACAGAGACTAAGATGAAGAATTTTAACATTTCATGCCTAAAGTATTTCCTTATTCCTGACAGCTGCTCTGTCCACAAAGAGAATGAATGGAAGAAGCAATTATTGGATTTTAACACACAGGGCACAGTCCTAGGAGGAAGATCTGACTTCAGTGAGGTACAAATGCAACCACCCTTGTCATCTGAAGTTTCCTTCCAGAAAATAAACATTGTCAGCTCCAATTAGAGCCAGATTGTCACAAGTGTTTGTTTGCTCCCTGCTGAACATTATGTTGGCTGCCCAGCCCAACTGAACTCCCAGCCTTGAATGAGCCCCTGAGGGTCAATTTGGGGAGTACAGTCAGTCACCCCAGCTAAAGAACCCTTGGATGACAATAAAAATTGTAATAATAATAAAAATTGTAATAATAATAAAATTGTAACTATTATTATTATTATTATTATTATTATTATTATTATTATTATTATTGTTGTTGTTGTTGTTGTTGTTGTTGTTAGTTAAACAATTAAATCTATGAGCTAGCCATGAGGAAAACACAAAGAAGGAGGTGAGCTTGGCCACCTCAGCAGCTAAGAAAATGTCTTCCACTTTTTTTTCATTCTCAGATTTATTATTCTCAGGGAAGGTTCCTAGAGCTTTTTGGGTTTCTTTCTGCCTGTGAGAGAATCCACAGAAATTAGTGTGAGTGCTACATGCCTTTGAGATGGGAGACCCATCAGTCAAGCCACCCAGGTTTTGCAGAAAGAACTCTTCTGCTTGTATACCAAGGCACAGTTTGATCAAGCTAGAGCTAGTATTTAGCAAGAGATAAATTAAAATTTTTCCACTGGAAAAAAAGATGGATTAAATATTTCCCTGGGGGAAAAAGGCAAATCCTGAGGAATTCTTTAAAAGGCCAGGTACTTCACCTAAGCATCAAATAAGTCAGATGGTCTTGGAAGAAAGGGTCTCCTATCCAAAAAGACAAGTTTCTAACCACTATAATCTCTGCAAGTTACTGCTTCTAAAACACAGCTTGATTAGTGGAAAAAGGGGCTGTTTCCCTGGCAACAGCATTTATTAGGATAAAGTAAATATAGTAGTTGTAGAAAATATTCTAGTGTGTAGAGACAGAGAGTGACTGGATTTCTTTTGGCAACAGAGTATGGTTATTTAGAGCCAAACTATCCCTCCCGTGATATCAATGTAGTATATTGGGTTCTATTGTAACTTTAGTTTTCCCTAAAGTGTTCTCAGCTACACAGTGTCATGCTCTCACACAGTCACTACTCTGCCAAAGTCAGAACTGTTAAAAACATAAAAAATGGAAGAAATAAATATCGCAGTGAACAATTGTTCACCAAGGAAGTTAGGGAATCAGACACATCATTTACAAAAGGAGAACTGTTGTGATGCACTAGATTGTTATTTGGATACTGCACTGGGCGTTGTGTTATACAAATGTTTCCCCCCTTTCCTGAGATGGTGTATCCCTCGGATAAGGTGATTTGTCCCTTGAAGCCCCTCCCTTCGCCCCTCCTCACTGTGTCCCCTGGGCTGTGGCCTTCCGTCCCCGCCTCCCATTCCGCGGGTATAAATGTCCCTTGAGTTTGGAGTTCCAGCTCTCTTCTTCACCTGGAAACCCTACGATGCAGATGTCCCCTTCCAGCTAATAAACAGGACATCGGAACCACGTGGAGAAAGAGCGCTTCTCGTCCTTTACTTCGTCCATGTAGGATCCGTGCGGGCGTAAATTCCAAGCTAGCCAGGGGGATTTACAGCCCGAAACCCACGGGTTCCTTCAGAGAACATAATCCATTTGAAAATGGAGAAACTGACTGAAATCTTATTTTCACATTAATGGCTCTGGTCTTGAATCTGATTTTTGTGCTGCACAAGGGGCAGAGGGAAAGAAAACGTTCCCACTAAAGCCAAGGCTCAGCAACAAGTTTCTCCATGCATTTCACAAAAAAAATGGAGATTTCTGTTAAAGCAAGTGGGGAAGGATGAATTCACAGCTCTGATTTGCATAGAAAGTAGAAACCTGTTTAGGACATGTAAAGGCTACACACACACACAGAAATTACAGTGACTGTAGAAGGTTGAAGGACACATGTGTATTGTATTTGCAAGGAAGCCCCGACAAAGGCAAGAATGATGAATCTGACTCCTTGTTCTCAGAAGGCTAATTTATTACTTTATTATACTATATTATACTAAGAATACTAGACTAAACTACACTAAAGCATACAGAAAGGATACTTACAGAAGGCTAAAGAGATAATAATAGTGAAAACTGGTGACTCTCCAAAGTGTCGACACAGCTTGGCCCTGATTGGCCAAGGAGTCAAAACAACTCACAGCAGAATCCAATGAAACAATCACCTGTGGGTAAACAATCTCCAAACACATTCCATATGAGCAAAACACAGGAGAAGCAAATGAGATAATTATTGTTTTCCTTTTCTCTGAGGCTTCTCATCTTCCCAGGAGAAGAATCCTGGGCAAAGGGATTTTTTTCAGAGAATGTGAATGCCACACATGTGGAATGGGAGAATTAGGATAAATTAGGCTAATTGAGCAGGTGGACAAAAAAAATTGTAGTTTTTGTCACACAGAGTTTGGATCTCTGTGCAGCAGCTCTGCTTTCTGCTGCTCTGCAATGCCCTGGGCACTCTGCTGCAGCCTCCTTGCACTGCGCAAGGCACACAGATGAGCTCTGATGAGGAGGTGTTTGGGATACATGGAAGGTGGTCCCTGACTTTGCTGGGAATGACACTTTGTCTTCCCATGCATTGGGGACCAAGGACAGCTCTGCTTATAAATTAGAAAGCAAAATATTCCCTTTAAGATATGCTGAACAGAAATTTCTGATGTGAAAAAAGGCATCTGGAGGATGATTCTTAAACTTCAGAAGAAAGTATTGCTTGAAAAGATGAGAGCCTTAACCCATCCTGTAATGATACACATGGTATAGCAGTGCCAGGTGAGCCAGACACAACATCCAGCAAGAATTTCCAAACCCCTAATCAATCCTTACATCATACAGCACTTGATCCCAAGAGAGCTGCTTTCCAAAGGGAGACAGGGGTGAACACAGGGGTGTAGCTGATACTAAATAACCTTTTTTTTTTTTTTTTTTTTTTTTCCTAGGAGCTCACATTTGTGGCGATGGGGAAATGTTATTCCTCGCAGTAAGGGGGATCTCACAGCCTTGGATAACCTTGGATTTCAGCAGTGCAGGGCTGAACACAGAGACTTCAGCCAAAGCCCAGTGTGATTCTCTTTGACTCTGGGCATTAACTGGAAATAAATACAGAGAGAATTTAGGCAAATCAAAACTGGGAAAAGCTGGCAGCTGCAGAGGGCAAGGGATTGTTTGGGGTAGGGAAGGATGAAAGAGCCACATCCCTGTTGCCCATTTTATCCACACCAGAGCTGAGGAGAGCCAAGCTGGGACCAGCTGCTGCTGCTGGGGAGGGAAGGGGAGGCAGCAGAACGGGGGCTGCACTGGGGGGGGCTGCATGGATGCACCCCTGAGAGCAGCTGCCCTCGCTGCCAAACCCTGCCTGCCTGAAGAAGGGTCAGAACTGATTTTTGCACACACCTCTGAGAAATCCTGAGCCAGCTTTAAGTCAACAGGGGCTCAGAAAATGAAAAAAAAAAAAATTTGACAAAAAAGGCTGCTTTTCTTCATGTTTAAAGTACTCAGGAGAAGAGGATGAATACAGCCTTAAATAAGCTGGTATTCTGGGATGTAGGGAGAGGGATGGACTGCAAAGATGTTTTTCTGATTAAAAAGCTGGTGTACGACCTGGTGAGGTAGCACATTGATTTTATAAGTCACTATTTTGTTTTGTAGTTTTTCAGATTGTCTTTATTTCATGCAGAAAGCTAAAAAAAACCAACAAACTCGATACACATAGGAGAATTATTTGTCTTGCCATTTCATCTCTGCTTCCAATTATGACATATTAAATTTGACTTCTCTTTCCATTTGAATAAAATTATTAGAAGAATAAAAAGGAACATTTTAATTTCTAAGACAACTTTGCTGAATTAAAACAGTGATACAGAGAAGCTTTGTTGAAAAGCCTTTTCTTATTAGCACAAATTTTGAATTTGAGACAGCCAGGAGTTCTATATTTTTCTATAAAATTACTCAAAAATTAACCTAGTAATTAAAGTTACTTTGCCAAAATGAGTATTTGGGTATAAGCATTTAACTCTGAACAAATGTACAGAATTAGTTCTGCTTTAAAGGAATTAATTTCTATTTTTAGGGATTTTTTTCATGCTTTCCTTGGTGCTGGGGTTTTTTTCTCCTTCTTTATAATGCAGTCAATATGTTTGAAAGGTTACTCCAAAGTATGATTACGCAGAAAAGGTTGCAAGATGCCTTCATAAGAAGTCTGTATTTTGGTAGCATATAATTAAGCTGATTGGAAGTATTGTTCTCAAACTCCATCTCTGAGATGCAGCTTCGTGTTTGTTAAATTTATTCCTGAAAAAAAAAAACTTGCTTTTAGATGAAGTGAATTCTTGTCTCAGAAGTTTTATACTGTCTATGATCCATATGCTCCCCTGAGAAGGTCTTGGGAGGAGGTAAAAGGACCAGGTAAAAAGGGATTTTTTATACATGAAGTAGAAAACTAACTTTTGCTTTAACTTAGTTTCTTTAAATAATAAGCATTAGAATAAAGCAGCAGTCTAAAAATAAACAAGTGTTTTGAGCAGCCACATCATCTCAGCCCAAAGCACAGAGAGTGTCTGTCTGAGTTAATTAAAGAACTTAGCTTCTGCCTAGCACAGGCAGCAGGAGACATTATTCATCTCATGCCATACTGAAAGGCTGCTCGATTTTGGGCAGATGTTTGAAGCAAATCATGGCAGTCAGTGCTGTCTGAAGGATGCTCAGTCCCTCTCAGACAAGATTAAGCAGAGTTGTTTTGTGTCGTTTACATATGTTACCTCTTCTTTCTCATTTAAAATGGATCTTCAAAGGAGCTCAAGGTAAAAATATTCACTTTACTGTGTCCCATGGTCTCATGAAACAGCTGAGATCACAAAAAGACAGCTCTGGGTGTTTCTGAGAGTTATTTTGTGGTCACTGATACTTTTATTGTGATTTCAGCAGGGAATTTTGTTCCCAGGTGACAGAGTGGTTCACTGTGTCTCTGTGATGCCTCAAGTTTTAGCTTTTATATTTTTCAGATTCTGTGCTGCTTTTTTGTGTAATTCTGAGCTTCATATTAGGGGATGGTGAGCTCTCTTCACAGAGCAGGGAGACAAAACAATTCCTTCTCTAGCTGGGGACCAAGGACAAATGATCCAAATCTCAGGCCCAAGAGCACAAACAATGTGGGCTGAAGAGAGAAAAACAAGAAGGATGGGACTGCATGGGCTAAAGCTGGAACTGGGCAATGAATTCCAATATTCAAATGGAGCAGAACTGATCAAAGCGAGAGACTCTGTGACGGGTTGTGAATTTTGTGACCATTTTGGTTCATTTTGGGTGTTGCCCTGGCTGGGCTCTTGTGCTGCCCAAGCTGGATCCATTGGGGCCTCCTAATGAATCCCTACTTTATTCTTTAGCTCTGTCTAGTCTCTGTTCTAGGTCAGGCCTTCACAGGGCATCCTGTGGACTTAGAAATAGTCACAACATCTTTTATTAAAGCTGACTTGTTTTCACCACAGAGATGGTGAAGTTCAATCTTGGCTTTGTGATTGCTGCTCACAGAATCAAGTATTGTGTACATACATCATATTTAATGTCTTCATCTGTGAGTTGATTGCACAGTGCACCTTTCAAATTTACATCAGTAGTATTTCTGCCTAAATTTTATTTTCTGTAAAGGAACTAGATAAAACTCTACTAAGTAGAGTTGTAAAACCTTCAGCGTAGTCTACTTAATACAAAAGGCCATGAGAGGGGTTTGTTAAATTGAAAAGTAAAACTATTTCTGAGAGATCACTCCTGATAACTCCAAACCAAGGAACCACAGAATGGTTTGTGGTGGAAGACACCTTAAGATCATCTCAACCCCCTGCCATGGCCAGGGACACCTTCCACTACCCCAGGCTTCTCCAAGCTCTGTCCAGCCTGGCCTTGGACACCTCAGGGGTGGGGCATTTTCTCTGTATCTACAATAATGTGTTAAATTCAGTTCTTTTAATGGGATTCTAAATGTGAAGGTGTCATGGATAGGATTGATGTGATAAATCCATACCCTTGGTGGTCCAAACTGACTTGCTGTAATGTCCATGTTTTTGGAGCAGGACCATATATGGGAGCAGAAAGAACTGGAAAAGCAAAATCTGCCTCTTCCACTGAATTTTCCCTGATGATTGTACTCCACTCCAGCACATTTTCACTACCACTGGCAAAAGTATGAAGCTGAGGATTATTGAATACTATTAATTTCCCCTGTGTAACCTAATGGCTGATGAATCTGTTATAAATAATTTTATCAATACCTGGAATTCAAGGTTCATATTCACTGACTGTATTAGTAATCTCTAGAGGGATTGTTTGTCACCATCTGTAGGAAAAATGTGGGGTAGGGGAATTGATGTCTGATTGATCACTGCTTTCCTGTGGAATTAATCCCTTGTGAACATTTTATAACACTTATTCAAAACATGCTCATCAACAGCCCTTTTGAATTAACATGGTGTATGCTTTGAAATGATGATCAGCTCTTCAAAGAATGGATTGAGTAAAAGTGGTTCAGTTGTTTAGCATTAATCCAATGTCAAACACAGTCCCTGAAAATCAAATGGCAGCATTTGTTCTTTGCTTAGATATTTTAACCACAAACATATTTTGTTCACTCTAGATAGCACATGGACATAAGAAGAGTTAGAAGTCATTAACAAACACACTTTGTACTGGTGTGAGCATGGTTTTTCCTCTGACACAAGCTGTCAATGAAGCTTCTGCACATGAAAACATCAATCAATAATTTGAAAGAGCATATGTGTGTGTTCTCTTTGGCTTTGCCTCCTCTGTACTGAAATTTAGGTACTTGGTTCTTGTTACAAGTGATTTATTGCATTAATATATTCAGGAACACTTAGAATCAGACATTAAAAGATACCATAAAAAAGATTTCTAAGATTGCTCTAAATGTTATGAAAATAAACTGCTAGGAGGACATGTTCAGATTTCTCTATGTACAGTTTCCATAAATATCATAGCAATTGGAGGCACATAACCTAAAACATATTTATCTGCTTTTGTTACCAATGAAAGTATTCATAGTGCAATTGAGGCATTAGAAATAGCCCCAAATTTTCATGACACTGTAATTTGTTGAATATTAACAGGATAAAATCACAAATATTCTTCTTAGATGTCTTGGGAGAATGATTCACTAAAATGCAGAAATTGATGGAATGCTTTGCTTTGTGCTTTTTCCTCCTTTAATTTTCCTGTGGTCCATTAATACATGCTTTGCTATCAGGTCTTTTTGTACTGTTCTTGAGAGATGCAATGTGCTTATCAGGCCATGTTAATCCAAGGATGATGCTTTTCCTAGAAGTCAACTAAATCCTGGGCACCACCTGGAATAAGAGATGGGTTTGTGGCACCACAATTCTCTCTTGCAGGTGTTTTCCTGTTTTAGTTTCTTCCCATTTTACCTCCTGCCCAAATGCAGTTTGGTTGGCAAGGGCAATTCACCTTAACAATATTTTTGTGGACCACTGAGTGATAGGTAGAATAAGTCTCTGAGTAAGTGGGTAGAAAAAATTCAGCAATTTGGGCTTTGGCAGAAGAGAGAAAAGAAAAGGAAAAGAAAAGAAAAAAAAAAAAAGAAAGGAAAGGAAAGGAAAGGAAAGGAAAGGAAAGGAAAGGAAAGGAAAGGAAAGGAAAGGAAAGGAAAGGAAAGGAAAGGAAAGGAAAGGAAAGGAAAGGAAAGGAAAGGAAAGGAAAGGAAAGGAAAGGAAAGGAAATCATGAATCCCTCATCTTTCTCTCATAGCATAGCTGAAAATATTTTGAGAACAAGCTTTTTCTTTTTTTTTTTTTTTTTTTCCAATATGACAGGTTTGGTTTTGTAAGTGAAAACATTGGAAAAAAATGGAAAAGGAGTTGTTTTCAAAAGCACAATATTAGCAATTAAGAAATGATGTAAATACTTTCCCAGTGAGAAAAAACAAGAAGATGTGAAGAATGAAAACATAAAATTAAAATCCTGCAGCAACATAAACACCTACATTTTCTGTCCCACTATATATATAGACAGAAAAATACACTATTATTATTTCTATTACATTACTGATGAGAGACTGCTTCAAGAAAAACGAGACTTAGGGAATATTAATCTCTGCAAGTCAAGAATTTTTTCCTGCTTTCCTGAATATTTTCTGGCATGGATGGCATGAAACATCTTGATTTTCCTTGGTGATAGGTGCTACATACATTGCAACATCTACCAGTCCTGTGTAGGAAATCCAACTCATTCAAAAGATATTAAATGATTTTTCTGGAATAAGAGCTGTTTCAAAAAAGTCTTTTATCACATGAGTGAAAGCCCTCAGCTCCATAGATCATAGAAACTATAAAACTTCCCATAATTTATTTTCCAGTACTATGAGTGATAACTTTCTTCAGTGTTTGGCAAACCACAGTGATTTACATCAAATTTAGAATTTATCTAAAATCCCTTGGCAAGAAAGTAAAAATTCCAGCAAAGCATGCTCATGATTGAAATACAAACAGTAGCTGGTTTGGAAAGCAAAAGCTCAGGAAATGGTGATTGCTTCCATCATGATCTGATTTTGCATTCACATAAATGACCATGAGCTGGGAGCTGCTCTGCATAACCCACCCAGAGCCAGCACACCAGTCCTCGCTGGCACAGCAACGTGGCAAATAAAACGTTTAACAATAAACACCCACTCCTCTTTCAGGCAGCAGGCAGTTGTCTGTAGTGAACTTGGAAACTTTTAATCTCCCTCTTTAAGGTAAAGATGCCCTTTCCTTTGTTTAAAATGAGCTGGCATGTAATTTGTTGTTCTGCTCGTTAAGCCAGGAGGCAGCCAATTCCTGTCATTTCAAATACATCTGAAACCAATGAAGCTCAAATGGGATTTTTGTAGTTTGCTGGTGGCAGTTCTGCATTGCCACTGACACTGGAGTTTAATTCTGAAATGCTGATCCCGCCCAAATGATCTTCCATTAATTGCTACACATTTTCATGTACATTTTTTATGTTATGTATTTATGTTATGTTTTTTTTTCTGTTTATGTATTTCTTGTATTCAATCTATTGCCAAACTATAATAGTTGTATTAATTACAAGTTAGTGATTGGTTTATTTATGTATACTCTGGTTTTTGCCTTCCCTTTTTCATCATATCACAGAATAAATCACAGCATTACACAGTATGTGCTTTTGTCAGAGCAGCACTTGTTCTTATAATCAACACAAAATAGTTATTTACTAAATCCATAAAACAACAGATATGCCATTTGGCTCTACACTGTAAAATTGTAGATTACACTTAAAATAGAGTAATGTAAAAGATACAGAAAGGAAGGATCAGTGGAAGGTAGAGGAAGGTATTCTGGCTGAGAAAGGTGTAAGTAAAAAGTCAACTCAAAGATTTACTAAAAACATACTGTTATAGGACATAGAATCCTTGAGCAGTTGAGAAGACCATATCAATGTCGGGAGATCAGACAAGATGCTGTGGTAATCACATCTGCTGCAAGATGATCTCTAATTAATTTCCTTTTGGGAAAAAACTATATGTTGCTTTGATTTTTTTTTCCATTAAATTCCAGACACAGTTTCAGATTTTCACCTTGAAAATTCATTCCTTTGGGAAGATTACACAGTTTTCCCCATACCAAACTAGAATTGTGGGAGAAAGTAGAGTTTTGTGAAAAGAAAATCTCACAGACTAATTTGTGACATAAACTGTGCTATTGAGTCAAACCAAAGTACTTTGATCAATTTGGCAGAAAGCATTCACCCACCACAGTCACAACTCAATGAAATAGTTGTGGTTTGTTTTATAATGTGATTACAGTGACATTTTCTCAAATGTTTTTAGCTGTTGTCAACTATTTAAATGGAAAATTTCCTTCTTCAAAGCACATCATTCTAAGATAAATTCTGTCCAGCTCCAGAGGTAACCTTTTCTTTACAAGAATTTTGGCATATATAACCATGGTGAAAAAGAAATTACCTTCACAGTGATGCACACAACAATTTCCAGAAGGCTGAATATTTCAGGATGTCAGTAAGAAGTCCTGAAGCATCACAAAATAACCATTTGTGATGTAGTTTGGGACAACAGTGATGAAAAGTTATTGCTATTGGACCGTTGTTTGATTGCCTGTGTGAGCTGAGTTGAGGGAATTGATCTAACACATAGTGGGCAGTGGTAAAATACACTCCAAGGACCAAGGAGTGCTTCCTAAAACAAGAGAGAAAAAATGCCAGGGGACAGAGGGGGAGGCCCAGGGGAACAAGAATGGATAGACCTTGTAAAAAGAGGGAAAGTAACATGCACTTGGAATAACTGCAGGGATAATGATGATTACTTTTGGTCTTGGATCTCTGACTGAAAGTCATATACACCTGTCTTAGGCAGGAAATGCAAGATGTGGCTGGGGTTGTGTATTCTATTTGTTGTCTTTCAGAGGTGGGGCAGTTATCTTCTGTTCATTGGGCAGTTTTCTTTGTCTCTTCCACAACCAATCCTTCCTCCAGGAGATCTCTTCTGTTCATGGGCCATTAATTATTAATGATCTTCTGTTCATGGCCAGTGAGTGTCCCTGCATGGCTGATCAAATTCCATCATCCCACTGGGAGATGCTCTGACCAGGGGAGGAGCCAAGCATTCCTACCTGAATACAATCTGACCCTGGGAACAGCACAGCAGCCTCTGCCCACTGCATTCCCAGGGGAGCAGCTTTCTTCTCCCCTGCATTCCCACAAGGCCCATCTCCAGCACCCCTGACCTTCAGAGGAAAACTCCAGCCTTGTGCAGGATCCCTGCTCCAGCAGAACCACAGCTGGCACTGCAGGAGGGCTGCAGCCACTATGGAATGGCACTGCTGCCACCACCCTGACCCACAGGGGGTCAGCTCCTGTTCTGACTCCATCAGTGTTGTTTTGTATTACTGCATTTTTCTTTTGTTATTTTTTTCCCTAATAAAGAATTGTTATTCCTACTCCCATATCTTTGCCTGAAAGCCCCTTAATTTCAAAATTATAATAATTCAGAGGGAGGGGGTTTACATTTTTCATTTCAAGGGAGACTCCTGCCTTCCTGAGCACACACCTGGCTTTTCAAACCAAGGCAATACCATACATATTTACCATGACTTAAGTTCCACAAACAGGCATGTGGTTGGGAGAGGAATTCAACAAGAAATTAGGACAGTCCATATTCGTACTTGATCTAGGACATACCCATCCCAACTGATGATTTTGGATTTAGAGGCCTGCTCTAGTACTTCTGTATGAAGCCAAAGGCATACAAACTGCAGTGACACGGAGATGTAAAGAATGACATCACAGCAGCATTTATCACCAGATGTCTAACAGGAAGGGAAGGTCCCCTTCATCCAGCTAAAAAAGGGAAGCAATATGTCTGTCTGCATAATAAATAGTCTGACTGCAAATGTGATACATCTTCTCAATTAAGGGAGGGTGGCCTCAAAGGCTGTTATTGATGGCATTCTGCAGATTATTATATCACACTCGGGCCCTTTTCAATGTGAACTGTTCCTTGTATATGTACAATTCAGAAAAAAACATCCTTGAATCAATAATAATTTCAGAGCTCTGAAATACATTCAGTGATCTCATTCCAAAGCTTTCCTTGGAATACAGATTTATTGCATTATACTATGGACAATTAAACATAGGATGATTGGCTTGTCCCCTCATCTATTCATGTTATCTGACTGCAAATGTTTTCTTACAAATTGCATAAGGAAGATGGTTACTCTTACAAACTTTACGTCCTTTTTTTTCTCATACATGAATAGGTGTTCTCTGAGTTTCATTGTTTAGGCAACAGATTTCCTCCTTTCTATCTCTAATCTATAATCAACAGCTTGCAAACATTAAATGCAGAGGCTTTCAATTTGTATTCACTTCAGTGAAGAGTAAATGCAAAGTGCTTCTAGAGCAGAATATTACACTTTGCCTAAAAGGACTTAATTACCCAGAGAATCAAAGCTTTGAATCACAATCTTTAAAACTAGCATGGTTAGGTCAAATATGAGAAGATAATTTTTAAAAAAATCAAGAAACAACACACCCAAAGATTTACCTCCAACTCCAGAAGTAAAGTTCAGCTGATATTCACATGACCATGAAGTGTTTTTTATCGCTGGCTGCCACTGGATTCAGCTGTGGTTGAGGGTGTGAGATAACTGGAGAGGCAGCAACTTCATATGACTGTCCATTGAATCCCAGACACAATTCCAATGCAAACCTACCTGGATTGCTGGTAGACTACCTTCTGGCTGTGATTTCAGGTTTTGAGACAGATCTACAAGCTGACTGATCCAGGAAAGGGACTCACTCAGCTGAAACTGCATTGAAAAAAAAAAAAAAAAAAAGAAGGAGAAAGAATCCTAATAAGCATTGTGAACCCTCATTACCTAACACTAAACAAAGACTTCATCCAAATTACGAGGGGCAGGAGTAGTGTGAACCATAATCTCTTTCCTTCAGAGAAAGTGCTGCTTGCTCTCTAGAGTTCCCTCATTAGCCCTACACACTGCTCAAAATGCCTAAAATTGGACTCCTAATGATTCCAGCTCTTCCCTCCTTCCAGGGTGAGGGTTGCAGGTACTGAAGCAGGAACATGACTGTCCCTATACTCTCCATCCAAAAGTCCTGATCATTCCTGATTTTCCAGGTACCAACCACGCAACCACATATTGAATTGTCTTTATGAATTTCATGGAGACTCTCATTTTGCAATTGCAGGATGGAGGTGGATGGAAGCAAATGGAGACTGGAAGTAGATCCACTTCCAACCTGGATAACAAGCTAGGGCAGGCTCTCCTGTATTTCATGACATGTAGCACATTTTATCCCAGGGTTCAAATGGGGAGAGGAGGATATTAACTTGGCTGACCAATACAGGGCTTTATATTCTGCAAGTGTGAGATGAATTTTGTTTGAAAAAAATATTTCATGCTATCATCTACAGATCCTCTACCTGCCATTGATCAACTTTACTTTTTATGACACAAATCACTCTGTAACCTGCCAACAGCACTTTTTGTAGTCTGTCAAAAGCATTTTTACTACAATTTTGATGTACTTCCAGCTTTGCAATATTGTTTCCTTCACTCTTTCTATTATATATTATTTTTATAGGTTGCTTTTTTTTTTTAGAAAAACTTTTGTGCTTGTAAACCTATGAAATGCTGGCCTTGTCAGATCTGTGGAGAAAAATAGTTCTATACCTTGTCTCCTTTCACAAGAAGTCATGCTAGATATATATAAAGCAGTGATTTTCAGCACACACAACACAAAAAAGTGAAACCTGTCCTCTTCTCTTGACAGCAGGAATTTAGAAGGCAGAATACAGCAGAGAAATTCTGCCTGAGTGTAACAAACATGTAGATCTGACCTTTGTCTTTTAAAATGAAAAGGTAGCATTGCACTGTCAGCAAGAGGCAAACCTATGATTTTTATGTATGTGCAGTTGGGTGGGAAGAACTTTCAAAGAAAAGAACAGGATCTGGCAAATTCCTAGGCTGCTGTTACTCTTGAAAGCAAAGCAATTATTAAAATATAATGCACTGTTGGTCACAGATTAACACATAGTTTCTCTAAGGAAAAAATACTATTCTCCTTAGTCTGCCCTTTAAATTATACTTCAGAAACATGGAGAGATTGTAATCTCCAGGAGCAACTGATAAATTGGAAAACTCTTCCCAAACGATTGCAGCAATCAACAGTGGCCATGCTGCACTTACAGGGTTGAGAAAGGTATCTTTTGGTGCTGTGGCAAATCTGTTATTTAATGTGACATCTGCTCCTTTTCCCAGCAGTTAATTTCCTATAAATGGGAGATAAATCAAAGTAAGAAAATACATTTGACAAATTTAATAGTTCTGGGGCAAAAAATATCAACTTTACAACATCAAGGCTGTGTGTTTCCATACAAATAAGGATTCAGAAATGTACATGTGACAATGCCTAAAGAAATATAGCTGTAATTTGTTATTTCAGTCAGCCAGTGCTCAGTTACCCACCAGAGACAAAAAGGGAAGAGCAAAACTAACTCCAGTATTTCTTGAATCCCTATAAGCCTTTTGTTTTCCTGACATGAAGCAGTATGAAGATTGCCTTAATCTCTACTCCTAAAGGTTTCTTGGGGTTATTCTGATAATCCCCATGAATGAGATGCAAATGCATTTAGGTTGACAGATGAGTATTTTGGGTAATAACCTTAATTTGTGCTGGGCAATAACCTAACGTGCTGAATCTGGGCCTTATTACTAAATCCCAGAAACAACCAGCTCTAGTGATGCTAGTAATTGTTCATATTGCAAGACACAGTAAAAGGTTTCTGAACTCAACTTCAGGCCAGGTAAAGGTTGAAACACTTTAATATTTTAGAACTGTAAGAGTAATAACTTGGAATTGCTTTTCCACATCCAAGAACTAAAAACTTTGTCATGCCAGTGGTTTTCTACCAGCAATCCACTCATGAAAATCTCCTTTATTGATGTGTCATACTGCCCTCTGCCTACAGTTTTTTAAAGTATCATGTTACATCTCCTGCAGCCATCCAAACAAGCAGTACAGGCTCAGATAAGAGATTTATTGTTTCGTTCTCCTCCTATCTAAGATGACATCCAGCGGTGAAATGTTATTCTGTGCATATGGCTCTGAGCCATCCATATGCAAAGGCTAAATTGCTCAAAGAGGAAACGTCCTTGCAAAGTTCAAAGGTCTTTTATGATTTTGCTTTGCCAGCACTGATAGTTTTAAATGGATTATTAAGTCCTGAAAAGCTCATCTGGATGACAGCTCATACACATTTATGTTTGCTGGCAATTTCTGAAAGGAACATGAGAGAATAACTTTGTTTCATTACCATCTGACCTCTTTAAGAGAGAGCTCTCAGTGACTTTATAGCAGTAACTGTGATTAATTACAGCTATTGAGAAGATCAATCTGACAGTTAAAATAACATTTGTTTTTCATCCTTTAATATTTCCCTGTGAAGAATTCATCCCAGATATCAGAGCAACATCATGTGTATTCTACTCTCCCCTGGGCAAATAGATGTGAAGGTCTACCTCACAACACTTTGATGACTTTCATTGCCTTAATCCTCAAGAAAACCCACAGCAACATGAAAGGTCATGTTTCAGTTTTCCTTGAAATGCACATATTTATCCTAGGTAGATTTAAAATTAAACCTCACCAATCATAGCTGGTTTTTGTTTTGTTTTTTTGTTTAATTATTACTCATTCCTTTGAGCACAAATGAGAACGGGGCAAAACCAAAGAAAAGCAAACAATAATTTAAGAAGAATAATTAGATGAATTCAGCTGCAAGATGAAAACACCAAGCCTTCTGAGGAAACTTTGCAAAATGTGAGCACCCACAGGTCTGCAGATCTGCTATTCCTGGAAGTTCCTGGCACTGCAGTAGTTTGAGCTGCATCTAAAATGTCAGTTCATCATGAAGAATTTCTATCTTTGCACTATGAAAAAGCCATATAACTATTTTACAAAGGGAAAAATGTCAGAAAAGAAAACAATTCTGTGACAAATTCTTCCAGGATAGAAAAATGTCGATGTATTCCATGGGGAATGTCCTTCTTTGGTCCATTCAGTTAGGGAGCAAGTCTTTGCTGTCCTCTACATTTTCCTCCGGGCTCGTTTCTGCAGCTTTTCACTCTGCATGTTCAACGCATCTAGATTTTGTCCTGTGCTTTGGATGAGAATTTTAAGCACAGGACATGACACCAAAGGGGAGGAGACACCCCCATGTCACCAAAGGGGAGGAGACGCTCCTGGAGTCCTCTTAGGACAAAGAAATGGGATTTTCCTCATTTTCCTACTCCAGTGTAGCTCAGAGAGAGGGATAATTTGGCACAGTGTCAGTGCCCTGGCTAAATGGGTATGAATTTTGTACATCTGCAGCCCAGTGATTGTCCTCTGGTGTGAAAGTCTTCCTGGAAAGTACAGGATTTGCCAGACCTGAAAGTTGCCTTCTGCAAAGCTCAGAGGTGTTAGCAGATTCCAGGTTAAACGCTCTATAATTGCAGATCATTTGGCATCAATCTGAGCAGCAGGCAGAGTGTGACATGTTCAGGTGAAAGACAGCTGGCAGGAAACGGATTTAGAAAGGAATTCCACAGCCCCAAATTGTGGTGGGTTTGTCATTTTCTCATCTGGCATTTCAAAGTTCTAAAGTCTGGCAGAGTCTTCATTTGGGCTTTGAGTGAAAAGCTTGAAATTCCTCTAATAAGTAACATTAAAAATAAATGTGTTTCCTTTTTTTCTTCCCTCTTTTCCCAAGTAGAGTATAATTTTTTTTTCACTTAATCCTTTAAAATATTAATAAATAAGCACACAGACGTGCATTGCTTTGGTCTCAAAAGCAGATTTAAAAATGAGTGGTGTTCTAAAGAGAATCTTTAGCCAAAGTGAAGTAATTCCTTTCTTCCAGTTGGAAAATACATTACATCCCTGCTTCTGCTAGATCTTCAGGCTGTGGGACATGGTTCAGAAAAGCTCTGGAAAGCCCTGAGAGTTGGGCTAAGCTTTAATGAGGCTTTAATTGAGTCTTAAGTTATTTGTGAATGGAGTTCAGAAGACTACAGTCAAAGCATGATTTTCTGTTTCAGGATTTGTCTTTTCCTGCTATTTCTTGTTATTTGATCCTTTTATGCCCAAAGTATCCTACATACTTTGGCTCATATGAGCTAAATCTTTTAATTCAGAGCTCAAGGATTTAATGGAAATTTAAGTGGAATTTAGCCAGACTGTTCAGCAATTTGAAGGATTAAGTCTTTTTCATATAGCCTACTTCTCTATATTAGAACACAACCAGTTATTTCCTTTTCCTTTTTTTTTTTTTTTTTTTTTTTTAATTCTAATGTTGTGGAAGGATGATGTGAAAAAATTGAATGTTTGGTAGCCAAATTTCTGTTCCAACTGATGCCTGCATCTAAAAAAAATTCACTAATACTCTACAAAAAGCAGAATGTTGTATTTCAATGCTTTTTATTCTTCAGAATTTCCCAAACCACTTACCTGTGTTTTGACATCAAACAATTCAAGCTTTTCTTCCTTCTGAGAGCTACAACCTCAAATGCTTTTAGAGCCATCAAACCAGAAACTTGTTTTTCAGCTAATCATTCTTCCACATCACAGCCCTAGAACCCTTAGCTAACATTTCTACGTTCCTTATTTGCCAAATAACATACCATAAACCCCAAGAAGATTTAGCAGATCACTGATGATAACAAAAAAAAAATTATAAAACAAATATTGATAAGGGGTTGGCAGATTCATGATCTCATTTAGGCAAATAAGCATGTACTTTGAAAAAGTCTGGTAGGCACAACTGTGAGGGACAGGAGAACCATGTGGCCAAGTAAATTAATGTCCATGTGAAGCACGAATCCTTGTACAACCCTTCTCCTCCCTTGCTTTGATAAGATATCTGTGCCCATGGGCTGCCCAGTGCAGGGTGCTGCATAAAACAGAGCTGAACTCAGATTATTTTGCCCCAGGAATTCAAGACAGAGACTCCACATCTTCAGTTTGCAATAGGGCCAGAGTCGTTGCTGTGAGAGCAGGGTGCCATCATCAACGTGAAGGTTTTTGGCTGAAGACCAGTGAGAATTCTGGTTATTATGGACTTGATAGGATCTCAGCAGTGTCAAAATGATTGACCAAGACATTCAAAGACATGTGTGAGTACTCAATATCTTCACAGACCTGGATACTTAGTGCACACTCATAAAAGAACATGTGACTGGAAATTACCAGCTTCAAGCTTCCTTGACATTTTTAACACTTCCCCTCACATGTAAAACCATTTACATTGCTCTTTTTGTGGCTTCTCTACAGCTCAGCAGTGAGAACAGGGACACATATCTCAGGAGAGGTGTTCTGGGAGAACAACTCTTTTAACAAAGGAACCCACAGGCAAAAAAATTCTCACATTGGAAGACCAGTCAAGGAAACCTGTTACCAATGACATTGATAATCCAAATAACCTGTGGATGGAAGTTCTGAAAAAAAAAAAAAATTAAAATGAGTAGTTAGGAGAAAAAAGAAGTGGATTTAAAGTACTTTAATGAAAGTTTCTAAGGGTAAATTGTAGTGATAAGGTACTGATTTTTTTTTCTTCTTTTTTTGCTATTAGACAAAAACAGCACTATGATTCTTTTTAATAGGTTTTAGAAACATCTGTTATGGTAACAAACAAAAAAGGTACTTAATCTTAAATGACACAGTCTTTTCCATATAGAATGCAGTTTGCAAAATGAATACTAATCCCTTAGAGAATAATATGCCACCTTTACCTTATTTATTACAGGCATATTGTCATTATCAGCTATGCTGCATCAAGGTGACATCATATGGGACATAAAGATTGCTCGCAGTGTGAAGTAATCAAAGTGTATTCCTTTGGCTTATTATAAACTGAAGTAAACTCAGAGCAAAGCCCTCTCTCTTTCCTCCCTTCTCCTTTTCACTTTCATTAGGTCATGAGGCTGATGACCACCACGTGAGATGATAGCTCAACATGACACATTTCTTCCTAGTGTTTTTATTTTTATTCCTAAAAGACATTTGGACCACAGGACCAGATAAAAGCTTTTAGGTAACTCTGGTTTGTTATTGGAAAATGTCCATAAGATGTGGTATCCAGCTACTAAAAGAGATCAGGCTACTTTATTTTCCGAGGTCTGGAAAGATTCATTTCACTCAACCCAAGACATTTGCAGCTGCAGTTTTAAGTTATTGATCCCTCACTGCTGTCTAGCGGCTCCTCCAGTGGTTTGCAACTCACTCCCCTCTCTCCATTTTCTTTCCCCAAGCAATAATGTCTAAAGTTGAAAACAAGCCCAAGCCAGCAATATCTTTCCCTGCATCAAACCCTTTTGATTTTCAAGACTAATATAATTAATTTCTGTCCACTCAGTAGTACCAGGATCTGCATTAAAATATCATTGTTAGTTAAAATGTTATTCTAAGTGATGTAAGACATTTTATGATTTAAATTCCTTCCCAAACTCCCCTATTCTGTGGTCTGGACAGGCCATAAAAAATTATTTTGATTCTGAAACCCCATTTTTATGGATTCATGGACATAGATGTGCTACAGAAATAAATATGTAAAATGGCTTTTGGTTTTCAGGGGTGATTGATTAACAGGCAGATTATTTGTTTGTTCAGTGACCCTCAACTGTGTAAATTAAAGCCATGGCCTAGAAAAACTTATAAGGAGTTATTGAGATTTTTGCAACACTGCCCTTCTCCCCTTTCATTGTACTATCTTCTGAAATATCTGATATATGAACACTCCTGAAAGCATCTCCCTCTCAGAAAGAAAAGAACATGGTGTTTGAAAGTAGTTCTAAAGAACAGGGAGAGAAAAGAAATGGCAAGAAGACCTTTCATATATAAGTACATTTTTTTAATATATGTGTCTATGTGTATATATATTTCTCATGCCCTTTTTGCTTTTTGCAAGGTACTCTTATTGGTTTATAAACATATATATGTCACTACATATATATGAATGCATTTAGAAAGAGCAGAAGGCCTTCACTGTGCTGCATGTGTCTTTGCTATTACAAAGTGACTGGTACATTATATTTATTAAAAATCAATATGTCTTTTACAGATACATCCCCAAGCCATTGCCGTCTTAATGTTCTGCCTCTAAAGAACAAGACTCTCCCCTTCAGCCAAAATACAATTTTCTAGCTTGAGCTCTTGGATTCAATTTGTTTTTAAAGAGAAGTCATCCATAACGGTAATAGATATGGTGGCAGTTTCTTTAAAATAAAAGAAAAAAAAGTCTGTTCTGCAGATTTAAGATAAAAAGATTAGAGAAGTGCAGTTGTGCACAGTGCACACAAGCTTATTCTGCTTGTTTAATTTCTAAATAGGTGTATGTGTGATGGTTTAATATAGCATAACTAACTGAAGTGCCCAGAACTGATATAATCCTGAGCCGTGCACAGATTACACCATTTATAAGAAATAGGTGGATGGACATCATGCAAGGACCTCCACTTTCCCCTCGGGAGCTTCTTTGATCAAAACTTAGTGCTGCATAAATGGAGCAATGCTGCTTTCAGACCTAGGAGAACTGTTCAGTGGGTCCAGTTCAGAACTCATTTTTGGATGAGACTTTGGCACCTTCTGTATTCTTCTATCAGGGGGTGTTCAGGTTGGACACCAGGAAGAATTTCTTCATGGAAAGGGTTGCTAAGCATTGGAATGGGCTGCCCAGGGAGGTGGTGGAGTCACCAACCCCTTGAGGTGTTTAAGAAATGACTGGATGTGGCATTCAGTGCCATGGCTTTGCTGACAGAGTGGTGTTTGGTCAAAATTTGAACTTGATGATCTTGGAGTTCTTTCCCAACCAAAATGATTCTGTGATATGGCATTGGTCCATTTCATACAATTCCATAAAATGGCCAGTAGCAGTCACCTGAAGACAAGAGTAAGAACAAAGTTATTGTCCAGAGATACTTTCCCCAAACACTCCAATTTCCAGCAGTCTGTGTTGCAAAGACATCCTCTGATACATTTTTCTTTCATGTACTTTTCTTTTTTTTTCTTTTAAATTTTATGCAGGCACTCAGCATCCAAATACTTCAGGGCAAAGAGTTTCTCAGCTTACCTGTATTTAGACACTTGTATAGTAAATTAAGATGCCATTAAACTAAACCTGTCATGTTTTGAATGGCATTGAATTATCAGCTTTAAGTTTAGGCAGGTAAATTCTTAGGGTTCAGTTATAAAGGAACCTTCTTCAAGTAGGAATTGCAGTCTCTTAAAACGTGCAAACTCGATAGGTGGAATATCTCCTGTTAATTCTGGAAAAGCAATTCCACATGCAACTGGGTTAGTAGTTCATTCCTCCCAGTTTACCCATCAGCTCCAGTTTGTTTTTCATAGGAAAAAGTTTCCCAGCACAGCAGGAGTCTGCCTGGCAGATGGGGCTCTTCCAGGCTGTCACAAATTGAGTAATAAAAAGCTGACTGAGTAGTTGGTCCCCAGCCCCTGTGCTAAAACCCCCAGGATGCCCTTTGTCAGATTGGAAATTGGATTGCAGGCCTTGCAATTAAAGAAGTAGTTGAAGAAGATAAATTTTAAGTATTATTTCCAATTCTACAAGCTTTCCTTACTGCTCTCTACCAACACAGCACTCCAACTTCTAAATTTCTGGTGGATCTCTGTTTATCAGGTCACAGAATCACCTAAGTAGTCTAGAAAGGCAGGAATGCTACAAAACTTGTGCAAAATTGTTGGATGTTGACATAAATGAACTCAAACGAGAATCATTGAAGGAAAACAGTTGAGAAAAGATTGCACCAGTCTACACAACCCTTTGCAAATATATATACAAACTCAGTAGGAGTAATTTTATTTGTATTTGTATTATAAAAATGGGGGAAATACTGTCTAAGGACTTTCCAGTGCCAAAATACTGAGACTTAGTTCTCTGTCCAGTTGTGGTGTTTTTTTGTTTGTTTGTGGGGTTTTTTTGTGGGTTTTTTTTTGTTTGTTTTGTTTTGCTTTTTGGTGTTTTTTTTGGGTTTTTTTTTTTTTGGGGGGGGGGTTTGTTGTTTTTGTTCTGTTCTGTTTTGGGGTTTTTTGGGGTTTTTTTTTGTCCTGACTGGAAGTTTTCATTGTCCTGAAATAGACATACAAAGGCAGCAAAAATCATTAACACTGTGACCCAATAAAGAAATACACCTTTGGGTCCATGAGTAGCTGACAAACACCAAAAAAAAATTGTCCTCCAACCTACAGACTGCTAATAAAATGAACAGCAAAAGAAACTTTTGTGCCAGAAGGTTCCTTCCAGTAGTCTAAGCATCTACAGTAAATTCCCTACATGCTCTTCAGTTAAGTTCAAATCATCTGAATTATTGAATATGACAGAGAAAACCATCCTCACATTGAAAAGAGCTGCACACTCCTAGGGGCTGTTGAATTCAGGGAACAAAAGTAGTGCCAGGCCCTTCTGGTGCCATCCCACTGATGTCAACGAGCTTCCATCAGCATATCTGACAGCAGAATTTAACTCCTCATTTTTATGTAAAAGAAGCCTTTATGGTAGGCTTTAAGGTAGCCTTCTGGTAAGAAGCCAGACCTCTCCATGCTGAATTTAAATATGTCAGTCCCCTAAGAACTGACAGTAGACCAAAGAATTATATGTGTATATAAATGAAAAGCCACGTTTAAACCCTAAAATTGTTTCTATATTTTTTTTTTAAAAAAACATATTATGTCAACTAATAAATACATGCAATTAAGTAAAAAAAAATTGCAATTGTCTTAGGGAAAAAATAATTGAGAAAAAAAAGATGTATCTGGATGTAACTATCACACAAATGGAAAATATACTGAATATTCACAGAGTTCAGTGTATTGTGAGTCCTGCACTGTACTGAGTGTTTCATGAGTAGCTTTGTGTGAATGACACTGCATTCAGCCACAGACAGAGAGTCAGCTGAGACCAAGAGCAACAGTCACTGAAGAGATGTCCATAGAATACAGGAATAGATGCTCCAGCCAGCTCACCTCAGAGGGTTTTCAGCCGTGACTGAAAAGGCAGATGGGATCACCCAGGAGATCTGTCTCAGACCAGCTTTACAGTCACCTCTGCTGATCTTGATCCCAAATCCATTGTGCTAAACTCAAACACACCTGGGGACTCTCTTCCCTGACATTGTCAGGATCTCCCCTGGGCTTGAGTCAATCTTTTTAAACTGAAAATTTGCAGGAATCATTCTCGTTGGAGTTTGGCATGCAGGAAATTCCAGGGTTCCAAGTAGCCTGGTTGAGTGCAGCCACCCTGTTTTGAAGGGAAGAGCAGTTGGCTGCAGAGGCAGTGAACACTCTTTAAAATTGGTTCCTGATGCCAAGGAATGCTTCTGATGAAGTCTAATTGTTTAAACGTTTTCATAAGTGCAGAGTTTCCAGTTAACCCATCCCTACATAAAGAACCTGTGAGACAGCAATAAAATGCAGCATGAAGGACCAGCACAGTTCCAGTTTGGGATCTCATCTGGAGATTGATCTTTGCAACCTTTAACAAGCATGATGCATCTCCACATTGCATGCAAAATGCACAGCTTTGTGATGTCAAGGGCTATGTAACCAACAGATATAAAGGTGACTTTTTTTTTTGTAAAAAAAAATTATTTAAATGGGGCTCCTAAAACTGAAAATACTCATACATTTAGCATTATGGTGATACTGATCTACCAATCACCTCTGTAGAGAACAGAGAACTGGTCAGGTCAAGCAGTTTTTAACATTGTTGTCACCAGAGATTCATGGAAAGTCAGAGTTTTGGTTCTTAAACCCCAAGAAACGTGTTTATATTGACATGCCTACCCTTGGCTTTCCCTAAGGAAGGTGCCTAGAACTGTGTTCCTGATGGAGATATTTAATGGAATGTGTGCACTGTGTTTTCTGGCCCAAAGGTAATAAAGGTGAGGAGCAACTTGGAACTGATTTCCATGCTATAAATATAACTAATACTTTTGGCTAATTTCTAGACTTGATTGTTTAATGTTTTTTCTTTATTATAGTACTGCTTAATATGCATGCAATTTTTTTGCATGCATGAGCCTCATTGAGACATAAAATCAAGATGTTGGTGATATACCATTATTAACAGTTCTATGCCAATCTCAAAGAATAATTTGTGCCTTTTTTTCCCCCATCATAAAAAATCCAGTATGGTTAATTACACCTTAAGCACCCTGTTAGCTACGTTCACTATTTCTGCTTGATGCCTCCTCCCAACAGTTGTTCAGTCTTGCTCTGCATTTGTAGAGAGCAGCTGAATCCTATTCCAGCGTGTCCTCCAAGAAAAACAGACAAACCAACAAAAAAGGTGAACTTTGTTGATAGGCAATTTGCCTAATCAATCAGTATTTTTCTGTGATTAATGAATTCATTTTTTGCAGAATCCCCTCAGATATCTGACTCTTCCTCAATTTAGGGTGAGAATTGAAGAGCAATACTGCATTCAGTAGCCTTAAACCAGTTCAGAATTTCTACAAACCACAAAACAAATGCCTGACCCAAAGCTACCAAGAACACAGGAAACTGTATCACACTGATCACAAGCTCGAGCAGAAAAAAACCTGCTAAATCTGGAGCTGAGCCTGCTTTTGTAATATTGAACTTCATGCCATAACCTCCAATCCTAAAAAATGAAAACTGCACTGAAAAACTGCTTTAGGATGCACTGTTACCACACTATGGAATTTCTAGGTTTTCCAAGAGAAATATCTAAGTGTAGTCAATCCTCTCTAAAGGGACACAGGTATTTTTTTTTCACTTGAGTCCACCTGATTTCAATTTTTCCAAGAAAGGATATGGCAAGGGCACTTTTGGAATGTATTCTTTTGGTTTTTATTGGCAGATATCTTCAATTTTGTTTTTTCAGAGGGTAATTATCTTTTCCATGAAGAGTCATTCCCTGTTAATTATTGTGACATGTCAGCTGTATTTGAGATGATTGTAGGATTTTTCATTTTTCTCTTTCAAGTCAGGTTTCTTTTGTTCTTCACTTATCACAGAAGCTGCTAAGCCCCACGAAAAAAGCAGAAGGTGTTGGAATGGTTTTATATTTGAAGTGACATATTTTCATCAATTTTGAATTAATGTGGACATTGATTTGAAGACAGATATATTGAGATATCTTCCAGAGCCAGAGATATCCGGAACTATTCCTGATAAAATAAATAAATTAAAAACCTAAAATGTTTTCAATAAAGTACATGCAGGAAAATATAAACTGAGGAGGAGGAAATGCTATAAATTTTCTCAAAGATGTACAATATCATTAAGCTTTATTAAAAAAAAATAAATATTTAAGCAGATGTTAGGACCTCAATGCTTTCTTATTAAATATTAAAGTTTTGATGCTATTAGACTGAAAATAGATTACTGACTTTTACTTATGTATAGGAACACTTCCTTGTGTGGCACATTCAATTGTACCAGAGATTTAAAATGTGTTTTTTAAATTAAAACAAATATTTGTTAATGGGATATAAAAAATTCCAAAGTACTCAAAAGCTGGATGTATACTAGGTGGAAACAATTATGACTGCTATCTTATAATGAAAGATCTGAAAATATACTGGATCTAAGGATTTTTTAAACAAAACTAAATTTTCTTCACCATTTCATTGCTAGTTCTATTTTTAATCACAATGTCAGTGCAAGTTCTGTGTCAATTCTTAAAAAAATTGATATATAGGGTGATGAATTTTTTAGAAAAAGAAGCAATTAGTAATAAATAGCTTGCATCCCATAGTGTGATGCATCAATTTAAGGCAGACATGGTTTCTGAACACATCCTTCAACTGAGAAAAATTTCTCTCTCCCGTATGTACTTAGATATGTTTGAAATGCTAAATCATCTATTTCCAGAAAATATCAGGAAGTGTTTCCAACATATTTCCAAAAGTTATTGCAAAAATGAAAAAACAGTAATATTATCGAGGGTATTATTTAGGAAATTCAGGGGTTGATCCTTTTTAATGCTTTTCACTCTTTTTGTGTTCTACATGACTTAAAAACCTATTACTGTGCAATAATAAAAAAAATTAATGGTGTCACAATATATTTACTTTTACTCACTAAAGAACACTATTATTCTGTTAGGTTTGGTGTGAAGGTTTTGATCATCTCAAGATGTCTCCTCTTGACTCTATGTTCTTTCTCTGTAATGCCTCACACTCTGTTTGCTTTTTATTCCCAGATTGGCTTCACCAGCCATTTTTCAAATCTGGCAGCACGTTCTGGAAATCTGGTAAGCAATCTGCCTGAAGGAGGGACACCACCAACAACATAAATTTTGGTTTTGACAAAGAATTGTAGACCCATGGAATAATTTATAACGGAGAGGATCTCAAGAGCTGTCTGATCCAACATTCTGCTCAAAGTCAGCTCTGAGGTCAGGCCAAGTTTCTTAGGTCCTCTTTTTGTCAGGATTGAGGGCAGAGGTTGCAAAAGCTCCTTGGACAACGTGGACCTCTACATGACTGTTCACACAACAAAAAAAACTTGCATCTAGTCTACGGCTATCATCTCAGTTTATGCTGTTGTCTCTTATCCACCCAGCAGACCCTGCTGATGGGTCTGACATGTATCTTCTCACTGACTCAGCCTGCATCAGGTCTCCCCACATATTTCCCTTTTTCAGACGTAACAAATCCAGTTGCCTCCGTTTCACCTCATGGACGACATGCTTTAGCCTCCCCACAATAATATTATTAAAATATTTTTGAAATGAACATTTCAGAGAGATCTCTTCAGAGTACATGCTCATTGTGATCTTTTCTTTTAAATAGCAAGATGCATTGTTCTACCCACTGGTGGTGTTACTGTGAATAATTCAGAGATGGCAACCACCTCTTCTTGTAGATGTTTGAGTGCATCTCATCTGTGCGCTCTAAGATCAAGCCTTACTCTACATCTCTCTAGGGTTTTCTGGGAAACTCCTTATCTGAGATTGCAAATTCAGTGCACAGAGAGTAAATTCACAAGTATTGCTTTTATGGGGAAAAGTGTTCTTGTGTTCACAGCAATTATAGTAATTACCCTCACTTTACCCTCTTTTGAATTAAATAACCCTCACTTACAGCCCATGGCCTGTTCTAAACTGACTTGTCCTTCTCTCATCAAACTGAGAATGTGTCCACCTTCCCCCGAAGGGAATCATGCTCATGCTAAAGGTTTCCTTTACTGAGCTGAGCATTCTGCCACTCATGAAAAATTAATGTTTGGGGCAGCTCTGATTGCTCATCTGCCCACTCTAGTCTGCTGCTAAAATATTTCCAGCAAATATTGCTCTCTATGTGCCCCTTGAAATCACAAAAAGTACGTGGAAAAATTCACCCACTGATCCAATGAATTGAATCTTTCATCCTTTGAGAAAATATAATTGAATTGGCTGTTATGGTGGTTGTTTTCAATTATTGCCTCAGAATTTATTGGCTTGTCTTCCTGCTAGAGACCTTGAAAGTTAGGCAGGGAATTCTATCTGTGACTGCCTTTAAGAAAACTGTTGTGGCAGCTAGTCTTGGTTAAATTTTAATATTTAATGTAATTGTAGTTAAAAGTGCACCTTGGCCCTTTGCCGTTGCTGAGCAGCAGCTGAAGCAGCAGTGAGGATGTTCCACACAACCTAAAATGATGGTAGGTAACTACACTCAAGCCATTGACTCTTATCCCTGATCAATGAAGTCCATTAGGTGTAAAAAGTTGTTTGTCCCATCCCAAGGTGATATCTCAAGGTGTGACTTGCTTATTTGTAGTGCTGACAAGGTGTTACCGCCACACAGTGGGGTACAGAGGAAAAAAAAATAGAGAAAAGTTATTAGCAAGGCACTTTCAGGGGATTTGTGGCAAGCATACACCATGTAGAGCTGGACTTTGCATGAATAAAGGGCCTCTGATTTTCGTACATCCATGGAAATCCATTTAGAAAGCCCTGCTGGAAAAAAGTTGGTAGTGGTGGAACTACAGGAGCTCAGCACAAGGCAGCTCCTGAATGCAGTTTGAGGATGACAAGAGTGTTGTAACCTCTACTGCACACTCAACTCTCTGTAATGTTTTGGGTATTTAAGCCAGCTAATTTAAAGCTAGCCTGGGCATCTTGCAAAGCCCAGTCACACACCTGAGCACAGGACCAACAGACTTCACAGAAAACACCCGTCCCATCTTGCTTTTGCTGCTGATGCTGTAACTGGAGGCAATCCAGCCTGTGCACCCAGAGCAGGCTGTGACCTTCACTGAGAAGAGACATTGTGAGGGAAGCAGGGTGTGAAATTGGAGCTACCTGCTGTAATTCTGCAAAATTAAAATGAGATGAGCAGCCAGTGCTCCCAGCCAGCTTCTTGCAGATCAAAGCTGGGCTGCTCTGTTCCAGCAGCTGACAGGCACATGGAACAGACTCACCAGCTGACATTGCTCTCCTGAGAAATGCCATCGCCTTGCAAAGCTGCTGCCCTTGATACAAAGGGATCAGAGGGTCATACTCCTCTCCCTGCTGAAATTCTCTTGCACAGGCAGATGCTCTAGCAAAACTTTTGAGAGGATTTGCTTCATCTAACATCCATCTCCTGCCAAATGTCCACTTTGATCTGCCACCTGAGTTGGCATGTGTTGAAGCCAGGACTGCTTTTTTCTTTCCTTTTCTTTTTTTTTCCCCTTTCCCTTCCCTTCCCTTCCCTTCCCTTCCCTTCCCTTCCCTTCCCTTCCCTTCCCTTCCCTTCCCTTCCCTTCCCTTCCCCTTATCTTTTATATTCTCTTTTTATAATTTACTTTTTTTAAGTGTGCCATACTGTACTCATTTGATTATTTCATAACCTTTCTTTTAAACTCTCTGGCTTTTAATCTCCCTGGCTCTCTGGAATTCTCCTAGCCTACCCCTCAGTAGCCTCCTGACACCCAGAGCTGGTGTGACACGCAGTGATGTGAAAGCAACTAAAAGAGCAACGCCTTGTTCTTGTCAGATGGCTGCTATGGACTCTGCCTGAGCCATTTGCACAGAGCACTATATCCCCACCTAAATTCTGGAAAAAGTAAATTCTAAAAAAGGGTAAGTGAGGTTAAACCAAACTTTGAAACACGTTGTCCCTGTGAATTTGATTCCCTGCTGTCTTGCTGCACAGGAAGGGAGGACGCAGGCCCAGGATGGTTTTTTGGCATTTACTGGTGGTTTCTGGAATTTATTCTTTGCACTCCTCACTGACCTGTGCAGGCTGATTTTGGCCCTGTGCACTGTGTGAGGAAGGTGAGGATCCTGCAGAAGTGCTCAACAATATAAACCAATCATAAATTATAAATTTGTAATGTGTGATAATACAAATCCTTGTGGTGTTAAAGGTTTGTTTAACTAATGGGGTAAACATAGTGAGTTATCCAGGAGTCTCCCACTGCCCTGCCAACAGCATGTGATTAATTCTGTGCTAACAGGCTATAATGATTTCTGAGTTACCACATGAAGATGCATATATTCCTAGATTAGATATTATATAGACATAAATATCACTCTGCTTTACCCAAATACACCATTTTTAGCTATATCTCCATAGCCAAAAATGTTGCTTCAATATATCATACAAGCATCACCTGTAACTAAAATGAAAACGGTGGCAAAATTGACACAAGGTAGTTTTTTATTTTTCTGAGAAGCAATAAATTGTTGTTTTTGTTTTGCTTCTGGTGCAAGCCCAATCCAAATCAGTGATAAAATAATCATTAGTAGTCTACATATAATTAGAAATTATTATTTGTAGAGTTATTATTTGATTGCTACAACAGTCCAGGGGAGGCTTTCTTGGAGAAAAGTGTGTGATCCTGCAGCTGATGGGGCTTTCCACAGCTCCTCTAACTTAGGAATGTATATTAGGACAAGGGCGAATGGTTTTAAACTGCCAGAGGACAGGGTTATATAGGATATAGGGAAAAAATCCTTCCCTGTGAGGGTGGGCAGGCCCTGGCACAGGGTGCCCAGAGACACTGTGGCTGCCCAAGGATCCCTGGAAGTGTCCAAGGCCAGGTTGGACAGGGCTTGGAGCAACCTGGGATGGTGAAAGGTGTCCCTGCACAGGGCAGGGGGTGAAATGGGGTGATCTTCAAGGTTTCTTCCATCCCAAACCTTCTATTATTCCCAAAAGAGTAAAATCATTTAACTTGGTTCATTCCAGCTACAGATATGAGCAATGAAGTTATCCACCCCATGGCTGACAATCAACAAGGGCTTTTGTTGCAGTGTGTTTATTTCCTCCTGATAAAGCCTGAAAATTCCTCATCTTTGCAGGGTTTTGGAATCTTGCTGAAGTCCTGCCTACAGTCCCAGGTGCCTGTCCCTCCTTCTACCTCCCCTGCAGAGATTGCTTCAAGAGGTAGCCAGGGAGGATGCCCAATACACAGAACTCTGTCCACAACCAGGGCTCTGCTTCAGCAGCAATGGTTACATGAGGAAAATGTTACTAAAGATTAAAAAAAATTATTAATATCTAGCTACCTCCTCACCTGTAGGGACAAACCAGGCATCACAGATGAATGCTGCAGCCAGCCAGGTATGAAAAGTATATGTGAGAGCAACTCTCATCACTTATCTTCTGAGCACTGATGCTTTCCAAGCAATTACAGCTTACATCCTTCCTCAGCCAGGCATGTGCCCTAACCACTAGACAGAGTCATGATTCTTTTTGCTCCCTCCCTGTAGCCTGATGAATCTTTAATTCTTTCATTAAAGCTGGAGCAGCTTCAGCAAGAAGACTTGTCACGGCCTCCCATTTTGGTGACTAAATTTATTTCCATTAATCTGTTGCTAGCAGCTTTTTACTGCTTGTGGCTCACTCTCTTGGAGAAGTTTTTGCTGACATGATTGTGTTGGCTGTTCATTTGCCAGTCTGTCCTTGGGTACTGGCATCTGATCTGTTGACCAATTTCATCAAGCTCAAAAGAAGGATAGAAGTTTTGCAGATAATTGGGTACTGAAAAGCCTTACAAAGATGGGCAGGTGGCTAGAGAGGGAAAGATTAGTCAGTCTGGCAAAAAGGAGCTCAAGTGTTAGCCTTTCCACTTTACAATGGGATTGTTTCATGTTGCAGCCAGGCTGCAGCTGTGCCTTTGCTTCCCCTTGTGCAATGGTACGACACTCAACGGTGGGAAGAGTAACACAGAGAATTCCAAATTCCAGCAGTTCAGACTCTGCTCCTTCTGATGAAAGTAAATCTTTTCCTTCAGAATTGCATGCCCAGGAAATTAAATGAGATGAAATTGCTGGTTCTTGTTTGCCTTTTACTTCTGTCCTGTTCTTACAATGTTTATATAAAGTCATGACAATTTTTAAGATTACTGTTAACAATGGTGATTAAGTAAATGTTATCATTATGACCTGTTAATGGAAAAGAAAAATCCCACTTGGATTCTCAGCTCTTGGTTTACCAGTAGTTTCCTACTCCCTGGGGAAAAAAAACCTAAAAATTATTAAAAAGGACATTGAGAACTTGGAAAATTTTGTATTTATTGTAGGAAGTACCTTAAGCAATATTTGGGGGAAAAAACATTCAAGGTTCACATTTGACACCTGGAGTTGAATTAAAGAGAAAGAGAGAAAGAAGCATGCTGGTAGAAAAGCAAACATTGCTTTAAAAAAAACGGTTCAAATACCTGATCTTGGGAGGAAATGCTGATAATCTCTGTCCACATTTTGGTCATGATTTCCCAAATATCTTGAAATGTACAATGATTGACTTTTCTCTTCTCTGTATCTCCCCATAGCACCTGGGATTTGACATCTCATTTTCTCCCATACCAATGACCAACACATTGGAGTATTCATTTCAATAAATTTAATCTTCCTTTACACCTTCAGATATGCTGTATGGTGAAAATGTTACACAGTTTCATTTATCAAGTGCCAGAGCTGTCTTGCTTTTCTCATTCTTAAATTATCCTAAATACATCTTTACACCAAAATAAATTAATTTACACAGTAACCAAATCTGGACTGGGAGGACCAATCAGTCAATTCAAATGTGAGTTTATTTATAACTTGTTGGTTCAGTCACTTGGGAAGGGAGATGGAGGCTGGTGTGGCTCCTCTCTCTGTCTCTCAGCAATGCTGTGCTGTCTGTTAAAGCACTGATTTAACAGGTAAGTACTAAAACTGATCTACTTTAAGATGTGAAAAGCTCAGGAGGTCACAAAAGCAAACTACCCTGTTGCTTGAAATCAAAATTCACTCTTAGTGAAAGCAAAAAGGCTACTTGAGATCCTCAGGAGCTGAAACAAAGGATAGGTACAGCTGAGGAACACCATAATTCTCTTTCAGGAGTACAATCCTACAGTTGCTCTTTGCATTCATTGATTTTATAAAAGATAAAATGCACACTTGTTCGAACCCTGTCATTTGTTGATGTGGCAATCAACCTTGTCTTTAATTAGGAACTAAAAAATCTACTATGAATATTTCATCCCAGTAAGAGTTTTCCTTTTGAAACTGGAAGGAAGTGGCTGTTCTTGACATTTCTCATGAATTTACTCTCTTACATTTCCATAGTAATGGTCTCCACAGAAAGCCATCAATCTCCATATCACCTCAACACAGAAAATTAAAAAAAAACCAAAATATTTTAAGAAATCAGGAAGTAGTCTTGAAGAGAACTTGCTTAACCCAATATGTCCTAGAATTGTCAGCAGAAGTAAAAGGCATGTGTGTAATTAAGACACAGTGGAAAAGAGTTTTTAAAGATTTTAGACACAGTGGAAAAGAGTTTTTAAAGATTTTGTAGACAAAAGTTATTTCTCACATCCTACAGGTCTTGTCTAATACATCAGTTGCCAAAACCCCCAGCCAACCACAAACTGCCCCACAAGCAATCAAACAAAATTCAAAATCTCTTGTGGTTTCTAAAGTACAGCTGGAATTAAAAAATCCAATTACTTACTTGAGGATATAAAAAAAAAAGCATAAGGAATAAGAGAGGTAGAATTACAACTCTTTCAAGATTAGAGAATAGAAGCCCAGTTTTCACAGTTGTCACTAAAGAAATCTCTGCAAGACTTTTGTTGTTTGAAATATTCATAAGAGATCCAAAAAAGGGAGCAAGTAGAGAAGTGACAAAATTTGCAGATGACAGAAAATGATTCAGGACATTTTAAACTGAAAGACATTCAAGAAATTGCAGCAGGTTTTCCTGATGCTGGGTGATAAAGAGCTGCGATTGCTGATGGAAGACAGTTCTTGTTAAATGCAAAGGAGTAAACACAGGACAGAAATTCTCACTGTACATAAAGAGAGGCAATTGCTAAATTAACTTTTGCCAGTCTGAAAAGGATCAGAGTCACTGTTTCTGGTCTCTTCAGAAGTCCTGCTCAGTAATAAAGAGCTTTTATGAAGGCAAATAGGGCACTCCTGTTAAAAAGTGTAGAGAATAAAACAAACAAACAAACAAAAAAAAAACATTAAGGGAAAAAATTAAGAGAAATACTAGACTTTGTGGCTGCTTAGAAATTCTTTTCTTGACTTGGAAAAGGAGACAGGATCAAAAAAATAGACAGGTAAGAGCAAAGTAATGAAAAACTTTCTCTATAAAGTATTTTGAGCAATTTTGCAAATTTAACCAAATATTTGCAATTTTAAGCAAGTATTCAGATGAGAAAAGGGAGGGAAAGTATGACAGAGACCCACAAAATCATGAGCTGCATGGAGAAAGAGAATGAGGAATGGTCAGGAGAAAATTCTTGCATTATTCACTTTTGAAAACCGAATAAAACCAAAAAGAAAACCAAGTAAGCTGCTCTGAAACCAATAGAAATGTTTGGATGTTTTTTTTTCCACCCAGTATATGATTAGATAGTGAAATTCAAAGGGGTTTTCAGAAGGTCAGAAACTGAATTGGTTCAAAATCAGACACTTCTGTGGCAAAGAGCTCTTGTGGCAACTGCTGTAAATCCATCCTGCAGCAGAAATGGCAAAGGAATGGAGAAGGTGGGAAGGCTGGAGGGCCACAGCACTCTAAGCACTGTTGGGTGCTCTGAGCAGGTCTTTTGTGTAACAAACATAATGGCAGGTTTCAGCTCTTTCACCACTTGATTTAGACAGAAATGTCACAGAATTCTTGAAATTATGCCCCATGTCTTTAAATGAATTGCCTTCATTATTTGTTTGCTCATTTAAGGTGTGTGACAACAGTCTTTAAGTGTCAAAGAGACTTTCTTCTGCTTCTCCTGTGGTGTCAATGGCTTGGAACAGAAAATAAACCAGTTTGGGGTAAGTTATTTTCTTTCTATTTCAATAACTTGATTAGATATATTGAACTCTAAAAAGCTCCCCTGGCAAAAAATGTATTCTGGTTTCACTACCTGCTGCTATCTATTTTATCTATCCAAACATGTACTTATTTCATGGACCCCTGGAAAGCTTTTAAAATGATAGTGATGAGTACTGCAGCTTTCCCTGGCCTGCCCTTTCTGACTGCTTGAGTAGTCATTAATCCTGTATTTCATGAAGTAGTAATTCCTGCTTTTTGCAAGCAGACTGAAGGTAAATTGACAAATTAAAATCTCCATGTATTTTGCAATAGAAAAACTGCAATGCCTGGTGAATCCTTGCAATGCCTTAAATCCCTCATAAGTACTTGTAAACTGTGATTTAATACCCTCTTCACTGCCTTTCACTAGTCTAAATGTGTTCAGCTCTTGAATCCCTTCCTAGTAAGAGTCCTTCTGTTTGGAGGAAGCTGGGAAATTGTTTAGATAAGCAAACAAGTGCTCACAATGTTGTCTTACTGAACTTTCTGTTAGTTTTTGGAAAGATTCCAGATTCCAATTTAAAGTAAAGGGCACCCGACTGAGCTCAGGGCGGTGGAGAAGGGAATTAAAAAACTGATTCAGCTGCAACAACAAATATAAGTTTGACCCAGGATTTAGCTTTGGCAAGGTGCTCCAAGTAGTTTCCTTAAGCAGCCTAAGGAGGAATGGTTTATTTGAACAAGTTCAAATGATGAAATATCTTAACACTGGGGTTAGTTATTGTGTTTACCAGGCACAGAGAAACATTGATTTAGGAGATGTGGCACATGGTTTGCATGTAATACACTATAATCACAGTTTAGTGCTTCCTGTACTGCAGTGAATTTTGCATACAACAAATGTTCCCCATCAGCTCTCCTTGCTGTTCTTCCCCTCCTTCCAACCCCCTGCCCTTCCAAGAATAAATGTTCAGATACTTCTGTAGGAGCTAAAGTTTAATATTTTTTTCTCTTTTGGCTAATGTAAGCAGGAATGCTACAAAATACTATATTCATGTTAAATCTGCTTTCTTGGTATTCAAATTTGCAGCAAATCAACCTTTGGCTTCAGATTTCCTGACAAAGGCTTAAAGACACACAGAGCTGCCTATATACAACCATAAACTCCATGTTTCCTAACAGCAAAGGTCTTGGCTAACCTCTTTTTCAACTTTGCTCCAAAGTGCCTGCTAATTTAGATTATTCAGATCTGTGGCTTTCCACTCTCCTTGGAAATAGTATAAATGTTTTCTAAATTGTAGCAAAACTGCTTTTATCACTACCTATGTTCCTCACCACCAGCACCAGGAGCTGGTGTTCCAAGAAAGAAATCCCAGCTACCACTGAAATCAATAGGTTTGCTTCTCTTCCAAATAAAGGTAAAGGGAATTGCATTCCTACACAGCACATCAGAAGTGCTCAGAAGATCATTGAGTTTTGGCCTCTAATTTGGTGTGACCTTCTCTCAGCTGTTCCCTAAATTGAATCTCAGCTGATAATCATTGAATAGCTCAGTCCTTTTATGCTAATTTTTTCCTCTGTCCCATTTCACAAATGGAATAGATTGTTGCCAAATGAGGCAGAGCTGTTTGGAGTAAGAGCCTTGGCATTAACAGTCCTGGCAGTCCTGTTAGATTTGTTTAGTTTCCCTTCTAATCTGTGCATCCAATCCCAACTTCAAAATATGCCAATCTAGAAGGCTTAAAAACAAAAAACCCCACTCAACTCAAACAAAAAACTCAAAAGAGAAACCCTACCTGACACTGAAATGGTTTGATTTCCTTGATATAATTATTTTCTTTCTGATTTACTCTCTCTTTTTGCCTTTTTTCCCCTAAATTGTTAAGCTACTTGTGTTGCCTGTGCTCCACCATCTCTATGTGCCACCCAGCACACGCTGAGCTAGCACGGGCACGTTGGCATAACTGTCCTCTTTGCTGTGCCTGGAAATCCTTTCCAGGACATGAAGGTGATGTTAAATCAGTAGGTCCAGAAGAATTTAACTCCTCTGACACCTTACTTGAAAAATACTTGGCACTGAGATTAAAACACTGACATCCACTAGGGTCTGATGGTCTTCAGTGAAACTGTTGTAGGGGAAAACACTGAGGATGAAAGACCTGGCTGGACAAATCACAGCTCCTGCAGACTTCACTGTACAAGCTGGAAAACCTTTTGAACTGGTCCTGCTTGCAGAGAAGTAGCATGTTTTAATTGTGTCAAAAGCACAGTTCAATAATTGCTTTATTAAACTATCTATTTTGAATAGGCTTGTATCTTACTGGCTGGTTTCAGGATGTAAATGTGCATACTTCCTCTCCAGAAAGCAGGCTACATAAATAAATAAACAAACAGATGAAGGATTTTGGATTAATACTTTAGAAAATTTGAGGCTAATTCTGAAAGATTTTGAAATGGCATTTCTGTTTATCTGGATGAGTATTCAGCTCTGGGAACCTGTACAAGATCTCTGTCAATCTAGGATTTAGCAAGATTAACCTCCTTTCAAGCCAAGGGTTTTTGAGACTGACAGCTCCTTTTTTATCTCTTTAAGCTATTACTGCCAGTTAGTAGAAGCTTTCTCAAACAGAAAATAACAGTTTATTTTAATTCTGATTCAGGAGAAGTTAATTTTATACACTTACTCAAGTTCCACTGAGATCTAATCAGAGTCCTAAATGCCACTCTGAGTAGAAATCCTGGGTCATGGCCTTCATAAACATCTTATAAACAAATATAGTTTCCAAATTCAATAATGTGCCAAAACTATCAGCACTGAAATCTCAACTAATGGTATTTTGCAATTAAATATTAAAACTAGGCAAAAAATGTAATGGGTAGAATGTATATCACTTGCATCCCCTTTTCTTGACACTAACAATTCTCACCAGATTTGGATTTGAATAATATGTATTTGTAAGCACTGCAGTAATTTTCTGAGCACCTTTCTGAGCTAAAGGCTGCCCAACTCTTTCTGGTTCATCTGCTGACAAGCTCCTTTAATTTGACTATTATTAATTTAGCTTTTCCAGGCAGGAGCAGCACGGTTAAAGCAAGCTGATATCCCAGTGTCTCAGAGAGGACTCCTGAGACAGGTCAGTAACTGCTGCAAAGTGCACCTGTGATTGATGGACAACCAGAAATCCAGCCAGCAGTGATAACAGGTAGAGCAGATAGAACTTGGCTAAACTCATCTCCATGAGATGGGAATTTTATTTATGAGTACAGATGTTTTTTATTATGCATACTGTTCTCATGGAGGAAGAAAGGAGATGAGCTCTCATGTTTCGGCAAGTTTGATTTCTGGTGTATCTTCAATGGTCTTTGGTCCTTCATGTCCTTAAGCACAACCTGTGTCTTTAACTCATGTTGGGCCTGTTTCATGCATTTATAACATTTTCTCATGCTACACTATTTGCTTAAATCCTCTTCCATCAGCTCTCTGAATTCTGCCAAACAGGAGTTTTGAAGCACAAAGAACAAAATAAGATTTAAAAAGCAGTTTACATGCCATTAACTTTCCACACAATTACCAACCAAAAGCTTCTGGACATTTGTAACACCAAATTTCAGCGACCATAATTAAGTTATGCTCAATGCAGGTTGATTTCTCTCATTACATGAACAGCCTGACCCTGGAGTGTGATGCTACAGTGAAATAACACTGAACTTCAGGTTATACTGATGACTGCAGCTGAAGTAGGTTGTTTTTAAATAATTATTTTAGTGTAAAGTCTCCTTTTGCCTTTAAATCCCAGGCTGGCTTCCTGTCTAACAGCTGTCTCATTTGGTTAGAGAGTCACATGGGAAGGAGTATATATTATATATATATATATATATGTAGACATATATTTGTGTCCCTGATCATACTTTACTGGGCTGGTCTTTTCTCAGGATACATGAAAATAAACATATGGAGTACAAAAGCTACAGCAGATAAAGTTACAGCCTGCAATAGAGGTAAAAGAAGTGGGAACAGATAATTAAAGAAATAGTTTAAAAAAGACTTTTTGGGTGATGTAGGAAAGCTGAATAATTTCCATACTGAAAGAATTTTTTTTTTAAATATTCACACAAATTTCAGGCCACATGTAAAGGCCTAGGTCTGATTGTCTTTCCATTTTTCCTTGCTTTAAACAGTGATTTGATGTTTGGACACTAAGAAAATTATATTGGTCTGAACTTCATCTAAGTGTTTTGTGAAATGAGTCTCCAGTTCTGCCGTGATTTCTATTCTTTGATTCCTGTAACCAGCTGAATAAGCTAATAAATATGTAAAGGTAATTCAATTAAAAATGGCATTGAAAAACAGGAAAATCCAGAGTTATATGAATAATTTCACACCCCATGCAAAATTGTCAAATTTTATCAGCTAGCCTTGTGTAAAATGAAAACAGCATTTTTTGACAAGTCGAGCAGCATACATAGGCTAAGAGGGCAATTTGTCCATTCTGCTGTGTAAATGCACTTGGGAAGCAGAATTATGGGGGGAAAAAACTGTAGGGAACTTGATATAAAGCTTTAATGCAGGATAGGACTCATCTCTGTTGTTTAAGTGTTGGATGTCAGAATGGCTGCTAGGAATTGGGTTGGCCCAGTAAAAGGCCCATCACACACTGGCAGGGATCTTTTACACTGACTGGATGAATTTCCCTCTGAGGATCCTTTATTTATTTTTTTTTCCCAATGGTTATAAAGGGAACATGTGCTAAGTAGCTCAGATGTACTCATCTAACTTTTAGATGAGTCTGGGTTAGATTACTTTCTCCCTTCACCCTCTACAAACTGTTTCTGGGTAATTCAGAGTACTTATATTTGTCTTTGGACACTGAACTGGAAGATATTTATTGACAGGAAAAGAGGAAAACCATCCCTTACCCCACCATTACTTGCTTTATTTGCTTTCTTTCCATTTCTGCTCCTCAGTTCATGGATGCTTTTTTAATACAGCCCAGCAATGACACATACATTTTGTGTCTTATTAAATATTATTTTGAAATTTAGTTTTATTTTTTATTCAGATACACAGAGGGATGTCTGTGAATCATACATTTGGAGATGAAAAGAAAAAAAAAAACCTGTGGAGTTTGATAATGACTACAATCAAAAAGAATCATTTTCCCTTGACCATACATTAAGCAAGAATAAAGCAGAGGCCTTTATTAATAAAGCAGAGGTCATGAAGTAGAAAGTATATGTCCAAGTGTATTAAATTTTTAAAAGGGCTTTTTAACAGTGAAAAAAAGCAGAGAGTAAAAATCCATGTTCAAGAAGGAAGACTTGTTGAAGTATAGAAGGGCATTTTGCCAAAAGAATTATGTTTCTGAAGGAAGCAGTGCATGCCAATTTTTAATCCAAAGCAAAATGTCTGTAGCTGAGGTCTCAACTTCTGGAACAAAGGGATTGTATGCTAAATAACACTTGTAAAACAAGCAAGTAATCTCTGCACATGCCTGTGCAAGAAATGAATGGAACATTCTTAATTTATAAATGAGTAATAGTGAATCCTGAACATTTTAAATTAGTTTGTTGAGTTCCACTACAGGGAAGACAGAATAGGAATGAGGATGGCATTGTAATAAGACCCTGTACTAAAAAGAAACCCTGAACCCCCAAATAAACACTGTCTACATTCTTCAGCCATGTAAACCTGATATTCTAGACCTCCTCCAAACTTTCATGTATGTGCTTGGATGCAGCCCTTCATAACAGAATTAAATATATGAATTGGCCTGTGCTCTTGAATAAGAAAAAAGTGGGACAGGCACCAGTCCATGTTGTGGATATATGAAGGCAGGCTGAGAGAGTTGGGGTTGTCAAACCTTGAGAAAACAAGGCTTCAAGGAGGTGTTGTTAGCACCTTCCAGTGTCTGAAGGGGCTACAGGAGAGCTGGTGAGGGATTTTACAAGGGAATGTAGTGATGGGACAAGGGATAATGGTTTTAAACTGGAAGAGGGCAGATTTAGATTAGATCTTCTTTAATCTGTGGGATTGGTGTGTACATCCTTCAGCCCTGAACCATCGCTGCCTGAAAAGACATCAGCTGAATTCTTCAGTCCTGCAGATGAGTGGCAGGTCTGGTATGGGCTGCTGTCAACATTGGGATGTAGTGTGAGGCTTTAAAATTATTCACTTGGTTCCCCAGAGCATCACTTGGGGTATTTCGGATTACACAGAATTAACCAGTTAGTTTTAAGAGACTGTGTTATACTGGAAGTGTATCATGGAATCATAGAATTCTCTGGGTTGTAAGAGACCTTAGAGATCATCTGGTTCCAACACCACCCACCGGATCAAGTTGCTTAGGGCTCCATCCCACCTGGCCTACACACACTGAGTGTTTTGGTTTGAAAGGACAGATGCTGCTAAGAAAGGAAGGAGCCTCCCCTGAAATGTAAAATGTAAAGCTCCCTCCCTTCGAATTGTTATAATTTTGAAATTAAGAGGCTCTCAGGCAAAGATATGGGAGTGGGAATAACAGCTCTTTATTAGGGAAGAAAATAAATAAAATAAAAATGCAGTGATACAAAACGACACTGACGGAGTCAGAAGAGGCCCTGACCCCCTGTGGGTCAGGGTGGTGGCAGCAGTGCCATTCCATGGTGGCTCAGCCCTCCTGCAGGGCCAGCTGTGGTTCTGCTGGAGCAGGGATCCTGCACAAGGCTGGAGCTTCCCTCTGAAGCTCCAGGGCTGCTGGAGATAGGCCTGCTCTCCCTCTGAGAATGCAGGGAGAAGAAAGCTGCTCCTCTGGGAATGCAGTGGGCAGAGGCTGCTGTGCTGTTCCCAGGGTCAGATTGTATCCAGGTAGGAATGCTTGGCTCCTCCCCTGGGCAGAGCATCTCCTAGTGGGATGATGGAATTTGATCAGCCGTGCAGGGACACTCACTGGCCATGGACAGAAGATCATTAATAATTAATGGCCCATGAACAGAAGAGATCTCCTGGAGGGAGGATTGGTTGTGGAAGAGCTAAAGAAAACTGCCCAATGAACAGCAGATAACTGCCCCACCTCTGACAGATGACAAATAGAATACACACCCCCATTTCCAACCTAAGACACTGGGTCATTTTGAATCTCAAGGCCAAGGCTTATAGGAACACAAATAAAACCTTAAAGGTGCTCTGAAATTTGCTGAGTAAACTGCAGGCACAAACCTCACAGCTGGTGTGAAAGAGCAACACAACAACCAAAAACATTTCTCCCTTGCCAGTTTTGAAAGAAAGCTCTCTTTTCTAAATGCAGTGGCTCAATGTTTTGCTTTGGTGGAAGGCCTAAAGGCTATTTTTGTACTTCTGAAGAAAACAGCTTAGAGTTAACTGCCAATTTCAGCCCTTTGGGGCATTTGTTTTGCCAGTAGCTGTTCCATAAAGAAGCTTGGTTTATCTCCTCTTCACCTCCGCAGTGTATGTTGTTATTGCCAGTCTGCAGATAAACTCAGCTTTGTCTCAGGAGGCTGGAGACTGCACATGAGATATGGATAAAAGGGGAAGAAATCTCTTTTTGAGACCTGTATGCGATTAATCACTGGCTGATATTCCTTCCACTTCTTTATAGGCTTGTTGCATAAGACCACTGACTAATTCCCCTGAAGGACTGCAATTTGTAACAAAGTTGAAATGAGCAATATTACTTTAAAAAAAACAAGTAGCATATAGGAACAGAAGCCAGACAATACACACAGGGCAGATCCTGTGAAAGTAAATTGATAAAAATTCAATTTGATGAGGTTAATTATACTCAGAAGGGCTTTTCCTGCTTAAAGAAAATCTGTTTTGGTTCCCTGTAGATATGGATAATGCTTAATGGACATTTGTGGGTGTTGGAATATAGTTACTTTATGGCTGTCTGTGCTTTTCAATGGCCTAGACATAGGTGTGGGAAAGCCCTAAAATAAAGCAAAATTCAAAATTCTCTACTTCTAAGGCATAAGTACTTCCTGGGGCCTACTGCTCACCTTTCCATAAAACAAGAATATACCAATCTATCAAAATTATGGTGTTGAATTCATGACATGCACAGCTGGCTCCCTGCAAAGCAACCGCATTACAGATGAAAGATAAGACAAAAGTTTCCATCATTTTAGAATGTATTTCTTACCTAAAAACTTCTTGTCATGAAAAAATGCTTAATCATCCACCTGAGGAAAGCCAGGAATCTATGAAGTTTGGGGCTGACAAACTTTTACCTCTATGAAAGTACATGGTCTCTCGAGGTCACAGCCCTGGGAGGTAACATGCCTTGCTCTAATCAGAATGTGTCTCAAGAGCAGCCAAGAGCAGGTTTAAGTATTCATGGTTCCTTGTACCTGACACAGGCATGCAAAGGAAAGTCCTTTCAGAAAACAGTTCAGCTGCCTTTGTGAGTTCAGATATATAAAATCTTCTGGTTAAATTTTTATTATATTTCAAAGAATTCTGAATAAACACAAACATTTTTCATTCCTCACTCCCAATCTGTGTACTATCTTTTTTCAAATGACACATCGCTCCATAGTATTGGCATTTCTGAAAGGTGAAACTGGATTTTCTAGCATGATCATTTTCTTTGCAAGCCATAACCTTTCCAGAATAGTAGTTGTTAAAAATACAGTTTACCCATCTATCACAAGTCTTGCATGTGCACCTAGGCATGTGGTTAGTGATCAAGTCCATTCACAGGTTCTGCCTTGACAAGTAAGAATAATGCAGCACAAAACTCAGTCTAAACAGGGTTTCCTTTCTCTGCTTGATGTAGGCTTTTGAATTTTCCTTTAAAACATTTTACCCTTCCACAATCATACAGAAGAATGGATCAGTGGTTCAAGATTTTTCTTGACACAGAGGACTGCAATTCCCAGACCTAAAATATGGAGTTTTAGAAGTTTCTTCCCCAGACTTCACTATCCCTGATGGAAGAGTATTTGAGATCCCAGCTGATCTCACCTAATGTCTATTTTAATCTCTTCACAGACACTACTCAGGGTCATTCTATGTTCTCCTTTACAAAGTCCCCTCTCCACAAAACTTACTAACAAAAAATGCATTCTATCTCAATCTTTCATTATTTCAAAAGTATAAATCTGAATTAAGTCTCTGTGTCCTTTGATTACAAGATTGCTCATTTTCCCATTCCTATTTATATTCTGCATTATTAAATGTAGGTAATTAGAACTATATTATAATGCTGACAAGATTGCACCAATTATTAGAAAGAAGAGCGAGAGTGCTTTCCTAATAATGGAAAAATCATATCAACTAAAGGGTCCTCAAATTTTACAAAAGCAAAAACATTGGCTATAACTTGTGTTTTATCTTCGTCTAGCCTTGGAACAGGTACTGCCAAGCTGAGAATGGACCCAAACATTCTTCTTTGTCTGTAGCCTTACTTCTCTCACAAAGCTTTGGGTAATTATGGTGTCTCTTCTGTCAAAACTTCTCAGCAATGTGAATTGAGGAACAAAAATGGTCCTCATTTCCCATTCCTTTCCTTTCCCTGAACTTTTAATTTCCCAGGTCTGGGACAATTCTAGGGATTGTATGTCAGTACTTTTTTTCCTTTTTCATTTGTAATATATTTTAGACACCAAAATGTACTGTGAGATGAACATAGATTTTCTTTTCCAGAAGTTAATATGAGGTACAAAGTAATTAGGGGACCTCTTTATGTCACAAATTAAATCTGTGGTACATCTGGGGATTCAGCTTTGAATTCTCAAATTCCACCTTACTGGCTGGCAAAATACATCAAAACTTCCTTACAGCTGGCAGTCTCAGCTCTGTGTTAATGCAAGAAGATGGAATGTGGAGGGCTCTAAGGTGGCTTTTAACTCAAATAACTCTTCATTTGTTAAAATTAATCAAATTTTTCTTCAAGCATCCAGACAGCAATCAAACTGAATCCAGAGGAAAAAAAAAAATAGGAAAAGTCTTTTATTTGCTGGGGAATATAATAGGATATAGAGTGGACTACCTACTATCTTATTCAGAAATGCTTTAAAATATTTAAAATCTATTTGGCTGATTCTGACAGAGAGTCTGGGAATTCATTAGGATATAAAGGTATTCGTGGTCTGCAGGGAATAGTTTAAAATGGATGGCCACCAGTACCTATGAATAACTTATTTGTCACATTTGAGTCATAACATTTCACAGCCTAATAAGGAAAGATGTGCAGTTTTATGTGTTTAATTTACATATGTAAAACTGAATTGAGCATTTCTTTGCATGCCCTAGCACAGTAAATAACAGTAGATTTGTGATAACAGCATTAGCTACAGCAGGTTCATGAATTACTATGTAATGTATCCCGGTACAATTTCAATACAGCCCATTTTTCTTCTCCCTCTTTGCTGCTGCTCTAAATTCTTTATCTGGGAAGCTGCAGACTAAATATAGCATTCACTCTGCCTTGAACTGGGAGGGATGGATAGACTGAAGATGGCTTTGAAGATTATATATCTATGATTGCATGAATATTCATGTTTGAAAAAAATAAAAATTGGTTATTCCAACAGAACTGTACATGTTGTTAGCCCTGGGTTTTTACCCTAGCATAGGAAGGAAAGTTCTCATAGGGTCAGAAGGAAAGCATCAGGATTAAACTCTTCTTGTCTGCCCATCAGTGTTTCCCTGGTTTTTAAGATCTTTTCCTAATCACCCTCAACCATTCAGAGGACACAGGGGTAGGAAGGATATTTACCCTTGTAGGACCTTCTTCCACAGCCAGGTGGTCAGGAAGGTTAGGCAAGAGCTGGACGTGATGTTGCCTCTCTGAGGGGTTCATTTCTTTTTTGAGTCCTGCATGAAGTTTCCAAAGAGGTCAAGAAATGAAACATGAAATCCCTTTCCCTAGACAAGATCTCCAATCATTAGGATAAGATTTTTCTATATCCTTTATCCACGACCAGTAGAAGGGCAGCAATTAGGAAATTTTCCCTGGAATGAAAAATATAGAAGATTTAATCTCTCTTTAATCCCCTCTCAGTTCTTTTAAAATATATATGTTTAAATCCATAACAGAGGATGGAATCCAGACTAAGGAAGCAGAGAGTGAATGAATTTGTATTCACACCCATATTTAGTGTTTCTCACTTGTTCTACCCAAGATATTTCCCAGATCCTTGGACATTTCATGGGGTTTTTTTCCCAGATTTTTTTTTCCTTTTTGTTCTTCTGTTTAGGTACATTGCACTCTCTCAGTCTTATATTGGTCGCTGATGCTTTTAGATTTTGGATCCTGTGCCAGAGGCTTCCAGCTCAAGGGTGAGAGTCTAACTCTCTTCTGCCTCTCTACATATTCTATAGACAGTAAAATGACATTTAGCATATGAATTTATCTTTCATTGTCCCGTGCCAACATTGCAGACAGCCTCATGCTCCAGTGTGAGCAATTTATTCAGGGAAATTTCTAGGAAAAATGGGAGGAAGCACATAAAAGTTTGGAATTCAGTGGAAATTCAGGTATGATTATTCAGTGCACCCTGAGGTAGCTATGTCTCTTTTCCAGGAATCGTACATTGAATTTAACATTTTCTGAGAATAAAATTGATTGAGAAATTGCAGTTCAAGCTTGTTTGCATTTCATAAAAAATGATGTGAATTTTGGTAAACTGCTGGTGAGAGGCAAGAACGTTTTCAATCAGCCTTTCTGGAAAGAAACTTTGAGGAAGTTTTGACATGGGAATTAGTCAGGATTCCCAGTGCTGGCCAGGCAGGCAGGTGAAATCTGTGATGTCCCTGGGACAGGGCTGCCCAAAGAGATGGTCCTGCCATGCTCTGTCTGAATACTGTCACAATTTATGCAGTTTTAGCCGTTTTCTACTGATTCCTGGGGAGCAGGTGAAACTTCTTTAGCACAATGTCTTGATATTTCTTATGTGATTCTTATTTTTTTCAGTTTGTTTATTTTTTTCCCCTCAGGAATAGTAATAAATTGGTAAATTTTTCCCAAGAAAAATTTTAGACCTGAACATCTTCTGTAAAGTTTTATTTACTTTCTCTCTCCCATGTGTTCCTTTTCCTCATAGAAAGAAATCTGGAGTTGAGACCAGCATTTGTAATTTCATGGATGATTTTTGTTGGACTTTTTGCAAACACTTGGTTTTTACCATTTTATAGTGCACTCTGTCATCAATTAATGGTCTTCACTAAGGAAATAGTCAGAATTAGATAAGTTCTAATGGCAACTGTGGGTTTATATGGAGAAGAAATATTCAGACAGATCCTAGTTCAAACTACCAGAGATTTATAAAAGAAAATAAAATGAACCCTGTACTTAATGGTTTAATCCAAATCCTTTGGGATTACAATGAGGCCTCCATGGGGAGATATTGCACATCTGCTGAGTGGGAATAGGAGGATTTGTTCATTCTTTTGCAGCATCTGGTTCTTGCACACATCAGGGAAGATGACAGTTCATAGCTCTGATCCAGTATAGCAATTTCACTGCTCCATAAAATCAGGACAATTATATTAATTCTTTCTTTTCCAAAGCACTGCTTCTCAGCTGAGACACTAAACCATGAAAGAACAGTGATTGCCACAGTCTTAAATGTCAACTGATAACAAGAACACCTATTAAACAGGCCTATGAAGATCCATATCTAATTAATCTGCCAATTATGATGAAAAAATAACACAAACAATTAAGTTTTAATTATGTCCATTAAAATATTTTAAATATAATCTACTTGAGAAAGATTAGGCTTTAACTGAGGTATTTCAAAGCAGCTACAAGTTACGAACCAATCCACTTCCAGAGTGTCAATTAGCACAGTTTAGCTACTTTCTTACTGATATTCAAATGGTGTTTGAAATGCCAGCAAAACACTTAAACACATCTAGATGCCTGATAGGTTAATCAAATGGTAACAGATTGCTTTCCAATGTATAATTTTGAATTAATTACATTATATCTAAGCTTTCTTCAACAGTAGCAATCTAGTTTTAAACTACATTACAAATGAAAACGTGCAATATTAAGTCTATAATTAAAATCTTAACTGAGTCGGGAAGTCATAACAATAAAAAGGTTGCTGAAAATTGCATTTATTTTATTATTTGTGATGCCCTATTTTCCCTTCAAAAGAGAAATAATATGCATATTATTCATTAAATTCTAAATCCATATTATTTAGACATAATGGGGCTCTCTACATTGAATTAACTTAAGGATCAGGCCATATCTCTGCTGTCTTTATTTACTTTACAAGCATTCAGTGCATCATTTTCCTGGCCCCAAGAAATCTTAATTTAAAGAACACAGGACATTAACATAGATCAAAATTGTCTGGGCTTTGCAAATCCTGATTTTTGGGTTTAGGTGTCCAGTTAGGGACAAGCCAAGACCTTCCCATGGGAGATAAAGGTGTGAGATCCTCCTGTTCGTGGTCTGAATCAGACCTTTGGAACACAGTGTTGGTGAACTTGAGACATCATGGACTTGTCCCACCCTTCTTGTTATGGTACTGGGTGAGGAATAAAATGTTTTCATCATATCACTATTGATCTTTAATTTTATTTATACATTTTGATTTATTACACTGAGGAAGTGAATGATGCACTGATTTTATGTTTTATGCACTATATTTTTATGTTAATAAAAAACCAGTGCATTGCATTCTAATCACTATCAGACACAAATTTTGCTGCAGTAGCGACAGTTATTATCTCCCTTATCCGTTCTTTAGGTAAATTTTAAAATAAATATTTTGGACATTAATCAGCCTCAATTCTCTTTCAAAAGATCTGTTTTTTCCTGTATATGCCATTTTTAACAGGCTGTCTTTCTGAACAGAAGTTCACAAGGCTCTCCAGTGATACATTAAGATGCAGCCTGGGAGAACTTATGCTTGCTAAATAATTTATTTCATTATTTGCTGTTCTCATTTAGTGAATAAAACCCACCCTTAATTCCTGTAATACAATTAGTAGTTTTAGGCTATGCTGTTAAAACACGCTGTAGTTTGATAATGCTTGAATATTTGGATTTTAGCCTGGGTGTATATCAGCATGTAGTAACCGGATATTATTTTAATCAGACAGCATGTCCTCTCATCTAATTCATATTTTAATAATCTAGAATTTATCTATGGGACAAATGAATATGAGATTAACCCGAGAACAAAAAGATAAATAAAGCAATAATAAAACACAGAGGTAAAGACATTATGTAAATCGTGCTATTAAGTTCATAAATCTGTAGATTTGATTCTCCTTTCATCCATCTTTTTCCCCTTTTGATTTCTTGCTGGTTATGTAATTTGTATCATTTTTCTCTCACTGGGATGCAAATCATGACTCATCTCGAAAAACAGGAAAAAAGCAGTAGGATTCAACAGACAGATTCTAACACTGCAATTTAGGTGAGTGATAACAAAACTCTGCATTTGTGGTCTGACAGTGAACTTACTCTTCTGTGTAAAGGAAGTGAGACAGAGTGGAGTTTAAGCAGCCCCAAAAGCAGTCTGGGTTACCCAGCAGGACGAGCTTTTGCTCTGCATAAAAACCATGGATTTTGGGAATTTCTGAAACCTGTAACTCCGTGTTTCTAATAACAACTTAGACAAATGTTCATCATGAATTTTTATGATTAATTAATCCTATCTCTGTGCCTGAGTGTAGTCAGCACAAATGACCTCTTGAAATCCCATCCTGACCCACTTTCTGCCATAAATCATTTAAAAACATTTAGTTTTTTGAAAAAAAAATGTTTTGCAAGATACTGATATGAGTACAGAACACAGTAAAAAGCTGGTAAAAAGAAATAAATATATATATTTAAAGTATCATCCAAGAATCTGCATCTGAAACAAAGGTGTTTCAAATGAAGAAGAAGAAAAAATGATCAAGTTCTTTGTATTAGTGCCTCAGACAGGAAACCAGGACAGACAACTCATAAAAAAGGGTCAAATGGGCTGGAAATACTGATTAATCTTTCAGTTACTTATCAATCTATAAAAATCAGTGCCAGAAGGACATCAGACTGTGAAATAAAATCAGCCTAAGAAAGAATAATTATGAGAGATCTCAATCATAAAAGTGGTAATCATGAATGAATTATAAGATCAGTAGAGACAGCTTTTTGTATGGGCAGAAAGACAGTTATGAGAAAATGCCTAAACAGTTAGTCATGCCAAATTTCAATTTGAAAATTCAAGTGGTGGGAGATATTAGAGGGTGGAGGAGAAGTGGTGGTAAGCTGGATATATATATATATATATATATATATATATATGTATATACATGTATATATGTATTTATATACACACAAATTCACTGTCTCTGCTGTCTGTGGTAGTACTCTCACACAGTGCCACAGAAAATTCATTTCTCCTGTTCCCCAGCTGTTCCCAGCTCTGCTTGAATCTTCCCCACTCCATACCTTCTAGACAGTGGTTTGAGGCTGTTTAGTACAATGATCAGCCAAATTTTGTTTAGAACATTATATGTATATTTTTTCCACCTTTCAAGCACGGCTGGCACCTCAGAATCAGAGACTTCTGCATTTCTAGAGCCAACTCCTGGTCTAACCACCACCCAAACTCCCAAAAAAGGGCTGCTCAGAAAGTAGAAGCAAGTACTTGTGTTCCTTTGTCTTATTACTTTTTATTCTTTTCTCTTGATGGACCACAAATAGATAAGTGAAGAGGCTGTTTATCTTCAGCTGGGGGAGAAGATGGAGAGGAAATTATTGGACACAAAACAAAAAACAGGGAATAAATTCATAATCTCATTGACTCTTAACGAGTCAAAACCAATGATAAGTAAAATATATTTTTCTTTATTATTGAAAATCTGATTTTCTTCTGCTTTTGAAACATATAAAATGGTTATTGTCTTTACTTTTTGGACCCTCAAACTATCATTTATTCTTTCCTCTTCCCTTTCATTTTTACCATTTTAAAAAATGAATTTAATGATGAATTCAAGATTTTAATCAACTTTCAATTTATTCCAGTAAAAAAGAAATTTGATTAAAAAGTTTCATTTGTGTCTGTGCTATTTTATAAACTGGAAGATTTGATAAGATAACCTTAGAATTTACTACAGATCAGCTTCAACCCAAAATTTCCTGTTGTCAGTGAGAGACGAAGTCTCCATTGCCCTCAAATTTCAGCTCAGCTACAGGGTGTTGTGGTGTCCTTACTGACTGCACGGGTACCTCTTGGTCCATGCATGGTGACAATGATGGCAACCCAAACCTCACACTTGGAAGCAAATTGCCTTAATCTGTATTAAAGTGCCAATTATTTGATTTCTGAAGCTGACAATTAAGTACGGCTTTGAGGATTTCTGTGTCAGCTGCAGGTAAACATTTTTCAAAAACTCACCACAGGTCATCAGAAAAAAAAATCCTTGGTGATACTGAACACTGCTGCAGAACAGATGTGTCTCACCATTATAAATCAATGTATAAAATGAAATTAAATAGGGTGTTTGTCTTTAAAAATAATGCATTTTAAAAGCAAACAAAAAATCCTTTGTAGGCGCAATCTAAAACTCAAAATACTCAAAGAAAAAAAATTATTGAATGGAGTGTTTTGAAACATTTTAATCAATACAAGTCTCTGCATTCTTCCTAATACACTGGATAACATTTACAGTTTTCGAGCAATGATTTTAATAATGACTTTTCTTCATGTCAAATAATCAGTCCAATAGTACTTCAAGATGAAAACACCACATTCCACTCCATTATGACAATTTTAAAATATTGATTAATTTCTGGTTTTTGTTCAGGATGTTGAGAAGGTTAAAGAAGAAAAATTAAAATACAGGCAATTTATTAGGAAACTACATTGAGAAATGTAATGAATTTTGCTAATTACTAGATACTATTACCTATAAAAAAGATGTAAGAAAAAATATCCTTGGCATCGTGGTGTCTACCAGTGTAAGCAAATCTCTGAATAATCCTGCAATGAAATTGTTCAAGAAAACAACATGAAGCTATGTTGTAAAACTATCTTGAATACGGTGTTGGAATGATTTGATGTATAGAATAGTATAGCAAATATATATTTGTGTGTGTATATATATATACATATATATATATACTATATATGTGTGTGTATATATAGAATATATATAATAAAATATTATATATAGTATATATATAATATATATATATATACACACACATATATAGTATATATATATATATACACTATATATGTGTGTGTATATATAGAATATATATAATAAAAATATTATATATATAGTATATATAATATATTTGATGTACAGAATAGTATATTCATCTAATGATTAAACTTTTGATTTTCAGGAAACAATGGTAATTAGAGCTTAAATACACCTTAAGAAATTATCCAGCCTTTTGTCTTCCTCCAAGGACTACATGTCAAAGATTTCTGACTGATGGCTTATCTTTGATGCTCATGGCTATGTTGCCATAGAATACCAAAGGATTATCAGCCTTTGTCTCTCCCTCTCTCTCTCCACCCCTGCACTTTTATAGCAACAGATATTGTAGGCTATTAGGTAGTGCAGGCCACATGAGACAAATCCAGCAGGAGCAGAGAGGTGAAGACAGAGGGCCAAAGCAGGTTGTGTGTGTGATTCTGATCATGGAAAAGATTCTCAGCAGATGGGGGTGGTGAGAGAGGATCTATATTCCATCACTTGCTGTGATTTCCACCTTAATTTCAGGCTGTTGGATAAAAATGAGTCTTTAATCACATTTAGCAACTGAAAATTTAACTATAAATCCACCAACATAAAAGCTCCTTTTGAAATTCGAGCACCAACTTTTTACTCTCTAATATAAAAGTTTAATTTCAAGTACTTTGATTCAAATGCAATATTTTTAAAAAGAGGAAAGGAAAAAGAATAACTGCATCCCCCAAGGCACACTCAGCAGTTAATTTGACAACGAAGCCATCCATTATGAGTGATCAAGTGATGAGTTATCTCATCAAAACCCACAGTACAAGACTATTCCAGTGTTTAATTAGAACAGTAGTAAAGAAGTCAAGCCAAAAAAAAAAAAATTAACTGATCCCATTTAATCAGTTCCTTGGAATGAAACAAAAAACTTTCACTTTCAATCTGGCAATTTAAGATACGCAAAGGCTTCAACTTTCCAAAGAAAAGCACCCAAATATGCATATTTAATTTAGCAGTCAAGAAAGGTAGCAATCTTCATTTGTGTTGTTTCATCTCCTTTCTCCCATTTGTGAGGTTATTGTGGGTGCTGGGATCAGGTTTTTAAAATATCATTCTGCACATTCCTGCATTTTGCACGTCCGATCTTGGGAGAGGTTTGTGGGCAGAGCATCACTCCTGTCTGACACCCACCTCTTCCCATCTGTCCCCTGAGGCTGAGGTGCATCGTTTAGAGCAGAGTAGATGGTGTGGGCAGAAGTGTTGGGCTCAGCAGATCTGGATCAGCCCCTGCTTTGCCATTTGGCCATCCTTTGACAAGTATTTCTGCTGCCACTGATGCCTCAGGTTTCAGCTTTTGTATTTTTTCAGATTCTGTGCTGCTTTTCTGTGTAATTCTGAGCTTCATATTAGTGGATGGTGAACTCTCTTCACAGAGTAGGGAGACAAAACAATTCCTTCTCTAGCTGGGGACCAAGGACAAATGATCCAAATCTCAGGCCCAAGAGCACAAACGACGTGGGCTGAAGAGAGAAAAACAAGAAGGATGGGACTGCATGGGCTAAAGCTGTAACTGGACAATTAACTCCAATATTCAAATGGAGCAGAACTGATCAAAGCGAGAGACCCCGTGACTGGTTGTGCATTTTGTGACCATTTTGGTTCATCTTGGGTGCAGCCCTGGCTGGGCTCTTGTGCTGCCCAAGGTGGATCCATTGTGGCCTCCTAATGAATCCCTACTTTATTCTTTAGCTCTGTCTAGTCTCTGTTCTAGGTCAGCTTTCACAAGGCATCACGACTGTCTTGGGTCAAAAGCCATAAAACACAGACAATGTTCAGGGTTTTGCTCCAGATCAAGTAGGAGCAAAATCTTAGAACAGGTCTCACACCACGTAGGCTGAAGCTTATCAAAGGGTGGATATTTTCAAATAAAACCACAAGGCAACCCAACAGAGCTCTGAGACCAAGGCACTGGCCTGGATATACTGGAATGAATAATAGTAATAATATCACAGTGGAAGTTGCATGCTATGCAAACTTCTTGGCAAGGTGTGTAGGGAGTTTGGAAGGATCTGGGTATGACTGAGGCAGTTAAACCTCTCTGTGTATTAAATCCATGGGGATTTACCCTGGATTGTATAGATTGTGTCCATTCTTGCTCATAAAACTGTATGAGGGCTTGGGCTCAAGCACTGTGATTATCTGTGATTATCTAAGTCGCCAGTTTTTAGCACAGTCCATAATCTGGGTTACAGGAGGCACCAGTGAGTATTTTCTGGGATAATAGGGAAGCATCAGCAGACAGTGATCCCCAAAAAACCCAACATGGTCACTATTATCATGTGTTTAAAGAAAGACCTAAATCACTCTGAGTGTAAATTGGGTTTATGCCACAGGCTTCAGGGGCAGAGGAGGGACCTTGGGCTGATTAATTTTCCTGTGTTCATTTATTAAATGAGTTTGTACTGAATAATTTGTATTGATCAGGAGACTTTTCTTACCTGATAATAAAAAGGCAATAAATTCTCACATTTGTGTACTCTCCCTCTACTTTCCTCTACATTTTTTGCTAGGGATATTTGTGGTGTATTTCAAAACTGATCCTGAATCTCAAAGCTCTCCCTGGAGCAAACAGACCATAAATTGTTGGTTAACCTTGAGGCTCCCAGATGGCAAACTCTATATGAGGGCAAACCCTCACCACTGTATGTTTTCCTTCTAATATGATGTGTTCTGCCAAGCTCTTTGGTAGTATGATGGATCAAGCTCCCTGCATCATTGAAGCTCCACAAATTTACACACCTCCACTAAATTTTCTGCACCATAAAATATTCTGCTTTTAACACAGGAATGAGGTCCTGGCTAGTGCTACGTTAAGTGAAACTGAATTGGATCAGCTAAAAAGTAGGTTGTGAGTAATACAAAAACTCTTTCTTTTTAATACTTGTTGGATGAAAAAAAAAAAAGAACCATGTGAACAATACCTGACCTGGTGACTTGCATTGGAATGGGAAGAATCATCTCTTTGGGAAAATGAGAGAAAAAAAAAAAACTTACAAGAAAGGAGAATTTTAGAAGAAAAAGTTAAAAAATGAGGAAGTAGGACAGTCAGTGGCTCTGCCTCGGCTGAAGTACAGTCTCTAATGACTCCAGTGACACATAATCAATTTATGAGCTTTGTTGTATTACATTCACAGACAATGCAGATGTCATCATTTCCATGTCCCCTGAGAATGGGAAGTATATTATATTCACTCAAGAGTGCAAATGCCAGCAAAATTCAGTCATCCTAATTCACACAAAATTAATTTCTGCATAATTCTACTCAGATTTTTTGCCTACCCAATAGTTGTCTCTCATAATGACTTTTTTTTACAATCTTTGAGAATTCTGTTGAAATACTGATGTGATCAGAACTGCAAAACCAGATTTTGGAGCCTTTCAAATTCTGTTTCTGCTGAACAACTTTCAGTGGTCTATGCCAGCTCTCAATCTAAATTTCTTAATACTCTGAGAAATCACATGTTAAGGGGGTTTGTAAACAGGGACTTGCCTTTTCGCAGCCCAAACCTACCTCCATATCTGAGATTCAGCTGTTTTATGCATATCCCAATAATACCTCTGCTAATTTCAATGAAATTTTACCAGGATACACTGGAATGGGGGAGTGTACATTCTATTTTGTCATAGAGAAGCCTGGGCATAAATAAGTATTCATAGAACAATTAAGGATTTGCTGCTGTATTTCCATATTTAGTGAAAACCTGCATTTTTAAAGAATTCCAGGAAGCTGTAAGATTCAATTTTTTCATCAGTTAAGAGAGCCAAGTATCATTTTCACAGATAATGTAGTGTAGGTGTCTAAATTCCTGATCAATACTCCCCTGTCACTCATTTCTATTCTTGATCAGTCACATGCTGTTAACTGTTTCTTCCCTTAACAGAATTTATAGTGAGATATAAGGATTTATGTGGTATTAAAGGATAAATAAACATTTGTCCAGAACAACTAGTGGTAAATAATGTACAACTCTCTGTTGATTCCTGAGACAGCAGAACTTGTCTTCAGGTCTTTCAGATCTTCTATGAATATTAAGGTTGAACTACACTGAGAGAGGAATAGGAAACTTTCAATCATAAAGAATGCAGCTTTTTTTTATTTTGGCAATGATTCTGTAATACATTAAAAACATATAAAATACTTACGAATATCTAATTATACCTATAAAATTTATAATACTTCATATGGTATAATTTGTATAATAATATTGCTTAATAATTATAAACACTATTAAGCAGGATGGGGAACAACCTGACATCTGCTTCAAAAGCAGACAGATTTGGATGGCTTGTACTTGAATATTTGTGCATATGTTATTTGGGAAGCAGGGGTTGTGATTACCCTCAAATTATTTAGAATTCTGATGAATGCAAAAAATTGAATTATGAATGATTAATATTCAAGCAGCAAGTAACTCATGCTTCCGAGATAAAAAAAATTACTGACTTTTCTGTGACAGAAAGTTAGGACATTGAGGAAGGATTTCTGAGTTTAATAGCATCTAAAATATTACCATCATTTGCAAACTATCACATACCTGCAGAAGGTAAAAAGTAGTACTGGACAAGATGTTTGCATCCAAGCATTTTAAGAATATTGCTCTTCCATTCAAGCCAAAAGTTTAATTTACAGACTCTTTAGAAATCTAGTAAGATTTCATCGTTCTGTTTCCTGCTCCCATTTAGGAAATTGAGTTACAAATTCTAAATCTTAATGCAGGAGTCCAAGAAAAACAGTCTTACTTTTTGAGCAGATGGGAATCTAAGACTAACCTCAATTTCTATTAAACTTATCAAATCCTCACACTTGCAAGGAATTTGCAGTATCACAAAATCAGTGTGTGGTTAAAACCACAGTTTAAGTGAATAATGAGAATTGAATTTGACTGGTGTGTTTTGTGCAATGGCAATATGGCAGCAGTCTGGCTCAAGGGGCCAATTTTAAGTGTACAAAAGGTCCAGGGTTTGGGGAACCACAGCAGTAAATTGGGCAGCATTGGAATATGGTGGAATATGGGCTTAATCTCACCCTAAATGATGTGCAGAAAGATTCATCTGGAAGAAACACCCTACTCCCAAGCACTGAATCCGTAGCATTAATGAGATTTACTCACACACAAATCGAAATTCCAGAGAACGGGAAGGACTATTGCACAGATCAGCCAGTGCAAGCCGTGGCTCTGAGCTGGAAGTGAGCATTCTGAAACATGAAACCAGGTGGGCGTTTGACTTTCTGTGAGCTCCAGAACAAAGCTCCTCTTGGAAGACGCTCTCCGAGACCTCTGGCCACCGCCATGATCGTGATCCACGGGTGAGCTCAGGGCTCTCTTCTCTTCAGAGGAATCTCGTTGAACTCTGACTTGGCAAAGTCAAGGGGTGGAAGCCAGCCTCTTCATTTTGAAAAATTGGCCCCGTGGGTTTTTATTCGTATTTTAAGATCTGCACAACTGTTTGAAGAAAGAAGAGGTGAGAAGGGCAGAAAACCTTCTTTTTTCTAAAGGGTTCTTGTACTTATATCCAAGACTACAATAATAGAAGAGATGAGAGATAGGATGCCCCTGACTGATAAAGCTCTTCCTTTCCTTTAGATGTCTTCCAACAAGGCCCACCTATTCTTAATTCTTTGGGACACCTTTTGAACTTGTGGTTTTTAGATCATGAACTTTTAAACAAGAAGTGTTGCAACTAGGCTGAAAATTATATTTTGGTGATGTCTATCCTGCCTTTACCATGACTTATGATGTGAATATATTTCTATTATCTTCTTCTTGAAACTGTCTTTTCAATTTTCTTGTTGTTTTTTGGTTTTTTTTTAAATTGACATGGAATATTTAGATTTCTTGTTTTCTCCAGTTAGTTATCCTGTTTTATGGAGCTGCTCATAAATGCTACATGATCTATTGCCAACACTTAGGAGCTTGCTTGCAATTTTCTCTCAGGATCTTCCAATCAGTACTACAACAAGAAGTCAGCCCCAGTGACTGCCTTTGATATCTCTAATTACTCTTTTTCCTGAGAGCAAGCAAGAAAGCCCCATTTTGGTGGTGGAGAAACCATCACATTTCCTGTGATCAGTAGACATACCCTCAGTTGTCCTCTAAGCCTGTCCACTGTGAGAGTGCCTTTCTGAAAAGCATTCATTTCTCCATCTTTCACTGGGATAGAAAATATGTACATAAATCAGCTGGGAATCAATTTACAATCACAATTTTTTTCTGGCCTGTTTGCTCATTTTTATTAGAATGGACCTATGTGCGGAAGGAATCTCACAGGGCTTGGTACAAGTTATGCTACCAAAAGATTTTCATTGAAAAACATAGCAATGGATATAGGGAAAAAGGAACTATTACCTCAGACTTTTTGGATGTGGCCTTTACCCTCATGCATTTTTGGAGCAATTTATATGTCTAAGATTTTAAATAGCAGTGAATAGCCTTTGTTGTTTGTAATCAGACGGGCTTATTTTAAAAGACAGAAACTATAAATTCTATTTTATGTATGTAGAGGACATGATTCCTTCCTCTAGAGAGAAAATATATGTGTATATTTAATGGGAGAAGAAGGGAGAGAAAGATTGGGAAAAGAAAATAAAGTGACGTGATCCATGGATGTAGAGAATGAAATGAAATTTATTTTTTAGTAGCACTTGATGAAGAGTTCCTGACTCAAATACAGGACGAAGAGAGTTGTAAGACTTCCACAGCTTTTTAATTAAAGGAAAAAACTTATACTAACTGTGGGCTATGGGTATAATATATTCATGCTGGCTTTTGGTTGTGCCCATATTAGAACAGAACGGAGTCATGTTGGATCAATCTGCAGATTCACAGTTGTTTTGGGAGGGAGAATGTGTACATTACTAGCAGGAGTAAGTCTGTAGGAGGCTGTTAACGATAGACAAAAATCTTTGTGAATAACCATTAATTAGCACCTTGCCAGCAGAAGGGATACCTTAGCTAGCTGTGGCTAGAAAGTGAGGCTTTGATCATGGTTCTCATCTGGAATTTTGGTTAGTTCAGGTTCCTGTCCCTGGCTCCAAGATGGAAATTAAACAACTGTTTTTTCCACACTCCATTTCCTCTTGCTTATAATAAACTTTTTGTCCACTGCTTGCTTGTTCTGGATTTTTTTCTGTCTCTCACAAACTATTTTTCTAGCAAACTATGGTTTCCTGTTCCAATTACTTAATTGGTTCTGCTACAATTTGGTAAATAATCCTTGGACACTGGTTTTACTTTCAAACACTGTCCTCACAAAAACATTGCTACTATGTACCAGAAAGAAATCCATGCTGGACAGAAATTGCAGTGCTGAGTGTCATTAGAGTTCTTTCTGAAAGGAATTCTTTTTTTCATGCTTTATATCATCATAATTGGTTCAGCTGTGTGGAACCACTTTTGGGTCGTGCAAGGTCCACAGAGCCAGATGTAACACCAAACACTATTCTCTGTGATGGGCAGAGTTCAGCACTGTATTACTGACAGGTTTACAGGGTGTTTTCATGTTCATCAGGACTGAGATATAAAAGATTAATAATTACAGCTGCTGGAAAAAAGGATCATTATGCAAATTTTAACATTGTGTTCCTGGAGGGAAAAACCTTTCCTAACCAAGCACTTCAACAGAAGATAAACAAGGCATTTTCAAAAAGGTGCAGCTTACAGCCTCATCAAATAACTCTATGATACCTTCATTATTGCTAGTCTGTCCCTGCAGAAAAACAATCTCTTCTGTTTTACACAGTACTGAGTCTTTAGAGTTGAAATCTCCTTCAATATGATTGTTAATAATGATGGGTCATTAGCATATATTTTAATGAAATCAATAGATTATATTTTGACTAAACAGCTCCATGGACTCTGGCCTCCACTGCTGGATTTTTATTTTGATGACTATGGATAAAACCAGAATTCCTTATTGGAAAGACTGAGTCCAAAGCCAGCATTAATGTGTTATCACATAGGGTCAGGCTAGCAATGAAAGCTAAATGGAACTCTCTGAGAACAGGAGATCTTTTTGTATTAACTTTCACACTGTGGACAAAATCCATCTTTCAAAATATGCAGCAGACATCTACTGTTTCTTTTACTCCTTTTGGACCTTTTTTTTTTTTTCACTGTATGTGCTGCCTAGATATGTTTTGCTTAAATGGAAATTTTACACCCAAGAGGACAGAGTAAGATGACTTAATTGCATTTCTGAAATGACAGGTTCTGTTCTACAGCAGGTCTATCACCCTTGCACAGATTCTTTTTAAAAATGAACCAGATTTCAAATTCCAGTTCAGTACTGCATCACAATTTATACTCCTCTTATTATTCCTCTATGAGTTAATCTTAACTATTTTTAGCATATTTAATCCTTACCTAGTGTGTCACTGAAGTTAACCCACATCCATAGATGCTATTTCATGTCAAGATCTCACAACAATACCTCAACCTTCTTACAAATAAAGTCTGCAGTACTTACCTGAATACTAACTTTAAAAAGGAAGAATCACCTGTGCTCTGTGGCTCTACTTCAGAATTTCCTTTGGGGTGTTTTATTTAAATCTGCAGGAGAACAGCTCAGCATGCACAGGGTCAGGGCTATGTTGACCTCCTGATTGAGGGCAGGAATAGTAGAGAAAATTCTCTGTAGGTCTGGATAAAAGGGAGTTCTTCAGCAAAAAGATTAGTCTTTTGTCCTCACCCCTTCAGGTCTTTGGCTAGAAAGATTACGCTCTCTCTCCAGCTGGCTAAAAAAAATTGTGTGAGAGTAAGAATTTGATGTAGTGTGACAATAATGGCTTTAAAAAGTAATTTTTGTACTGGTGGGCTGAGACAGACTAAGCTCAGGCAGGATGAGCACTGGAAGGAGTTATTCACCCCAACAAGCTCCTGGTGGAGAGAAGTTTCTGTCTGCCTCCTGCTCTCTCTGCTCCAGGGCAGGGTGGGGACTTCCAGGGAAGCAGCCCAGAGGCAGCTCTCAGTTTGGAGCTGGATTGCAGCCTGACAGGCCGATCCTGAACTCAGATTTGGGCCATTCCTCTGTGGTTTTTCAGTGATCTGCTAAAATCAGGCGCTGACACCTCAGTGTGGAATCAAGGGCTGCATCTTTCCCAAAGTCCTGAAAATACAATTAATTAATTTAATGTATTTGCACTAAATACAGAGCATAAGTCTCTGAAATTCAGGTGCACTTGGAGTATTTCATAACCTCTTCAACCCAGGTTTTGGTCTCTTAACCACCTCTTTTGATTTAAGGCTTCCTTTTGCCATTGTTTTCCTGACCACCTCACTATTTTTTAGCCTGTTTATCAAAAGCAACAGAAAGGCTAGAAGCTTTGATATTTGAAATTAATTTAAAATAGGATTAATTTACTTGTCCCTCTTTGCCCACAGTACTTTCAGTTCTCCGGTTCATTCATTTTTTAAATAATATTTGTACACGTTACATCGAGTAACAAAAGATATTAGGAAGAATCTTTGTTATTAATCCTCCAAAAAAACCATATATATATATATATATATATATATATATATATATATATATATATATAATTATATATATATCATTTTTCAGGCAAGAAGAACTAGAATTGAGAGCAACTTGGACAATACATTTTACATCACTGAGTATAGGCACACACAGCCTGAGGTGTTGGTTTCATGAATATCTCATTTTTCCACATGTGCATTTGTCTTGCCCGTGCAAATTCATGTTCTAGCAGTGATGGGTTCTGATGTATGGCAGGAAAAAATATAGGCAATCAATACAGCTTGTAAATATTGAAGTGCTACCATATAGAACAACAGGAAGAACTGGAATAATAAGACCAAGAAGAGAGAGAAACTTATCAATACTCAAAGCCTAATAGTCACCTGCAACATAGTTACCTTGATTTTCCTGTAAGGCTTTATTCCTAGAAAGGTCCCAAGTACTCCCCTCCCATTATCCATGGACTTTGCCAAATGACTGCCATAACTTCCCCTCTCACCATCTCTGAACTCCATCATCCCTCACAGTCAGCATCTTGTCTTATCTGAGATAATTCTGTGTGTCACATCCAGCAATTTCTCTGTCATGTCCAGCAGTTTGCCATGTCCACGTGCCATCCCTGACAACATGAATAAATTAACGGAAGCAAAGCAGATTATTCCTGATGAGACAAGAGCTGCAGAGCAGCCTGGGCATGGGTCCAGTGGCTGACACTGGCACTTTTCTTCAGACACACATGATATATTCTGTGCCTCACAAACCCTGGAGCCATGTAACCTTCTACTCACTCATCTTGCCCTTCCATGGAAAAGCATCTCTCCAACCCAGAGTCCAGCCCAGGCAGCCATTTCCAAGCTTGTTGGAAAAGTATTTCCTGATATGTGAGTAGGGAAACCTCTGCTCTGGGCTTAGGAGAAAAAGCAAAACTTCTTAATTCAAAGAGGAATGTCTGGTGAGAAGGTCAGTGAATAAAAAAAAAAAAAAAAAAAAAAAGATGCAGTTACGTACTTTTCAGCATTTCTCCTACACTACATGCAGTAAGAAGAATCTGCTTCCTGCCAGATGCTTATAACCTATGGATTATGGATGCTTATAACCTGTGGATTTAGCCACAAGTTTCTATTGAAGAATTCCTCTTTTAAGTGATTTGCCATCAGACTAACTTAATTCTTTGTAATATTATCACTTTTATTCTTTTTTTTATTTTTTTGGGGCTCCCACATAAAACCCTTGGAAGCTGCAAACCTGAAAACCAATTCCTCTTTCCAGTGTGTTTCATCTAAAACATGAAAAAAACTGAAAAAATCTTCAGGCTTTTTTTTAAAAGCATGAGGAAAATTCAGTGACTGATCATCAGCTCTGCAAGACAACTTCTGCATCACTGCTGAGAATTTCCAATCACACAGCTGAAAACCTCACAGCAAAGCTCTGACCTGCAGCTTTACAGAGCAGATGGTTTGCTGCCAGGAGATGTTGAGGCTTCCTTCTCTGAGATGTAGGTCTGCTGTCACTCAAAGCAAGGAGATGAGCTGGAGCAGAGCATTTTTCCTGAGACAACTTCCCAAAAGGTCTCCCAGAGCTCCCTGTCACTCTCTCGCAGTCTTCAGCCTCTTGCTGGAGTGGGTGAACAAAAGTAGCAGATGAGAATATTGCAGCCATAAACTAGAAACCACTATTTTGTTCTTTACATACTGCCATTTTTTTTTTCCAGGAATAATTTGTTTACATTTACATTTAAATTATATTGAAAAATATCAAATAATATATTTCCTAAAGTTATTCTATTCTTCTCCCTTAGAAATAAGCAGTGATTGCACTACCAGCCAGCTTCCAAAGGATTGATACCAATAATGTAAGCAGCTGTATTTTTACATTTTGTTTAATAAAATTGCTTTTATGTAAAGGTCTGCTATTAAACATTTGATAGCTTCACACGACAAAAAAAAACGTCCCTGGTATGGAAAGGCAATTATAATTTGAAGAATTATTGCCATAAACTTTAATGTTTTTCAATTTCAATCTATTGTAATGCAAGAATTTCTTTAGAGCAGTCACATTCAATGTTCCATCGTAAAAAAAGAGTAATGGAATAAAAAATGCTGTACGACGGATGGAATTTTATGACAAAAAGGCAAAACCCCCTCAGATTTTTTCCCTGTAGTCATCTCTACCTTTAGTCTTATTAGTTGCCATGAAAAAATATCTCAAAAAGTGCCTGTAAGCTCAAATATATACCTGGTTGAATAACTTGTTGATAGGAGCTGAATATCTGAATATTCTTCATGCCTTGGCCTTGCAGCTGATCCATTTTGCCCCTGCTGTCTCTAGATTTGTGTTTTAGCTAAACTCTTTTGCTAGGCACCAGAGAGAACTATCACAGGAGGTGATTTACCCTTTTCCTCTCTTCTGGCATTAGATGCTCAGCTAAAAGCAGTTGTGTTTCACTCCTGGGTGACTGAGATCAGGGCAAGTCCTACTGTGGATAATTAATTTCTGTTTCTATTAATTTAATAGACAACAATGCCTTCAATGATCTTGACACCATTAGTATTGCTCAGGTCTTCCACAGCACTGAGATAGGGCAGTGGATCAATTAAATCAGTGTGAAAGTAGATTTAGATTGGTTTTGAGAAGAAATTCTGTGGGGGTGCTGAGGCCCTGGCACAGGGTGCCCAAAAAAGCTGTGGAAGGCACTTCCATGCCTGGAATTGTCCAAGGCCAGGTTGGATGGGGCTGGGAGCAGCCTGGGATAGTGGAAAGTCTGTGGCAGTGAGGTTGGAACTTTGTGATCTCTGTGGTGTCCCCAGCTCAAACCACTCCATGATTCCAGGATTTTATAAAAGAGGGAGTGAACCCCATGCAGTTGTGCCCTGGGAAAGCAAACAGGGTCTGGCTGCTCTATTCTGCTCAGAAGCTGCAAACCACTGACCCTGGAGGCACTGAGGGGCAAGGGGTGACTTGATGTGCACAAAATTCCACAGATTGTGCCAAGAGCTGAGGCACTACTCAAATCCAGCAGTTCCCCAGCGGTGCAGAATGACTCTGTGCTCACCTCCTGCACAGCACCCAGCCCTACAGCTTTAAAGCTTTGGTGCTAGGGGCTGACTTCAGGGTGTCACACCTCACCTGTTTTTGACCTGCTGACAAAAACAGCAGCTGGTGACCCCATCAAAACAACTGCTGGGCTAGAAATCACTATTTCAGACAGCCAAAGGGAGGACTGTTTACAAAAATCTATTACTGTCATTTAAAAGCTAAAATTGAATGATCAAGTGATCTTACATTCCACATCATCCCAGTGATGGATCACAGTCCAAAACCTGTGGCATTCACATGCTATGAAAAAAAATCCTTCGCCCAGGATTTTTCTCCTAGGAAGTTGAGAGGCCTCAGAGAAAAGGAAAACAATTCTTATCTAATTTGCTTCTCCTGTGTTGTGCTCATGTGGAATGTGTTTGGAGATTGTTTACCCACAGGTGATTGTTTCACTGGACTCTGGCGTGAGTTGTTTTCACTGTTTGGCCAACTGGGGCCAAGCTGTGTTGAGGCTCTGGAAAGAGTCACAAGTTTTCATTATTAGCTTTTCAGCATTAAGTGTCTTTTCTGTATTCTTTAGTATAGTATAGTATTCTTTGATATAATAAAGTGCAATAAAGTAATAAATTAACCTTCTGAGAACATGGAGTCAGATGCATCATTCCTGCCTTCGTCGGGGCATCCCTGCAAATACAATAAAACCTTCCAGTTATAGAGCTTCACTTTAACAACAGGCTAAAAAGAGGGAAGAAGTGACAAATTTGAAGAACTTCTCCAGACTCCAGTGATGATAAAACTTCTGATCTGCTGTAATTCATCAGAGCAGTTGAGCACATTCTTATGTTCAAGCTTGCAGGCTGGCACAGTGATTTCAGTGCATTTTATTAAATACACCCAGTTAAGTGCTTTGCTGGCTCCCAGCTTGACACAAATGCCTCTTGAAATGACTCTCAGGGTATTTCTGTAAAAGAAATCAGTGACTAAAGTCATATAAACTGGAGCCTTCAGGATGCCAAAATAAGATTTTGTGTGACCATGGACATTCTTCTCTTGGGAATTAATTTTCAAGTTAAAAAAGAAAAAAGTACCTTATTATAGTTAGAAAATCTTATTTTGAAATCAATATCACTGTCTGTTGAAATATAGGCAAATAAACCAAAAAATTTAAAAAATAAATTATTTAATTATTAACAACTCTTCAAATACAAGCCAAAGAGAAGAAATACTATTTTTGTCTTCAGCTGTGCTGAGTTTGATTGAGATATCCATTTTATTTACCTACAGATGAGTAAATAGTTTCAAAAGTCAATTTATCTGAAGATGATAAGTTATTCCAACTACTTGGTAAGAGGCAGGGAGAAAATTTGTATTAAAAATGTATAATAAATATTAAAAAATTCATGAGGCTTTATGTTGGTGCTGTAAAAAATTGTTTTAAATATTAAATTCCATTTCAAATATAAAATAAATGGAAGGGTTAATACAAAACAGAATTTGAAATGAAATATTTGATTTTGGGATGAAAAGCAATTTTGAGTTTATTTTAATTAACCTAGGGATATTTGTTGTAAGCAAGCCCTTTCCACTTTTCTCTGTCTCAAACACACACAAAAAAATCCTTTGGCTGTGTCCTGTGTTTTATTTTACCTCAGGAAAGCCTCGCTCTGAGGTCTGTAACTGAGCACAAAGCAGGAGAGCAGGTGCAAATGAGACAAAGAAATAGGAGACTGATTTGTCTAATAATCCTAAAAGATGTATTTTGGAGGTTAATGTAGGTAAAGTAGCCTCCAGAAAATCTCAGCACATTGATTATGCCACCTAAGAGCCCAATGGTGAATGAACCTGAGGGAATGCAGTAGAGATTAGTGATTTTTCTGCCTCTGTTGAAGAGGTGGGCTTTTGTTTAACCATCTTCTTTCCAATATTAAAAATCAGCATTTTCGTGAGGATTGGCCACAATGCTTGTGAGGTTTAAAAGGAATGGCAAACAAAACATAAGGGCAGTGATTATCCATTATTTTCAGATATATTTTCTAATACACTTTCCAGAGGGGAAGAGTGCACAGTGCAGGAGGGTTGGATTCTCACAGGGCTGTTTTCTGTCCCCAGGCCTGGGAGGAGATGATGAAATTGTACAGAGCTTTTCAGGTCACGCAGGAACTGAGCTTCTGATTCCTCTTTTCCAGATTGTGTGCTGCTGCTCATAACAGGTGCTGAGGTACTCAGCTGATGATTGGCAATGTCTTATTTCTCTGAATAAATAACAATAAAAATAAAATATTATTTTTATTATCGTTATATGTAAATAAATAATAACAATAAAATATTTCTCTAAATAAATCATTTCCTTTTTTGGAAAAGCAATGGAAGCTTCAACACTTTACTTTCAGACTTGCCTCTTTTTCCCAGATGTAAAATGTTAAACTTGGTAATTTGGAGTTTGGAGCTCCCTTGAATTCAGTAAAGCTGAATGAACTTAAGGTGAGTTCATGGATCTGATTTCCACATATGGCAGATTTGTAGGTCAAACAAGGTCACTCAGCTGGGAGGAACTTCATGACTGACACTCCAGTAATTTAATATCAATTACAGCAGTGATGAGTGTGGAAAGATTCATATGGAGAGATCTTGGCCAAGTCAGCTCAGGCAATGACATACAAGTGAGAAGCAATTCAGTCTGATCCCTGATTTTCATGGAACCAACAACCCATCACTGCAGATCACCTGGGACTACATGTGCCAGCACTCTGGAAAACTCAGCATGATTTCAGAAAGCATTATCTGACTGCATTCCAAACAATAATTGGAAGAGATTTGGCTGATGCTCGCTCAAAAATGGAGTTTTGGTTCCAAATTGTTTGTCTTTTGTCTCTAAGCAGAGTTATAAATTTTGGGTTTGAACACACAGAGTTATTTGTTGTTTTTGTTTTTTATTTGGGGGGACGGGGTTGGGTTTGGGTTTTGGGGTTTTGTTTTGTTTTGTTTTGTTTTGTTTTTCTAAAGAAATTGCATCTCTAACAAGGAAATTAGCTGAGAGTTTTTTGACTGGCTGGAGTCTCACAATAATTTTCACAAACACCTCTGATATTTTCAAATACTGAACTTTTGGCTTTGTATGAGACCTATGATTCTGACCTAGAGAGGATGTAAGGCCCAGGGTGGCAAGAACCCAGCAGTCTAGGTCAGCTCACTTTTATCAAAAGCTGTGGCTACCTTTCAGAGGTTGTTTGCCATGCCCCTTGTGTGGTGACCACCTGCAGGCTCTGAGCTGGGGGTCCTTGGCAGGCGAACCCCTTTGCATTTATTGTGCTAAACAGCATCAAGTTTTAGTTTTATTTTTTATTCTCCCTCTCTGCAGCTGACCTGCACAGTTGCATTTTAGCTGCTAGCAGCATACAGCACTATGTTTCAAGACGCTGGACTGAGTTTAGATAATGATTTTTAGGCCCAGACACAATTTTGGGAATACAGAATATAACACAGAGCATCAGCTAAGAATGAGAGCCTCCACTGCACTGACCGTCCAGCCTGCTGCCACAGCAGCTCTTAAATACTTTTCATTTAACTTAAAAATATTGCTGTTTATGTGGAACTCTTGGCAGCTTTAATCTGAAGTGCCAGACTCAGCCACAGCATTTTGTAGCATTTAGTGGAATTGAATGAAATTCAAATCAATAAAAACTGGCATGGTGTGATACATGTGGTGTTTAGTAAACAAAGCAGATGAGATTGACCTGACTGAAAGCTGTGATCAGCACAAACACACTGAATACAAAATGTGGTGTTGATTTGTGGCACAGCTGAGCTGTATGTGCATTTATCCAGCTACTCTGGGAAGATCTAATAGTTTTTTAATAGTGGTCCAGTCTCAGGTGAAAAGCCCAGTACCTTGTTTGTAAACTCTTCACATTTTGCCCCGTGTCTAAAATTTGAAAATAAAAATAGGATACACTGAGATCCTCTCAGACATTATTGCTTTGCTCAAAACTTGTTGGATTCCTTGCCCTGCTCTTGCCACTTATAAATTCCTTAAACAGAAAAACAGGGTAACAGAAATTCTTTAAAGCTAATAAATTGGAGATGGCTTTTACCTGTTTTGGGGTGGAAAAGCATTACAGAAAAATCATGTTAAGCAACTTTGTCAGATATGGATATTACAGAGAAAACTCCATCAGTTTATTTGGGTTTTCTCTCTCTCTTTCTTGTTAAAGTAACCAAAAATATGGAATGTAGCTACAGCAGGGAGCAAATCTTTGGCAGAAGAAATACAACACTTGGCTAATTAAATGTCTGTTTTATCTGGTATTAAATTCTAATTCTTGTCATTTAGGAAAAAAAACAGCTATGGAACAAGAAAAGAGAATGCAGCTCCAGCTTCTGGAGATTGGCAGCCTAACACACCTCATGCCTCTCAGAGTCCATGGGAGTGTTTATTTCCTATCCAGAGCTGGGACTAAAGGACTTCATGAAGTGTCTGAAAGAGGGAAAACATTATTTGATGTTTGATGGAAAGATAATGTCATTAAATTGGTTTTATAGGTGAGCACCTGTGACAGAGGAGCCACTTTTTATGAAGAAGTTCCTACATCAGGTCAGTGGAAAACAACTCCCTTTACTCCCAGCTATAAATCTCTCTGAATTATTCAAATTCTGCTAATAAATGCATTATTAACTAAAATACACCATCAGCTGATTCTCCAGGGCATTTGCTATGAAGTGCTGTTTTGGCCCAGATGTACTCACTAGGCCTGTGAGATTGCCACCTAATGTAAAGATAAAATTAAATGCTGCCATGAATTCTGAGCAATATATTCCAGACTGTCCTTAAAATAAGGTGGCTAAATATTAGCCCAGTTTGAACTTTTTACTACTGTGTTTTCTTCTGGATTTTTTTTCTTTCTTTCTGAAATCAGATTATCCTTCTTTACATGCCCTCTAAAGCTCTTGCTTAGGTAAATTTTTAACCTGCATACTGCTAATATAGGTAATGAATAGCATAGGAATAGAGCTTGTTTTCTTCCAAAGTTCCAGTAAAGTGATCAGGAGACAAACCCAAGTTAGGCTGATCCAAAATCAGGCTCAGATGACTTTGGGGGAGATCTAAGCAACGATTTTTAAAACATCTGTGATCTACCACCCCTAGAGGCTTTTAAACTGGATTTTCTGAGTGATTTTTTTTTTTTTTAATGTACAAGGACAAATGCCTTAATCTTGTAAAGAACAAATATCCCACAAATGGCTTTGGTATAGAAAGATTTCAAATCATTTACAAAGCCAGAGGTTTTGATTTAATTAAAGTGTACTTAACTATTCCAAGTGGAGACAATATATTTTTTTTATTATTAGGATATCTGCACTATAAAAAAATGGAGATACTTTATTCTTAGCAATGAAAATTATCTTTCAGCACACAGCTCTCCAGGCTCCAGTGTACACAGAAAATGAAGTTTAAATTATTATAATGTTGCCACAGTAAGATATTTAAGAATGGATAGTAAAATCTGAAATTTTTTAACAACTTAGGAGGAAAACTTCTGTCAATGTCTACTTAAATTTACAAAAATTTACATAAATTCAGGTGAAGGATGTCCGAGATAAAAACAGAGCAGGAGGGAGGATGGATAGCAAGGGATCTGATCTACCACTACTGTCAGTGAACAGCATTGTGACCATGGACATTTCTCCTTATTTTCTTTTTTATCCATTTTTGCCTGATTCAATAAATCCTTCGAGGACACTGACAGGTGGCAACATTTAGTCTTGTTCATCTATTTCCACACTAGCCATGATATTTTGGGGTTATCCAGAAAGGCAGCAGGGGATCATCCTGTTCAGCTGGGGAGATTTACAAGGAGCAGAGGCTTCTTGGCTGGATGTTATCTGGAAATCTGGATGTCTTCTGCAGGTTGTTTCTACTCAATTCCCTGAAACAGGAAAATGGATTTGTCACTAGTCAGGTCAGCAAAATGGGAGATTCATTAAAAGATAATGTGGCAGGATGGAGCTAACAGAAAACAAGGACAAAATTGATGTTGTAAGATATTATCTTATGAGACACAGGAGGCTTTTACAAAACACTCTGTGTTAAGATATTTTTCCACCACCTATTTTTGTCTCTGTGCTTTTGAAATCAAGCTCCATTAAGTTTTCATGAATTTTAGGACAAGTGCTGTGTTCTGCCAGGAGCTGTTACCTGGCAAATGGTGTGTAAAAAAAAAAAAAAAAAGTAGAAATCTGGAATCTGGACAGGGATAACTACTTACTACAGCATATCACAGTTTGTTAATTGATGAGAGGTTTTTAGTCCTCTATCCAGAGTAAGCTTATACCATATTTCCAACGCAAATCACTTTAAAAAAATTATTTGAAATCTTAAATTAAAGAGTCATTGAAAAATTTTCCCAATCATGGATAAACTGCTTCCTTCCCAGTCCTGCTGACTCTTATGGCACTGTTGTCTCTGGGCTCTTCATCTCTGTGACTGGTTTGGACCAGGACCAGATGTCTCTCTGGAAATTGCTAAACCAGCAAGAAGCCAACTAGGTAAAAAAGAGAAAATTACAAAAAAAAAAAAAAGTAATTAGACACAGTGCTTTTCTAGACTGGCTTTCTAACTAATGTACTATATTAAAAGTTTTTATCTAAATTAGCATGAATAAAATATCAAGCAAGGAAAAACAGATCGGATGATTTAATTTTCCAGTTTCTCAGGTGCCTATCCTTTCACTGTTTGAAAAATTATATTATTCTCTCCTCTCATGAGGAAGTTGCACAGACAAGGTCGCCTTTGTATAGGAAACCAACTCCAAGCCCTGTTGCCAATACACAAAACTCACTCTCCTCTGCCTAAAATTGATTCAGCTCATTAATTGCATTTGCGGGGTGCCCTGTGGCAGGAAGGAATGATGAATCTGACTCCATGTTCTCAAAAGGCTAATTTATTACTTTATGATACTATATTATATTAAAGAATACTAAACTAAACTATCTACAGAATACAGAAAGGATACTTACAGAAGGCTAAAAAGATAATAAGGAAAACTTGTGATTCTCTCCAGAGTCCTGACACAGCTTGGCCCTGATTGGCCAAAGAGTGAAAACAACTCACAGCAGAACCCAATGAAACAATCACCTGTGGGTAAACAATCTCCAAACACATTCTAAAGGAGCACAACACAGGAGAAGCAAATGAGGTAAGAATTGTTTTACTTTTTCTCTGAGGCTTCTCAGATTTCAGGAGAAAAATCCTGGGCAAAGGGATTTTTCCAGAAAATATGAATGTGGAGCTCATGCAGCTGGGACAGTTCTGCACTAAGAGGAGACAAAGAATGACTTACACCCTGAACAAAAATAACAAAACAAAGAAAAACAACAACAACAAAAAAAGCCAGGTTATTTTGCTGAAAGGAAGGATGAATCCTCTGCATGATCCAGTGAACACCTCCTTGAACTGCACAGGAAGGAGGACCTGAGAACAGAGCAGGGAATACAGTTTGGTCATTCTGGTGGATGTTAGCTATGACTGCATCTTCCCACTGCTGAGAGACAAACCCGGCAGCTCCCTGGCTGGGCTGTGACCTGTTCCCATTTTTTCTCTCTAATCTATGATGGTTTTGTTGCTATAAAGGGCTTTATATGTTTTTCTCATGCCACTGGCTCTCTTTCAACAGCTTCTTCAAACACCCTGCACTCTTCTGTACAAACTGCCACACTGACATCCTTCTTTACATGAACATCAACTCTGCAGCTGCTGGTATCAGAAAGGGAAAAATAAGTCAAAAAACTCCCAAAGATAGGAAGTTCCCTTCATCCCCTTCCTGCTGTGTGAAATGTGATTCTCTTCCACTCTTCTGATGCTCACACAGGGAATCACTCACAAGATTTGCAAAAGGTTGTATGTATAGAAGGAAAAAATACTTCAATAACTATGAGGCACTTTCTGTGGTAAAAATAGGCACAAGTGATACAGGAACTGTTTGTTCAAACAACACAGGGCATGTTTCTTTGGAGTGAAAATAATTAATCATTGGAACACTTCACTTGAATCCTCCAGCAATGGTCTTTACTAAGCTTCAAATTGAAAAACTATAGAGGAAAATGTGGAAACGTAGGTATATGAAATGCAAATCAGAGCATGGATTGGAAAGAGAAATTGTTCAGTGAAGAATTACACTTGCAAAGTCTTGATCTTCTGGGGTGTTTTTGTCCCAAACTGCTGTATTCAGCTTGTGCTCTATGGAGCTGTGGAGCATTAGCTAAGAATTAGCAGCAGGCAAATAAGAAAAATATGTTATTTGTAGTCTTAAACTTGCTACAAGGGGAGTTTTCTGTGCTGAAAAATACACAGGGAGTGTGCAAATCCCTGTGACTGGAAAACACTGGACACACAGGCAGGAAATGCCTCCTTTTGCCATTTCAGTTGTTTTCTGAATAATTCCATCTATTGAAAAAAACCACAAACCAACAAATACACGAAATATGAATCTCAGCCTCCATTCAAAGCAGAGACCTATCCCTTAGCTGCAGCAGAAAGATTGAAAATATCAACAGAGTGGAATCCAGAAATTAAGGGGCAGATGGTATTTTCACTTTCCACCTTAAGTCCTTTGAGTCCACTAACCCAAGTTGGTTACCATTAATCCATTTTCCAGCACTAAACAAAGAGGTTTTCCGTCCAGCCAGTAACATGCACATATTTTATAATTTTTATTACTATATCACAGTCAGATTTAGTGGAGCAGCCAACTGCATCATTTGATATGTAACACCTCGTTGTAGTCTATTTCTGCAGGAAGCCTCTCCCCTTCTTTCTCCCCAGTAGCAAAAAAGATCACAGAAGTTTGATTTCCCCTCTTCTTCCTCTTCCCCCCACTTTATATCCTGAGCATGATGCCATGAGGTCTGGACTATCCCTTTGGTCACTTGGGGTCACTGTCCTGGCTGTGTCTCCTCCCAGGCACCCCCAGCCCTTCCCAGCCTGGCTGCAGGAAAAGCAGAAAAGGCCCTGGCTCTGTGTGATCCTGCTCAGCAACAACAAAACCACCTCTGTGTCATCAACCCTGTGCTCAGCACAAACCCAAAACACAGCCCCACACCAGATTAACTCTACCCCAGTCAAAACTAGCACATGCAGTGAGACAGGTTGGTGGTTGATTTTATTGCCTTATTTTTTTTTTTCTTTCCCCATCTCATAGTTTTTCACAGGGATGAGAAAGGAACTCACTGTGCATCTATACACAAACACAGCCAAATGTTTTGGTTCTTCTCCCAGAATTGAATCCCCAGCACTGCTGTGAAGCAGCTGGGAGCTGGGAGGGCAATCCTGGTGCTGGTGTGGCAGAAGGCAAAGTAGCCCAGCTTGGGGTCTCAGATTCCTGGAGCTGCCATGAGTAACTCACAATCCAGGGCAGGTTTTTGCCTGCTGAGGGGCTCATTATTGCAGTCACCTTTTCTGTCCTACAAATCTTCAGCTCTGCTCTTGCTCTTGTACTTCTCTCTGCTTTAACTCACTCCTGTCTTAATCTCCCTCTTTGTCCCCCAAGGTTTTTTACATTTTTTTCTGCTTTATTTTCTTTTTGTCCTTAAAGCCTTCTGCAGAAAAAAAAAAAGGCAATTTACACTGAAAATAGGTGTTCCATAATTCTATAGGATAGGATGTAGCTTGGCACAGGCACTGGGAGGGTCAAGGATTGTGGGTGAATTTCTTCTACTTAACTGCAGTTTAAGCTCTCACTGCGTTTGTGTTCAGAGCTGGTAAAACTGGGGAAGGAAAACCTCCCATCTCCAGTCAAATAAAGTGATAGATGACAGAGATAATGAAATGAAAGTATCAAAATTCAGTTATGTCCATTTGTATATTTTAACATAAACATAGACTGGCGCACATGCTGTTTTGCAATCTTTATAATACATCAAATGTCTTACAATAAAAATTTAAGAAAAATTATCTCATTCTGCCACAACCTAGGATGCTTATGTTACTTGTAAATTTTGCCTGAGTTTCAAATGCAGCTACTATCTAATTTCTCTTTTCTTGCCAACTTTTGAAAGTGCTTGTTGCTGCACAGATGTGGAAAGCTAACTCAGTATGAACATATGTGGCAATATATTTCCACATCATCACTATCTCAGTGTCACAGTCCTAAATACACAGCTGTGACAACCCACACACCCTCAGCCCAGAGATGCTGAGGACCATGGCTGGAGAAAGTGGAATGGGAAGAGATGAATGGGACAGGAACGACCCCTGTGACCTCACACCTCACATACACAATCTTTTAATTATCTTTTGTAGAGAAAGAGGAAAAAAAAAGGCAGAGAGTTTGAGGATGCGAACATCCAGAACCTTTGTTTTCATTGCTGTATTGCAGCTGGCACTCCAGATGCAAACCTTCTGTTTTCAAGCTCATATTTGAGATGGCCAACATGCCATCCAGAAAGACAGTGCTCCTATGCCTTGCAATAAGGAAAAAAAAAGAGATATAAGGAAAGTAAAAAGTTAAAATCCAAGTCTAGCAGCTAAAAAAGCCACAGCTTTTCACCTAAAAGTAAAAAGCTTTTCAAAGCCAGAAAGAGGTCTGGCATGACAGACCTCTGGTTTTACAATCTAAATAGAAATAAGAGATAGGAAAAAACCTTTTCCAGCCTCCCAAGCTGTTGCATCTCCATTTTGTATTTTCTCTGACCTTGACAACTTGAGTTAGGTTTTGTTCAGCTCACCTTTTTGTTTTGGCTTTTGCACACTGGTCTGTACATGTCCCCATATGTGTCTGGTGCATCTGATAAGCCTTTTATCTCAAATCCTTTCATTATCACCATTCTACTGCTCTCTGTGATTAGGTATTCAGAAATTGATTCCCACTTTTGTCCTGCCCATTGCACAAAGATCCATTTCCAGCCTTTTCAGTTTGCAGTTATGTATGTTCATGATTTTTCCATGGGGGAAAATGCTGGGAAGAAACCACCTTTTCTTTCCGTTGTCCCTGATCAAAACCTTTGAGATTTTCTTTTGTCCTGATAGTTCTGAAAAATCTTGGTGGAGGTTCTGATGTATGAGAAGTCCTGCCTCCCTTGCAGAACAATAAACCACAAATATTTCCCTGTACTTCCCAATCTGTGTCACAGCCATTTATTTCCTCCAGTCTCCCATAGAGATTAGAATCTGCTTTAGATCCACATTTTTAAAGTTTTTAAAGTCAGGTCCTGACTTGTGTGAAAGGTCATAAGTGTCAGCACAGAAATTATGAGGATGGATAAAAAGGTGTTGCTATCTCACTCTCAGAGAGAGTTAAATCAGGAAGACAGCAAGTAACACATCAGCGGCAGAGCTGCAACTTAGCCTCCATCTTCTGAATCCCAAAATGGGCTTTCTGTATGAAAACAGCCTTTCTTGCTTACTAAATATGCATTGGAGCTGTGCATTACCTCTCTCTGTGTTATGCAGTGTGTGATTAGTGATGCTGTGGGACTTCCACTGCCATTCCTTTCCGTCAGTGCAGAGGTCTTTCTGTTTAACCCATTGCCCATGCTGCCTTTAAGCAAATGGTATTGTTCTGCCACTTTTCAGAGTCCTACATTTATCATTCCAGGAGTCAAAGGCAAAAATAAACAACTTACTCCTTTAATCAATATGATGGCCAATTTCATTTATCCCACAGTCCCCTTCACTCTCCCTGCTCTCAGAAATGCTGAACTTCTAGGGATTTTCTACCCATTTAGCTCTTCACTTGCCAGTGCCCTCACTTCTTTGCTTGTAACAGAGACAGATGTGCGTTGACTTCTGTAAAGCTGCTCAAATTTAGGTGTATGGTCTTATTTATCTGTTTATTTTATTAAATTCAGAGCTATTGAAGTGTCAATATGAGCAATGCCAGCATCTGACATTGGCTGTCTTGGTCTTACAGTATTTTAGAAAACTATAGGTAAGTGGTAAACTTTAATATTTCCAATTTGCCTGTAAGCTAAGTTTATCTGAAGAAGTTTGGATTTTAATTTATTATTATTATTATTATTATTATTATTGTTAATAGGCATACTACAGACCTGCAATCATAGCAAGCATTTTTTAATAGGAAAAAACTTTTCTGACTGTCAGCGATGAACTGTGCCTGCTCTGTGTTATTGTTATTATTAAGACTTGCTTAAGATTTATAACATCTGTGAATGGATGAATTTTTTTATATCTTTTTAATAACAGGATAGATTAGGCAAAAAACAGTCAGCCAGCACTTCTTGCTGTACCTGTTTAGTCAGTTCTGTGTGCTCTGAGACCTCACCACTTGATTTTATCTCTGGCAGTACCTATGCCCCATGGAGACTAACACACACACACACAGAGAATCATACCACTGATTAAGGGGTCTGAAAACACATTTAGATATCTACCTTCCAGGGCAGAATTTTATGGAGAACAACATGTTCTTTGCAAGCTGTGTTTCAATGCCCAGGATGTCACATCCCACCGGCACTCAGCTGGTGCAAACTGGAAGGGTCCATTAAGTTCCCCATGGGGAGTTAAGCATTACCAAAGTGTGAGCTCTCAGAAATGATGCAGCTCAGGAGGGCTGTCCATGTGAGAGTGAAAAGTGCACTTTTTTTGGTAATAGCAGGGGTGCTGGCAATTCAGCACTGTCAATTTTAAACTTGGATGGTGGTTTCCTGCCTAGTCTGTCTGCCCCAGTTATAACAGATTAAAATCATCCTCAGATTGCTTGCTACCAAACTGACATGACCATTTTATAGACATTCATATGTGCCTGTTCTTTCTGAAGGGGTTGCTGCTACCTGTGGTGATGCAGAACATTTCCCTCTGGAGTTTGAAATCAGCTGTAAACACTGTAGCTGAGTGCATGCACAAACCCTCATAAATTAACATTATTGCACTTGGTGTAGCTCACTAGTAATGAATAGGTGGGCTCCCACACCACACACTCACGTGGGGCATAAAACAGCTGTAAAGGGAAACTTTGTTGAGCAATTCAGGTACAAATATCTACATCCATCTAATATAAAGTGATAAGACTCCCACAGCAGATATCTAGAAGTTTGGCATTTAAGTTGCATTAAATGCAAAATTTCTGCACTGATCTTAATGCTGCATCAAGTGAGGGTAAACAAAATAGATCAACTGGTGCTTTGATTAACTTTTTTTTTTAATATTTCATCAATCCCATACCAGCTGAGGCTGCTAAATTCTATTGCAAAGTTTGTCCAGTAGATATTCTATGCAATCTTTTCATTGTTTGGATTTCTGGGATCAATAACACCTATGAAAGGTAATATATTCCACTGCTCTCTTTAAAGTTCCAGTTCTTACTCTATAGCAAATAATCCTAGCTATTTCTTAAGGTATGTTATTTTTATAATTTAAAACTGGGCAGTACAACAGAAAAATCTTTCTTGTGGAGATTCACCCGCAAAAAAATTTGCCAAAATAATATAAGTAATTAATCATACAAATAAATCAAAAATTTCTGTTGAAGAAACTGAGTGACAAAACTGAGTGGCAGTCATTCTTCTTTCACATAAGGCAATGCTTTGCTAGTCTTCGTTCAAGGTTGATGATATCTGCCTTAAACACAGAGGGATACAGATAATTTCCATGGGTTATGAATTGAATATGGGTAATTTTTAACTAATCCATGAGACCACTGAGGTGGCTTTAAGGAAAATGAGATTAATTTAGCAGCGGCGGTAGTCCTGAATACAACAGATGCCCACACTGTTCACTTCCTCAGCCACAGTCCAGACCAGGGGGCAGAGAGAACCTTCAGCAAACTTGCAGATTATGCTAAATTATGGGAAGAGGCTGAGATACCAAATTGTAGAGTTTCAGACCAACTGAGTTTCTTAGTCTGGAGCACTAATAGTCAGGAGGCAATTTGCAAAGCCCACAAAGGAGAAACCTAAATTTTTCATGTGAGCTGGGAGATGCTCCAAAATCTTGCACAGAGCTCTGCAAACCCTGGGAATTCCCTGCTGGAAAGGGCCTGAGAATTGCTGTGGATGGAGTAGGAACCAAAGATACACTCTCACAGAATCACAGAATCACAAGGTTGGAAGTGACCTTCAAGGTCATTGAGTCCAACCTGTTCCCTGACACCCCAACTAAACCCTGTGCCACATCCAGTCTGTTTCTAAACACATCCAGGGGTGGTGACTCCACCACCTCCCCGGGCACACCATTCCAGAACTTTATCACCCTTTCAGTGAAAAATTTTCTCCTAATATCCAACCTATATTTCCTTTGAAATATAGGTTAACCTATTTTTTGGTTAATAATTTCCTAATACCTAATCTATTTTTCCCTCTCGAGTTAAAGCATTCGTGAGGTTCAGGTCATTCCATGCAGCACACAAAGAGGTTGTTCATCAAGACTGAAATCTCCACCTTCAGACTTTTAGACTTGGCTAGGTAAGATTACCTATGGCTCATGGCTGCCCACAGTCCTCCTTTGATTCAAAGGTTGATGGTTTCTAGAGGTTCTTTCCAAACAATATATAAATAATTCTCTGTCTTCCACAGGCTCTGCAGCTCTGAGTTGAAGACAGAATATTTCTCAATTAATGCAAGTCCCCAGACCTGCACATTTCAGGTCTGTGCACCAACCTCAGCTCATGTGCTGGGAGCAGAACAAGGCTGCCCTCATTGAAGCAGAAGTATTAGCTCAGGAACAGCATTGTGCTGACATGACTGCCGAGTTTCTACATCAAGAGCTGTTTTTTTGCAGTTAAATTGAGTGTCTCTGCAGAGCACTGTTGGAAGAAGGCTTTAAAACAAGTAACAGGCATTTCAGTCCACACTGAAAACAGCAATTCCAGTACACAAAGTCTGTAATGTACTATACTAGCTTTTGTAAAAGAAACTAGAATTTTGAGGCAGGAGCAAATTTTATGCAACTTTAAATTAATTTTGGACATCACTGATATAAATTTCATTGCAGAGATATTAACTGCTTTATTGTTGAATATAATAAGGCGTTTGAACTGGTATTTTGGTTTGTATCAGCACTGGAGGTTTATATCAGCATTTTTCTTTGAGAGCCTAAGTATTGTCTTCAAAACAAAATTAATCACAGAATCACTAGGACTGGAAAAGACCTCCAGTCTTTTTTCAACCAATCCCTGCCTTGCTGGCCAGACCAGACCTCTGGTTTTTCCCTGGACACTTCCAGGGATAGTGACCCCACCACCTCCCTGGGCCACCCATTACAATGCCTGACCACCCCTCTCATGAAGAAATTCTTCCTGATGTCCATGAAACACTGGCACAGGTTGCCCAGAGAAGCTGTGGCTGCCCCACCCCTGGAAGTGTTCAAGGTCAGTTTGGGCAGGGTTCTGAACAACCTGGTCTAGGGGAAGGTGGCCCTGCCCATAGCAGGGGGGTGAAACAAGATGGTCTTTAAGGTCCCTTCCAACCCCAACCGTTCTGTGATTCTGTAACTGTGATTTCCAGCCAACCTTTTATACTTCCTTTATTTCAAGTAAATAAGTCAAGACTTACTAAGGTTCATATGCTAATTTGTGAAGGGAAATCTGTTCCTCCCAGTCATTCAGCCATTGTCATACTGCCTATTTGATGCTCCAGAGTCACAGGGTTTGGGTTGGCTGCACATTAATCACTGTGGAGCACAGTTTCCAAGTTCTGATCTTGCCATAAGGAAGACATGCAACTTCTGTTGCTGCCCCCAAGGACTATTACAATATCCAGCAAGATGCCATGGATAAATAATGTGTTTTGCACCACATATGTTAAATTCAACATTATCCTCAGAGGAACTTCATGAATACATAGTTTATAAAGTTGTTAGAGGCATAGCCTCTCTAAATCTTTCTTTAAGACACGAAATCTTCCTGACTGACTGAGTGTGGAAACTACTTACAGCGAACTCAACTGTTTAGCCATGATCCTCTGGATGAGTTCTCAGTTTTCAGTATAACAAAGGTTTTGAGCACGTGAATGCTTCCTTAGCTTCAAAGTAATTACTCTTACTTTTCAAGTTATGCACAAAAGCTTAAATTTTTTTGTCATTCACAGTTCATCTCCGAAAGAGTAACCATTGTACTGTGCCTCACCTGTGAGACAGTTCTCACAGAAAGTAGAATAAGGTATCACTTCTTTCTCCAATTTGCTTGAGCAGATAGTGGAAATGCTAAGTATATGGTTAACTGCTGTAGCATAATATAAAGACTTGAGAATGCTTCAGTTTAGGACAGAACTCAGCACAAATTTGCTTTCTGTAAGCCATCTGTAATTCTGTAATTGGTTCCTATCGACCCCTCAGAATGTGTTTTCACACTCCTCTAAGACTTACATTTTAGTCAGTGGCCATGCTGACACCATTCTACTGCAATAAGCCACAAGCAGGTCCCAGAGGACAGATCCTTACAGAGATCCTTATGGCACCACACAGCAGTCTGATACAGTTCCAGGAGTGCACTGAGGTCATTCACACACCTCTCAGAAAACGCGTCTGAGTAGTGCTGGCTGTCCCCTTACCACACTCCAGCTTCCTCCTGAAGGATGAATCTCTCAGAAATATCTCACATGAGACTCAACCCTTTTCATTTGCTCAATTGCTCTACCCACACACATCACCCAGCTCTCTTGAAGAGCCACGGAACCTCATGACAAAATTCTACAAGGGTGAGACTGATCACGGACGTGTTTACAGCCAGGATGGAGCTCTGCATCAGCTCCCAGAGAGAGCTGTCTGGAAAATTCAGTACAACAACAAACTGCAGAAGCTTTGCTCCTTCCCTGACAGCTGTTTATTGAGTTTATTATCGAATGTTCCCTAGGGAGGAGCTCCATGAGCCAACGGTCTTGGCTGAATAGAGGCTCTGTTTGCCAAAGAACTCTGATTTGGCTGGCAAGCAGAAAAGTCAAAGCCAAAATAGGCACCTGGTCAATGTTGGTTGATAAACAGGATCACAAGTCTCCTGAAGTTAGTGTAAGAAGTGAGAAGTAAGATGAAACTAAATTTCCTCCGTGTGGCATAGCAGGGCATTCAGATGGAAAATTTCATCTACCCCCAAAATTTTGTCCAGCAGGCTCTGCTGTACTTAGACCAACTGATGACATGGCTTGTATGCTCATATGTGTTAATTAACATTCACATGGATGAAAGGTCTGACCACCCCAGAGATCTCTGAAGGAATTCCTGCTGCAAAATTGGCCCTTATACATAGATAAAAAACTTGTAAATAATCCATATCAAGTATTCCTGTAGATGCAGGAGGCCTTTAGAACATCACTAACCACTTCCACATGTGACATATCCTGGACGACTACAACTTTTACTTTTGAATCTAAGAGGATAATAAGATTTTTCCAAGTAAAAATCTCACCTCAAGATTTCAGAAAACATTGTATACACACAGCTGTGTATGTATTTGCTTTGACACACCAGAGACCACAATCCTAAATTTGTCCAGGCTTCTTTTTATTCATTTCAATGGATTTCTAATTTCATGTGGCTTAGTCTGGCAGGACTTAAAACTGTTACCTTTGATGGTTGGCCTTTAAAATCAATTTTTATATTGTAGTCCATATGAAGCCAGCACTGTCCGTGGTACATAAATTGCCAACAAAGAGGTGAATCAATCTAAATAGTCCCTTTGGGACTAATGCTAATCAAGATCAATGAGTTAGAGAGAATTCCATACAAATATTTGCAAGAGGTTTGTGTACAGCCATCAATTGGAAAGGACCTGGAATTGGTTGAATTCATAACATTTATTAGAATGATTGCCACACACATTCACAAAAAAGAATAAATTTGTCAGAAATGTTGGGGAAAGACACCACTGACTGGATAGTGGAAGATCTTGCTTATTAAATTGAAAATAAAAAAGTCTAATATTCAGTGTTTTAAGACATGTATCTTGCCTTGACTATGAACTGCAGTCATTACTGGAAAAATTAGTGAAACACTGGACAAATGCTAACTAATACAACTAATTATGTATTTCCTCAGGAGGAAGAAAGGATGCTGAAGGAATGCTTTTGGGGTGAAGAGCCAGCTGGGGTAGTTCAAAGTTGTTAAAGAACATGAGATTTTAAAAAATCTTGCACAATGGGCAGATGAAGCAAAAACTGGTTTACAACAATTTTACAAATGGACTCCCTGAAATGATGTAGGTTCATCTTTTGTCTAAGAAATGTAGACAAATTAATAAGGGAAAGCATGTACTGCACCAGAAAAATAATGGTAAAATCTGAAATGAGATAAAAGCATAATGTGAGATTTACCAAAGTGACTGCTTGTCACTTCTGCAATTTGTCATCTTCCTGTTTCAGCTTCATTTCATAAGAGAAAAGGCCATTTAATGATTCAAAAAGGGGAAAGAATTGATTGCAGAACTGCTTTATACATACGACCTCAATTTGCAGGGCTGGAATAAGGTAGAGGTTGATTCTTCAAATTACTGTCTGAATATTTTTGAATATTTTAGAGCAAGAACATGTCACGAGGATGGGGAGGAAGGTAACAGTGTATGAGATAATGCACACAGTTGGGCTTCATGTGTTTATTGTAAGGCTGGAGGCAAAAATACTGAGTGCAAACAATGAGGCTGAGAAATATAAGGGCGTAATTTAAATTGCTATAAATATAATTGCAGAAAAGAAAAAGATAAAACTCAACTGACTAGGTCTTGGATCCAATTATAAAATGAGCAGTATATGCCTTCTGAGAGTCATTTTTAGGTGAATGTAAGCAACAGATACATGAGCAGAAGAGATTAGGTAAAAATTGTTTGGAATAATGTGTCTTTGGGAAAGAACTGGTTGATTGTGTTTAAAATTTTCTTAAGCAAGAAAAAGAAAATAACTAACTTTATGTGAACTATTAAAGAACAGCAGAAAATTGAAAATGTTAACTTTATATTGCTAAACTTGAGATATTTACAAGTATAACTTCATTTAATCTTGTTGTAGTCAGTCCATTTACAGCCAGTGGAAGAAGTGGACTTTTCTAGGACACAATTCCTTTCATCCTAATGAAGACATCCAAATTAGGCCAGATGAATTACACTCGAGCAGTGACTATGCCATCCCAATGAGTGCAAAGAACATTTAAGTGCCTGCCTCATATGTAGAGCTCTACAATTGTAGGCATTTCCAGTCGTGTGATATGAATCTCATCCCAAGACCTTATTTAGGGTGGCACAGGAGGGCACCAGTAGAGCAAAAAGCATTGGGTAAGAAAGGATTCTTAAAGTTAGATAGCCAGACCCAGATTCAAGAATTGGTAGAAAATTGTCAGATAACAACATCAAACATCACCAAGTCAGAGGAGTTTCTCCCTAAGATATGGACCTCAAGCAGAAAAGAAATATTAACAGTGTCAAAAACTTTCATGGGGAAAAAGGGGAGGCTTTTTCAGCCCTTCTTTCAATTTCTTACAAAGGGTGTGTTAGATTATGTATATAGTAAATATAAAAAATAAAGGGGAAAAGTTTGCTTCATCAAAACCTTTTCACATTGGTAGAAATGTTCATTTGACTATTTTTATTGAGACTTGCAAAATATATCAGTGTCATCAACAGAAGCTGAGGAATAGCTTGGTAATTAGAAACAAGAACAAAAGACCTTTTTTTTTTGTATTTTGGGACTTAATGACATCTACCATGGCAAAACTATTTAAGATGGGATTGGATCTATGTTGTACTTTTTTTTTTTTCCTCAATATCCTTCCCATAGGAAGGAAAGAGATAAATGCAGCATCAGTAGGTGAGTCACAGCTTCCTAATCAATATTTTGGTTTCCATGTATGCGTAATCTTTCTGTTTCACTCTCTTCTCCCAAGATGTAAAAGTAACCCCTTAGGAGAGACAAGCAGCCACCATATCACAAAGAAATCTGGGAAAAGAGTGTGTAACTGCCAGATTCGTGCAGTCACACTTGATTTATATTATTATTTTGTGAAAAAAAAACAGAGATGTACTTAAAATCTTTATAAATGGGAAAGTTTTCTTGTGTTTGGATTTCATTAGGCATTTGATGCAAACCAGATTTGCAGCAGAAAATGAATACAGCAGGACTTAACACCTTGAAAATTGAAGTGTAGGAAACAAATCAATGGATGCCTGTGGAGTGGTCTTCCTCTGGCAATGAGAACAATTCAGTGCTGCAATAAATTAGACCAGATTATTTCTGTGAATAGAACTTTATTGCAAATGTCTTCTCTTGTTTTGTTAGTAAATAGCTTACAATTGGTTGTGATACCCTACAACTATGTTGTGTTTATTATTCATAAGAATTTGCCAAACAGATGCACTTTTAAGTAATTTTCAAGCTCTGAATCACTTGGTAGCTGCTTCTCAGAAGCTGTACTACAAAAATAGTCTATCACATACCTAATCTGGGATTAATGGAATTTATTGTACACTGGACTTGGGGTCAAGCCATATTCACAAGTCTGTGTGCATTTTATTATGGTGGTTGCTTACATATTTTTCTGAGACTTGATTAGGTGACAAATATAAAATAAAAAAAAAGGAAAGAGAAGGAGAAACGTATAAAAAACCAATAAAACTTGTTTTTTAAAATTAAAAAGAAGTGTTGGATTTCATAACCTCTCAGGATTCAAGAACCTTTTTGAAAGTGGAAAGCACATGTTCAGATACAGATAAATAACTAACACTTCATTAATCAGGCAGATTGGATGTTGTCCTCTTTCCTGCAATGAATTCAGCAACCATGGGAAACAAGAGCCATGTTTGGCTTTGGTCTGGGAAAGCACAAGATAGGTAAATTTAAAAAAGCGCTGCTTCAAAAATAAAATGTGCACAAGGAAACAGACACAAGATACAAGCACAGAAAAAGGAGTGAGGACACGTTCTATAAATTTATTTTGATTTACTACCTTTATTTTGAGGATAAGGTAGGTTTTGTAATGGAGCAATAAATTACATGGTCAGCCAGGAATGAGTGTGGAAGCCGTGGAATCCAACCTTGACGACAGACCACCAGGTGTTCCTTGAAAAGCAGTATCTTGGCAGGTTTAGCTCTCCCTAGTTCAAAAACTTGCTTTTTCCTCTGTGAATATATTTGCGAAGCTTTGGTTTCTTGGTGCAGGTTCATTTCTAGTTTATTTCAGTAAATGAGGACTGCCCAAGTTGCAGTGAAGGTGGTGGTGAGGATGGCCATACCAGGTGTTAGAAAATGCAGATGTAACTGCAGAAACAGTACTCTATGCTGTCTTTGGGATGATTTCATTGCTCCTGAAGCCACAGTCTGCTCTCCATTTGTCCAGCCTGCACATTTTTAGGTGTTCAGCTTTCCACCTGTCTGCTTCCCACAGCTCCTGTCCCTGGGACAGGGAAAACCAATGCACATGACCCTAAGCAGGCTTTAAAAACTTACACAAAGTTCTTGCTTTCATTGCTTTCATTCTGCTGATTCACCAGGCTGAAGCAATTCTGTTTTTTCTCATTATTCCAGCCCTTATGTTAACTACTAAATAATTTTTGATCAATTCCAAATTATTTTATTACTATGCCCCAAAGAATTATGACTATTCATTCCTTCATCTCTCCAAAGGCAACACAAGCTCCAAGTAGCTCAGTAGATCACAACAAAGGTTTTTGTGGTACGGGATGGTTAAACAATAAAAACTTGTGCTTATGAAACTGTCATTACTTTTTTCCTCAAAGAAATGATTCAATGATTCAAAATGCATGGATGGATGGGCCCTCTGATTATATTGTCTTCATCAAATCCCCCCCGAAGCAAGAAAACAAAAGCTAATGGATCATATAAAATGAAACAGTAAAGTCACATAAATGCAAGCAACATTTCTTTCCCTTTTAAGCCATTAATGCTGAATACCATAATGTATCAGTTCATATTTTTCCTTCACTACATTCAGAATCAAATCCCCTCACTTGCCCTGAATGAGGTAAAGTTGCTTTGCTTTTCAGGATGCTCATGGATTATCAAATGATCTATAGAAGGTAAAGTCAGTTAGAATAAAAAATATATATTGAGTTATAAATCCGGTATTTTGACCTAAATAGTGTGAATATTTTTATAAGCAAAAAGAATTTAAAAGCTGTACATTTGTACAAAAAGGATTTCAGAGCATAGTAGTACATATAAATTATTTTATATTTTCTTGAAGCAGTAAGATAAATACAGTATACGTCTATGGATAGAATCTCCAAATGTTAATGTTAATACTTTTTTAAAAAGTGATTCCAGAAAAAGTGGGAGAAAAAAAGTAGTGCACTGTGGTTTTCATATCAGGTTGCATTTTGTGCATGACATACGTTTATGCCTGTGCATGCATGTTAATGTGGCACTATGTAGTACAAGAGCTTTGGTGAACATTCTCTCTTGAATTATTATATCCCTGTTTTTAAATCCATTGAAAATCAATCTCTAAATTTTGTTTACAAGCTGTAGATCAACTTGTAAATAAATATCTCCTATTTCAGACTTTTCAGGAGATTGTGTCACTGCTGTAACCATAAGCCAAGGCTGATCTTCAGATATTATTTTTTTAAGGTTGTTCTTTTTAGTCCTTCTCACATTTTGTTAGCACAAAAGCCATGCTCTGGAACTGATTTTATTGTAAGAGGGAGGCCATTTATGGGACAGCTGAAGTGTGATTCACTGGACAAAATACAGACAAGATCATACCCAGCCTTCACCAGGCAACCCCTTGGATACTTCATACTCTTTTCAGCAAACTGGATGCTTTTAGATAGTTTGAGCATCTAAATCATAAGATATAAGTTTTCTAAACAAGAATCTTCCACAGGACACCTTCCACTGACCCAGGTTGCCCCAGGCCCCATCCAGCCTGGCCTTGGACACTGCCAGGGATGCAGGGGCAGCCCCAGCTGCTCTGGGCACCCTGTGCCAGGTCCTCCTCACCCTCACAGGGAACAATTTTTTTCCCAAGATAAAATCTAAGTCTGTCCTCTTGTTTAAAGCCATTCACCCTTGGTGCTGTCAGTCCATCCCTTGTCCCAAGTCCCTCTCCATCTCTCCTGGAGCCCTTCAGGCATTGGAAGAGGCTCTTCATTCTCTCTGGAGCCTTCTCCTCTCCAGGCTGAGCACCAGCAGCTGTCTCAGCCTGCCAGCCCCTCTGTGCCATGGAAATGTGCATTTGAGTCCTGGAAGAATATAGACAATTTGATGCTGGACCAGGATAAAAGCACACACAGACAGGAGAGGATTATTATTGGTTCTCTTTCTTCCATCTGCATGAAAACATGTGATGAACAATGAACATTTCTAAAGACTTCTTGTCACCTTAGGGAAATTATTTGCTTATTTTGGGTCTAAAGTCATGTACAGAAACAGCTATCAGCTTTTTCCATTGGGTGCATTTCTATTGTATGTCTTTAGTGCAGGACTGGTCTTTGTTATGTGTTTAGTGCCATTTCCTAAACAATTCTCTCCTGACTGTGAATCTAGAGAGAAGGAAAAAAAAAACCAAAATAATGCAAATCAATAGGTTGGGGTGGTTTTTTACTCACGACTGTCAGTGGTAGATCCATTCTGCACATTTTAAACTTGTTCAGCGATTCCAGTTTCAGTGCTCAGATGTTATATCAGTGTTCTCAGACATTGCTGCAGTGCAGAAATAAGTCACAGTCAGCTGAATGACTGTGAGGGAGAATATTACATGAAATAATTCCAAAGGAGAATGTTAAACTTTGCATTTTCAGATGCAAGCAAAGTGATGGTTTGATGAAATGGTATCAGTAGCACAGGAACCTCCAAGGGCCCCTTCAGCAGCCACAAAAGGGGCTTTAAAAAGACTGCAGTAATTGCCTGCAAAGAGCTGTGTGATCATTAACTGTTAACCTGAAACTTCAGTCATGTTTTATTTTACCCATGAGTGCTTTTGTCTCTTTCAGAGGGAGCTCTGCTATATTGTAAATCTTCCCAGAAAAATCCCCTCAACCTTGCTGGTGCTGGGGTATGAAACTCCACCTGCTCTCTGGCCAAACATGGCCTGGCCAGTTGCTGGCACCAGCAGAAAATTGTGACATAAAATCATCACGTATGCAATGTAATTGGAAGGATTGCCAAGAATAATGCGGGGATTTTTTTTTGCTAAATCACGAGGAAAAATAAAATAATAAAAAAAACCAAAAAAACCCCAAACAAACAAAAAAAAAACCCAAACAAAAAAAACCCAAACCAAACTGAAGATGATTTCCAAACCAAGTCTACCAAAAAAAAAAACCCAAAAAAACAAAACAAAAAACCCCAAAAAGACAAAAATAACCAAACCAAACCAAACCAGCAACAACAACAACAAATACAGCTTTTTAAACTGTATTATACAGTTATCCCCCACACCCTCAGATTTAAAATGGATTTATCACAATGTATAAGCAATGTGAAACTATAAGTTTGTGTCCTGGAAACTTTCTTGCCAGGTTAGCAGGTGTACAGGCAGCACAAATACAGTCAAATGCATTCAGGGAAGCTGGAGTTGCTAGAGGAGCTCTGTTTCTCTCATCAGCGCTGATGGGTGTGGCAATTCTCTCCATTTTTTCTGCAGGTCTAATTAGCTGAAATGGGTAACATATTTAGGTAATAGCACTGCCATTAGCCCAGGAGCTGCCACATTTGCAGGAAATGTGATTATCTCCTGGTAAATGTGCTCTCTGTATCAGGGATAATTATGCCCTTGTAGGATGCAATATAATAATTTGGTTTTTAACCTAAGGATGACAAGCATGGGCTTTGCTGTCTCCTTTGCAAAGGTTACAGCAGAAATTCAGATTCCTACACAAAAATGTCCACCAGCACTGCCACATTATTGAAACTGGGTAAATAAAGACATTTTCAGTTGTTTTATTCTCTAAATGGGAAAAGGAACTTTTAATAAAAAAGTTTGTGAGAAAGTGTAATATGAATTATTTGAACTTAGGTTTCATAAAAAGATGAAGTATTAACCCAAGTTTGGGGTTTGATACCCAGGATGAGTATCCAGTGGTGTTTTTTTGGGTTTTTTTCCAGAGATCTTAAACGTAGGTAGACATTTCATTAATCTTTTTCCTGTGGAACAGAATATCTTTGTCCTCACCATTTCCTAGACCAAATAATCAATATCCAGTGGGTTTTGATGCCTAAAAAGTGACTAAAGCATAATTACGCAAACAACTGAAATGGAAGCTGAGCTAAAGTTTGAAGTCTTATTTCTTTGGGCTCTGAGTTCATTGGTTCTCAGAGACGGATTAGAGAGGGGAAAAAAAAGGAAAAAAATGTAGGAAATGAAAATTTAATATTAATAAGATAGATCTAAACATGGACTAACTGAGAATGGAGCAGAGACATGTTTGATTGCTACAATTAGCAGGATTATGGAGATGCATCTGTGTATCTCATGCCAGTCTCTGGGGACAGCCTGGAAGTAGATGTCCTACTTCAGAACTGTACAGAACTGGAGCTAACATAAACCTTTTATTTGCTTTTCTTAGATTTTTCCTGTTGAAAATGAAGTGATCCACACAAGCTAGAGGTATTGTATAGTCTGAATTCAGATCTCTGTCTGCTGTGGAAACCCTGTGGTCCTAAGGTCAGAAAGAACTTCTTGTACTGCTGCTCTCATACAATGTTCCTATCAGTCAATTTCTGAGCAATTCTCAGAAACTGGATGAAAGAACAAACAGAAATAATCTCATGGATATGCATTTCATAATTTATAATGCATATTTTAAAATAGAAATAGGGCCTAAGCTCCATGATCTTACCGTTAGAACAGACTGAACAGGGGTGTGTGTATTTTATGTATATATATAAATACGTGTGTGTTTAAATAGAATTTTTATTAAATTTTCCAATATCAACAGAAAAATGATGTCTTCTAATTAAATTTACAAAGCTCCACAAACCAATCTGTAGCTTTCTGGTCTCTGTTTGCAACAATACAGCTGAAAAATCATTAGAATTAATACACATAAAGAAGCTACAGGTCATGCTAGGTGATAGGTTATAGAATATCGAAAGCAATAGAATTAAGATTTTAAAAAACATTTTAATTTCTTTTAAAGCTATTCAGCTAGTTAGTGATGAAACCTGTGGAGAAACAGAAAAATAATTTTGTGATTGAGTTACCCAAAATTTGGCTGAATAAAGCTTCTTAAACAATGCTGTAGAGAACAATTCCACACTAATGCCAGTGAACTTAGATGATCTCAGATTATCTTTTCCAAAGCTGATTCTTACGGGGCTACTTTTTTAGCTGACATACCCATTAACAGCTTAGAAAGGAAGAATAAAGACAGTGAATACAAAGGCTGCTAATCAAAGAAGTTTCCCTTAATTGGTCAAGGGACCTTTTTACACTAAGACATCCATTATAGTCTCTACCACCTTGAATCACAGTGTTATGTTACATATTTTCTTTAATGTAAATAATTTATGTGTTATGTGTTTGTGCATTGGAAAGAAAGTTTGAAAAAAACAATGTAGAAGATATTTAATTTGTCATATGCTTTAATGCAGTGTTTTGTTTTTTTTTAAATTGTCAATGCCTTTTTGGTCCAGTAGGTTTTATTGTGTGATCAGCGCAGTGATTTTGGAATTAGACCCAAAGCACAGCTCTCACATGTGTGCAACTGGGATCCCATTTAGAACTTCAGTAGTCCCCACAATATTAACAGCCACCATAAGCAAGGTGATCTGGGTTTTATCCCCACTGCTGCAGTGAAAGAGGAGACATCTCAGGTGTGAAAAGTAACTGCAGCTATAAAGTCCTAAATGGCTGCAGATGTGCTGCAATGTACAACGGTTTCATGGCATGCTGGAAATTAAAAAGTTAGAACAAATCATGGTGTGACCCCCAAAAGAGAACTCCTAAAAACCACCAAGGGCTGGTCTCAGGAGCCATTGCTCACCAGATACTGCCCTGTAGCCACAGAGTTGCCACAGGAGCATGGTGGTCTCCGCCGTGTTGAACGCTGCTGCTGTGGCTTCTCCAAACTTTTCTGTGTTATCCTTGGAAAGCATTCTCTTGTCCTCATCAATAAATCAATTCACAACGAGAGCTGATGAAGGCAGAGTCTTTGTTCAGTAGAATACAAGTGCCACTTCTGGTGTTCACTCAGTGAAAGCACAGTTGGTTGCACGTTGCAGAGGATGGTTTGGGTAAGGACTGCCAGGAGGCCAAGTCATCATCATCTCTCCCCAGTGGGATGTTCCCCAGCTAGTCTTGAGGCTGAGAAATGTACCCCAAATTACTTGACGTCCTGGGAAGTAAGTGAGCTGCAAAATCAGAATTTAGACAAGGGATAAATGTGATCTCTAGTGTATCAAAGGGTTATAAAAATTGCAGACCAAGCTTTTCCACTGTGCTTAAATTGTGCTTCATTTAGATTAACACTGCATGGACTTCAGGTCTCATCTGTTTGCTAAAGGATTTGCAGGGTTCCTTCCCACTGCCATTGCTTTTATTCATACTAATCACTTTTACTCCAGCTACCAACCACTCCAGGGTCTGCTCTAGCAACTGGGAATCCCAGACACCCAGCTGAGCACTCATAAATTGAACAAAAAGATAGAAGTCAAAACAGAAATATTTTCTCACTATATTACAGCTGACTCATAACAAACAGCCATGTTCATCATACAATCATCATAGAATGGCTTGGTTTGGAAGGTTCCTGAAAGCCCATCTAGTTCCAACCTCTCTGTCATGATCAGGGACACCTTCCACTACCCCATATTGCTCCAAGCCCCATCCACCCTGTTCTGGAACACTTGCAGAGATCCAGGGGCAGCCACAGCTTCTCTGGGCACCCTGTGCCAGGGCCTGCCCACCCTGATAGTAAGGATGTTCTTCAATCCTTACTCATATTCAGGTGTAGATGACATAACAGCTTGAGTCCTTACATGGTACAGACCAGAGAAATTGGTCCTGTTGTCATTTTCCTACCTTGTGTCTATCCAGAGCCTGTGGCTCCATCATGATGTCAAATCTGTCATTCTACAGAGGAGAAAACTTCCACCTGTGTGACCCTGCAGGAAACCTCTGCTGAAGAGCACACAGGTCACTCAGTCCTGTGCAAAGCATTGTGTGAAAAATATTTCTCATTTTTACAGTTATAAAATAAAAAAAAAAATCTCATAAAGAGATAATCGAATAAAGCAAATGCCTATCGGGAAGAGAGAAAATCATATTTAGATTCTATTGTTTGTGACTTGTACAAATTTAAACAAAGTTGTCAGCAAAGTGGTGGTTTTTCTGTTCTTTGTTCCTGCATATTTCATTTTGATGTTCTCACAAAAGAAACTTCACCACTGAAAGGACCTCAAAAACTTAAGAAAGAGTAGGCTGTCACTTCTATCTGTATTTGTGCCACAAAAGACAAAATAATTTTATGAGATAGTGAACAATAAATTCTCTTTTGCTGTTCTGATATGGGAGCCACATTTTCTGGGTACAGAGTGTATTTAGTTATAGAAAAATATTAAAAATGACACTAGGTGTAGTTCACTCAAGAAGCTGAAAACCACAAGGCAGCATGAGTCATCTTATTCAAAGTGGCAAAAGAGGAGAGTTGTGTTCTTTGACAAAACAAAATTGGACCTAAACCATGGAGTGTGTATTGCCCATTACTTGAAATTGCCAGTGAGAGCCCTGTGATTCCAAAGCAGATTGGACATTGTCCACAATTGTCTTCCATTGTCTATGGGAGATGATAAGAAGCAGACAGTAGCTCATTTTAGCCATCCTGCCAAAATCAATAGTATTTTAGAGCGCTTCAGTGAGAAACAACTTGTCGTGCCAGCAACTGAAGCAGTGTCAAAGAAATTAAACTCTTCTTTTTACAGGCTTTGGTGTAATTTAAGGGAATGTGAAGGAGGTATTGCAGCCCTAATAGGGATGGAAGTTACCTCTCTGCACCCTCCTGTTCTGCAAAACTGCCCTCAAGGCCAGCAAAACTTCTGTCTGAGTAAAGGGCTGGAATAAGAACTGTGTCTAAACCTGAGCAGAGTGGTTTGAGCACCTTCCTTTGGAAAACTGATCCCAGCCACTCAGTGTGAGCTCAAGCAGCCCCTTTGTTTTGAAGGCAAGAGAAGTCTTCACCCCACCACAGCCATTCTCAGGTGTGTGTGCTTCAAGGAGGTTTGCAAATTGACATCTTGAGCCTTCAAAACTTAACTATTTCCAGCATGCATTACACTTGTGGTTACTTGTGTACCTGTCCACCTTGGCTCACACCTTCTTTACCCAGCAGTGCTCCTCTCCACCTGCTGGCATGCAAGAGGGGAGGCTGGGGCAGGATCCAGCACCATCACAAGCAAATGTTTCTCCTTCAAGGGGTCAATTCCCTACTGAAAAAAAAGATCAAAGTGCACAAAAATATGAACTCCCTTAAATCTCCCTCTCTAAGACCATTACAGTTTTGAAACAGCTTCACATTCCCAGTAAACAGTCCCAGTGCCTAAAGGGGCTGCAAGAGAGCAGGAGAGGCACTTGGGACATGGGATGGAGTGACAGGACAGGGGGCAATGGCTTCAAACTGACAGAGGGCAGGGGTAGATCAGACATTAGGAAAAAACTCTTCATTGTGAGGGTGCTCAAGCCCTGGCATAGGGTGTCCAGAGCAGCTGTGGCTGCCCCTGAATCCCTGGAAGTGTCCAAGGCCAAGTTGGATTGAGCTTTGATAAACCTGTGATAGTGGAAGATGTCCCTGTCCAAACCATTCTATGATTCTATGAAATCACCTGCAATTACTGGAGGGCTGTGTCATTAGCTTAGTTGCCATGACCAATATCTGTCTTTCAGGACTAAGATTGAGCTGTTTTGCCTCAACTTGCTAAAAGAGTAAAATTACAGAAACCCTTTCAAATAAAAAATGAAGCATTAAAAAATTATAGGCTCTTATTTTTGCCCTGAGGGGAAATGATCCATAACAAAGCACAATCTTTAGATTGGGTGATTTCTAGCCATAAACCTCCCTTGGAGAGTTTACAAGGTCTCCCAGCCCAGTACCTGCAGTAACTATGGCTCTAAACATGGAACTCTGCCTCCCACTATCCCCACCACCCATTCTTCAGAGAAGAACAGGAAGAACAATTTATATTCAGCTTTTCCAAAATCAGAGGTTTTGTCACAGAAGGGACCCACTGTACTGATAAATTTCTCAAAAATCACACATTTCCTTTGTTTCAGCATTCTTGCATTCTTTGTATCTCTGCTGACTGATGTATCCTGTATCAGTCTCCGGCTGCCCTTCCATTGTGACTCTAAGTAAAACAATAAAACATAAATGTAAAGACACAGAGCTGACTAACTCTTCAGCTCTGGGATTGGAAAGAAGACCATCATGGCATGACTCAGCACCTGAATATTTCTTTTTCCTCATAATTCTTTAGATGAAAACACTTCCAGTGAAGTAAATATCACTAGGTTTAAGTGTCATTTAATTTGTCATGGTAAGTGGGATTTGTTCTTCATTCTCTTAATAATTTACCTGGAAAGATTTATCTCTGAGTCTAAAGAAGTGAGTATGTTCAAAACCCACTTGGCCTGTCAGTAGTTTTATTTTCTGAGGCATTCATAAATGACAACTAACATGTTTAAAAACATTTCACCATGATAATAAAAACAATAAACCCTAATGTTGTGAGGCTTTGGAAAATGTAATTTTCTTAGAGAATAACAATCCCACACCTGGTTTGTCCAGTTATTTTGGGGGGAAGGGATTTTTAGCAGCCTGAATAACCTGATTTAAAGAATAATTTTCTAAAATAATTTTCATGTAAAATTTGTGTATAATAAATAAAATAAAAATTTAAATTGCAATTATGAAAATATAAAATGTCAATTATAAATTATATTTTATAATATAAAAATAAAAATGTAAATTAAATGTTACAATGAAAAAATAATCTAATTCTATTTTTTGTCATATGGGACTTTGTTATGCAGCTTTTGAATTTACTTCTGCACCTTGCAGGAGGTGATAAATCAGTGTGTCCCAATAACAGCAGCTATTCAGTCACATACATTGTGACTTCATGACTCCAGAATACTAATTTTGACCACTAGTTTTAGAGTGTCAGATCTCAGGTGATTACTTTCCCAATGTTTATTTTCAGAGCCCTTTTTTTAGACAGCACTGAATATAAATATAGGTATGGCAGCAGCTCTGCAGAAACTGTGCTAAAAAATAATTCATCTTTGCTTGTGAAATAGTTTCTGTAGAAATCGATTCACATTCAGAATTTTCCATGCAGACTCCTTTTAATGCAGCTATTTCAACAGTAGACAATAAATAAAGTGTGTCCTCATTGGAATAATTTGCGTATTTTTTTAGATCAGTAGTCTATTTAAAATGGAGCTTGTCAGGCTTAGATCTCATTGCCTATTTGTTCTTTCATGGTAAAAAGAAAGGAATAATAGGTAAGTAGGTGAATACATAAAACCTGTGAAGCTCTACTTATTTGCTCCACAAAAGAAAACCCAGATCCTTGCTGTCATTATGCTCTCACTGTGCCTTGTTAGAAGACCAGCTGAAAAAAAAATGCTGAATGCACACTGGACATTTAAAACAGACTAACCCTAATGTGAATGCAGCAGCTGCATGGATATGTATGTGGTATACACTGCAGTGGATTTTAAAATGGATTTTACTGTTCAAAGCTCTCAGCCCAGTCCCAGCAGATGTCAAACTTCTGTTGAGACCTTCCACAGACTGCTCAGGTGAACAAGAAGTAACTTAATGCCTTCATATCATTGCTTCTCAGCCTGAGCTCCACCTTAGGGATGTCATTTTTCTTAAAAGATGAGACTGGAATTGCAGTGAAACATTCATTTGATATTTGACAGTTCTGATGAATATTTTTAAGGAGAGTAAATACCCCTTCCTAATTCCCAATGTTATCTAATGTTAAACAAGGGGAAATACCTTCTCTCTAGTAAAGTCATAACCTCTGAGCACTGAAGCACAATACTGGCTGCTTAACACTGCCCTATCTCATGGAACTGAAAAGCAGGGTTTAGCCAGACAAGTGTGTGTATTTCTCTAAAAAAAGAAGAGAAATTAATTATTTCTTCTAAAATCAGTCTGTTGTGCTGAATTCACGGAGTTAATGGTGTGGTAGCAGCTCTATATGAGGCTTGCTTTATGCTCTCTTGTTTATTTTGGGATTAGCTATTCCCTAAGAGTGCAGTGGAACATGTGTGTAAGCTGGGCAAAGTACAATACTTGGTTTATTGCTGCTCCAGAAGGCTTTTTTTTTTTTTTTTTTTTTGTGCTGGTAAATGTTAGCATTGACTCTTGGGACTTTTGACTTCCCTAGGGTTCCCTTAATACCTGTCCCAAGCATTGGCCCCCACACAGATCTGCTTTTTCCAATTTCATGTAAGGCAATACAGCGAAACAAAAATGGATTACTGGGGATCAGCCTGTACAGTCCAGCTTTACTGGCAGTGCTCTCCTGCACTCCAGGACATTACAAATATTCCCACTTCAAGGCAATATGTGCAAAATCACACTCCAGATCCCAGTCCTAAGGCTTTTTAAGTGTCCCAGTGCTTGCTTACACCTTGATAGCACATTGCTACACTTCTGCCATTGAAATCATATTTTCAAATCTTACTTTTTTCTTGCATGAAGCAGTGCATGTCACTTAGGCATTGTTGAAACTACAGAAGTTTTAGGGATTTGTATGGTTTCTAGGCAACTAATTAGTTTTAAATTATATAGTTCCTAGGCAACAAATTCCTATTAACTTTGAGGGCAATTGGTTTTGTTGCCTTATATTCTTTTTAAAAAATCATAGACAGGCATACTTATCTGAAAAGTGAAATAATATCTTCAAGGTATTTAGAGGTATTTAAAATACATTGCTTTGTTGAAACCGAAACATTTCAAAATAGTGAATATTGCTTGAAGGATTGTTTTTATTCAGCTGAGGAGTAAAAAAACAGAATTCAAAACCTTGAAAAATGTTGAAAGCTTCAGCAAGTAAGAATTCTTTAAAACATCAGCTGTGGTTTTCTTGGAGCAAAAAATAGCAGATAATCTGTTACTGATTCACACAAATAGTGTTTGCACGCACTCATCATGTCTCCAGTAAAACTTGGTCAGTCTTCCTTCTATACCCCCACCAGAGGTGTGTGGAGAGTGGTGAAAATAGCTCCTGAAATACAGTAAAGAGGGAGTTTTGTCATCAGGATGGATTAAAGGTTTTGACAAAATAAATTACATTGCTGAAAGGAGTTTTAAACTGTACATCACCAAAACCATTTATTCGACAGTCCAAGTCATCATAAATGCCAAGGTGCAGGTCTGCAGGATAGATTCAGCTATTCCCACAAAATCCCTTCCCTTGGCAGGAGGGACAGCTCCCAAAGACTCTGCTGAAGATACACAACTGTGCAGAATCATGGAGGTGTTTACTAGGAAATAAGGACATTTCTCAATACCTCTGAGGAGAAAGTTATCAGGCAGATTTCTCCTCAGATGATTGGAGATAAAGGAATTATTTTCACAGCTCTTTCTGCTACTACCCTGGCAATCTGTATCAGATTGGGTTGAGATTAAGAGCAGGACCCAATCATAGAACCACAGAAGAATTTGGGTTGGAAGGGACCTTGCTCATAACCATGTTTGAACAGAAGCATTTGGGGAAATGTCCAATGGATCAGACAGAATGGAATTTTATCATGTATTTATAGTCCACAAGGAAAACATGAGAGAAATGCAGTTCAGAAGGAAATGAGCAAGGCCTGCAGGGAGGCTGGAGAGGGACTTTGTATAAGGGCAGGCAGTGATAGAAGAAGGGGGAATAGATACAAACTGAAGAAAGGGAGATCTAGATTAGATTTTAGGAAGAAATTTTTCCCTGTGAGGATGGTGAGGCCCTGGCACAGGGTGCCCAGAGAAGCTGTGGCTGCCCCTGGATCCCTGTTAGTGTCCAAGGCCAGGTTGGACAGGGCTTGGAGCAACCTGGGACAGTGGAAGGTGTCCCTGCCCATGGGACCATCAATAAGAGGGTCTTTGAAGTTTTTCAACCTGAACAATTCTGTGATTCTATGAGTGAGATATGTTGGGATTTTGACCCAACATATAAAAAAACCCCAAATGAGTCTTTTAACAAAAAAAATTAATTTAGACTCGTTGCTTACAGACTGTGGCTTGTTTTTCCAAATACTTGAAATTTTATTATGGCATTGAGTGACTGGGATTTGCCATAAAGTGTCAGAATTGACATATAACCTTCATTTCACAAGACTTCAGTGATCTCAGTATAGGTAACCTACAAGCAAACAAATGTGGAACTTCTAAAATATTGTTAAAACTAGATAATTTGCCAGAAGAAACTAATTTAACAGAACTCAATTATTTCTTTAAATAGAAAAGCTCTGTCAAAATCCATCACTGAAGAGCTCCACTATTAGTTATTTTTATTATTAATATTTTCCTCCAGCTTTTCAAAAATTCAGCTTCACCAAAAGCCTCTGATATAAAGTTTTGGCATTTTTTAAGAAGAATGAAAGAAAAGAGAACAGAGCAAGTTGCAAGAATAGATAAGGAAGAAATAGATATGTTCTTCCAAGCTCAACATCCAGGAGTAAGTATTTACCATGTTAAGCATTAGCAGATACAAATATCTTTATTAACATTGTTAACACCATTTGTGGAGTTTACAGGAGAAAAAAAATTACTCTGGCAGGGAATTTTTGCCTAATTTTCTTGAGAAATGAGGTTCGTAAGTTCTTTCTTTCTTATTAGTCCATCTGGCACTTCTGCTCCCATTCATGTCGAACACGTTTTCCAGTTCCAACAAAGAATCCACAAAAGATGACAACACCTTATGAAGAATTTCTTCCTAATATCTGATCCAAATCTATCCAATGACAATGCACTCATCTCCTGTGCAAAGCAACCTGGTGGCTTTGAGATTTTTACAATTTACGTGGAATCAGGCCTTTCTGCTTAATTTTTAAGAATTTAAGAAAATATCAAGCTACGCTACACAAAGCAATATACTTAACTCATAAACTGCACATTTACTCAGCTAATTAAAGCTTCATTAATGAAGTAATCAAAAAAAAAGTCATAAAGATTAAATCCGTAAATCAATGTTTTTTAAGCTTTTAATTCATCACAATAATAGAGAAATTACTATATCAAATTTTCATTTAATACTAAAAGAATTGTTCAATGCCTTTTCTTGGCATTATTTGGAGTGCCTGGCTTCTTTTTATCTGAGACTCAGAGTTCATCCTGTCCTAGTTCCTAGTTGGTGTCTTCACAATTACAGGTCAGTTTGGAGTTCTGCATAAAAGAACAATCAGGAAAAATTGGTCTGCAGCCATGTTAAGTCACTAGATGCCTTGAAATTTTCCTTCTTTTGAGGAAGAAAGCAGATTTGGCATGATCCCACTGGGAGGTTTGGCTTTCTGGGCACCACGTTGCCTGTTGACGTTACACATCAATGCAAGCTACATCCATGAAAATATTGCATGTGCTGACTAGGAATGCCCTGGCATCTGTACAAGGTCAGGCCTAACAGCCTAAAATTTCCTGTCCTTTAACATTTGCATCATCTAAAAGAAGTAGATAACTGGCTTTTATTCTTAAAGGAAGTTAAGAGTGGTGTCACTTGACTTTTCCACAAAGCCCCTTGTTAAAAACTTTAGACCAAAAAAATACATGTAAGGTTATGACACCTCTAGTTTAAACCCCATACCTTTCATATGAATTCATTCCTGGTCAAACAAATTATTTGATTTAAGTGAAGAGAACCTTATCTCTGTTAAAGGTAGGACAGGATAGCAAAAGGATTGAGAAATTCACAGGATGAAAAAACAGGTGAAGGAAGAAACATCTTGTTGAAATCTTCTTTAAGACCCAGGCACCTTTCATAATTTAACAACCTAAATTTGCCTTAAAGTTTGAAAAGTAGGGAGAAGATGAGGGGTTTGGATCAGCATGCTTCTGTTGTGTGAGTTCATCAATTTTTTTACCTTGTGTGTTCTCGTTGACTTTGATTTGCTTTTTTTTCATGTTCCATCGAAACCAAGCTTACAGACCTGATATGTCTTTTTAAAAATGTTGAGAATATATTTTGAAAAAAATGAAACCTGAAAAGGATGGGCTTTGCCTCCTATTTTCAACCAATTATTTTTTATATAAAACCCAACCCTAATACCCAACAAAACACAAGAATGTTGAATTAGCTAATGAAGTCCTTTTCTCTATTTAAACACTGTTTCTTTGAACATTTGACATTTTTAACAAGTCTTTGTTATTAGCTAAAGAATCCATTCATTTGCTTATAAAATTTTCATGGGCCAAACAAATCTTTTATTTGCAGAATATACTTAGTAATTTCTTTTAAACATAGGAGAAATATCTGCAGCATTTCAGGAAACATCACAATTTCTGCAGTTTGGTGTTTGTATATTGCTGGCCAAATTGCATGAGGCAGTTACCTAATGTTTTAATTTTTCTTAAACCCTGGAAATGTGCTTCATGGATTGAAAACTCATTTGAATACAGGAAAGAATCCTTGCATAGAAATGAGCCAGTCAATCCCTTCCACAGCACCAGCTCACAAATATGTGTGGATAATAGAAAGATCCTGCTTAAATTCTTAGAGCCAGCGGAAACAAAAAGCACCCAGGCTAAGCCATTATTAAGATATAAATAGGCTTGTAAACAATTTAATTGCATAAAAGAGTTGGTTTCCTTGGGACTACAGCAATTTGCATAATGAACTGCAGCAGTAGCCCTTCAATATTCTCTCTGGACATCAAGGGAGGTTGTCAGCTCTTGCAAAGCTAGGCAATATTTGCATGCAATCCTTCATTCAGGGGAGGAGCCCTGAAAAAAGAGGAAGTGTGTGTCTGGGCAGAAGGGGCTGTGGAATTTTTCTACATATTTGGTTTTAGGTTTGTAACTGGTAAACAATACATATTCCTCTCAAATAATATCTTGTTGAGAATGATTATCTCTCTTACCCAAACTCAGATGTCATAAAGAACCTCTCAGTCCACCAGGTCTATTTTTTTCCTATCCCTGCCCGAAAAAATGGCTTAGACCTGAAGGTTTCCCTTTTTATGGGCATCATCTGCTAGAGAACCTTTTCTTTTGCAGCTGTAACTGTGGGTTTTTCCTCTTCAAGAGAGTGGATATTATCCCATTATTTAGTCATCTAAACATAAGTGTTTATCTCCATTTTGGATAATCCAAGCATAATCAAGACATGTGAATGAGACTCAAAGATAAAGAGTCACAGAGTGGGAAGGAGGTCTCTGGCCTGATGCCCTGGCTCAGAACCAGGTCATGAATTCAGCTCAGGTTGTTTAAAAAAGCTCTAAAGCTTTATCCATTCTGATCTTGAAAATCTCAAAGTGTTTTAATCCCACAACCTTCCAGGGCAACCTCTTACCCTGCTGCATTGTGCCTCAGCTCTCTTGTTTTGAAGGAGAAGCGGATTTATAATATCCTAGAGATATTATAAATCCATGGGATGCACTAAAATATCTGAAGTCGTTAATAAGGGAGTACCCATGGTATTGCTGATGGAGATTTCACCAAATCACACAGAGGGTCTAAAGTTCCAAGGCTTTTCAACTCATCTTTCATCTTTCAACAGCAGACTTACCTGCAAAACTTACATATCCCAGATGCTAGAATTTTACAAAATTTTAGTAAATGCTGCATTTTATGACGTGCTGCCAGTAAATAGGAAAAAAAATGGTCCTAAAAATAAAAAAAATCAATCTTGATAATAGATTAGTAAAACCACATATATATTTATATAATGCATATATATTGTTATGATACCTTGTAAATTTAGCTCTCAAAGCTCAAAAATAGTCTTAGAGTGTTCCATAATTTGGGAGTGTTTTTGTTTGTTATGTTTTGTTGGTTTGGTTTAATTTTATTTCCTTGGGGTTTTTTTGATCCCAGAATTAGTACGGATTAAAAAAAAAAAACAAAACAACTTTATCAGGTTAGGATATTTTACAAATAAAAATATTCCTAGAATTTTAAATCTTTTTTAGCCATATTTCAGTGCATATCACTGTACCAAAGACCCCACTTTGACCAACCATGACTCTCGGGCCTGGAATTCAGCATCAGCAATCAATTGTAGTAAATTATAATATTTACTGAATATTTTTTTCTTTAGACATCAGTGTGAACCTTGAATTCCTATATTCCTATCTAAGTGTGTCTCTTGGATGGATGGCAGAAAGAGGATTTAGGGGAGGATTAAGGATAAGTCCTCTTCAAATATATTTTTACTTGCAGCCTTGGGAAACTCATCCATGAAAAAACACACACAAGAGTTATGAGAGGCACCATTAACTGCAACCCCCATTGCCTTGGTATTTTTGCCTACTTCTTTTCCATCAGTTTTCCTTTTGTTCAGAGATATTAATTCTGCTTTGATTTTCTCTTTATAAACTTGAATAGTAAAAAATTTACTGATAGAGGGTTGAGGGTTTTTTCGGTGTTTTAATGGCCCTTAATGCTCAATCTGGAGAATGTTTAGCAAGCGTGGTAAATGCTGAACTGATGCTACCTGGATGTCAAGGGCCAGAATCCTTCCTAGGATATAAAAATATTCACAGCAGATGCACAGACCAACAATTTGCTGGTGCAGCACATACAATAGTTTTGGAAGCTTTGAGGCCATAAGAAACTGGAAAGGACTTCAGGGTGATGACTGCATCAGCACTGCGCATTTCAATTTCACTGTTGTCCTGATACATTTTATTCAATTTCTCAGAATGAATAATGTCATTAACACTGAATTTCTTCCAGAGGAACAACACAAACATATCAACTAAATTCATTTTGAATCCATTTCCCTTCCTACTGTCAGCCAGTGCTCTTGGTCAGACACTTTGGAAGATTATTTCCTGGACAGAAAAAGAATGAGAAACGCTATTCTGTCTAAAATTATGTTGCATATAATATTTCTGAAGATTATAAAATTCATGCTCACAATAGTGGCTGATTGCTCCCTGTATTTTCATTACTTTTCCCTATTTTGATCTATTCATGGTGGCATTGGAGGGGGATTTAAGAATTTTATTTCTGTGTGGCTGTGGGAAGTTAGATAAGTACTTTTTCAGCTTGCAGAAAACTATTATCTACTCCCATCGTCTTCTTAAAAATATCCATTTATTCACAACTGCTTTGCTCATGGAAAAGATAGGAGCAATGTTCATGAGATTAAAGGTTCACACTGCAGTCATGTCTCGCTCTGGCTGCAGATGAATTATATGAGGAAGCTGCTGCTTTATTCTGTCCCCAGCTGCTCCTCACTGTGTCAGGAATTTCTGCACCTTCCAGTTTCCAGCTTCTGACTTCTGTGCTGCCTCCCTAGGCAGGTTCAAGCCCTATAATCAAAATTATTTGTGTGTTTTCAATGCAGATGTTTTCCAAACCATCTTTCACGTGTCTCATAAGAGAGTTACTCTGTGTGGGGGTGTGCTGGAACACCTGGAGGACCCTTTTGGAGGAAGAAAGGAGAGAGGCTAGGGAGTCATGTGAAGCAGGGTACAGCAGAACCCAGGCATGCAGAACTTCCAGCTAAAACAGCAACATCCCAAATCTTGGTTCCAATTACTCCAGCTTCCTCCACAATAAATTTAAACCCCAGAGGGGGAAAATGTCTTGCTGCGAAAGGACCTTGAAAACAACCCCAAGAAAACCCTGAGTCCTGCAATGAACTTGAAAGGTGGAAGATGATGAACACCAGTTTCTTTCATATTCAACGTTTCCCTTTCTAGGTGGCAGGTTCCTTTTGCTTCTATGCCATTAAAGAATTTAAGCTGATTCATTGTTTTTCATGCAGACTTGTCCAGGATAATGACAGTGATGGTGATGGAAGTCTTCTGTGGAAGAGATTAATGGCCTTCCCACTGGGTCTTTTAGAGGCAGAGGCTGGGCTTTTGTAAAGGGGCAATGTCAAGTTTTATCTTCTTTTTGCCAGGGTTAGGATTAAATGCTCAAGATGGCATTTCTTGTTCAGACTCAGATTTTTATTGGTTCTTATCTATGTGATAGTCTCACAAGCCATGAGTTCTACAGCACTTCACTCTAACAAGGTAAAAAAGAAGACATATCTCTCTTTCTACAAGGCCTTTTAAGAATAAACTATCCAATTAAGAAATGACACCTAAATTATTTTCCCTTTTAACCCATGGCCCACAATGTGAACCTTTTTAATCCAATTACACAAAACCACTCAAACCCATGGAGAAGAAGGTGAAAAAGAAGGACCAGCCTCTGCCCTAAAACCTCCATCTTGCTTCACACATATCACTATATTCTACAACCTTGAACTCCAAGTTTTCCACCCTGTGATATCACACACTTCTATCCAAACTCCACACCCACAATCCCAGCTCTATCATTCAATTTTGGAAGCCTTCTCCATGGCCTCAGGTCAAATGCAGTGTTCTCCTGGGGGTCAGTGCCTGTCAGCACAGAAAGTCTAAAATTCTTAATAAGCAGGGTTCCAACAGGACAATATCCATTTGTGACCAATTTTGTCTTCTCAGTTCTCAGTCTTGATAGTGGAATCTGCCTTTGGTGTAAGTCTGCTGCTTTACATAAGCAGTAAATTAAGTCCACTTTTTAACAGTGGTTTCTATTGATAATAAAATACTGTCCTCACTAAAATATAAAAGAGATAATTTTGAATTTAAAAAAAAAGCATTTTCAGACTGGTTGAAAGCTAGTAAAGTTGATTTTGTTAAATTTTAAATTGTTCATTTTTTGCTTGCCTCCATTCAAATAGTGTTTCTGTAATTACCACGTCATAGCAATTGTTAAAAGAGGGGGAAATAAAATGGTTTAACTACATCTTTTTTTTTTCATCATATAAAAGCTATTTAATAAGAAAATGTATGTATTTTCTTCACCAGGAGAAAAAAAAAATTGAAATACAGCTTATACAGGTATTGCAGCGATAACAATAGCATACCATTATTAAATGTGTCATTATACTAAAGCTGCATGCAGAACAAAATAAAATGAGATCAATATGACACCTTTTAATTTTTCTGTGTGGGATTAAGAATTTATGAGCAAGGGTTTAACGGATGCCACATTCCACTGCTCACAGCCCTGCTGAGCACCTTGATAACACATTGCCCTCTGTAGGATTGAGTGCAACCTCAATCCAAGGAGAAATGTAATGGTGGGAGTCTGGAAACCATAGGAAACAATAGCTCCAAAATCCTACCTAAACTTCTCTTGACTTTGCAGCCAGAGCTCTCTGTTTCTGAAAGATTCTCTGGAAGTTTGTATTGATCTGTGTCCTGTAAAATCTTGAGCAGTGTTACAAAAAAACTGAATAGCATCTTTGAATATTGTGGGAAGTTATTACCTAACTTTTGCTCTGGGGGTTTTTTCCTTTAATTCATACCTTTATATAAGCAACCTCATCAAAGTTAGAATTTTTCATAGGTACAAACATAAAGTTGACAGTTGTGCTGTGAGTGATGGAGATAAAGGTGTGAGAATTCATAGCAAGAAGTAATTTTCCCATTGATATTTACCAAAATAAGTTTAATTTTTTGCCTGTGTTGAATTTCTGGGATAGTTTAGAAAAACTGATTTTCCTAGCACTTTGTTTAACTGTGGGTTTCATTTTTTAGGCAAGTTATTTGACACATTTAGAAATGTTGGTGTCTGTGGAATATTCACAACATCCACTGAAGAAAAAGCGAGCTCTGCAGAGCTCAAAACCTCTGACAAAAGAGGCTGAAGGAACCCCAAATATTGATCAAAGTTACAAAAATGACTTTAGTGCCAGCTCCTGTGATCTCCTGATGTCAACCACCAGTTTTAGTGGATAACAATTGTGCTGCTTCTGAAAAAAATGCGTGAAGAACTTTTAACTTAAAACTCTTCTGATGTAAAATGGATGTACTTATGTGACAGTGTTAAGAGTGAGGGTACTAAGGAAAGAATAGCAAATATTAATATTATTTGCAGTAATAGCAAAACATTTTTTTTCTATGAAGTTAGAAATCAAATGTTCTTAATTTGTAATTAAAATTATGAAAAGAGCAAAGGGAAAAACTGTTCTCACACAGTATCAAAAACGTCAGGAACATTGTAACTTAGAGAAACTAATACATTTTTTAAGGGTTATTTAATTAAAATATTAAAGAAAATAGGAGGAAAAATGGAACTTTACAAGCAAGTTACCAAGGAAACCAGTTCAAACTGAAGTCCAGGATTTTAGCCTTTAGCATTTGGAGACACAAACACAGAGACACACACCCCTAATTTTAGTGTCTGCAGTTATTTTTACATTCTGCCAAAAGCTAGAGTCTTCAAGGATTGATTTCATATGCAATAAAATCAATTTATATTGCTTGAAATGTTCTTTTGACATTATATGAAACCACATCAATGCAAATTCATTAGATTGGATAAATGGATCATTTAGCTGTTCCACTAAAGTTTGTAATCTTTTATTCCTTTATAATCAATGCAAACACTACAAGAAGTAATTTTCTTCGTGGTTGTATCTTTAACACACAAATGTACAAATGTGTCTCTGCAGCAAAATAACACAACAGATACTTCATCCATACAGTTCCCAAAATAGTACCTGCATTCAAGGAATTTTAGCCAGGAATTGTTTGATGGCATCCTGATGGATAAAACCATGGCATAAGGTAAAACCACAGCAAGAAAAAAAGGGGGAATATTTCTTAGGTCTCTGCCCTTGCACTTATTTTTGCCAGTGTAGCCTTCTTTATAAGCCCAGGCAGCATTTAAGTCTCATTTAAGCACAGTATTATTTGCCTACCAGTTTTGGAGATCTTTAATGTAAAAAAATACCTTGGAAAGAGGTCCCAGAACTTTAAAGGATATTTTAAAATGGCGAAAAACATCATGGCAAAACCAGCCAGAAACCTCAGGTTGCAAAGGTGAGGGAAAAGGCACTTCTGTGCCATCTTAAGTAAAGAAAAATGAAATAAAAAGAAAGAAATCAGGCAGAGGGAGGAAGTTAAAGAAGGAGGAAGCTCATGTCCTTACTTCCAGAAGGGAAAGAAGCAAAAACTGAAGCCAAATTGTGGACAGATGGACTGAGAGTGCTGTGGAAGCACAGAGCCCTGGGAAAATTTTCTACAGTCATAAAATCCCAGAATCACAGAATGGTTTGGGCTGGAAGGAACCCTAAAAATCAGAATCCAACCTGCCTGCCACAGGCAGGGACACCTTTCCTTTTCTGTACACAGCAGAAGTAATCTCACCATTACTTTTTAGCATGTTTAGAACTCAGTAAAACCTTAAAAAAATTGCCACAGCTGGGCTGAGGTCAGCACCAGTCCCACCACCCTGGCGTGCCACCAAAGCCAGCTCCCAGCTTTCACCTCTGCCCATGTGGAAAGAAGCACTGAATGTGCAGGTGCACCCCTCAAATTCTGGGCACGAGCTGGCAGTGAGGGTAGAAATGCTCTTTCCTAGGCTTTATAGCACTGTTTCCTCACAGAAGTGTTTCAGAAATCTTTACTTTGATATGAAGTCTGATTTTTTCCCATATTTTCTGTGCAGCATATCATCAAGTCATGTTCTGTCTATCACCTTTTCACATCTCTTCCAGTGCACTACTCTGTACTTGGCAAGAAGATGCACTTTTCACATCTTTTTTTTTATTGCCTTACAAAACCAGATAAGACATTTTTACTGTCAGCTGCTTATTTGCAGTATTCCCCCCTTTGTAGTACAGACAGAACTCTTCAAGTGGAGAGACACAATGTGAAAATCTAAGTAACAAAAAGACAAGACAGACCTTCAGAGGCACTGCTTGATGTTTATGGCATAAAGAAGGCTATATAAATTTTCTAGTGGGATAAATGGCTAACTTTTCATAAATGCCATGTACTGCCCTAAAATTGTTTCAGTGTTTGGCTTAGATAATTAAATAGTATTGTTTCATTATTAAATTTTGAAATACAGTCCATTAAAAATTAATTTACCAGCCTTTAGCAATGAAATCCAGTTATGGTGCTGCACTGAATAATAGAGACTCTGGCAGTAACTAATTAATTAACTAACAGTAAAACAACTTTCACCAGTTACTGCTAAAAATTGATTAACATTTAAGGATGATCACATAGAAGTCCCTAATCCAAGATTTCCTCATTCAAGAAGTAACAGGTATGAATTTAGACAGACTTGTACTGTGGTAAATCCAGCATTTTATTCTTTGATAAATAAAACTGATCTCCTTATCATTTTATAGGTCAGAACATCAAGCTGACTGACCCACAGATTTAGAAGCTGCATTCAAGATAGATATTCTTTATTTTACATTTATAGTTCTGAATACCATTTCAAGTGTCAGGAGAACATCCTGTGGATCTATTTATGATCTCAGAGCAGAATTCACAGAAATAGTTTAAGTGTACTGCTCCACACAATAACCTCAAGTTGAAGGTTGTGGTTTTAATTCTTTTTCTGCAGCAATCTGCTCTGATTTGTTAATTTGATAAGCTCAATAATTTGATACATCTGATTAATTAATTCATATTTAGCCACCATTAAGTATTAGTAAATCACTAAGGGATTGAAATATCTTTCTGTATGAATGCAGCTCAATCTCCTTCATTGTTGCTATACTTGCTTCATTTTCATCTGTTTCAGATTTGTTTTTCAGAATTAATATCTAATAATTCCCTACTTACTTGAAAAATATTCAGGAATTACTTCAGTCGATCGATACACATTTATTTGCTTGGAATGCACTTTGTGCCTGTGAATCTACAAAAAAAAAATCATTGAAAATTTTAGATTACAGGATGACAAATAAGTAGTTACCATTTTATGCAGGACTGGTGGGAAAATGCAACAGACAGAAAATTTCCACTAGAAAAAGTGAAGATCTCAAGATGAAAGATCAACAAATACTTTCTCCATTTCAAACCTTTCTTTTTCTATTTTCTTTTTTTATCTAATTTAGTTTTCAAATAATAATTCCTAATCAAATACTCTTAATGTCTTTCTGGTGAGTCATGCAGCTGATGGCAGAGAGCAGAAAAACATTCCTGCCCTTCTAGAAGAAAGCTGTCAGTGGACTCTAATCCCACCATGCAGACAAATCTTACTGCAAAATTCAAATTTGGGAGAAAATGTCTTAAGTGAAAAACTGGGCACAAGCAGCAGTGAAGAGCTGCATCATCCAGGAGTATGAAATGGATTTGTGCAAGATCAAAGTTGTGGGTCTTGTCTTTAGTCCATGGAAATACAAGACCTTACAAATTGGAATCCAAGCTTGGATACCAAGGTCTTAATCCAAAATTAATAATGATCCATGCATGAGAACAATAAAATGAAATAGGCTATTAAGTTTTTAAAAATGTAATAATTCCACCACAAAATATATTGCTGTGTATCCTTTACCTCTAATAAACTCGATTTACTAGTAACCACACTATGGTATTAACTTTAAAATTAGTTAAAATATTTGACTGGACTGGTCTTATAATGGAGGATCTTCCTGGCTGGGAGGAAAATTAGGTTTGTGACAGTGCCCAGACAAACACACTTGCAGGGGACACAACATGACCTATAGCAGTTGTTGAATGGATGAAGGTTTGAGAAATCCTGATGCTGATAGAAAGTCAACATCATTAGATCACAGGGACTGACAGTTTTAAATCTCTCAGATTAGTCTGTCATTCCTATTTCATTTGTATTTTAATCTATATAATACACAACAAAAACAAAACTGAATAAAAACAAATTTTGGAATCTTATTTTCTGTATTTGTACCATAAAACCAGATTTCAGTGTGATTTCTTTAAGCCAGACATATGTAATACTCTCTTCCCCTAATAATCATAATTCTTCAAAAAATGTCGTCATACTTTTTTTCTGATAAGTAAGGGAGTGCAAAGGTTCTGCTTCAACCTATCAGAAATGTATTATTATACTGTGAAATTGAGAATTTACACTGTGTTCTGGGGTGAAAAGAAGACAAGTTGGATATTTGCTTGAGATAGAAAATTCTGGAATCATGTGAGAGGCTGCCTGGCCCATAAGCAGCCAAACTGCATTCTGGACACTGATGTTTCATGAGAAGGGTGCTGGGGTGAATAATCCTCAAAACTACCAACGTGATTTGTTTGTACTTTGCTGAAAGACAACCCAGGAGAGAATTGGTGCATGTGCAGTGTGAATGGTGATAACAGCAGTGTCCAGCTCTGAGAAATTCTCCACCTGGGCATGTTAATTAATTTTTTTTTTTTCCAGACCACACCACCCATGCATGATTTAGTTTGCAGCAGAGATTCTCATCCTAAAGAAAATAATTGCAGAAATCTGGGGTTTTTTTAAAGGTTATACAGTCAAAACTTCTCCAGTGAAATCAAAAGGGACTGTGATGATGAAGGCTGCCAGGGACAAAGCCCCCTCCCTGCAGTTAATATCAAATGTCTTCCTCAAACCCTGTTACTGACTGGAGACACTGGCACCAGGACAGGCCCATTCCACAATTATTTTCAAAGTTTCTTTTTTTACAACATTGCTTTGGCTTGGAAAACAACCACCAGTCTCCATCTCATTGTTTCTGCAGTCCTTACTGGGCCGTCACAAAGCAAATATTAATCATATTAATGACCTTGTACATCACTGAAATGTTAACCTTCAAGCCAATAACTCAGATTCAATGGATTATTTTGGTCCAGGCTTCCGAATTTGAAATGACCTTTCCCTGTCTGAGAAAAATTGACACTGTCCCATTTAAGTCACAGTTTGTCAGCCTGGATGGTCACAGACGATCAGTCAATGCAATTTGGACTGGCATCTATGGAGGCAAAAAGAAAAATAAGTCTCACAGGGTTCAAAAGAAAGCACACAATACAGTCAGGGCAGTGTGGGCTAAGCCATAACATCTTAAAGAGGAGCATCAGCCAAAAAGGAGATAACCCACACAAACAGCAATAAGTTTTCTGGTGAAACATTAAATGTTTTTAAAAGAGGCAAAGATTTAAAAAAATTTACTCCCATTTTTAATGGGGCCCAGTTCATTAATCTGGAGATGGTGAATCTGGGCATACACTGAGCTATCTCTGAAAAAAACTTCTAAATTCTCTTTAAAAAGGGAAAAAAAACAATCAGGAGGAAGTTTGCTGTTAGATTTCTTTTAGACATTTTTGTTGTCACTTCTCTTAACAACTGTGGATTAGGGAGTAAGGAAAAGAGATTTTCATAATGTGCATTGCTGAATTTCTAACTCAGTGTAAAAAAATTTTTCCTAGAAACCACATGTGAAATATACTTCTGAAAATATATAATAAACCAAATTTTCACTTAGACACCTTTGTGATCTTCCTAAAGCTTGTTTCCAGGATTTGAAGTTAGAATCAGAAAATCAGAAAATCATATAAACATTTTTTACATCTTGTAGTTGAATGGACACCTTGTTTTGTGCCTGTTCCCAGAAGTTGAGTGATAAGCAAGAGACCAATTTTGGTTTGTTTGGGTTTTTTTCTCTTTGCATTGAGACTTTTTTTTCTGATAAAATTGAAGGAAGTTTTTTTTTTGCTTTTTTTAAATAAAAATGTTGTAATTTAACATTCTCATTAGATAAGGAAAAAAAATCAAAACGAAACAAATACAAAACTCCTACTCTCTACTACCATTACAGTGGAACCATTAATTGTTTTGTACTGCTTGTTATGTTCTCAGTCATCATTGTAATTGTAGGGTTAAAAAAATAAAGGACCTGAAAGTTTTTTGAAGTAATGCTTTCTTCTAATGCTCATTTTGTACAAACAAATAATTCATTTGAAAACAAAAAAGGCTTCACTAATGCTTTAACTGGTTCTGTGTCTCTACAGAATGTGCTTTTTTTAAGGTTTCCAATTGGGATCTATCTTGTGTGAATTATAACCACATCTCACACTTGGACTTGTAGAAAACACGTCTGTAGCACCTGCTTTGGTGACAAACAGACATCAGGGTTGTAAAAAAGTGAAGGAGAAAGTGAAAATACATCTTAGAACAGTTATCAAAGTCAGAAATTTCTTCTTTAAGCTGAGCAAAACCATCCTTGCCCTTGGCAGAGGGGATGTTGAGCTCTGAGGCTGCTGTAGAGCAGAGCTCACACAAAGGAGATCTTGCTCTCTTTAGCTCTCCACACCCCTAAAGCTGCATTTGGGCTGCATGATGTACAGGTTTCAGGGAGGAAAACTGATGACAGATAATACAATGTTCCATTAAATGCTGCAGAAAGCCACTCACTCTCAGCTAATAAACTGCTAAAGAAAAGGGAGGACTAGATTACAGCTCACATTAAAGTAGATCAAAGGAGTTATTTTCATTTATACTCTAGTAAGATGGAGAAGTCTTAGGACCTATTTTTTACAAATCCTTCACTAAATCAAAACACTGCAATTCATCACCTTACACAAAAACATGATTTGCTAGTGAAGTTTTGGTCTTTGAATTCCAATACATTTTTTTCCTACATTCTGCAAAATTCAGTTGCTCTGCAGCAATGGCATCATTGCATAATAAATATGGAACTAACCAGAAAGTCTGTATTGGGTTGTTTGTAACTTTTGTGGGGAGGTGATCACTATGGAAAATTTTAGGTTAAGTTCCAGATAGTGAGTACTCCACTAACCATTGATTTTTGTTGGAATTTTAGGTTCATCTAGAAAGATAAGTACTGGTTGCAAAGTTGGGACCCAAAATATGAAGATATTGGACTTTAAATTCCAATCCAAAACTTGAGCTCTGTCAGTTTTATAGTAGTCCACAGAAAAAAAAGCAGTTCCTTTGAGAATTCTGAAATAACTCTGCAATTTAGGGATGATACATTCTGCTTGAGAACATCCTCATCTTCTTGCTGGAGATAGTCTGGGGATCCATGTACTATAAAATCAAAGAGAATAAGGGGAAACATTCAAGGCCAAGGTTTAAAATAGTAAAATAAAGGTTGTCTTATGTTATTCAAAGGGCAAAACAGTTGTTCATTAATGAAAAGAGGTAATCCACTGGCTGTGTGCTGCAGTGGGAAGAAGCTCACCGTGATCAACACACACAAGTGTGTGCCCAGCCTTCACCTGGGAAAGGAGGATGTGACACACTGCCCAGGGAGAGTTCTTCTCTTGGGAGCATGAGTGAGGGACAGCCTGTGGGAGCTGTGCTCTTCTGTGCCCACCCCACGGCACTGCCTTCATCTATCCTGAGAATTATTCTGAGACATCTTGTCAGGATGGTTTGTGAGGAGCAAAGCTCAGAGCACAGCACATGGCAGGGTTTGGAACCAATGAGGCTTTTGAGATACAGTTAATCTGACCTTGAGGTCCTCACATCTGATAAGATTCCAGTGCTAATCTGCTCGTGTTTTTTACCATTGTGACAGTCTTCTTTTTGTCTGCACTCATCAGTACTGAGCCAGGGTTACAGCCCTCAAAGCAAGAGGACAGCATTTCAGCAAAAGTCTTTAGCTATCAAAATCTACAGCACAACAATGTCTAAAATCTCTGTATGAACTGTTTAATGGAGTTTGTAGACCTGAAGAGTCTCTAAAGTCAGTAATTTAATGAGATATGGAGTCTCAGATCCTGAAATTGACTGATTTATTTAAATATTTCAGCTGAGTAGATTTCAACCAATCATTCCCACAACCAGAGAAGCCCCCTCTAGTGACCATACCATAAACCCTTTCCAGATTTTTTCTCTCTACTGTAGTAGAAGAAATAAAAAAACTCTGAAAAACCTTAGAAAAAGGGGATTTCAAGGGTCTCTGAACCAGACTGCAAGAACAAGAACGAAAAATGAACTTTTCTTGAAATTTTAATTCTAGATCCTGCTCCCTCAGGTTTCTAAAGGAATTTATATGTAATGGTTATTAGCAAAAGAACCAGAATTTAAGAATCAGAATTGCAGTCCCTTTAGCTGCAGCTAAATACTGATACACCAGAAATTGAAATTCTTGTCTGCTTTTTTCCTAGATTCCTGAGTCTGAGCAGTGGGCTGAGCAGTGATGACTCCTGCCTTCTCCCAGCACCAGCAGGAGGAACATGGTTTCCATAAAGATTAACCCCTCAATTCCAGATGAAAGTGCTTTGGATTTACACTACACAACAAGGGCAGGATCAAAGCATCCCAGCTGTAGGGCCAACATTATTGACACTTGTTTTTCACAAGGGGAACTTCCAGCAACAGTTTTTTTTTAACTCAAGGTTGTTTTGTGGAAGTGAACAAGGCTTGGAGCAAACATTTATAGCACATTAGGCTTCCTTTGGATGCCAAGGCAAACACTTTTGATTCTCCTTGGGAGGAGGAGGATACTTAGACACCCAGTTTAGCGAGAGTGGCAGTTTAGGAGGTCTGAGGAACACCACCTGAAACTGGAGGTGTCAATGGCTTCTTGGACATTTGGTTGGATTTTCCTGGATCATTCTTTTAGCTCAGGCTTCTGTTTTTTTGCCAAAAAGGGCATGTGAGGAGCTCAAGTGCCCTGCTTGACCTCTACCGCAGGCTGTTTCTCGAGATGAGGAGCCAGCACTCACTGCCAGAAGGTTCTCATGACTCACAGCCCTCTCAGGCAGACACAGTGAGCAAGAGGGAGAGCAGGGGAGGCACATTCACCACCTTCTGCATCTGCTTTTCACAAATCAAGGCTAACACAAAGGTGCTGCCGCACTTTTGCAGAGGTAGGAGGCAGGAAATCACATCCATCACCTGGAGAAGTTCCTTGGCTTACAAGCTGACTAACAGGTCAACACTGAAATTGTGCAGGATGCTACCTATGCACCCAGGAAGGAATTTATAGGGGAAGTTTAGTCATGATGAGGCAGTCTCTTTACTGAAGCAGATACAGCAGGAATGACCAATGACTTCCAGACTGTGCACTAGGTTGTAGAAAGAAAAGGAAAAGATGGTAAAAGGCAACTCAGAGACATCTTTAGGTGTGTGTGGATTTTAATGCACTTTTCTAGACAATGATTTTAAACAGAGGGTTTGAAATAGTCATTATTAGCCAAGAGAAGAAACAAATGCTGGACAGAAACAACATACTTGGGCACTTGTCAGTCTCACTGAGCTTTAGGTGTAAAGTCTCTGCTCACTTAAGCATAAAAATGATGAAGAAATGTAAAACAATGTTTAATTAATGTGCAACAAACTGAGCACATTACATCTTTAGAGCAAGGAAACTTCAGAGCCTTTTCAGATTGGAGGTCTGGTTTTGGAGTCCCTCCGTGGTCCTGAATTTAGGCCACCAGGAGCATTCCTTAGGGATGAGACAGTGTTTGAGGTGAAGGAAATATCTACAGCAGCAACAATTAGCCAGCTAATTCATTAAGAGACAGTCTGAGCTGGATTGCAAAGGAAACTCCAGTGAATTACAGTAAATAACTGTCTGTGATTCACCTTTGCTCTCCAAATGTGCCATGGGGTCATGAGAGCTCATGGCAGAAAGATTAAATTACACTTCATTATAAACCAACCAGCTGAAGTCTGAGAGGTTTCAGAAGTGAGATTTAGATGTTCACATCACTTGAATCCAGACCTTTTCATCTACTGAGCTGCTTTAGTTCCAATCAAACACAGCTAATTAGAACAAGGTGTTCTTGAGGATATTGATTTCATGTGAGAGAAAGGATCTTCCTTATAAAATTGGTTAAACACAAGATGGATGAGCAATGGGGATGGATCTCCATCCTTGCAGCTTTTTTAGAACTTGTCTAGGCAAAGTCCTGAACAACCTGATGTTCACAAATGTAATACCATACCCATGCATTTATGCATCAATATACTAATGTTGGAAATAAATATAAACATCCAGAAAATTTCAAGTACATTTTGAAACTTTCTTACTTCATAGGTGCCTGCTATAAGGAATATAAGACACCAGCCTTAGAAAGGAATGACGCTATAAATTTTTATTAGATGGATCAGAAATATTTTCATGCTGTGGGCAGTGTGGGCTCATAAGAAGCAGATAACTATCTGCTATAACAAGGAGCATTAACTATGATTAATGAGCTGACTTTGAAAGTCAGACCATCTCCACAATATAATCTTTTCTCCTCTAAGGCAATTTTTAAAGAAACTTTAAAATATTTAAATATTTCAGCAGCCTTCTGAAGCTGGTGCTGTCTGAATGTCTTCAGAAATTTCTTCCTAGGTCTAAATTAAAAAAAAATACCATCTAGTTGTCCCATTATATTATGTGAACAGCAATAGAATATGTATGTTAATGTAATTACATATTGAGAAAACTCAGGTCTGGTAAAAAAAGAAGAAAAACATTCATATTTAAGCAGATCTATATAGAAGAAGTTTTGCATTCACTTTTTTTCTGGTAAAAAAGGGGAGAGTGTCATTGACTCCTTTAAAACAGGATTAGTGACCTGGTGATTTGAGCACAGCCTGAAGATCAAACAAACCTGGAAGGAGCTGCACTGCTCATGAAGGCAGAAAGAGCTGCTGCCCTACCAGAGCAGGTTAAAATGTCAGGGTTTTTACATCCCAGAAGGCAGCATGAGGTCAGGTGAGCTCTTACAGATTAATTCCAAAATGCACTGATGAGAGGGGTCAATCACATTATTGATCCAGGGCTTGTAATGCCATTCTCAAATTTGACTTTTGAAACTTTGATGTAGCTCCTCAAAAGCATTCAAGCATTTAACTCTCCCTCAGAAATTTGAATTGAATGGCCAGCGTGTCAAACACTCTCTGGTTTATATTTTGCATTAAACTGTGGCTGGATAAAGCTGCTCCCATGGGAGTGATTGGAACAGGAGTGTCCTCACCTGCAGTGTGGACAGCTGAGCAAATGCAGTTCAGATCCCTCTGAAAAAATGTTCTTGGGGCAAGAGAAGAAATCAACCCACATGTGCTGTCAGTGAACACTCTAATGCTCTAATCATTATATTAAAAATACAGACAGATATGCAGCATATTAAAGCTATTTTTTAGCTGCATTACAGTAAAAGGAGATATGCATTGCCTTTGTAGATATGTGTTACTCAAGCTATAATAATATGGATTAATTTCCTTAGGGAAAACTGCTCGGGGTTCTGTCCTGACAGCACAGTGACACTTTTATGAGTTCATCCACTATTTATTTCCTTGGCTGGTGGTTGTCTGGAAATCCTGCATGTGTGGAAAGGACTCATTGACATGCAGTGAGTGATGTTTATCTCAGCATCTTGATGAACTCTATTCAGTTCTGCACTCTGGGTCTTCTCAGATAATCCCAAATTTCTGAGTTACCCCCTTGTTAGAAGCATAAACAGTGTGTGCAGCTACAGGAGCCATAACACACCAGAACCACAACAACGACCCCACTCAGGTAGCTCCCAAGCAATATCTTGTAAAATTATGGCTTGTAAATTGTTTAAATAAGGTGTTTGCTCACACAGAAAAATCATCACCCTGGATGTCATTGAGGAAGTTAATTTAAAAGCTAGCTATTTAGGGCATGACTCCCAAAATCATCTATATTTGCTAAATGTTTGGGTTTATGCTTTAAATCTGAAAAGGTAGTGAATTTGTACTGAGTGCTAATAAACAATTATTGCTGCTCACTCTCAGAGAAGCAGACATTTCAAGGGAGAGCCAAGGAACACAAGGAACACAGTGGAATTAAAAATTAAAAGTTAAGAATATGGGCTATATCATAATTTTCAGAAAAATGTTCCCTTGTATTTCTTCCAACATGCAGTTTGTGTTTTCTGCATTGCTCTGGGATCTTCACAAATGAAAGATGCCAAAGAAATGAGGGTGATAAAATAGTTACCATTTCATAGTTCCTTAAATCTTTTACAGCTTCTTCTGTCTGCTTAGTCAGCTTTGTCAGCTTTACTGAAATATCCAGACTAGTAAACTCTTGCTCAACATTTTGATTTTGCAAAGAGGAGTTAAACACAAGAAAAGACTATCAAACCTTTTTAATATTTCACTTTGGTCACAGGAGTAGGAAAACAGGGGTGGCCACAACTGAAAATGTGCCATTTCCTGTGTTTTATTTCCTCAAACTTTTATTTGGTTTTTAAATGAAAACCAACACCGACAGCAATGTGCAATGCACTCCATGACTTATGCTGTCCATAAAGCATATGGGATTTACACTGCCATGGGAAGGAGGCTATTTCCATGTTAAAAAGCCATTTATGATACTAATAAAAGTCCACAGGATTTACTTTACAATGTGTGAGAAGCCATTTATGATGTTAAGAGTCAATTTACAATGTCAACAATTGTGTTAGCAGTAAAAATGCTAAAAAAGTGGATATAAAGCATTGATTTTTTTTTTTTTTTAACTTGTATTGTTGATATTTCCCTGGCAGTGATTCATGTCTTCACCACAGAGATTTTCTGGTTTATGTTTTAAATGAGAAAGATAGGGAATAAATTTTTGTTTTCCCTAAGGGAGGTAATCTTAGAGAAAAACTTTATACAGATGTGTTTGGGACACCTCTGTAATATGGCAGAGATGTCTGACCCGTTAGGCAAATTTTCTGGCTGCATCAATTTCCTACAACACCTAAGATGTTCTCAGTATTCACATGGAAAGTATTCTCACTCTCACTTGGACACTGAGTAGTTTTGATCTAACAGCAAACTTTGAGTACTTGTTTCAATTTTAATTTTTTTTTTTTTTTTTTTTTTTTTTTTTTAGTATTTCTTGGATGAGATCAAATACCAGAGACCTCTAAAGTATATTTTGCTGCCACTTTTACTAGCACACTGGAGTAAGAAAAATAACATTTCTTAAGTACTACTTAAAGGCTCTGAAGATATTGTTTAACCAAAACCATTATTTATATGCATTTTGATTACCCAACCTCAAACCCACTGGGGAATCACAGTAATAATTTCACATAACTGGGCTGCCATCTACCAGTTCTTACTGTGGTACCAACCACAGTTCACTTTCTGTTTTTTTAATCTGATCAGCTGTGGGAGAAGGATTCTCCTCTCCAGGCTGAACAGCCCCAACTCTCTCTGCACAGGAGAGGTGTTAAAGCCCTCTGATCCTTTTTGTGGCTCTGCTATAAAAAGTTTTTTATTTTTAGTATAATGAAGGTGTTAACATAGTTGTTATTAACATGATAAAATTATAAATAAAAATATAATTTATAATTAGTATCATTTATTTTATTTTAATAATAATAATTATAAAGTATTAATTAAAATATTGTATAGCTATTATTAACATAATGAAAATTCAAGAATTTTTATTACTCTAAATCTAATTGCAACAGGAAAAGAAAATATAGAAATGCTGGTAGAGTATTTACCAACAGAAAGAGTCACAGGAATAGCAGTAGCACAGTTAAAATCAGAACATGCATATGTAGTTACAACTCCTACTTAGAGGATTATTCCCACCTCACTTCCTGCTATAATTCGTGTTTCTTATTTTACCAAATGAGTTGTTTCAGCAAAAAGCAAATCAGTAATATTCTGATTGCTGACATAAAGGAAAAGTCTGAAATCTTAAATATTTAAAAAGACCTTTTTTCTGAAATACAGCCTCTTCAGGTTTTCTTATTGGTTAAATGTTCTTAGGTCTCCTTTTTACAAACAACTTTTCTAAGTTTGTGAAGGAGAAAAAACAGAAAAACAGCAGTTTTTTTAATGGCTGCACTTAAAGACTCTAAGAATTAATTAACATTTTTAAAAGTGCACCAGGAGGCCTGAAAGGCTATAAAAAGAAGGGATTTTTGGATTTAATTGAAACAGAATCCCAAATGCAGTGTAACTCAACAGGTAATATATTATATTCAATTAAACACTTTAAATTTTTAAAAACATAGAATTTTTTCAGCCATAACAGCATCAGCAATTAAAGTCTGCTGGATGTGTTTGAAGCACAATAGCCATGAAATTAAGATGTTCTATGGTTGTTATGACCAACTCCTAAGTGCATCAAGCCAGGGAAACAGAAAATAAACATTATGAGCGACACACATGGATGGACCAATCACATTTTTGAATTCCAAAATAAGCAATGAAAAACAAAGGTTGTGAAATACTTGGAAGTGAATTGAGAAAAAAAGTAATGTCTAAATATCTGAACTTATCTGTTGGATTTTCAAGGGGAGAAGTTGCCAGAGTCAAGAAGTAGAAAAATAATCCTCACTCTTTCCATGTGCTCCCATTTTCAGTTTTACAATGTGTGTCATTTCCCATTCTGTTCAACTCCTCAAAAAAGCAGGAAGCCAACAGCCAAGGGAAAAAAACCCACAGTGACAGCAGAGAACCTAAAAGAAAACAGCACTCCAGCTCAGGTGACAGCATGACTGGGAATTTGGAAATGTGTTGGCAAAATAAAGCTGGAAGTCATGGCAACTGATCAGATTTGTAGCTTTTATTATTGATTTTAGCAGAATAAAAGAGCGATACTGAAATTCAACTTCTACTCTAAAGCATCAAATTCGCTGACGTCTTGAACTTAAAATCAAGAGTGACAAGTGATTTTTGGAAAGTTGGTTTCTGATTATGTCATGCAAATTGCCTGCAGAGAGGTGCGTGTCTACATGTCAGTCCCAGAAAATATCCAGAAACCCAGCAAACACAGCAGCCAGCCCCAGTTATGAAGTTCTGCCTCTAAATAAGAGTTAGGAGTGCAATAGATCTGTGTTGATGTGCCAAAAAAAAAAAAAAAAAAAAAAAAAAGCTAAAAAGCTTGGAGGATAACAAATCTATCCAGCTCTGAGAAAGGATGGAAAGGATGCCTGAAAACCTGTGCCTGATAGAGTGCCTGAGTGTGTTTAGCAAACTGATAAGGGCACAATTTTCTCCCTGGGGCCAACTTGGAACATCACTACTTCCTTCTTAACAGCTAAACTTGCTTATTTTCCCCAAAACTGGGTGGTGATGGAAAAACTGCTTTGTGGGAATTTGTCCTGGCCTCTGAGACGTGCCTGGGAGTGGTGGGGCTACACCAGTGAGAAATAAAATCACAGCAGTGACAAATGACAGGGGCTGGACACTTGGCAGTGATTGCAGAAGAGTTTCCAGGCTTTCCTTCACACAAAGTCCATGGGCCAAGGGATGCTTGGGAAGCACTGCACAGCACTGAGGGCAGCCTTCAAAATTAACAATATTCTGAAGGATTTGCCATAAGAACCTGCAGAATTTGATCTAGATAATTTCTTCTTCAAAGCTTCAAGGAATTAATAAACCTTCAGATGGCTGAAAGAGATCTATCTGATTTATATCTATAAGTTTCATATGGACCAAGCCTTTTCCAGCTTTGAGCAGCAGAGATGGGGAGCTCTGGCCATAAATCAGCAGGAACACCATGGTGGCCACAGCCTCCTTCCTGCTTGGCCTGTTCCACTGCTGTGCTGGCCCCTTCTGCCACTCCAGGAGCAGGGAGGGATTCCTGATGCTGGGGATTAATGGGAAAAAAAGACTTTCAGTGTTGCTGCCCATCCTCAATACTCCATTTTCCCTCCACAGCAAGGGGTGCTGGGAGGCTCTTCCCTTCCTCCAGCTCAGCCCTTCTCCTTGTCTCATCCTCAGATCAGAAAAATTCATGTTTTCCTTCTCTGCTCAGAGACACAGAGTGCATTATTCTGTCCCATGTGCTCACCTCCCAGAGAGCACAACACGGAGTTTACGCTGAAGTAGGTACTGACTGGGGTTTTTTCCTATAAAAATAAAGCATTTTTCACATCTGTCCCCCCTTTAAGACTGTGGCATTTATTTCTCTAATCTGATAATGTAATTACTCTTTCTAATTTCTTGATCCTTTGTGTTTGATTCTGATTATAATTTTGCTACTTACACTTGAAATGTCATAGGAGATTCAAAGTTCCAGAGAGAAATATCCACTTTTGTTCAAAGAAGCTCAGAGCAGCATAATCAGTCATGTCCTTCAAAGCCATTTGCTGAACTAGTAGTAGGCATCAAAGTAACTCCAGTGATGTTAGTGGGGTCATCTCTCCATCACTACAAATTAATGAAGCTTCACTAAAGAACTATTTCAGTTTACATCACTGTGGGTTTGCACCGGCTCTCAGACTTTATTGTGATGGGGTCAGACATGAAAGCTAAAGGAAGATAAAGAGGAGGGAAATATTAATTCAGAATTATGTGCTGTGATCCCATTTTAATTTTTCCTCTGCTGTGTTTTGGCAAGTACAATGCCACTGAAAATGAAGGCTCAGCCCCGGATGCTTCCTGAAGCACTTGGAAAACAATCCATCAAAGAAAGTTCCACACATTTAGTGTCTGCCTCTTTTTCTCTGCTTTTCTCTGATCTCTAAATTTGTTACCTCAAATGCTTCAGCACAAGGATGAGGCTCTCTCCTGGACATCTCAGCTGTTCCTGCTGCTCTCCTCACCTGTGGTCACAATTCCCTCCAGTGACATTCCTGAGAGTGAGATGGCACAAGCCCCAGTGGGGCTTCAGCCACAGGAGGAGCAGCAGGAGTGGAGAGCTGCCAAATCAGACATGACTTTTTCTTGAACTGATGATGTTTGGGATGGGTGATGAGGTCACTGCAGGGTACTATGTGTTCTGAAAGCTCCAAGAGGCATCAAAATAATCATAAAATGTGTAAGTGCTTTAAAATGCTTGATACATTTAAAAATTGTATTTTTGTCACATTTTTTCCATTACTGTACATTCCTGTGATTCAAAAGATGACAGTTAAAATACTTCCATGTGTTTTTAAACTCAGTTGTGCAGCTTCCCCCACTGTGATGAATCTCCCTACACACTCCTTGACTCATTCTAAAAATACAGAAATGAAGTGCTAAGAATGGAAATCCATGGCATTGAGATTTCCCAAAGCACAAAACCTCACATTTTAGTTCAGTTCCTTTCTATTTTTCACATTGCTTTAATGCCATTTTGCATCACTTAAACTTATTTTCCCTCAGCAAGTTCCAAGTCAACACCTGAATCCTCATCCAGAAGTAGATTTGTTTATTCAATCCTTCATCTCTCCCTGTAGGGCATTGTGAAAAAACCCCCATGGGCAGCAGCTCCAAGTGTTGAGTGTGGAATTATGGTGTCACAATTAGGAACTGCAGAGGCACAGGGCTGCTCTCTGCACAATTCCAAAACTTATGAAGAAACATCAGAGGCAAATGAAGCATTACAGTCACAATTTCCAAGTAAATGAAGGTGCAGGGCAGTGAGATTCTGCTGGACCCTGTCTTGCTCTAGAATATAAAGCTGCAAAATAATTGGAGAAGGAGTCAGACAATGACAAAAAGGAGACAAAACTATGCTTAAACCATGATCTTCTCCCCCTCTGGCTCTTTCCAGGAACAAAGAGGGGTGACCAGACAGAGCTGTGGATTGAACTTGAGGAGCATGAGTTCACTTCTTGGCTTCATCCCAGCCTCTCTGTGTGGCTCTGGGAAAGCCTCTGAATCTATTACAAGAGCCATTTTCAGGTTATCAAAGCTGTGAGAGCATTTTCCTGTCTCACAGGAACAAAAACCATTAACTACAGCAAAGTGCTCAGCTCTTATAATTAAGGGGATTGTGTGCAATGAGTACCAAGACCAGGGGCTTTGAAGATGATATTGAAAGATATTTTGGTGTTTAAAAATGCTGAGCAATTTAATTGAAACCTGGGAATTAAGAGCTGTTGAAAATCCCAATGTATAAAAATCCTTAATTCGGCCTTTACAACTTCATAAAACACAGCTGGAGGAGGAATCACACCATGGAATTTGTTATGACAAGCTTTCCATGCCCAATCAGGCAAAGTATAAACAGGAATCTTAAGTTCTTTGGGCTCTTGCTTTCTTCAACTGATTTAAAAATCTCTCTTAAATGCTTATGAGTGACAGCAAAAAATTTCAATTTTAAAACTCTTTTGGAAAATAAGACTCAAGGGTTGGGGTTCATTTTCAGTGACAGACCTACACTTTGCAAGAGTAAGCACCAAATCCTAATGCTGCTGAAAGACCCTGGTCCATTCCTTACAGATTTAATCTATTTCCCATTTGAGGGGCACGATGTATACAGATTTTATTTATTTAGAGCAAAAGATCTGCATTGACTTATTTAAAGAATCAGAGTGTAAAACTCTGAAAAAACACATATTTTTATTTATTTGTAGTAGAGGCAGAGACACACATAGTCTTTGAGAATGACTACAAAGAATGACAAACACTGAACAGAAAAATCCCAGCCATGGATTTACTGTTACTGCTTTATTATAACACGTAATGCACTTCTAAAGTGCACATGTTTGGATTAAAGAAAAATATTGTATTCTACGTATAGCAGTCTTATTATAATGGATATTTTGTACTCTCAGTGATTTATTCCTCCATCCATCCATCCATCCATCCATCCATCCATCCATCCATCCATTTCTATAACATCAAAGTAGATTTAATGATAAAAGGAAATAAGTAATGGATTTAAATATTACAACTTCCTTTTCTAGCAATATTCTAATTGTAAAGCTGTTTATACTGTTTTTTACAGCTTTAAAAATATTTTTAATATTTAATCAATAAATTATTTTGAGTATTTTTGGCAGGAGGGTTGTTTCAGAGTGTCAAACAACACATGATGCACACATATATGGAAGTATTTTCCTATTGTTATATTTTAACATCGGGACATATTCATTATTGGGACTTAGAGACATTAACAAGTGAGAAAACAACCAGCCTATTCACCTCTAAAAAGTATTAACTCATTTCTCAGGGCTTGGCTGGTGCCTGTGTCTCTGCATTAGCTCAAATGATAGCAAACTTAGTGTACAAAGAAGTCCAAACTTTTTTATTTAATTCGGGTATGTACTGGTGAAATGAGGAACTTAATTTAATTCTAAATTGAATGAGAAAAAAACTCAATGTATTTGGCTAAATTATGCTGCTTATTATAGAGTGCAAAATCGGGTCTAATCTTTTTTATATAATTGCTGCTTTTCCTAGGAATCATTCTTCAAACTGCTGAAGTGATAGTTCAAGTGTTTTGTGCAGGAAATTTAATTTCTGTTTTGGCTAACTGATATTACTCAAATATTTCATTCCCACCTTCACTTTTTTTCTCAGAAAACTTCCTTATTAAGTTCAGTTGGAAATGGAAACAAATAAGAACATTATTTTGATATGAGGAAATTTGAAAGAAAATAATTTGCAATGCAAATATTTTCAGGCCTTAATTAAAATATAAGGTTTTCTATGGAAGAAAACATTTTTAAAAAAAGAAGCATATTGGTTATTTGATGACCTATCATGGAAAAGCACAAAGAGAGCAATTAGTTCTAAACAAAAAGAAAATTAACATAATCTTTAAAGAGTTTAGTGAGAAAAATGTTTTAGTTTTCTTGATAAATGCAAGCATCCAATATTCTTCATAATCTTATCTACAGTTTCAAATAGGTGTAACAATTTTAATGACATCAGAATCCTAATAAATCAGATTGTTTTCTCTATGGCCAACATGAGACTTTTCAGAGGGCTCAAATAAGTGTGAGGAAATACTTACACACTCTGAAGACCAATGAACAATCATCTGTTGGTGTTGGTGTTAGTGTTACTGCTGTTAGTAGCTGCAGTGGTAGAATAGTAAATTCATTGTGAGCTAAATCCTAAAATTTTACAAATCATATATCAGTTGCTCAAAAATTGTAATTGGAGATTTATTTGATGGAAATAAAAAGTCAGGCGGTGATATCCTTGCTAGAGACACCATGTCAGTGCTTAGGACAAAGTGGGGGAAGGCTCAAATTTCTTTTCTCCATGTATCAGAAAGGAGCTGCTTTTCAATGCCACCTTTTTACTAATTTGCTTTTTTAAATGATCATCCTCATTTGAATGGAATATTTCCTGTAACACACATGTACATTTAGGAGTTTCAGCTACATCTAATCTCTTTCTCACTGTTTGGCCACACAATTCAATTATTTATGTAAACCATCCATGCACATTTTCCAGAATGAAGAAACAATTAACATCTGGGCAGAGCTGCGACCCTTCTTTATTACAGGGGTCCACAGTCCTTTATGATAAACTGGGGTAAACAGAAACAGATCTCAAAAAAAACCCCCCATGTATCCTGAAATATTTGCATCAGTGGAAAATATGACCCACTACTTTTACTAACCAAGTTTAGTGTCAAAATTATATTTAAAGGGAAGATTAGAAAAACAATCGTGCATGGTTTGCTTCGGGATTCTTTTTTGTTTCACTTTGTTTTGTTTTAAACTGCTTTAAATCTACTTATTTTCCCCATCCTATGGAAAAAAAAATTAAAAAAATTAAGTGCCCCAAATTTTTCAGGACATTGAGAATCCAGAGCTTTTAATAGCTTCCTTATTTTTACTGCATTTCTACAAATATTCTCAGTGGGAATGCCCCACATTCAGTAGAATTAGTTCTTCACCCATCCTGCTAATGCTTACAGCTCAATATTAATGCAGCATGGACCCTTTAAAATTCACTGAACTAACCAAAACTATTGTTAATAATTGTCAGTAGGGATTGCCTCTGGACAAAGAAAATTAGTGTTTACTTAACTTCTGAGGCCATCAACAAATGCAGATTTTCTCACCTTCTTGATATCTCTCCTGGTTTGGGTTTTTGGTTTGCTTGTTGTAAGATCACACTGGATAAAGTGTGAGAAATATTGAGAAAGTCCATGAACAAATCTAGAGTTGGAAATAGTTTGAGAAACTCAAATACTGGTGAGTGGAAACAACTGGGCCTCAACTTCTGATGCTGATTAATGTCTTGAGGTGTTTGGTGATTCCTCACTATTCCAGATCATATCAGAATATGGGGATCTGAGATTTTGCCTCAGGCAGGGCTGAGCAGCCTGTTCTAGTGGGAGGTGTCCCTGCCATGGCAGCGGAGCTGGAGCTGAAGGATCTTTAAGGTCTCTCCCAACACAAACCTTTCCACAATTCTGTGATTCTGTATTTTGTGAAAAAGAAGGAAAGAAAAGAGTGTTTAGGCCTACTAATCACACCATGCATGTGTTGCCTACACCTTCTCTTCACATGAACACACTGATGTCTCAATAATAATTATACTCTATTCTTAAATCTTCTCTTCCCCTGAACAATAGGGCATTATAATTATTATAGTTACAATAGCTATAATTATTAGAGTAACTACACTCTATTCCTGCTTACACATGCTACCTGCAAGACTATCCCAGCCCCTTTTACTCTGAAAAAACTGCTGTCCAAAAAGTCAATTAACAGTTGCAGTCACCATGTCTTTCTCCTTAGAGCCTTGCAAATAAATGTAAATTTCTGGAATTCATAAAAGGGAATGGACTATAAAGTGTGCAAGGCAAAAATCTTTAATGTGGTGCTTTTTGTTTAATGCTGTGGTATTTTGTTCCCCTAAGTGCCTGCTGTCCTTGGTTAGAGGCGTTGTGGCCATAAGTTAAAGAGCTGGCTGGGGACTGTGAGAACCTGATTTCAATTCATGGCTTTTCTGGAGCTCTGAGAAGTGACCTTGAACAAATGAATTTCTGTCTCTACTCCCTGGTTTTACCATCCATTTAAAAAACCACAGGGAATATAATAGTGACCTTTGTATAAAATGCTGTAAGCTGTAAAGTTTTTAAGTGATTAAATTAATGATGTCATAATAATATTTTCAGAAAATTGTTATAACTGCTGTTATTATTATTTTACATATTTTATAATGACAACTTGTAACTGAACTGAAAACTAAGATGCAAAACTAGAAATAACACCACTTATTTGAAAACAGGCAACCAACAATTATTTAGTCTTTCTTTTTCCCCCACCATGCTTCTCTGTGGAGTTTCAAACAGAGAATTTCAGATTGATGGGCACAGAAAGAGCAGGGCTGAGGAAAGGATAACCACTTCTGTCTCCAAGGAGAACTCCATAGAATCAGAGAATGATGTGGGTTGGAAGGGACCTTAAAGATCATTTAGTTCATGTACTACAAAATACAACAGTGACAAAAAAAAAATTACAAATATTATCTTATTTGTCAATAAATCCTCTGCACATCCCTTGCTGCTAACAAGAAAGAGCCATAATCACTGCTGCAGTATTAGTGGTCTTAAAGGCAAATTGATAAATAATATTCCTGGACTTGCTCTCTTCTGCCAACACAAAGCTTGAGTGAGTGAGTAGTGAACGGGAGGTGTGTTTTGCATCTAAATTCAGAAAAAGCTGTTGAAGCAAGTCATACTTATACATTTTTAAAACAACAGCTTGAAAGCTTCCCAAGAAGGCCTTTCACTCATTACAAACATCTATAAATATTTCAAAGCTGCAGAAAGAGCAGAAAGCTTTAAACCTCCGTGAGAAATGCCTGCAATTGGCGAACAAGCACCACGTTTCTCTGGAGGGGAATCCCAGCAGGTGTTGTAAGGACTCCCACAGGGTTTAAAGGGACTAACTGTGGCCAGGTTTAATAAAACAAAACCCACTGAAACCCTTCTGAATCTGCTCTAAGTTTTGGCATTGCAGAAAGCCTCAGGGTTCATCCACCATCAATTCAGACACCTGAATATAATGTATATTCAGATATATACCTCCAGTCTCCTATTGCTTCTAGTGCACAAAGAAATCCAGAAGTTTGGGATTCTTGATTCAGTCATGGGATGGTCCAAAGATGCAAGAATCCGTGAGGCAATTCTAGTGAAACTTCCAGGATAGCTCCCAGGTGTGGCAGGGTTAAAGTGAGCTGGCTGAGGCTTCTTATCACCTCTCATGCTGTTCTAGGAAAGTGCCCTGTTGCTGTTTAAATTATTGCTGTCCCAGTGCTTCCCAGTTGTAATACCAGCCCCTGGAAAGAATTCCAGCTAGTTCCAGTAAAAATTCCAGCTGGTTCCAGTAAAAATTCCAGCTAGTTCCAGTAGTAGTACATGAGCCCAGATTTGCACACACCCCCCCTGGGTCAGCAGGAGCATCACTGACATCTCTGAGTTTAAAAGGGAACAGAGGGTTAAAAGAGGGTTTTACCATATATAGGTCGATGTAACCTAGATTAAGTTTTGTATAATTCCATGAACTTTACTAGAGTTGCTCTGTGTTAGCTCAGGCAGGAACATGCTGCTCTCATCTTGACATAAAACTGCTTTGGGAAAAGGGATCTCTTTTGGTGACAGGCTGCATTTGCATCTGGCAGCTGTGATTGATATAGTGCTGGCCAGTCCATAATATCACTGAGCTGCAAATGTCACATCTTTTAGAGTCACTTATCACCTGAGGTAAGACCACACAGATGGGTGCATCAAAAATATGAAATACATCTACTGGGAATACCTGCTGGAGCCAGGAGCACCTGCTCACACTTTTTAAATCTCTTTCTACTTTTAAGGACACATTTTGCTCCTGGAAAAAACACTGTGAAAGAGTTTTGGCTGAAAGGAGTGAGGTCTGTAATGAAAATAGAACAATGTGATGTGCTGGTTGAGTCACTGCTCATGGAGATATTTAAGAGATGTAAAGATGGGGTGCTTATGGATATGATTGGGGTCAGCTGTTGAACTTGACAACTTTAAAGTTCTTTTACAGCCTAAATGATTCTATGATTCCATGATTCTATGAATGACCATAAAAGCAACTATTTTCATGTGATTCTGACTGGTTTATGTAAAAGTAATTTTTAATTTCTTCCTCCCTCTCCTGAATTACTGAGGCAGGCAACTGGCCAAAGAGAAGAGCATCTCTGTAATCCTATTCAGTCTAAGAAAACTAGACAGGCTTCATCTGTAAAGCAGCATGGATGACTAGCAGCATGACTAGTTTGGAGGAATTAGCAAAAATAGGATCAATTAGTGCTTTTGTGAACTGAAAAAGAAGTGCAGAGCTCAAGTTCTGCAGGAGATTCCCACTGACTGAAGACCATGGAGCAAAGCATGGCTCCTGTTACCAGACTCATATATTTATTAAATCTGTCCAGGTCATGCTCTGGGAGCTTTGACAGAATTTTGGAAGGGAGTGATGCCTTGTGTTTAGCTATAATCACAGCTAAATCCAGGAAACTTCTTCCACTGCCTCGATTCAGGCCCCTAAAGGGGCAGAGATTTCATGCAAGATTTCATGGGGGTGGTGCACAGTGAGTATTGCTTTGGTTTGCTTTTTCTTACTTTTTATCCTCCAGAAAATATGAAGGACAAGCAGTGTTAGAGAAGATATCAGAAATTTTGGCTCAGCACTGGTCCAGATGTCTGCGTCTTTCCTCACAATTGCATCTTTAAAAGACAAGAAACAATGCCCCATCCACTTTGGGGATACTCTAGATGAGAACAAAAAAAGAAAAAAGAAAAATAAAGCATTTGCTGGCACTGACTGATTCTATCATCGGGCCAAGCGTTTTTTAAAAGCCTCTGGGACTGTGAGTTTAATTTTGCTGTAAGGCTCCAAATCCAGTAAAGCTCTCACTGGAATCACATTTGTGAGGGCAATTGTCTCAGGATGGCTGGATAGACATTTTGCCTTTCAAGCATATGTCTCTGAAATGGTGGTTGCCACCTGGCAGACTGTTAAGTTTCAGCAAGGGATGGAAAATTTATGATTATTTTTCTTAGCCTGAAGAGGAGAGTTTATGATTCACCCCTAACACGACTTAACTGCTAACATGCAGATCCTGTATCATTTGTGCAGGTCCTGTTTCAAAATCCACAAGAATGGGATAAAAATCAGGCCCAAAGAGACTTTTGCATCATAATCTTGCTGGTGGAAAAGAGATATACAACAAATCCCTGAAGAGACAACTGCATTAATTGTCAAATCAGCTTTCATCACACTTAGCTCCTGTAAGAAGATGAGCTGCTAGCAGATGGTGCAGTTGAAGATGATCTTGGTGTCATACAGGTTCTTTCAATCAAATGCACAGGAATCAGCTTTTTGAAAATTAAGCTGGCAAGTTGTGTTAACTTCTGGATGTTCAGCATAAAGTCAGTAGAATTCAATCTCGCTTTTCTCCTCTCTGACCGTTCGGGGATGAGAACTCTCTCCAAAGCCAGACTGAGCACATATTTAAACACAGATTTAAATCAGCGTTTAAATCTGATTTAAACCACAAGGAGGTCCTGATGCTGGAAAATACCACAGCAATCTTTATAAAAGTGTCTCTAGAATAAGGTGTGGAACTGATTTTAACAAATTTCAGGATAGTGCAACACTTCTTCACTGTTTCCAGGGTTATCTTCTTCCAGCTCTTTTCAGGAGTTCAGGAACACACCAAGTTTTTACAGATGTTTATTATTTCAAACTGAATGTTTCTATTAATTTTTAATTTTGCCACTACATTTTTGTTAGGTTTGGTTTGGTTTGGTTTGACTAGGAGGTTTTAGGTTGTAAAAGAAGCCTCAATGTCACTAGAAGATCCTTGAGCTTTCATAATTCAAATATTTGCTGGATTTTTATTTTTTGTATATATATACAGCTATATGTATTTATGAAGACATATGTGTGTATATATATATGCACACACATGTATACATGTATACCTGTATATATCTATTGCATGAAAACAGAAAGAAACATGAAAAAGAATCACATTAACATGTCACCATACATGGTAGAATTTTTTCATGGGTTTCATTCCTTCAGATCCTGAAGAATCAATTTCATAAGGTGATTTAATGTGTTAATTTGATTTTATTTTTTACTATGCTTCTGCCATTTGTTCTCATATGAGTGCCAAGGACTCCAATAGAATTTCTTATTATCTTTTTCCTTTAGAAGCTCCAGCTCCATCTGATCAAACGAGCGATCGGTTTGACTACATCTGAAACACGAGGGCTGTGAAAAAATCTCACCCACAATGAGGTCTCTACAGCTCATCTGCACAGTCAAGGTTCTGTGGAAGGGAAAGCAAATAGAGGCTGTTAAGTAGAAATTCCTCCAGAATATTTTAGACTGTGGTAATTCATATTATTTTAGTACCACATGAAGATATCTACATTTTATCAGAGGAATCTCTTTTCTTCTTCCACCATATACAAATAAGGCACACAAATGGGCAGGTGATCCATCTGAGCTGTGTTAAACAACTATTAGGGATGAGGCGGCTCTGTCTATGAAGGTTCCTCTTCCCACAAGTTGTAGAGGGATAATAAATTACTCCAATGGTTTATATGTGATCTGATTACTTCCAATTTGCTCTGGCAATCATGATTATCACCAGGTCAGTCCATTTCTAGAAAAAAACAATAGGAAAAGTGGTTGGTTATCAGATTGCTGTTTTCACCATATTTTGGTTTTGCATTTTTATTCTGAAACATGCTTTTCCTTCACTTGAAGAGGCAACAGCCTTATTATTCCCTCCCTCAAAATTCCTTCCTTTCAAAAGATTGCTATCAAAACTACTAAATATTATGACACTGCTGACAACAAAGGCACAAGTGGTCAATCAAACACCTTCAAATGATGAAATCACTTTAACTGTACTTTGTTTGTGTACTGGTTTCCAAAGGCCAGGTTATTCCCTTCCCTTTATTCAAGGACATTCTATGGAGTCAATAAATTTTAGTTAAGCATCAGATTTTCCAGTTCTGTTTCCACCTCCAAGATTAACTGGTATAATTAAAGTGTGGTTGCTAAGCAAAATGCTGATTACCTTTTTGATGGGTAGGAAGCTCCATCTGGATGTTTCATAGCTTTTATTCATTTTACACAACTGATTTATTTACCTTTAAATAGTACAGAAACATTTTATGGGTATACAGTGTAAAACAATAGCAAATTCCTGCAAATACCCATCTTTTTTTAGTCCCTAGATCTAAGAGGAAGGGAAAAGGGAATGAACCAAGATAAAACCAGCAAATAAAGATCAGTGAAATGCTATGGTAAGAACTTCAAAATTTGCTTAGGGAGTAAGGTAAAATCAAACTCAATGGTGGATTTTTAAAAAGTATCAAACATTAATCTAAATCTAAAAACAATGTCTTAAAACTTAGTTTGTAAAATACAAGACAGATGATCCACAGAGTTATGAAAGAAAACAAAGTAAAAAAAAAAAAGATATCATTCTACATAAGAAAATATATTTTTATTTATATTTAATGTTTGGAATTTTACTGCTGAATTAAATAAGTAATTTTCTATTGAATTAAATTCAGTTTATATAAATCATCATATACAGGGAGTCTGTAGTTTGTTATTTAGTGGATATTTACCAATAACTAGACAGTGAGAAATTCTTCTGAGTTTCATCAAAAAACATTATAAAAATTAAATGTTTTCATACCACTGAAGGAAATGTAAGAATTGAAATCATATTCCAAATAGCAGAAACATTAAAAATATACTGAAAATTACATTTGAATCTTCATTCTGATTCTATGGAAGAAGATGGGAAAAGAAATTGCCAAGATGGTGGGAGTTCTTTATTTTAGATTCCTTTTTCTCTATGAAACAGCATTGTTTTAAATCACTTCATACCAGACACAAAGGAAATTTCTCCTTGCTTTGGTAAACTCTTGATCTGAGTTATGACAAAGCAAATACATTTTGGCAGATGGAGTAAGTGGCAGCAGATTTCCCTTCTCTTTTATGATACACCACCAATCCTCTCAACAAATGGAATAACAACACATTTACTTGCATTTCTCTGGTGCTCTTGGGGTTACATTGCTCCAGCAGCTGGAGCAGCAGAATATCCCTGTAGCAGAAAGGCTTGCAACCTGGAATTGTGCTACTCATGATGATAATTTCAATGCCAGCCCATCCAAGATGAACATTCAAGTCTGTGTGCCAACCCCTTGACTCACAAACCCCAGTAACCATTCTGCAGGAGCATCCTTCTTCTCCTGAGCTATCCATGTGTGGGAAGTGCCAGCACAGAGAGCTCCCCAAGCCTCAACCATACAAGCTCAGAGATAGAGAGGGACACAGTGTTTGACCTAAGAGCTTGGAGAAAGCTTGTAGGTTTAGAATAGAACAGTGACACAGACACAAAATAAGAATAAAGAATTGTAGCTGAAGCAGAAATATGTTTAAAGCAAGTAGAAATAGGCCTCATATAAGTGAACAAATATGTTAAGCAAGATAGAAAACAAAGTCTGGCAATAGAACTTGTTATAAGTTAGTAAAAGGTAGAAGGTACAATAATAAGTTTCTGTAGAGTTTTATGACTGGATAAGAAAAGATGTGTTGTAGTAAATCTTGTCAAACGTAGCACTGAGCAATTGGTTTATGAAGATGCCAGGGAGCTTTGTGGGAGTAGCTGATTGGATAAGAAATTTATAAAAGACATTGTAACTAGAATTATAACAGCTTCTGATGCAAGGCTTCTGATGTGATGGCTTTAGATGTGACAACCATACAGTCTCACCCTTCTATGAGACTGATTTTGCAATCATTTATCTTTTAAATGCTTCTTCAGTCAGCCCCATCTTTCTGTATCCCAAACATTGCTCTTTCTGTATCCCCCATTGCTCTGCCACAAAGTCCTGTTGGAAATTCCCTCTGGAATTTAGCACATTATGTTTATTACAGGAGTTATATAATAACTCATCCTTTCCCATTTTAAATAAAGAAATAAATACATTTCTTAATGAAACAAACGTGAAATCCCACACATAAGGTGGTGCAGCCCCATGGGTCAGTAGAGGCTGGGGAACAACAGACCAGGTGCCGCAGCTCTGAAGGGAAGCCCTTGGGGTCAGGGTGGGCAGCAGGCTGTACCTGAGCTCAGGTACAACAAAGGCAGGCTCTTCTCAGGTTGTGATAAGATCCAATGGGTGCAAGCTGCAAAAAGGAACATTCTGGTTAGACTAAATGAAAATTTATTCACTGTGTTGCTGCAAAAACATGTGCATTGAGGGGTAAGCCCATGTCTGTCCTGAAGGGTTTTAAGAACCTGACTGGACAGTGTCCCCCTTCACCTGCCCTGGCTTAGATGCCAGTCCTGATTGATAAGAAAGCTGGAATAAAGAGCTGGAGGTTTTCCTCCTGACATTGTCCTTCACCACAACTCCCACCTCACCAGTCACCTCTGGCTGTCTCAGGTAATTTCTGCAAACGTGATCAAGTTGATTTCCTTCGCATTCTCCAAGCTTCCTGCCAGCCAAGGCCACCAAAACTTTTCAAGTTCAGATTTTGCTGCTTCCTTATGCCACAGCCTCAATGACTTCCTTGGATTTGCTCCCAAGCCATAACTGCTTATGGATGACAGTTTATAATCCGACTGAAAGGATTACAACCCAAAGGAAAGGCAATGTAGCTGCCGAGTGAAAAGGTATTCTACTGAACACTGGGAAAATCTTTCCTCCAGAGCTGTGCTCACTTCAGTGCCCTAAAGCTCAGATTATTCAGGTATCATCAGGCCTCAAATATCCTTGTGTCTGGTATGAAGTGTTTCACAAGTGCTTTAAAACAATGCTTCTTCATAGAGAAAAAGAAATTTAAAATAAAGAACTCCCACCATCTTGGCAATTTCTTTTCCCATCTTCTTCCATAGAATCAGAATGAATATTCAAATGTAATTTTCAGTATATTTTTAATGTTTCTGCTATTTGGAATATGATTTCAATTCTTACATTTCCTTCAGTGGTATGAAAACATTTAATTTTTATAATGTTTTTTGATGAAACTCAGAAGAATTTCTCACTGTCTAGGTATTGGTAAATATCCACTAAATATCCAACCATAGACTCCCTGTATATGATGATTTATATAAACTGAATTTATTGGGTATTAATAAGAAATAACTGAAAACACAGAGAAATGGGGGGAAATGCTCAGCTATATTTTCCTAGTTTGTATTATGTTTTTTTCTGATATAAAATTGCTTTTTATTCTTGACCAATGTTTCCATACTACCTGGAAAGTTACTTAAGTTGAAAACTAATTAACAGGCACAATGTATTGCACTGCAGGCTTCCTGTGTTGTGTAAATTAAGATGATGGTGAACTTCTCACTCCCATCATTTTTTCTTACAGTTCTGTTGCTAAACCTGCTGCCACTCTCCAAACAAAACATGAAACTTCTTCCCTTATGTTTCATAGGCCACATTCAAAAGGGCAGTGGTTTATTACACATGTAATTAGAACTTATTTTTCCTACCAAAATATGATGCTTGTTTAACTGGACACACATTCCAGGAAAGGTATCTATCTTTACAAATATAAAAAATATGGCAATGTGAAGTAGTATCTTTACTAAGAGATTTCTCAAAGCCAGTAACAGGAATTGGATACTAAATTGTCCATGAGTATAAATGGAAATTGGTGCTTGATTGTCCTCTAGTTCTTTAAAACTCCTCCCTTACTGGTATGAGCAAACTTCAAGAGACATCTTGTCTCCTGCTTTAGGAGCAACATGAGGCTGGATCCCAAGCTGACATAAATCAACGCAGCTCTGACAGGTCTCTGTTGATTTTCACCAGCTGAGAATTGTGTCTCTGCACTGATATCTATCACTGAGCTGTTGAATGATTAATATTCACATCCTTATTTAGCTTTCCACCTTTGTCTTGGGTTTGTTTTTCTTCACATCCATCAGATGATTCCTGAAAAGGTATTTTGTGCTAATTTATTTCCACCACATGCTGTTCTGAGATTGTCTAAAACTGCAGTGAATGTTTCCCGAAACTGTTAGAACTGAAAATGTTTAGAGAGCAAAGCAAAAACATTTTCTTTTCTAAGCTGTTTTTTTTTTTTTTTTTCTCCAATTTGTTCACACAATACTTATTCATTTGGGAGCAGGAGAAAACATTGCCTGCCAACAGAGAAGGAAAACATTTATTGCTAATAGAACCTTAACGTGTCCACATCAATATATTTCTCTGATTTATATTAAAGGAACCATATTTGCACTCGTTACAGAGAAAATTGTCCATTTTGCATAAAAAGAGATGCTGTAATTATTATCATATTGGCACAGAAATGCTAAAAATGGGACAGGCTAGGACTGGAGGATATAATAACATGTTTTAAATATTGCCCTTCACCCTAGACCTAATTTAATTTTTTTTTGTAGACCATCTTTGAACCAAAAGATGCAGATGTTGTCCTCTTGCTGTGAAATTGACTGCAAAGTGGTTTTCCTTAACCACATGTGTAGGTCTCTGTACAAGAACCCCTCCAAACTGCAGTGAGGCTCCAAAAGAGCAAACTGTATCCCTTTACTATTGAAAGAATCCAAGGAGTGCTTCCATCAGAAATTATGAACTTTTCCTCAATACAAAAAACCCCAAACTAAACCAGGAAATGAAAATAGAGACAATGGCATTCAGAGCTTTTGTTTCTAAAAAGAAAAGAGGGGGGGAAGCAGTGATGAAATGGTGCCAAACACATAGGTCCACCCAGGCACATGGGGGAGCTGATACTTTACAATTAAGACTCTCAACCAGCTACAGTTCAATTAGGTTCCCTTCAATAAAACATCTGTCATTGTGGAATTTGCATAGGCATCCTGCTTCACAGAAATATGCTTACTTAAATAGAAATTAGATCAATAGAAGTATTTTATGTATTTCTTCCCAGATCACGTGCAAGGTATTGATGATTTTCTTGCTTAATTTTCTTCAGCCTGTCTCCTGTGAGTGATTTGTAAAGAAAAGTCTCAGAGAAGCAATAATAATTCCTTAGGGTATACATACCACATCTGTACACCAACCTGACTGATAGCGTGGTGACAGAAACTTAATGTTTATTTATGTACATGGGAGATTCAATTTAATATTGGCTCAACTTTTTTATCACTATTTGTATTTGCTTACATACTGAAATATAGGTAATTTCAGAACATGCATAAATTCTTCCAAATGAGTTAAAGAAGAAATCTGATCACTTTCATTGCCTGCACAATTCCTGGAATTGTTAAACTATTTTTAAATCCTACCATTCTGATTTTAATTTAATTGATTGGAATACAAATAAATTAAAAGCTTGCATAAGGTGAAACTCATCTCTGTGCCTCTGTAGCTATTTTAATTATTTAAGTGTAATTTCAGAATTTGTGTTCGGGCATTGTTCCAGTCCCTTCCTCAGGGATTTTCAGGAGACCTCAAAGCTGATTATAACCACTATGATTTGTTTTTCCCCTGCACAACAGGTGAGGAGCAGAACCACGTATATCAGCTCATGTAGAAGAGACATGGGTCTGGTTTTCCATCCCTGGAAGTGTCCAAGGCCAGGTTGGAATGGGGCTTGGAGAAACCTGGTCTAGTGGAAGGTTCCTGTTCCCCAGGAGAAGATGGAGCTGGATGATCTTTAAGGTCCCTTCCAACCTAAACTATTCTATGCCTTTGTAATTTAATATTCTCTCTTAAGCTGCAGATAAACACCTGGTGTGATGTTATGTATAATTTGCTGTCTGGTTTGCTGGGAGAGATCTACAGAGCACTCCTAAACCACTAAAAGAAAGATGGGTAATGGAAAAACAGGAGAGAAGATGTCTCTTCAAGTTGCTCATATGACTACGGGAGGAGTTTTAAAGAGCTAGAGGACAATCAAACAATGAAACTTCCCCAGCTGCTGTCCCAGAGTGGAGATGGAAAGAAAAGCTGCAGAGAGGGGAATGTGCAGCTGTGGCTGTGCAGGTAAAACACAGAGAGATAGGTGAGGTCTGGGGCATGGCCTCAGCCCTTGGGACAGAGGATCTGAGGGGATTGGCACTGTCTGGGTGATGTCTTAAGTTTTAGCTTTCATAATTTTTAGATTCTGTGCTTAGTGTGTGACTCTCTCTGAAATTCATATAAAGTGTTAGCAAGTTCCCCTCACAGTTTAGTCAGACAAAACAATCCTTTTCCAGACCAAGGACAACGTGGCAGCTTCAGTCCCAAAAAGTGCAAAGAACAGAGAGTTGAGGAGAGCAATATGGGAGGATGGGATTTCATAACCTGCAGCTGGAATTGGACAATTAACCCAAATATGTAAATGGACCAAAACTTATAAAAGTGTGAAAACTCTGAGTCCATCTTGGGTCCATCTTGGGTGTAACCTCAGCCAGGCACTTGTGCTGCCCAAGGTGTATCCTTTGAAGGCTTTTAATTATTCCCTAATTTATTCCTTTAACTCTGTCCAGCCTCTGTTCTAGGTCAACCTCTCAGGCATCATGGGGAACCTGGGAGCTGGAATGGTCTGAGGAGCAGCCAGCAATGGGGGAATGTGGAGTAAAAGCAGCTCAGCTGCACTGTAGGCTCAGCTGTGCAGAGAGAGGCTGAATTTGGCTGAATACCAGAGATGAACAGCATTTACAGCTACTGCCCCTGACAGAATAGGTAGAGGTAGGGGAATAGAAAAGAAAAGAAAAAGAAAAGGGGGTACACCCATCCCCCATATTATTTGAATCCTCCCAATGACTCTGAAAAACGAGAAATTATTTTGAAAATTTTCAGCATTATCACATGTTCCACTGGTCGACTGGATATGTTTCTCTGTGGCTCTGCCCTGTTCTTCTTCTGCAGCTATGAAAGACAAACCTGTGAAGTGTTGCTCTAGCCTTCACTGCTTTTTAAGCTAACCTAAGAGATTGAAGGTTCTGTAGTGCAAACACAAAAATCTGATTTTTAGTCTTTTTTTTTTTTAAATTAGGAGCTTCTCATTTATCTCAAATGACATTTTTGCTGCCTTTAGTATTCTCCTGCATTTTCCAAATGCTTTTCTGTTAGAAGCTTGCAAAGCTTGCTGGTGTCTACATGAAACCAATCCATCAGCCCGGGCACTCAATCACAGTAAGTGAAACACATCCTCTACCTGCAATATCTCCCTGGAAAGAGCTACAAAAAAATGGGTTTTATTTGACTCTTAGCACTTCTTGATTGACCACGGTGTATTTGGAGTTAAAACCTTTTAATTTAACTGGTAGTAACAGAGGAAATAGTCCATCTACAATGCTGACTTGCTCAAACAGGACTTTGGATGTCTCCCTTTAGTTCCCACCCAAAATGTACAAAGGCAAATTAAAAAAAAAAAAAAGAAAAATAAGGGTTGAAGTTCCTTATTCACAAATCAGATTTTTTTCAAATGTTAAAGTGTGTCTAAATTCTACTCAAATATTTATAAACGCATTTTTAAAGACCACTGATTAAATGCCCAAATACTGGCATTGTAAAGTAGCTCCATTTTTGGTTTTGGTCATGCCTAACTTTGTTTAGTTTCACCTTATTCCATGAGCCAGCTTTGGAAAACAGAGCTGTCCAGTGGTGCAGTCTTGGAACAAGTTTTTATCAATGGAAATACCATAGAATAGAAATAGCATAGAAACGTCGTAAATTAAGAAACAAACCTCAGTACTGACCATGTCATTGGTAACTTTCAAAAAGAACCCCATGAAAGAAACTTTTCTAGACACAACGACTGCTTCAGAAACAACTTCTGACTAAAAACTCTTGGAAAATCAGTTATGATGCTTTCTGAGGTCATTGTGGTGTTTTCCTTCTTTTCACTCAAAACCAAGTTGTATTTGCATAAAAAGGCAATATAATTTCCTGTGTTGTAAACAGTTGTGAGATTGATTTACAGAGAATCAAGGACCAGGTGAAGCTGGAGATCATCCAGCCCAACTAAAATTCAGCCCTGATCTAGGCAGGGCTTTTGGGAGCTGGTTGCTGAAGACCTTTTCCTGCTTTTCTTTTGGAGCTGGGAATATCACATCAGGTGTGGGCTGTCAGTATGAAAACCACTCAGGACATGAGATTTTTTAAAAGTTGAGGTAAGTGCTTTCAAGGACAGCATTTCTCATAAGCATTTGGAAATGTCAGTGACTACAACTTATCTGTCAAGCTCACAGATTGACAGTTTTAGATCCAGATAATGCATTAACCACAAACTTCCATCAGCTGATTTGGCTTCTCTGTCGCTCCTGCACAGCACTGTAATGTTTCTATTGGCCTAAAAACTCAGTATTGCTTGGTCACATATTTTTAAGCCCATTCTCAGGCAAGAGAGAACATTGAAAAACTGCCAAAATACAGTTTTCAAGGGGGGGAAAAATGCACTTTCACCAAGGTAGAAAAGTTTCATGGGAAAGGATTGCTCTAGAAAAAACGAAAATTCAGAGCTGGGGTTTTAGCTCTAAATTTGGGGGTTCTTTGTAGATTTCAAAGCAATTTAGATAACTGCTAAATATTAATGTCCCCATGTTACAATAGTGGAAAAACCAAGTCAAACCCCAGGTTATTCTAGTTGGGCTCTCAGGTACAATTTTCAGCTGCTGAGCTGGATTTGCAGAAAGGCAGAGGAAGCTGAAGAAGACTCATTCTAAGGAGCACAACTACAACACCAGTCCAGGCCAAACTAATTACAGAAACATTTAGGCTGGAATAGCTGGAATAGACCTCCAAGATCATCAAGCCCAGCCTTTGACTGATCACCTCCTTCTCAGCCAGACCAGAGCAGTAAATGTCACAAAGACCTTCTCAGCCTAAATTTTGCTGCAGCCCTGAGAACAGCCTGGGTCTGTGCTGGGGCTGTCCTGAGGGATGAGTGAGGGCTGTGGCAGATGTTCTATGGGTGATGGAGGAAGGGCAAGTGGTGCTTTCAGAAAGGGCTAGAGCTGCCATCACATCACTCGTTCGCGGTGTCACAGCTCTGTCTCTTTTGCCTAGGGGCGAAGCACACAGGGAATCTCCATTCTTATCTTGCTCCCACCTGCCTCCTGCTGCACTCAGCTGTCTCTTGTGTCTGCCTCTGGAGCTAATAACCCTCTCAGCAAGTCAATGAAAAAGGCACAAATCACCTGCCAGTCAGTCCTGTCTGTCACCGAGTGGTCCACTCTGCTACCCAGAGATAAATCTACTGTGACCACACTTGTCACTGTCCTGGAGGTCAAAGCTGATGTAAACCAAAGGCACCTGCTTTATGCCTCCTGAAAATAAGGCCCATTCCATCTGTCTATTTAAAAACTGAAAGACATAAACAATTACAAACACTTCAAAGATTTCACTGTCCTACCTCATTACAAGCTCCAAAGCTAATCTGTGCTGGTAACAGACTTTTCTTGCTCTCCTGCCTGATTTGCTTGTTTGACCCACTTTTTCAACACTTTCCCTAAAGGTAACACAAAACCTTTCTGAGTTGCTCATGCAACTTTTGATCATATTTAATAACCAGGACCTCTTTTTGAAGGCTGTGTGAGACTATTGGAGAAATCCCAATGGCTTTTCATCATCCAAGGGATTATTTGCATATTGGGTCAGGCAACAGATCTCAGCAGCTCCATGTCAGTCAAATATACAGAACTTGAATAGAAAGATGGGATCGGCTTCTTGTGCGTGTGGTCTTATTTTTACCGTCATCAATAACTGTCAGTTCTGCAAACACGTGGGATTATGGATATCTGATAAACTGCAATGTATCTAAAAAGTGCTGAAGGGGTTGGCAGACATGACAGGGTGCTTCTGGAATCTTTACCTACCGTCCTCCTCTTCATGTTTGCACTTTTACATAGGGCTCCAATAATTCTCTCAAAAACCCTGTAAATTACAGAGTTGTCCTTTTCAGCTGACAGGTTGCACTGTTGGCTCATATTCAGCTTGCCATCAACCAAAACCCGCAGATCTCCTTCTGTGGAGATGCTCTCCAGCCTCCTGCCCCCCAGTTTCGGTGTAAGGCCAGGATTGTCCCAGCCCAGGTGCAGAACCCAGCCCTCTAGAGGTACTCGTGTTCCTTCCAAACTGCAACAGGAGTCCCTAGCTAGCTCAAACTTTAATACTATAGAATTATAGGGAAAAAAAAAATGGTTTGGGTTGGCAAGGTCCTGTAAAGGTTGCCTAATTCAAACCTGTGCAATGTGCAGGGACATCTTTAACTACGTCAGGTTGCTCAGAGATCTGTCCTGACTTGGAATGTTTCAAGAGATGAGGATCTACCACCTTTCTGGGCAACCTATGCCAGCCTTTCACCACACCTATTGTAGCAAAATACTTATATCTAGACTGAATCAACATTCTTTTAGTTTAAAAACCACTACCCCTCATTCCATTTATCTGTTACACATGTGAGCTGAAGCAGTCTTTGTGTACCAAATTGCATTCAAAGCCCAGTGATGCAAACGTTCATTAATAAGTAGCAAATATTGGTGGCATCCTGTCACATTTTTTAATGTTTATTTATTATGACTTTATCCTCTCAGCTAAATGCCACATTGTCAAGATTTAGTTTTGAAGTGGGGACTGATATAGTAATATAGAAAAGCAAAGCAGAAAGCAAGCAAACAACCTTTTATAGCAATTGTTTGGTTTTTTTTAATTTGAGTTTGTGAGATGTTATTTGAAGTGTGGGTTCAACAGCAGTGATATACAAATAGTTTTCTGCACAGGAGGGAGTTTTCTTGGCCAGTGCAGACCTAGTCAATGCATTTAATGCAGTTTAGGAGGATTTCAGCTGACCCCAAAGCACAAGGAGTTTTAGCCCCTGAGTTAAGATTCTGTGTTCCAGGGTTAGCTGCTTGAATGGAGTGACAGAATCTCATCTGTAGAAAAAATCCTTCATCTTTTCTGGAATAAGTCCTCACATTTCTGCACTCAGGAGATATTAGAAATCCTCTCTTGAGGGTTGGGAGGTCAAGAATCTGTGGGTGCATAAGGGAGAAAGGGCTGTAAGAGATGATGTATCAGCAGTTCTGATATTCTCAGCTGGGAGCATCAGGACATATTTCCCTGCTGATTTCAAATCACTGGCAATTTCTGTGGCTGATTAGTGAAATCACTTTAAGCAATGGATGACTTTAAAATAGGAACCAGAAACCAGTGGAGATATGTAGAAAAGAAAACCTTTCAACAATTCTGAGGCTAATGGAGAAGACAAACATCTCCTGAAAATGGCTCATCCTGGCTTAAATAAGTTCTAAAATTCCTTGTCTATACCTTCTCCTACTGTACACAGAGAATATTTGACTAAAGCACACCTACAAGCCTATATTTTTGATTTTTGAGGTAAGGTGACATGGATCTCAACCACACTGATCAGGTGACATAGGATAAACCAGGGCTTTAGGGTTTAAAACTCAAGGGAAACATTCTAATTAACCATTGTGGGACTCAAAGAAGTCACATGTTTTACATTTAAAATATTTTATATGTCAATCACTCTTCAATGAACTTGAGATGTTTTATTTGTTGAAACTTTATCTCACTCCAACTTCTTTTCTTCATCTGCTCCTCATTATTACACTGAAAGGTATGAAACCAAAAGGATTTGACTTAACCTGAAACCCTATGTCATTAAAACCTGAATAAAGATAAAAGTGAGGGGAAAAAAAAAAAAAAATCCCAAAGTGCCATGAAAAAAATACCAGAATCTTGCACCAGAGTATTCCACACTACCCTGATCAACTCAAGACATGTAAATGAAAAAGAAGCCCCTGAAGGTTGAGAAAAGGCCATGTGTAGAACACAGCCTAATAGTGCACTAATGTCATTCATGCAAGTAAAAGTCAAATTTAACTGTTCTGATGCAATTTTTAACTAGAGGAATCATTACCTGAACAACAGCTTTATTTCTCAGAGAGAACTTAAAGAAAGAAATTCACCTGAAACTGCTACAAGAGGTTTTTCTTTCAAAAAGTAAAGTACAGCAAAGGATGCTGGAAGCCAGAGCTTTTACTAGGACTTGCCTGCTGGTAAAAAATGGAATATAACTATTGCATTTTACAAGGAGTCAGCTCCTCCTCGATCCCATTGACTTTCAGGTTTAACAGCAGAGGACAATTCATAGCAAAAAGGCATTAACTTCATTTGCATTGTGAGTTAATAACAGATGAAGTTCTTACCAGCCAGCTTCTTTCAATGCACTGAGTGAAGCATAGAATTGATTTAGTACACCCAGTAAAATTAAGTGGACATTTTGCAATGCCTGAATTAATTGCAGGATGTATTTTTGTTTATTACTTCCGAGGGAAACTTCAGTGGTTCTCATTAAATGCATGGATGGATGGATGGGTGGGGGAATGATTGATGACACAGGATCAAATACAGCCAATTATTTTTCCATTTCTTCTAGGCATATTGCTCTATTAAGAAACAGAATATAGCAATAACAATCAAACTTAGCAGAGCCATCCTTATTTGCTCTTTAGGGCTGAAATTCAGCCCTGTGAATCTGCACAGCAAATATCCTTTTGCATTTCTTCTTCCTCCCCACAAACACTTGTATTCATTAACAAGACACTGACATTTACAACAAGGACAGATTTTCAAAAGTGTTTGCTTTTAGAACTGCACAGTAAATAATCTCATTTTCCGAGGAGTTTGCTCATATTGGTCATTCACAGCAAATGCCTCCCTGCTCCAAAGAACTCAGCCCAGCTGCCCACTCAGGCCAAAGAGGAGGTCCCTGCAATCAAATGTCACTAACCTGTTTCAAACCCTTCTTTAAAATCTGGGATGTGGAAAGGAATAGATAAAAATAATGGATAAATGTATCTGTTCAATAACCAGGAAAGGGCTCAGTCTGTGGTTTTTGTCCTGGTCAGGTTCAGCAGTGACAGGGGGATGCAATTCACACAATGCATTCCAGCCCTGAGTCAGGGCTACTCCCTTGTCCTCACCACTGGGCACAGCACTGTTTGGAAAGTTGTTTTACCATCTAAACAGAAGAATACTTCAAAGTGGAGGAAATTGCTGCCTTGGGCCTGTACCCACACCCTGGCTAATATCTGTGGCCTCACAGCCTCTCCCTTCCCACTCTGTCCATATCCAACCTTTACTGAAGACCTAAAATGCTATTTTCAAGCACCAAAGCCCATTTTTGGCCCTGTCTTTGTATCATGGTGGAATCATGATCCAATAATTAATTCTATCCAGCCCAATTAACAGCACCAGAAATCTGTGACTGGTCACACTTTGCTTTCTGGATCTTCAATCACCCAGACTAGAATTCAGTTCAAAATTTGGTAACTGGCAACTGCTCCAGCTGTCATTTGAAACTTCAGCTTACTTTTGTGTGGATTTTTTTAAATTTAACCTTACACCTGTTTCTAGTTTCTAAAGTTTGCTTTAGCTTTTGTGTTCACCTCCTCAGCAAAGGTAAGCCTCCCTCTGAGTTCAGACATTCCTCTCCTGAAAAAAATTTCCTTCCTCCCAGCAGGTTCCCACTTCCACCTTATAATCACATACTATCATGCTTCTCCAAGGATATAGAAGTATATACATTCCCAGAAAATGTCTTCATTTTGACTGAATTTCTCACATATGTGGACTTTAAAAAAACCCACCAGATATTCTGTATTTCTCTCTCAGAGCTGATAATCTTGTTTTACATAATTGTAACTTTTTAAATTTTATCTTTTTAATATTCTCCAAGCTGAATCCTTGTGGTCATGTGCTTTGCCTACATTCACCTTAAATACAGGTATGTCAGAGCTTATAAATATGGTTGTTTTGATCCCACCATCTCTACATCATCCATAGGCTGTTTTGACAACTTTTTAAATAGAGATTTCCAGGGCACAGCTCCTATATGCAGCATCCCTCTAGCCATGGTCTTGTTTTAGTACCTCATTGCAAATAAGAAATAAATCTGCTTCATCATACCAGGGTAGAAATGAAATAACAGAAGGTTTAGTAACATGAGAAACATTTTCTAAGAAGCCAGACCTAGTCAGCTGCAACCTCTACACACTGAGCTGTTTAATCAATTCTGCATTGACTTCACTAGTCAAAACATTTATTTTGAATGTCATTTATGTTTAAATTGATTCCTTTTATTTGATCCTTTTCTGAACTGATCCCGAATCTTTAAAGATATGGGTTGTTTATAGATATTTATTTAATAGCTGGGATGATTCACTTGTGGAGTTTTTCATCTGTTGCATTAGGAGGTTTTATATGTTTTCTTTTGCTGTTCATTGATGACTTCTAAGTCTATTGTCACTGATTTTTGCTGTCCAAAAACAAATGCAAATATTTTGGTTGGGAGTCTAGACATTCTCAAGGGAATCCTTTTGAGGAGCAGTGATCTTGAAGAAATATTTAATCAAATGGTGCTGAAAAATCTGTGAAAATTTAGGAGGGGTGAACACAAATCAAGGCTTTCTGAGGAGTTAATCCCCACCATGCTCAGACTAATTACCATGAAAGGATCCCAGCACCAGATTTGTACCCATTGCCAGGCAGTGTGTGTTTTCCAGTACAAATACCAGTGTTTGGATGGAAATGCAAAGATAATAATGCACAGGTGAGGAGGAGGAGCCCAACCCTGTGATCCCATCTGCTCAATCCATCTTGGAGATGACAAAAGCCAAATTTTAACTGCATCTTCCTGGGACAGCTGAGTTTGGGCTCTGGGGCCAGGAATTAATTGGAACTAAACCAAATGATCATCCAGCTTGTGTCTTGATCTAAGGACAGCCACATAAAAATATATTTGTGTTCCAGCTCCTCCAGTGTGCAATGTGAGCAGGTGATGAAGCTGAAATCTGTCAGCACAAAACTGGAATGTGTTTGACACTTGATGGTAGTTTAGCCATAACAGAAGGCCTAGAAGCTGCCATGATTTCTTGTGTTATGTATCCAGATAAAATACACCAAATTTCCTTTTCAAATATAGCCAAAACCTTATTTTAATTAAAAGGTCATAAAGTTTCTTTGAGATTAAAAAGACAGCCAGTCTTCTGAGAAATATGAAAACTGTGAGGGGAAAAAATTGTAACCTGTTTGTAAGAGAGTCACAGTTGTGATGCTGAGATTAGAGTGAAAGCAGCTTTACAATAAGATTCTTGAGACTCACACATATCCTCCATCTGAGGCACTGCTCCATGGAATTTTCAGCCTGAAAGTCACAATCCTGTGAGCCCCAGATGTGGGCTTCAGTTTCCAGTTAACAGATTTTTTTTATTTTTGACAGCAGAAGGGATTGATCTGATCTCTACTTTAGAGCTTCCAGTCTTTACAACTGGGAGACCTCTTGCTCCACTGAGAGGTGCAGAGCTCCTGCTCTTGGTGCTGCCAGTGAAGGCAGGTAGCTGTAGAAAATCTGATTTGGGCTGCTATGGTTCGGCCTGGATTTTTCTGTTGTCCATATGAGCCAGTCTAAAGCAGAGAGTTTCGGTTTGTGGCTCTCCAAAATTAGGTAAATACGATAAATTTAGGGTTTTTTTCCAGAAGTGAACAGACTGGAACAACCATGGCAACATCACCCAAAACTTCTGCACTGGTTTTGTAAAGACAGAAAAAACCCCATCCAAAAACGTTCATTATAACCAGATAGAAAGGAGCCTCTTTTCAACTCTCTTCTAACTCTCACAAAAACATCAACTGAGTGTGAAAAGGTTGAAGCAGATATTGACTTGATCTACTCAGTTTTGTTTGCTAAAAACCTCCTCCAGCAATCAATGTCTGTGCTCTCTGGAAGTGCAGTGTCAATTCTGACCTTCAATCATGGACCAAACAGTCTTGATTTTTATCAGGAAGCAAAGAAACAAATGGATTCATTATTTATCTGGTAAAAATTTTCTCTTTGACATGGGAATATATTAGGCTAACACAGGGTTTGGTAGCTGTAGCACTTCATAATTTTTAATTTGGGAAATAACAGAAGAGAAGGTAAAGTTGCATTATTGCATGGCAGCAATTATTATATGGCTGTCATTTAGATGTGACAGGCGTCAGCCTCTGACAGCTTTTTTCCCTTTCTCAAGCCAGGTTTTGCTAGTGTCTGCAGCCTATTTAATATATTAGTGATGAAGCAAATGTTTCTGCTGAAGCAATCACCCAACCATAGGAGTATCTGCATGAAAAATTCATGTGCCTACACAAGTGCATGACAATCTCTAATAGGAATCCACATCCCCTCATGCTGGAATCAGGTGCATTGCTAACAAGCTGCAGGTGGAGACATGAGGAAATTAATTGCAAGGCCCTTGATAATTGTTCAGACTTCATCTTAAATACTCTGGTGAATCTGTCATTTTTTGGTAATTTACTTTTGTTGGATTCACTGCTCACAATAAAGAGCCTCATCTCTTATCTCCCTCCAAGGCATGTGATGGATACAAAAGCTGTCCATGAAGAGAAGGAAAATGAAACACTGAAAAGGAAAATGCAGATTGAGGTTAGGAGATAAAAGTTGTGAGAAAAAAAAAAAAGAGACAAACAGTTGTGATAGGGAGGGAAGAAGCAGAAATCTAATTTTGGGGAGATGGAAATCTGTCAGCAGTGATATGGTGGGACACGTGTCACACTAGACATGTTAGCCTGTGCAAATAAGCTTAAGAAGGGGAGCAAGTGAACAAGGATTCAAGCTCCACCACACTGCAAAGCTGAGTAGATTTTCTGATAACCTGAAAGCAAATCCCAGCTCTGAGATTTTTGTTTTTTTTGAATTCTCATACCACAACAAAGCATTGCTGTTTTACCTCCTGTGGGACAGATAAGAAGTGTATTGCCAGATCCAACCAGTGAAATAGCTGCACAGCTTACATATTCTCCTTCTTGGGTCCAAGCTGATGGTTGTATGCTTGATTGCCTCTCTGCAGGGAAGTCTGATGATCCCCTTTCCTTGAAGAATATGAAAGCCTGGAGTGGCACAGAGCACGCCTACCCTGCAGAGCACAGAAAGGTGCAGAAAGGAGCCCTGCTGGTTTAAAGGAGGCAGTGTCTGCCACTGCTCCGTGCTCAGCCTGGCACAGCATGGGCTGGGAGACAGCAAATCCTCCTCCGAGCTATGTCCCCAACACAGCAGTCACAAACAGACTCTCCCCAAATGCCCTCTCAGCTCCAGCTCATTTAAATTTGTGTGCTCCCTCTCCTGAAGCATCCCAGAGCCGCCACCTGTGCTCAGGTGCATCTGCTTTGCGATCCAGGTGTCCTGCACATCCCACAGCCTCAGGGAAGCTGCTCTCTCCCTTTGCTTGTGGTTAGCCAGGATTTGTCTTGTACCAGAAATGAGATTCATCTCAGAAAATTTGCGTGCCTGGTTCCTCTTTGCATTTAACTGAGAGCTACTCAGTGTGGAAGAAGTTTTACAGTGACTTCTGTGAGCCAGAGGATAATAGGATCCATGTTTACCCCTGAAAGAATTTTCTACCAAGGTCATTGACAAAGAAACCAAGAAAGAAAGAAGGATAAATAAGAGAAACCTGCAACTGTTTATTCCAATAAGCACTTTGTTTGTTTTTAATGACCAATGACTAAACATATGATTTTGTAAGAATGTAAAAAAAGCATGAATGCTAGAATAAAAATGGTTTGAAGCCTTCTGAAAATGGAGCGTTGCTTTGTACTGTCTCTGCCTCAACTAAGGCAATTCAGCACATGATTCATCTCACCTATCTTGGACATTATTTGGAGTTTATTTGATTAATCAATCTCTGCTGGTGTTCATCTCATTTAACTGGTGCTTGATGGCTAGCATGGTCTAAACACTCAGCCAGGAGACACCAACATTTAGCTGGGGTATTTCATATGTATGTGACAAAATATTCCTGTTGTTCAGCTCCATGAAACCATGCTCAAGTCAATGGAGCTTAAAATTCAAACAAGAACAGCAGCTTTGGGGTTGTTGAGTTATCACTCTGCTGAGGGGTTCCTCTCTTGTCACATTCTCCTGCCAACAAGCTTTGACTGTATTGCACACTTAAAAAAAAACCCAAACAAAAAACACTTCAATGTAATTTAACTGGACAAAGGTAGACAGATGGAACCCTAAGAATAATCAGCTTTTTGCCCCTCTTGATATGCAGAAAAAGAGAGTCCTATTGTCCAGTCCAAATGATGTTTGCAAACGCTGCATTGAGCTAATTCATGATGACACAATTTCCGTGTTGTCTGATGAACCTTTCTATCCATCATTTTCTGTAAACTGCCCTCAAATGTAATCTCTCATTTGGCACAAAGCCCTGAGAAGGGGCAGAGCTGCTGAGCTACAGCCCCTTGCACCAGCCAGCAGATTCACCTGGGGAGTTTTGCTCTTAAACAAACTGGAAATGCTCATGGAAATCTTCCTAAGTGCTACTTTCTAAACTATCTTGAAAGTTTCTGTCTATTTCAGTTACAGAAAACAGATTTAACGTCCAGTATCTGATTTTGTTTGTTTTTTGGGGGAGTGTTTTTTCACAGTCATTTGGTTGTAGGGACAATAAAAATATATTCCACCGCAAAAGGTGTGACTGCAAAAACTGCTGCAGGTTCTCCTAAGTCAATATTCCATAAAGCTCTTTGCAAAATGGATTATCAACACTGACAGAGAAGCAAGTGGGCAACTGCTTTCTTTACCATTTATATATTGAATTTTACTATCTGATGACCGTGTGAATTCTTTGGGGATTACTGCAATATAACACTTTTATTGTTCCATATATACTTTGCTACAGTTATTATTGGATTCAGTTTATGAACTGATGTTACCTGCTTAACATACAATTCTGAGAGAATGCATACAGAGGAAAGAGTATGCTTTTGCAAGGAAGATATCAGATAAATATTGTATCTTTGTCTTTGTAGTCTGGTTTCCGTAGCAACTTGAAGTTGCACTATCATTTGATCAACTCTTGACTGGAAAGCAAAACATTACTTTGGTCCAGAAAATAAAAAATAAGAAGAGTTATTACCATCTTCAGTAAAACATATCATGGTATCCTTGGTAACACCACCATCAAAACCAGAGAGCATGCACTTATGCTGAAAAATCAGCATGGATCCTGATGTTTTGAAATATGTAAAAGGGGAGAGAAGGTGAGGGAAGGATTAGGAAAAAAGCCTTTAAAAAAAAAAAAATCAAAGCTGGATTGAGGTGCCAGGGCCACCTGGCAGAGGGACAGTAGCATCTGTGCCCCGAGGAGCTGTAAGAGACACCATGAGATGAATGGGAGGGATGGTGCAGAAATCAGACGTGCCCTGCACAAGGGACAGCTTCCATTTCCAGTTTTCAGCTGGAAAAATTGTTCCTTTTCTGAACTGAAGGCTTTTGGGTCAGGTTTATTGAAAATGAAGCTACAGATTTACATGTCTCAGTTTCCTATATACTGAGGGAATGGAGTTCTTTCATATGCAAATCTGATTTCAAGAAAGATGTTAAACCCAATGAATATAGAGTTAAAATACACTGGAAAATAGTCTTTTCTCCACTTAGGGCTTATCCATTTTTGATCAAGTCTTCAGAGCCAGATTAATAGATTAATTTTGATAAAAAGGACTGTGTGAGAAAATCCTTTTCCTTTGGAAGCTCTCTGCTGAAAGAGGTCCCAAAATATTCCTTTGGAGTGGTAGACTATTTGATAATGTGCAAACTTTTGCACTGAAAAGGACACTTTAAATTCAGAAAGCGGTTTCCACAGCATTTGGGTAATTGTGTAGAACATTTTTTAAGCACGTTTTTAGTTTTTCAGCCTGTGTTACTTGAAGCGCACCTGTCCCACAACTCTCAGGAATAGTTAAAATCAAACAAACTGGGCAGAAAATGCCTAATCTTGATGTTCCAAACATGCCTGGCACTGAACTTGTTTTTATGGCATCACAAATTAATGCTGAACATGGTCATAACTTCGTTTATACTTCACAGTCCTCTGCCAATGAAGGATAATTCCTGGTGAATCAGCACTGCACTTGCTCACTCTCTTTCTTTGTCCATCTCATTTTCTCCTAATGCTGACAGGGCCCAATCCATGAAACAGATAAAGCTGAAGCTTTGCTAAATGCATGACAGTTGTAATGGTTATTTACAATGTTTTATTTCTGAGTTCAGATGAGCAGTTCTAGAGCTAATCTCGGATATTTTGCATTCATCATGAGCTGATGTTTCCTAGGTATTCACTCAGGATGTGATTTACATACACAATGATTTTCTAAAAATGTTGAACTTCTGTGCCTGACACTAGAATACTTTCTCTGAACATGAAAATAGGCCAGTTGTGCTTCAAAACAGTGGAAAATTTAAACGATGGAAATTTAAAGTCAACAGCAACCATTAAAAACTATAATTTTCCCCATTTCCAGAAAAGAATATCTTCAATAATATGAAATTTGGCTTGATTTTGCTATTACACACAGCACCAAGGAAGGGGCTTTTGTGCACTTACAGAGCAAGTATCAGACATTCAGACCCTAATTTCCCTCCAAGGCAGGCTAATTCAGTGTCTGAATTAATTTTCTCTTTTCCCTTCCCCATCTTCTCCCCACCCTGCTATGCAAATCTAGTGCCTTATTCACTTGATACAAAGGAATTAACCCTGGACATGGAAGAAGACAAGAACATGCTGTATAAAAAAAAATCAGCCAATACCTACAGGCTTTCTTTCACAGCAAATCTTTCTTTCTTTAGATGTGGCAAAAAAAAATACTCATTTAGCCAAAACACTTTTCTTTACTCTCCTCTTCCCTCAGCTTCTGACAAACAACAAGAAAACTCTGTTGAATGCACCACAAGCAGCCCTTTAGACTATCAGCTCTTACCTTGGCCCTTTCTTATCAGAGAAGAAATGTTTCCTAATCAAATGGATATCAAACTTAATGGCACTGCTTGCAGTCACCATGCAGGTCTTGTAGCCAGGGCTTAAGCAATAAAGAGCACCAGCATCTCCACACAGCCAAAAATCCTCTGTGTGCGCTGAGTAAACAAAGCTGATAAGGATCATCTTTAGCATTCTGGGGAGATAACATGTCACTCAGACTCTAATAAATGGATTAAAGCAATACTTTTTGTCAGTTTATAGGACCTGGAGTCATTAAGAATAAATTACTTTTTTAATTAAAGATTTTTTTTTATTACCTAATGAATGAATTTAAAATGTAAACTGCTGATTGAAAAAGGAAAATGGACGTCAGCCAAGACTGTGAATTCCAGGTTATAAGAAAAAATTGATGAGAGCCAGCCACACACTGCATTGACCTTCTCCAATTTGAGCAGGTAGTTAGCATGTTTAAAGAGAATGGTACATTAACATAATCTGAATTATCATTATTAAAATGCTGCTTCAGGTGTAATTAGTATTTTATTATCATTACTGTTATGACTTAATTCCTGTACTAGACAGATTTCATCTAGTGTTGCTTCTCTCCTGTCTTCATGAACTGTGAGTTCAGTAACAACTAACAATGGAAGCTGTCACAGTTGTCTCACAAATTAATAGATCTTTGAGTCAGATGGAGCTCTCTCAAGAATTTATTCCCCAATCCAATTTGCCTGCACTGCCCTGTGATTCTGTAGCCCTGAACAAACCTGTGCTGCCTGCTTCTCTAAGGTTTCCTTTCCACAGTGGTCACAATATCTCAGGACAGTCAGAGGACACAGTCTCAAGCTGTGTCAAGGGGAAAATATAGTTTGGATATTAGGAAAAAGATTTTTACAGCAAGAGTGATAAAGTTCTGGAATAGGGAGGCAGTGGAGTCACCATCCCTGGGTGTGTTTAACAAAGCCTGGATGTGGCACTGGGTGCCAGGGTTGAGTTGAGCTGTTGGGGCTGGGTTGGACTCGATGATCTTGAAGGTCTCTTCCAACCTGGTCATTCTGTGAATTCTGTGAATTCTTTGAATACTCAAGTGCTCATGTCTTTGGAAGCACAGAAATCATGAGGTGAAACTGCTCTGCTGATCAGCCACATGAACCTCCACCTTCCTGCACCCCACAGCCATCTGCAGGAAGGAATATTTCCCCCATATACAATAAACCTGTCCTTACAGCTGGGCTTTGTTCATCATTTGATTGTCATCATGCAATTGTCACCCTCCCTCCTCTCTGGTGATGCATTTTAATCACACCACCTTGCCCCAGGTTTTCACCCTGGCAGATTGTCAGGGTCTGAGATTCTCGCACAAATTGTGTGAGAGAGTCATCCTCACACTCCTCGTGTGCTGAACCACAGCCAGCCAGGCAGTGTTTAATACCATGAGTTTCTACCTTCGTGTTTTGAGTGATAATTAAAGCCACCACTTTCCTGGGGATTTATTCTTGGCTTTGTTTTTCTGCCAAGCCTTCCCAGTGCTCTGCTTGCACCCAGCAGTCTCATCATCACCTCACTTGCTGCTGGTCTTGGCTCAGAGCCACGGAGAGGAAGGAGTGCAAGCCCTCAGGAGCCACCACTGGGCTCTCACCCAGGGCCACTTCTCTTGGTAGATCCATTTTCTAGGCTTTCCTTTGTCTTGCCTAAAAAACCCAACACATCCCTTCTAGAAAATCATCTTATTCTTACATAAAAATCAGCTTACTCAAAGGCAAACTGTCACCCTGGTGAATTATCTCCTGCATTTAACTTTTGTCCATATTTTTAAATGTACCTGTTTAGCTTTTACTTCCAGTCACTCAATGTAGTGATTGGCTTATTCTGTTTTATGTGCTGCATGTTTTTGCTAGACAAAAAAATCATTTTGCCTGATGGAGCCAGTCATAGGCTGTGAATTGATCATTTCTTTATCTTCTCTTATATAAATGATATTTATATTATATTTTATGAACTAGAAGGAAAAGAAAGAAAAAGTAAAGAGTGTGCACGTATATATATATATATATAATATATATACACACACAAACACACATATATACACAGTTCTAATTTTTGCTGATTTTTCATCATTCTTTCCCTCTTTCCATTTCTAGGTAGGTTTTATTTTTTAATTCTTTAAATTATTTAACCAGTAGGATTTACCAAGACCAGTATGACAAAAGCTGAATGGCACTTCTTGTTGTTCCTAACATGTCTTTATTTGCTCATCATTTGCTAAGGCATTTCAAGCAAGATGTTACTTGAGTGTCTTCCCTGAACTCTAGAGGATGGGTTCATCCTACTGAGGTTATAGGTTGTGATGTGCAATCATTAAGAATTCATTAAGGTTTCTAATAATAATTTTTATGTTGGTGTCACCAGGATCTTTCTGAAACTTTCACGTTTCTAATTTTTTCCAAGTTCCTTCTCTGTCTCAGGTTTTTTCTTCTGAAAATTTTTGAGCAAACAGAATTATTGCTTTCTCCTTAAGCAAGAAGAAGTGAAAGAAGAAAATCTCTCCTGTTGAAAAATAAAGTGCTTATAACTTGTTTGAAGAGCCCTTTATGCTTAACATTTGGGGATTAAAAACCAATTTGTCAGAGAGAAAATTTAAAAGCTTCCTTCTTCCAAAGTAGACTGAATGATATTTGAGGTACTAGAATTTATAAAACTCCATGGTAAAACTTTGCCTATTTTGAGTTTCTCCCTTCTTTTGATATGTATCTGGCTATGAACAATTTTAAATCAATCTGAAATTTCTCTTTTTTCTTTTTTTTTTTTTTTTAATCTTATTAAATTGCATAGAGAAACACCATATTTGAGGTGCTGACTGTTAAAAGTTAGCTGTCATGTAGGGTAGCTGACTGCTTTAAAAAGTCAGGATTTTAAACCCAGTGCTGGTCTCTCTGGTGTTGCCCTGTGGTGAGACCAGATGAGAGCAACAGCATCCAGTGCATAAGGAGACACAGATTCTTTTTAATGTGAATATCTCATCCTTTCAGCTTTTGGTTCCCAGGCTCTGGAAGCTGCTTCACAGGGTAATTCCTAATCCAGAGGAGCTTTGTGCTCTGCCTGGACTAAACAACCTGATCTAGGGGAAAGTTCTGCTCGTGGCAAGGTAAGGTCCCTTCCAACCTAATCTGGGATTCTGTGATTCTACAACTCCAGAGGAAGCACTAGAGATGGCACACATGAAAAACACTGGATTAGAGCAAGGTCTGCACGTCCCAAAATGTTGTTTCCATCAGTGACCTGTAGTTAATTCCTAGGGAAAAACTAATTACTGGGGTGTGCCCAAGATTACTTGCTGAAACTCTGTCTGTAGAGACACCTTGAGCAACTTGTGATGTTCTTTATAACTATTGACCACAACACTACATTTTTTTATTATAAAAATATCCCTTGTGTGCCTTCCTTCCATTAAATTGTCCCAGCATCTCTAGAATCATGGGCACTATTACTAAACACAGCACTTTGTGACAGAGATTCCCACAGCTCAATCACAGATTGTGTGAAGAGGCAGCATCCCTACATTTCAGCTGAGCATTGTTAACTCCCCTCTTTCTCTTAACATTCATCCCAACTTCCCAAATTCCTGCACAGGAGTTTGTGGCTGCAGAAACTTGTGCTAACAGCCAGTGGCCTTCAGGCCACAGCAGCTGCAGTTGATGCCTCTCTCTGGAGCAGCCAGAGTTCAGCATTGAAAGCCAACAGCCCAACCAAACACCGATTAACACAACCTGCACCCATGGCAGGAGCTGGAGGTGTCAGCCAGAAATACAAGGGTGGATCTGGACCTGTTCCCTGTCCCTGTCCCTCACTGACACCCTTGGTTTCAGCACCACCAGCTTCACCTTAGCCCCTACCAAGGCAAGACATTCCACAAAAGTCACACACCACTACAATTTGCACTTTTCTTGTGACCCGCTGCAACCTTAATTTTGCAACAGTCAGAGCAACCTGTGGAATTTCTTATCTATTTCTGCATAATTGTGGGAGATACTGAACATCCCAAGTGTGTTTTATACAAACTGAGACACAGTAATCAAAGTTTCATGCAATTCTGGGTGTCTCTTTTTTTTTTTTTTTACCTTTTTGGGAGGAGCAATAACTTGTCTATTTTTATGTGACTGTGTTTCTAATTTACAGCAGAATCTCCTAGAGATGGAAAATGTACTTTCTTATAAAAGTCTTATAAATCAAAACACTAATAAATAAATATTGCATATACCCGGCAAGCAGCAAGCCTGCAAATCATTATTTTTTGTAAGTGCACAGTAAACCTTACCTTGGCAAGGTTGTACAGGTGAAGTGTCACAAAGATTTGTAGGAAAAAGTAAGCTGGCATATGCAGGGTTTTAGATTGAAGTTTCCATGTCCCAGTGCTCTCAGCAGCCACTTTTGCAGAGTGCTCTCATTGTAAATAAGACAAACTGCACCCTCATCTTCCCAAGGAGGAGTGGGGGATCACATCAGGGGAATTTTTTATCCCTATTAGTGCCAGTGTAACTGCACCTAAAATAAAGGTCTGGTTTTGGGCTCATCACTTCAAAAGGGACGTGGAGGGAGAGGTTTGAGCATATACAATCCCATGTAGGCAAGCTTGGGATTGTGACCTGCCTGGAGAGGTGGGAGAGCTGAGACCTGTCCTCTGGTGAAGGAGATACCAAGGAGCTGATCTAAAGTCAACCTGAGCTACTGGAAGGTACTGCAAAGAAAAAAAAGACATTTTTTCCCATTACTAGCAATGGCAGTGGAATCTTGGGAGGTTCAGCTCAGATATTGGACAAACCCTTCCTACCAAGTGGGTGTTGCAGCACTGAACAGGCTCCCCTGAGGCTTTTGGTATTACTCTTGGAGATTTCTGGACTGAGTCAGACAAAGGCAAGGCTGACCTGACCTGCTGATGGTGCTGGCTCTATGTGGGAATCCATAAAATGAGAGGGTTTTGAGAAAGCTGCAAAAAGCAAGCCTCAAGGGCAGCAGAACTGTGATTAGAGCTAAGCAGTAGCCATACGATAGGTCAGCAAAAAAATTATATAAGTAAAAAAAATAAAGACAAATAGAACAATTGTCTGTGTTTCAAGGCTTGTCTAAAACAGATCCCAAAGCTATAAAAAAAAGTATATATAGCAAAATATTAAGAAGTTCTAAGCTTAATAGAGCTCTGTGCATGGTGTTGTAAGGCTTACAAGCAAGTATTGTGCTCAAAATAAGCAAGCATTGTTTCAACCAAAAGTACTTGTGCTTACAGTAGTTAGATAGAACTACTGTCAATATGCTTTTGCTTTTTGTGATTGGTCAAAAAACTTTTAAAATAAGTTGTAACATTAAGTTCTTGATCTGCTGCCTAAGATGTGAGCTGATGGCATCTACCCATTGCCATAACCATGTAATAAAAGTAATGCTAAAAAGTAAAACAGCTCAAGACGTGTTCCCAACAGTCCCGTCCCATTCATAATTTGTACGTAGCCCCCAACCAAAAATAGCCCTGCTTCAAGCAGGAGGCTGGACTGGGTGACCTCTGGGATCTCTTCCAAGCAGCATCTCTGTGAACCCATGAGGAAATCCAGGATTTCTTGGCTGAGGCTGTTGCATGGTCAAGCACCTACAGTAAATTTTGCATGAAGCTGTTACTTTTTCACAGGGCTTTGCTGTGATGCACAAAACCAGCAGGCAGTGAAATACCAGAGCAAAAGTCCTTTTGTCACACTCTGATTTTGTGGAGGTGTCAGCTGTACAAACACTCTGTCTCCAGATTTGACTCCATTCTGAGGGACTGTGTCATGATCACCTCTGGAAGCAGGGGAGAAATTTATATTAGTTTTTATAAGCTGTATGAGTTTTTTTTTAAAGCTTTTATAAGTTTTATATTGTTTATTAATATACCTAAATTCTCTGTTCAAATCAGAGAGCAGAACTTAATGGATTGAGGGAGAGAGAAATTAATGGATGAGGGAGAATTGCAACTCCACTCAAAAAGACTATTTTTAAGGAAGTAGAAGGAATTTCAGGAATTTCAGATTCAGGCCATTCCCACCTGCCACTACTCAGCTTCTTTTAGTCCTTTGGAATTTGCCTCATTGGATGAAAACAATTCCACAAGCAAGCAATATTCAGTGCTGTCCTTTGGGGGATGTAGTGGTTATTGCTCACACTTACTTTACAAACAGCTGAGTGAAGAGCCACATAAAATGCAGGCAATTTACAAGGCAAAATAAATAGGATTTCAGGTGCAGTTTAATTTACTGACAGAAAACAAAATATCATGTTGGAATAACTTGTTTCTGAGCAGGAAAAGGAAAGTTTGAAAGCATGAGCCCTGGTGCCACTGCAGCTTGGGTGCTTCTGTATTTCTCCATCATGGAGCAGAAGGGCTGCAGTTTATGCAGTTTATGTTTTAATTGATGGAACAGGGCAACAGGAGGCAAATCACAACAACCTGATCTGTTTTGATGAGACTGGGGATAATTAATGACAAATGAAACTACAGATATGGGACAAAATATTGCAAAGAAAAAAAAAATTACAACATTCACTGGAAGCTTTTTAGTTTTTCTCACTCATAGCTGCGATTTGGTGTCACTGAGGACTCCCCTCCTAAAACCACAACTACAATTGATGGAAAAGTTCCTTTAATGACCTTTCTTTAGCATTCCCCAGACCTGTCCCTCAAACCAGCAGTATTTAGGAGGCCTCTGTGGGGCACAGTTTCAAACCTTAATAAATTAATCAGGGAAGAACCTCTGGATATGGCAGCTGTATTTTTCAAACCAGAGATCTTGTAAAATCAATCTACAAACTCCTCAAGCCAGAAAAGCTAAACTGAATGGACAAATTCCAGGTGATATGAAACTGCCCAAGTTAATACAAAGACTAAGATGTCCCTTTTGCATCCTAGACTTTTTACTCTACTATTAAAAAAAAATCTACCAGGACATCTGTTCATCTTGGTAGTATACTCTTAGGGCTATGAAACAGAGAATGCATATGAATTAAATAAAGTGGGGAAGAAAATTTAATTTTATTAAATAAAAATACCTATGAGACTCTTTGCCTGTGTCTCTCTCTTTTTAAAAAAATTTCCTCTAGAGCCACACTGTTTGAGTAATTCTAAAAAGAAGCACTGAAAAATTGCTGGGATAAAAATGCATGCATAGGTAAATTCAAGTCACTATTTGCTAAGAAAGAAAAGTACCTAATTTACCTTAACTAACCTTGATTTACCTTTAAGTTAGGATAACATCCATCAATTCTAGCTAAAAAATAATGCAGACAATGTCTTCAGCAGATCTGCATATCCGTTCAGAGATCTATATAAAATTACAAAGATTTCCATCACTGTTGATTATTTTTTTAAAAAAAACCCTCATTTTTCCATCTTTCTTTCAGCTGAGAAGCAAAAGGAAAATAATGGAATGATTGGCAGAAGACTACATTACCCCAAAATCTGTGCTGGTAGGCAGAAGTAGTTCTCATGAGGGAAGCTTACAGGGACACAACAATAAAGGCAGGGTAAATTTCCAAGCCTACAACAACAGGACCAGTTCCTTAGTCACTGGGCTATCAATTTATTCACAAGGTGGAATGGCTCCCTGCAGATTTAGTGCAGCCTTCAGGATGAGCTCAAATGAAGGTGCTTAGTCCAAAAAATGGATGTTGGGTCCCCTAATCCAGAGAGGCAGAGCTGGTTGGTCTTCATCTCTTTCAGATGTGTGCAGATGTCTCCTGCTGACCCATTGGCCTGGACTAACACTGCACCAGGTGAGAGTCCACATTGTACAACTTCAGGTGCAATGAGTTTAATTCCAGGTGCCTGAACTTGGTCCAGTCCCCAGATCTGGCCAATGCTGGGCTCAGAAGTGAGAGAAATGATGTTATAGTCTTTCATTTCCTCTCATGGAGACCAAGATAGAGGCATTGCAGCAGCTTTTCCAACTGAAGAAAACTTTCCTCAGACAAAGGGGCTGCAAAATGTTCCTGCTTCCCATAAATTATCAGTAATTATGGATTACAAACATTTTTAGAGCAAAGATTTTTGTCTTTTTTCTGAACCACTTGATGCATCTCTCTGGTGCTATGTTGTAATGGAGTGAAATGAGCACTTCTGGAAAGAGGCAAACAAAGCTGCTGATGATTCTCAGGAGTAATTTACCAACCCAGTCTTCACTCTTTGAGTTTCTTCTGTTCCCTGATGAAAATCAACAAAATGACCTTTTCCTACCATCAACCCATCTGAATTTCTACATTTTGTTTTGCTCCAAATGTTTCTATCTCTCTGCATAGTGGTGACATTGTTTGCTGAGGATAAGCTAGTTCTTCTAGAGACAAAAGTGGCTTGTATTAAAAACTTATGGATTATGTAGGATCAGAATTTTATTATATTGACTACTTGAAGTGCAGTAAAGGCACTGAAATAAAGCAGTGATAAATGGCATAAACAATTTCAGCAATTTTAATAAAACCAACTAAATATGTCAGTGTGCTATAAATATATACTTAGCATTTAGGAAGATGGTAATCAGGAACAATTATTGAATGAGAAACAGAACTGGATTTATTTTGAACTGATAGTCTCCTTACAGTAGGTAGTGTAAAAAACCTAGAGATTTTTTTCCAGTTCTGTGTTTCTTACTCACAAAGCAAAAGGAAATTCCTTCTATGCCTTCAAAATAATCCCTTTGAGTGGATTTGCAATTCTCCCTTACCATTCATTGAGTTCTGCTCTCTGGTTTAAAGAGAGAATTTAGGTATATTAATAAACAATATAAAACTTATGAAAGCTTATAAAAAACTTATAAAGCTTATAAAAACTAATATAAATTTCTCCCTTGCTTCCAGAGGTGCTCATGACACAGTCCCTCAGAATGGACTCAAATTTGCTGTGGAACAAATTTGATTTGCTGTATCATCTCTTCTAATTGACTTTTTTTTTTTTTTTAAGTAATTTTTCAAGATTCTTTCAAACTAAATGCCTGGAAAATGATCTTCAGAAGTAAAAAATGCTCAGTGCAACTTTCAATTCCAAATCAATCCTTTTTTCATTTTTTCATCTGCCCACGATTGCTCCCTTAACAACACCAAGGAAGGAGGGAGATGCTCAGCTTTAGGTTGCACCTAGAAAATGCTGATTGCCCCAGGAAAAACTCAGAGCCCAGCCACCCTACAGCAGAGTGGTGTTACTGGAGTTATTCATGCCATGAAAAATGCTCATGATATCGCCGGCCGGGGTCTCTGTACAAATCACGAACAGGACGGAACTGCTAGGAACGTGCCTTGAGCTGTTTTATTTTCCAGCATCAGTCTCATTACATGGTTATGACAATGGGAAGATGCCAGCTGCTCCCATCCCAGACAGCAGACAAAGAACCTAATGTTACAACTCACTTTAAACGTTTTTTGACCAATCACACAAAGCAAAAGCACATTGACAGTAGTTCCGTCCAATTACTACAAGCACACCTACCTTTGGTTAAAACAATGCTTGCTTATTTCAAATACAATACCTGCTTGTAAGCATTCAAACACAATGCACAGAGCTCCATTGTTAAGCTTGGAACTTCCTAATATCTCACTAGATAGACTTTTCTGCAGCTTAGGGAGTTATTCTAGACAAGCATTAATACACAGACCATTGTTCTATTTGTCCTTACTTTTCTACTTCTTACATAATTTTTCTGCTGACACATCTCATGGCTACTGCTTAGCTCTAATCACTGTTCTGCTCTCTCTGAGGCTGCCTTTTGCAGCTTTCCCAAAACCCTCTGATTTTATGGATTCCCACACATGAGAGGGCCATGCACTGCAATGATGATGAACTTTTACTACAAGGAGTCAGTGAGGTTTCAGAAAAGGTTGGGTTTGGGAGATGCTCTCTGCTCTCACCATTTTCCAGCTCCCCACCTGGTTTGGTCCTTCCAAGGACTTCCCTGCCTTCATAAAAGCTGTATCAGAAGGCAGCACTGAGGTTACTTTTTCCTCTCATTCTCCCATTCAACAGCACGTGTCCTGCCCTGATTCAATCTCAGGATTCTACCACATCCTATCACACCGGCAGTATCGGAACAGGACGACCCCCATGGCAGGGAGAGAATGATGAGGAGGACTCCATCTTATCAGAAGGCTAATTAATTACTTTATTATACTATATTATTCTATACTATATTACACTATATTACATTACAGCTAAACTGAATCTGCCAAGCACTCAACTCTGCACACAACTGCTCTGACTCTCGTGACTGTCCCGACAGTCCCGACACACACATACACTCTGATAGACCAAGGAAACAAAACATCATCACTCTGGGTAAATAATCTCCATATTGCGTTCTACTTTTGCACAACCACAGGAGCAGCAGATGATTAGAATTGTTTTTCCTTTCTCTGAGGTTCAGGGAACGTGAAACCCAGAAACATTTTTGGGAACAATTGTGCCTTGCTTTTCACTGTGAAGAGAAATGTGGCGACACTGCAGCAGGGTTTTTGTGCCTCTGGTGTGGCTGTGCATGGTGAGCAGTGGCTCTGGCTGCAGGAAAGGGGAGGGTGAACGACCCAACTCATCTGAGCTGCAGCTGAGGTGACAAAATCCCCACCTGTCCTGCAGCCACAGAGAAACAGCAAGGAAGAGGTGAAAATCAGGGCACTGAGCTGCAGGTGCAGTGTCAGACCCAAGTGCCCCTGAGCCTCTCCTGTTTGTCACATTGAGCTCTGTGTCACACTGGCTGCTGAGCTGGCCCAGAGCTGCCTCACAGGGGTTTGGATGGCAGGCTGAGCAAACTCTGGAAAATTCTGAAAGCACCAGCTTGGCTTTCCCTCGTAGAAGTGAGCCTTCCCTTTGTTAGTGGGGAGGGGATGGACTGCTGAGAACAGGACTATCCAAGGCAAGCCTTTCCTGCCTGGGAGGTGCCCAGCATGTCCCCAGGTGAGTCACAGAAGTAACAGCAGTGTTCAGTAATACAGCACATCCACACAGGCTCCTCTTCTTCCCCGGAGCAGATTTCCTTCCATGTCTGCAAACTCTGATATGATTAAGTCAAAGAAAGCTTTGTAAACCCTAGGGAGCTGTTCCAGGTCATTCAGACTCAGCCACATCATGGGTCTCATGTTTTTCTCCTCCAGAGGAGTCAGACTATTCATTTCCTCAGTCACTTATGTGCTACACTGGCTTGCTCTCACATTTTCTGTTTCAGCCATTCCCTTTCCTACATCTAGTAATGAAAGACTGTGAAGGTTCTGTATTATGCAGTTATTCAGCAGTCTTATCACTCTCCTGATGTCTCCCTAGCCAGAATGAAGGTAGTCCCTGCTGAAGGAGATGGGATTGTTTACTGTGGTCTGCAGTTAATTGAGTGGCTCTGCCCTCCACTCTGCCTGAAAAAAACAACAGCATCTCCCTTTGTTCTGCCAGAATCCAATCACTGAGAATTTCAGGCAGGAGGGAGGTGGACAAGTAGGGAAATGTGACCCTGAACAAACAATTTCCAAGGGTAGAAATTCTTTCCTTCTGCCTCATTAAACCTCACCCATGATTTGCCTCCCTTAAACACAAGAGTACAGAATTGCCATTTGAGAACAGAGCAATGGCCCGTCCAACGCATCCTCATCATCTGGCCCACACAGAATGCTTCAGGAAGGATGTAAAACCCCATAATACACCTAACTGGGCAATAATACACCACAGGGGGAGATTTCTGACTGACTTCAGCTGGTGATCAGGCCATTATCTCAAATATGAGAATGAACACCCCTTGTAATTTTTGATTGCAGCCACTGTGTTACTGCAGCTGCTGTGGAAATAACTGTGCCATTGCTTTCAGTTGGTCAAAACAGATTTCTTCTTATGCACCCATGCTTTAAAAACAGCCACCTTGTGTCACATTAAGTTTCTCTCCTGGATCCTCTTATGCTGCTTTGCTGGTGTGTTTTGTTAGCATCTGAAATGCAGGGTTCAAAATTTCTGCCAAAGATGCTCCAGGTTGTTTGTTGCCTTCTGAATTATTACAGAAAGCAGGAAAAAAACCTAAAAGAAAAAAAAAGTAAAAGCAAAAGAAACAGATAAATGAAAGCAAAAATAAAGAAATGCAAAACTAGTCATGTATACTGCTAAAAGAAAAGATAAAATTAAATACTTATCTAGTACATGGTCAAATATTTGCAGGCTTTGGATGTGACTTCAGAATAAATTCTTGCAACTACATTCTTCTGCAGGTATCAGACATCAGTGATGTTGCAGCGACTAATCAGAAGAATTGAATACCTGTCACATACAAATAAAGAGCCCTTCTGGGACATCAGCTCATCCCCACCTTGAATCCAGCAGCTCTGAAAATGAACATTCGTTCTCATATAACATTCGAACTTTCAGTGGTTTCCCTCACAGACATTGTTTAAGCCTTCCAGAGCTGTAAAAAAAAATAAAAATCTGTGGTGATGAAAAACCATGCAAACAGCTAAAGAAGATCTGAGTGAGGTTACAGCAATTGCACAGATGCACAGAACCACACAGCACAGGACAGTGGCTGCAGCACAGGGACCCTAATTTGTCTTGCCCTTCACGTGCTGCAGATCTGCCAACCTGTCTCTCACCAGCTGAAAACACAACCTCAGTATTTTGGCAATAACTGTGTCTACATCTACTGTATTTGAATGTACAGGCACAGAGAGACCCTGCAATATCAGTTCTGTGAAAATATTTGGGGTATAAATTAAATTACATCAGTCAAAACATTAATAATATTTTGAACCCTTTTTTTTTTCATGACCCACAACAGAAAAAGATCAAGGGGTAAGCTAAGCCTAAGATTTCAAAATTCTTTAACAGACTTTACTAGCATGCCTAGATATCAGGCATCAATATTTTAGGCTTAATTCCAAAAATCTAATGTTTAAACACAAAAAAAAAAACCCCAGAATTTCAGGCATTGGATCTTACTGCATTCAGGAAAAGCATGAAGTCTTGTATTTATGTCTAGCAGATTCTCCTGTATCATCGTCTTTGCAGTCTGGGGTCCAAGAATGAAAACTCTTTCTAACATGTGTCTGTTTAAAGGTTATGCTCTGGGTTTGAGGTGGAATTAAATGCCATCATCTTTTGGGAGTCTTCAAAATAAATTTTACCCTTTGGGAAATAATTGTTAGACTACTTTTAAGCTCTTCACTGCTTTATTGGCAACTACTTGAGTAATCTCTTGCCTTGGCTTACAAAATTACAGGGAATCTACCTATAAGTAAAATTTGGGATAACCTGCAAGATCCTTTCTCTTTGCTGTCTTGTTTTGCATGGAACTTCACACTTTTTTTCAGCTTTAAATTAGATGGACACTTGTCCCTTTGCAACACCCTCTGGCAGCTTGACCTGGCTGGAGCAGGCTCAGCTCCCTTCCAGCTCCCTGATGAGTGCCTGGGAGCACGGAAGGGAGAGCTTCCAGCTGACACACCCCACATGTGACATCCACATCCTCTGAAAAAATCCCTTTGCCCATGATTTTCTCTTGGGAAGGTGTGAAGCCTCAGAGGAAAGGAAAACAATTCTTATTTCATTTGTTTCTCCTGTGTTGTGCTCATGTGGAATGTGTTTGGAGATTGTTTACCCACAGGTGATTCTTTCAGTGGATTCTGCTGTGAGTTGTTTTGACTCTTTGGTCAATCAGGGCCAAGCTGTGTTGCGACTCTGGAAAGAGTCACGAGTTTTCATTATTTTTTCTTAGCATTCAGTATCTTCTCTGTATTTTTTAGTACAGTTAGTACAGTATATTTTAATATAATATAGCATCATAAAATAATAAATTAGCCTTCTGAGAACATGGAGTCAGATTCATCATTCCTGCCTTCCCTGCAAATACAATACCCACAGAAGGAGACTTTCCTGAATTCCAAGAGAATGTGAGGCCAACCACGGGGCCAGCAGAACTCCTGAGTCCCCCAGTGTTTCCTGCTGTGCTCAGTCCATTTCACTTCAGGACGTGCTGGCAGAGAGCTCATGCAGGGCAGAGCTCAATCAGCCCAGGGAACCTGTGCTCTGACAAACCCACACTGCATCTTCCACTCACTGCTGCTGCTCAGTCTCTGAACTAACCTAGGCTGAGAGTTTTCCACGGCCCTGGGGACAGGTGGCATTGCAGCAGAGGCATTCAAGTAGGTTTTTTGTCCAGAATAGAGTCCAGAATATTTGGAACAGTGCCTAAATTGTCTTGTCCTCCAAATTAGGCAAGAGTTTGGGGCTAGAATGACTTGACCTCTTGTATTTATAAAAGATCATGCATTCAAATAATGCATTCAAATCAATTCACCAGGATTAAAAAATAATTGCACCCCTGGTATTTACAATTTCCTCTCCATCTCACCAACTATCCATCAACACTTAGGATCCAGGCCACCTTTTGTCATTTTTTCCCTGCCCTAGAAGCTGTTTTAGGACCAAAAAGGCACAAAGAAAGACATGGTGGGATGCAGTTACCTTCTATCAGCACCAAACCCTCAGGAATGAGCATCACTTACTTACACTCTCACTCTCTGCCAGCTTCTCAGCTTATGCAACTGCTCAGCTGGAGCTGCATCAGTAACTTGATGCCCCCAGTGAGCAACAAGAAAGACAAAAAAAAACCAGGGCACATGTCTCAGTGTCTGGTCAGGCAAGTGTGTCATTTCCGAGGTGCGAGAGCTGGAGGGGACAACAGCAATAATCTGCTCTGACATCCTTTATTACAGAAAGAGATCAGGCAGACATCACCCTTTACTTAGACATCGTTGCCCTGAGCAACTTCTGCTTGAGCTGGAGCAGACTGCCAGAAATTGCTGCTTTTTAAAGGCATGGCCAAAGCCTTTAAAACTCAGCAGGAGTCTTTTGGTGGCAATTGGAGTTTGTTTAATGGTGGCTGGGATTAACCAGAAGCATGTTAAGGTTTGCATTTACATATGTGAGCATGCATTTGTGCATTCTTCTCCCCAGTACTAATCTTTCTTGAGGAGGATAGGAAATAATCCAAGCAGGCAAGTCTGCATTCCCTTACTGGAGCTCATGGAGGCTCCCGAGGGCTTGGTGAATCCAGCTCCCCACAGATTTCTTTGCTCTAAGTTACTTCTAAATATAAGAGTTCTTTTGGAATTACTGATCCATTTCCCATCCCTTTTTAAAGGAAAACATTTAAAAACCTGCTGTTCCTTGGAGAGAGTTGTGCAAGGCTTTGCTATCTCAGTACATTTGGTCAAATAAACATATGGATATGATTTTTTTTTCTTCTCTCAAATACCATTTTACACAATTTTCAAGTTATTTTTACATATTAAAATAAGTAACAACAGCAGAAAGAATCACATTTTCGTTTTGCAAGACTGGCTAGAGACTAACTTTACAAATCAGTCTGAATATGATAATGGTGGGATCATATTCAATGTCACTGCAAAATGGCAACAATGAAATACTGAGCTTGCATGCAGAATTTTGTAAACAAAAGCTCCTCAAAGCTATGAAGGTACTACATCCCTCTTGATTTCAATGAGATTTGTTGTCAAACTAATTTTGGGCACCAAACATGAACAATCCATTACCTCTAGTAGGATTTTTTCCTCTCAATTAGGCATATTTAAAATAATTCCATTTCTCATCTTCCAGAAATGTGGCACATGTGACCTACTTCAAGGCTGAGGAGCAAAGGAATGTTTCAGCTTTTGAAGATTTGAGACACCAGACCTGCAGCAGGGCTGTGGTGTAGCCTTGCAGATAATCCAATATTCACCCTCCTGGCACTGAATTTACCTGAAAGGCCTTTTCGAATCCAAGGCCATTTGTCACTGGGCAGTGGAAAGACATTTTTGATTTGCAACACCCTTATTACCTCCTGGCTGCTTTCACTCCCTCCCTCAGCTGCTTCTCATAGAATAGGAAAATTCTGAACAACTGTGAGAATCTACTGACTCTTCAATTTTAGTGTTTCTTTATGAACTTTAACATATTTTTTAAATTTTTTGAAGGCATTAAAGCAAGTTCTCATGCACTTCCCAGCACCCTGTTATGCTGTATCTCAGCAAAAATGCCCCAGTTCACTGTGGCTCTCACTGGTGCTTCTGCAGCTGAATTCTCTCAATTCTCTTTCACCCGTCCTTAGGCTCCTACCCTGCACTTAAACAATGGAATTCCCATTTTACAGGGAAATATCTGAGTCACAGAGAAGTGTAAGGATATTCTGAAAATGTGCACAAGGCAGGGGATTCAGCTCCCTACTTCTGAGGTCTAAGCAATGGGGCTGAATTAACCCAAAATATGAGGAGCAGATCTGGGCACTGAGAGGAAGCCAAAGCCTTTCTGCCTGATGGGGACACACACACGAGGCTTTGTTTGGCTTAGCATCAGAGACATTACATTAATCTCCTGGAGATCCCATTAAAGGACATCCCACCCCACATCAGCAACAGCAGATGGGCTTGAAAACACATTCCTGAGCTGCATAAAAGAAAGAAAGCAGGCAGAGGCTCCTGGTCTCTTTAAAACCATATTTAGTTCCTACTGTACCCTTAGGACTATTTTCATTAACTTCACAATGTGTGAAGCTGGATATTGGAATGGAGGTTGCTGATTTGTTTGGCTGACAAAAGGTCTGTAAATATAAAAATATAATAATAAAAAGAATAAAAAAATATTCCTAACACCTGAAAATATTTGATCATGGTCATTTAATAGGATGAAGTCATGCTCAAACATTTAGACAATTGCACCAGCCTGGTTTGGGTTTTTTTTGGTTTTTTTTTTAATATGTAAAAAGAATATGACAAGGCCATATAACTATGTAAAAGAGACTGAGAATTGATGCTGTCAGCATCACAGTTTCAAGCTATAATAGTTCAAATTCATGGCTATCTATTTATCAGCATTTTTTTGCAGAGCCAAAATTAACCTGAAATATCATTAGTGCTATAGTATGTCTTCTGGTCATTTGTATTTCAGCACACCATAATGACTTGGTCATTGCTTGCTGGATAAAAGCAGATTTTCACTCTGGTATTTGTGCATTCACTGCTGCCTTCCTGCTGCAGCAGATCTATTACAGCCATCCCTTATTTATTTAATTAGCAGTTCTTCAAGGCCCCATGGCACTGCCATTGCACACATGGACAGCAAACCACCCAAGAGAACTTTTTAAAATAAAATCAGTTATAAAATCTCACACCTACCCTTTGTTTCTTCCTGTTTTTTTTTTTTTTTTTTTTTTTATGAAGTGTGCCTTAGATTTCACAAAAACTGCTGAATACAGACATTTTAAATAACATTTTTTTAATGTTTCATCTGATGTCTTCAACAAAATGCCAGAAGATGCCTGGTCAGCTTTTCTTGACACAATCTGTTTGAGTGGGTGAGGCAAACTGAAGTGCTGGCTTAGTAGGAAAGTTGGATTCTTAATTTGATTTTAGTATCCTTGTGTCCATAATTAAAGGCTCTGGATTTGGCTAGGTATTGTCACTTGTCTGAAATGGGCTCATCTCCACACCACAGCATCTCAGCCCAGACAGAAATCTGCAGCTCACTGGAGGAAACATGCAATTTGCTGTCAAAAAAGAAGTAAGAAATAAACACTTGGTATTTAATAACTAAAATATATTAATATTTTCAGAGAAACATATGAAAATAGCATTGAGTCATCATGGCTTTTTGAGATGTATATGTCTTTTTGGAATTTTTCTCAAGGGATATCTTTAGCTCAACTTGATCAAATTGTGTGCAGTATTTATTCTGCTGGTTGGCATAACACAGTACACAGAATTTTGATATTTACAGTGGAGCAGGAGGAAGTAGATCCTATGGAAATCAGCTCGTGCTTCCATTTCCAAATGGCTTTTTTAATATGTAAAAAAGACAGGGGTACCAAATCTGTGACGAGTAGAAGAAAACAACACATGGCATCCACGTTAGGATTTTATTTACACACACCTGCCTCCATTCCAGGTGAAGACACACAAGTGACTCCTGAAAGAGCCATGCCCATGGGCAGGCACACCCTGTGACAGCTGTGCAGCCACCTTTATGACAACAAAAACCTGCCTCAGTCAATGGGAGGGCAGATAATGCTGGCTGAGGAATCCGTGTCTCGTGTGGGACTGGTGCTGGCTGTGCCAGGGGAGCAGTTGCGAGTGGCAGGTTCACATCAGAGGGAACAAATTCCACAGGTAGCAGCCCTGAATGGCTCTCCCAGCCTTCCTTCCTGCCTCATACATCAGTTCTGCTGGTGTGAGCAGTTTCATCACAGAATTCTAGAATGGTTTGGCTTGGAAGGGACCTTAAACACCACTGTCTTAGGCTGAAAGATGCAGCTGGGGGTGTGCGATCTATTTGCCATCTGTCAGAGGTGGGGCAGTTATCTGCTGTGCATTGGGCAGTTTTCTTTAGCTCTTCCACAACCAATCCTCCCTCCAGGAGATCTCTTCTGTTCATGGACCATTAATTATTAATTATCTTCTGTTCATGGCCAGTGAGTGTCCCTGCATGGCTGATCAAATTCCATCATCCCACTGGGAGATGCTCTGACCAGGGGAGGAGCCAAGCATTCCTACCTGGATACAATCTGACCCTGGGAACACCACAGCAGCCTTTGCCCGCTGCATTCCCAGAGGGAGAGCAGGCCCATCTCCAGCAGCCCTGGAGCTGCAGAGGAAAACTCCAGCCTTGTCCAGGATCCCTGCTCCAGCAGAACCACAGCTGGCCCTGCAGGAGGGCTGAGCCACCATGGAATGGCACTGCTGCCACCCCCCTGACCCACAGGGGCTCAGCTCCTGCTCTGACTCTGGCAGTAGTTTGTTTTCCTTTTTGTACTATTGCATTTGTATTTTTAATTTTCCTAGTAAAGAACTATTACTCCTACTCCCATATCTTTGCCTGAGAGACCCTTAATTTCAAAATTATAATAATTCAGAGGGAGGGGGTTTACATTTTTCATTTCAAGGGAGGCTCCTGCCTTCCTTAGCACACACCTGTCTGTTCAAACCAAGACATCCACCCGATTTCAACCCCTCTGCCATGGACATGCCACCCACTAAATCAGGGCCCCATCCAGCCTGGCCTTGGCTTAGTGCAAACCCTGCTCAGCAGCAACTGAAAATCAAAATCAGTGTTATCAACATTATTCTCACGCTGAATCCAAAACACAGCCCTGTGCCAGCTGTTGGGAGGAGCAGGGAAGAAAATTAACTTTATCCCAGATAAAAGCAGGACAGGTCTGCTGTCAAGCACTTGAGGTGGCAAAGTGTTCTGCAGAGGTTGTACATTCACATACATGTGTGTGTAATAAATACACATATATGCAGTAATTGCTAGATCAACTCTCCAATGCTCCCTGCATTCAAAACCTCTTGATTACCAGTAGAAGAAATCTCTTGAACAGGAAATAGTTACTAAATTTATCCAGAAAAATCCTCATTGCAGCCAAACCTATTAACTATTTAGGCAAATGCTGATAAAAAAAGAAGTGGGGATACAACTTGGCTCCTTGAATATCTGCTTATACTTAAAGACACTGATCTTAAAATACTGAAATATTTCATTGATGGAGAGAGTATTTGGACTTATTTGAATTTGAATGTTACTTTCTATTAAACTCTGAAAAAGAAAAAACAAAACCAAACTATCTACCACAAAAATAATCTGATTTAATGGAGGAATAAGATGGGCAACTCTGAAAGAGATTTCAGGACAACTTATCACAAGGGCCACAAAAGGCAGGGTGAACCCAAGAAGGGGAAAAATCTCAGTAATCCCAGGGCAAAGCACATTTTGATCTGGGAAGAAAGACCTAAAATTGAGGAAAGTGATTTTTATTTTTTCTGCTCATCCATTTGGGACAATACACACACACACAAAACCCAAAAAAAATTTTAAAAAGAAAACAAGGAAGGAAAAATTTTAAAGGGTTTGTTTTACTTTGCACAGCATGAGAGTGTTGAGAACCAGGGAAGCCTCACACCAGGAATGTATTTAGCTAAGGTAAAAATGAATCTTGCTGATCTCAAATCCACCTGAATGTCCACCTAAGGTTTGTTCTGTTCTCCCCTGCTGGGGACAGGTCTCACAGCAGCTCCTGCTCTCACAGTTTATCACCTTCACATCTCCCAGCAAAGTTCATCCTCCTCACTCCAACGACCAAAGGGGAGAAAGCAAAGGAGCCAAGGCCAAAAGGCATTAGAAAACAGCATCAACAAGAAATGACTCTTCAGTTCAGGACTCATTCAACACTCAGTGTGACAAGATCACTGAAACCAACTCGGTTTGGTCTCAACAGATGATATTAAAAAGCCCAGGAAAGGGTTAAATTATTGGTTTTATTTTCTTCAATAAGTTTCTCAAATCCTTTTGTAGTTTGAGATATCAACAGCTTCTTCTACTAAGTATGCTATTAATGAGACCAAAAATTCTTCATGAGAATTCCAAAGTAAATGGTGAGCTATCCTAGGGTTTAAATTAGATTTCTAATTCATCCTATTCACTAACTTGCCTGCTTCAAGACAAATCCATTAAGTGAATGCTGCCCAGGCTTTCACAGTTCTTGGAGCTCCTTTTCATAATCAGGCAACAGGGCTTCACCAGGCATTTCCTCACCCTTAAGTGCAGTTCTAGTGCTTATTTGTAGGCTGGGTTATTTCCCTATAACATAACAAAACCAGGTTTAATAATGCTTTTGGTGTCAGGATGCAGAAGAGCCAGAGGTGGGGGTGTTGAAGAGCAGGCTGGGGTCGTTCCCTATCCCAGGGAAAAAACTTCCAGAAGGAGAAAATTTCCATCTCACTAAGTGGAACAGAAACATCTTTGTTTTTTGTTTGCCTACAGGGTAGCAGCCTGATGAGGAGAACTTTGGACTAGCAATGACTGAGGAGGAAGATGATGACCTGCAGCATTAAATACTGGGGAGGAATTCTTCCCTGTGAGGGTGGGAAGGCCCTGGCACAGGGTGCCCAGAGAAGCTGTGGCTGCTCCTGGATCCCTGGAAGTGTCCAAGGCCAGGCTGGATGGGGTTTGGAACACCCTGGGATAGTGGAAGTTGTCCCTGCACAAGGCAGGGATTGGAACAAAATGGTCGTTAAGGTCCTTTCCAACCCAAACCATTTCATGATTCTATGATTTCTATGTTTGAGGAAAGACAAGATGATGCCTGGTATGCCTTTTCTGTCCAAGTGAGGTGGAACTGGAAAGCTCTGAGAACTCTGCAAAAACTCTTTGGCAGGATGTCACTGAAGGTTTTGTTGTGACCATTCTTCGCAGGTTTCCACTGCTCTGGCTTGCTTTGTGATAGGCCTAACTACAGGCAGCACACTTTTGGGTTCAGATCAAAGCCCAGCTTGAGGCAGAGTCACAGCAGGGAGCTGCCATGGGCAGAGGTTCTGCAGCTCTTTTTTCTTATCCCAGCACCCTGGAGAGTCTGCCTGGCAGCTGCTGTTGCTGCCCCTGAGACAGGACTTGGAACAAGCTGGAAAGTGTTTTCCTAAAGAGATGCTATATTGAGCTCTGCCTTCACCCCTCTGCTTCTCTGACAGCAGAAGGAGAACAAGCCTGACTCTCTGAGGTTTTTTTCTCTTCTATTTCTCTGCTTTTCTGCTGTTTTCTCCCACTTTTCCCTTCTTGCATCAAGCCCAGACCACCAGGGTGCCTTCCCTTCTGCTGTACGTCAATGTTACTCTGCCTGAAATATCCAGACACTCTCTTAAGTCCAATTCTGCTGTTTCTATTTTAAGGCTTTTTTTTTTTTCCTTTTACATGGGCTTTAGTTCCAGTCCTTCATAAATTTTGACCATTGGAAGAAATATTAACTTTCAGGTTCTGGAATGAGGAAGACTGAGATGTTCCAGAAAACCTGCATGCCATTTCTTAGCATTTCCAGCAGTAATTACACTATCTGTGGCACATCTTTTCACCATATGACTCCAACACAGTGTGAATGTGTATATTTTACATTCTAAAAGACACCCAAACCCTTTCTTTCCTGTTTCCTAGGAAACAGCCACCCAATCCTTTTCAGTTAAGCAGTGAGCAGTTTAGTTTCTATTATGCTAAAATGATCACCATAATTCAGAAAGTCCTTCCTGGAAGAATTACATCACTTTCAGAAAACAATGCATTGAAAAGTATAATGTATAATTACCTTTTTCAGAAAGAAAATGGCTTTTTTTTTTTTTTACCTCTCTTTTGCCAACTCAGAAGTAGAACTTCCAGAACATTTTCAGCAAAACATGTTGGTCTGTCGAAACTAATACATTTCACTGGGTTCTGTCAGCTTTTATGACATTTTTAGGCAAAGAAAGAAGCTTTCCAAGAAACCTTCCTGCTCTTTTCATGACCATAGTTATTGTGCTGGATACAAAGCCATCAGGGACGGTTTTTACCCTTTTTTTTCCCTCTGGAAGGTCCAGCCTTAGCCTCAAATCACAGTCTGCACTTCCACTGACAAAGTCAGAAGAAAAATCCAAAACCAAACCCATAGGCTTCAGTCAGAAAACAAATTTTCCAAAACCATTGCAGGCAAGGTGGAAATAAATCAAAATCCTTTATTTCCTGCTGAAGAAAACATTTGTACTCCAATAATCTTTGCCCAGGAACATTGCAATGATTGGGGCAATACATTACAGCAATGAATAGAAACTGTTTTCAGTTGGATTATAATGAAAGGCAGACAGTGCTAAATCTAAGATAACCATAATTTTCCAGCAAGGAAGAGTAATAGACACTATTGAGGAAAAGAACTCCCCTTTTCTTTCCCCCTGAAGCTTCTCTTTGCTTGGTGATGTCTCCATGGTCTTGGAGCATCCTCTGCTGTCTCACAACTCTAAACCCTGCTCATGGCACCAAGAGAGGGTGTCACAAATAAAGAACACAGACTTTTGTGGTGCTCCCAAGGTACCTGCTTCCCACTCTGCCTATGAAGCCACAAAGGTAATGCCAGCCCAGTTTCAGAGTAGCCACAAACCAACTCTTCTTCATCCTGGAAACAATTCCCTAATCTTCCCAAACAGTTCTGTTTTCCACCTCTACAACCCAGCCAAGAAAAGGACTAGCAAGATTTCAGGTTAGGGTATTGAAAAGGATCTTCTGAACTTATCAAAGTTACCTGTTTTATCTCTGCTTCCTCTTTTTTTTTTTCTTCCCCCAGATTTACCCTCCAGCTCAGCACTTTTTCTTTTGCCTCTGACAAGAATTTCTCATCATGATGCAGCATGACTTGTCAATCATAAGTGCCACCAAAAAAAGAAGATTGGCAGAGCACATTTCCTCACCTGATTCATGTCTCACCTCCTGTTTTGGTTTTTTTTTTTTAAGTTTCCAGATGATCTTTAAACCAATGCATTTCTGATGAGTCAGCATCTCTCTGAAGATGAGAGCCTAAATCAAGATTGCCCATATTATCAAATACAGAACACATAAAATTTCCCATGCTCCATGATTATATTTAAAATTAAGGCAACATCCTGTATTTTACAGTGTCCCAGCCTCCTCCCACTTCCTGCTCAGATTTACCAAATATTCAGGAAAAATATCCTTGCATCAAGTTAATGATAAATTATATATTTATCAAGCATGTATGAGGAAAAATAAAGATGTAATTAGATTTTCATTGTCTTGTCCATGTCAATTCTGAAACAACTGAAACTTGCATTTTTTTTTTTTGCTCCATTTTTTTGACATCAATTCTGTTTTTTTTATTTCTGTGTTCTTGGTCCAACAAAATGGTTTATCTTGACTTTATTTACCCAGACTTCACTTTTTGTCGTGCTGTCTCCTACCCACAAAAATCTCCAGTGTGTATTTACCTTCGCTTCCTTTAGGATCCTTATCAAGTCTGACTTTTACCACAAAAATAATTAGCCTGGAGATGGCTGATTCTTTCAGAAGGAGATGTGTCATCCCACACCCTTTATTGCTGCTAATTTCATTTGCATAGTGATCAGGGAATTGCCAAGGCTGTCAGAGAACAGGCTGATATCAAAACATCCTGGCAAATACCAGTCTGGAAAAATTGCTAGTGATAATTTAGGTGTTCTGGGTGGGGTTTCTGATGAGCTCTTTCCCTGGCTCCAAATGCTTGGAAAAATTCACAAAGTGGAAATTATGGCTGAGGGCTCTCAGAGAACCATTTATGTGCTTAGAACTGATGCAGTGTAGAGGGTTAAGATTTAAGATTTTAGATATAGTTTAACAGTGACAATTCTTTATAACGGAGTAATTTCATACACATTTGGAAACATTCAACAGCTGACTCAGGAAACCTGTTAAAAAAAAAAAAGAAAAGAGAAAATAGCATTCTGTCTTTTCCTCATCAGTGTCTGATTTATTCACTAGACCATGCCATCTTTTCCATGTTAAATCATTCCCTTTTCTTTCAAGACAATAATTCACCATTAATAATGATTAGACATCACTCTGGAAAGGTTAGAAACACAGTACCACTGTGAATGCAAATGAAATCTATGCTAGAAAATGGTACTTACTCCATTGGAACATCGAGGGGAGGGGAAGGGAGGAGAGGAGGTTGTAAACTCCAGGAGTTTTTATTTATATTGAGTGAAACTTCTTATATGAGCACAGTTTGTTGTGTTCCAGCTCAGAGTAGGAACCCCTCTATAGCAAAGGAACTAAGTCCATCCTGAGTCTCCATGCATAGATCAAACCATCATGGGATGCTGAAACATATTTCATTGCAAGAAGAATACAAAGGAAAAAAAACCAAAAAAACATTTTTTCCAGACAACTATTTACTCATTCTCTCACTGTACAGAGGCCAGGGGCCTCTCAGACCACAGTCCCCCAATAACAAAGGTGAAAAATGATCCACAGGCTCAGTAGTCTCTGAGGTGACCAGCACTGACAGGTTGTGTCTGCCAGCAATGCTTTTAGGAATGGTGTTAAAAATCGTCAGGAAAAGAAGTGACTTTCTCACTGATTTTCTTTCTCATGCATATAAATCACCGTAACTGCAGAATTTAGAAGTGTCAGTCCAAGATCTTCCTTGTTCAGCAAAGCCACAGGGATCAGTAGGAGCCCTCACAAAGTAGAGATGCAACCACTTGGAGAGAGGAAATTAAGGGATGGTTAGTCTGGAAGTAATTTATCCTGGAAACCAGCCATGTGAAATGTGGGTGATATGAAAAGTCTTTTAGGCTCTAACCCACTTTTTGAGGCCCTCAAGTGATCTTTGGAATACGCCTTTCAGGACACTGAGCCATTTTGCTGGTACCACAGGTGATGGTTCTATCACCATTTTCTCAAATTCTATCTCCTCCTGAGGATTATTTTTTGCAGATCATTATTGCCAATTGCAATTTTTGTAATATTCTCTTTTCAGCTGACATTTGTAAACTTTCTTCTATTCACCAGCTTAAAGCTCTTCCTTGGTAAGCTTGTGCCTATTTAATAAAATTTTAGTGTTATCCATTAATTTAAATAAGCTGCACTTTGCTTTTCTTTATGACCTGATGTTTATTCACATCAAATGAAAAAAAAAATCTGATCCCCTTGACTGCTGTTATGCTTACATCTCTCTGGCCAACATTCAGTGTAGTAAAGATCAGAACTTACCTAAAACTGGGCTGATGATTAAAAGCTTTCAATAATAAAGGCCTTTCTTAAAACAAATGAAAAACTCACCAGAATTACTACTGACTGCTGTGTCTAGCACATTCTTTTGTATTAAGATCACTTCTGTGTTTTATTTCAGTGGCACAAGTGAAATGGCTTTGTAAGCAATCTGGCCCTTACAAAAAACAACAAAACCATCCCCAACCAATTAAAATAAATGTCATGAGTTTCCTGCTGCAATTATTTCAGGTGTTTTGTTTCCATCTGCAAACTCAACTACTAATCAGCTACTCATTAATCTTAACTATCTTTGTATGTCATCTCCATGCATCTTAAACAGATGAATAAACAAGCCAAATTGAAATGTAATGGGTTTAGGTTATCTACTTCTTGGAAAAATTAAATGAAATTAAATTTAATGTGCCAGTTTGCACGTGTGGATATAAATGAGTGTAGAGGGCAAGAAGTTCATGTGAAACTGTTGCAGCTAAACCCACTCAATATCAGCCCAAATTTACCAATATAAATTTTGTTACTCAGCTGCAATAAATTTATAATTGTTGGTGTAGCCATGAAAGATGAAATCTTACTCTGAGCAGGAGGATGTGAATGTGTGAGGATTTCCATTATCTCTTGCAGCTCAACAATTGCTGCTCTATTTACTGCTCGACTTCTGCACCAGCCAAGTCCATCCACAGAAGTGACTTTGCTTCCTGAGGTCTTAAGTCCCGAGATCAGACCTGCAGAGGAAGGGAAGATCATAAAGGAAAGTGGAAAATGTCCCTGTCTCTGCTCCCTCTTGTGGTATCAGCTTTTCAGTTCACAAGACAAAAAAAAACCAAAGTACAACAGAGGAACTACAGCAGCAATTTAAGGGTTTCTTTATCTGAAAGGCCATGATGTGCATTTCCCTGATCCTTTGCCTCTCTGATGTCTTAGGGTGGAACTCATGGTTTTGGGTTTTTTTTTCTCTAGTTTCCTTTCTATTTTACTTTCATGTGCTACAGGGTTAAAAGCTATGCACCTCTGTTTTTTGTGAAATTAGCTGTGAGTCATGGGGGCATGGCAGCCTTGGAAATCGAAGAGTGCACTCAGGACAAAAAGCAAATGCAGCTGTAAAGGACAGCCAGTGGGCAAAAATCAAGAAGGAGAAATTACACTGCTTTAAAATGAGGAAAAATAAAGTGCATTTAAAATTAGGAATGTGAATTAGAAAACCCATTTGGGCTTAAATCTCTGCAAGTTTAAGCACAGGTGTTCCTTTTTACGGCAAAACTTCACACAGCTCTTGTACATTCTCTACAGAAACTGCGCCGATGGAGGGCTTGTCTCTCTTCCGTTATGATGTGGGATCCCAGCCTGTCATCCATCCATGGGATCACACAATCATTAAGGATGGAAAAGCCCTCTAAGATCGTGGAGTCCAACCATTAAGCCAGCACTGCCAGGCCCAGCACTAAAACATGTCCTTTTATGCCACATCTCCATGATTTTCAAACACTTCCAGTCATGGTGATTCCACCACTTCCTTGGGCACCACATTCCCCTCTTCCAGTGCAGATTTTTTTTTCCTAATATCCAAATTAAATCTCTCTTGGCCTAACTTGAGGCTGCGTGTGTAAGTAGGGAGGAAAGGTTTCCCCTCCACCACAGCCAGCTCCTGTCCTTACACATTCTCTCTTCATGTGCACTGCAAAACAAACTGGCTCTGCACTTTATCCAGATTAAATCAGCAAAGTGACACTGCTGCCAGCTGGGGATGCAGAGGAACCAGCCCATCCCTTCACAGAGCCAGCAGGGCTTTGCTGATCCTCTCATCCAGCCTTGTCACTTTCCATCTTCCACGTGCCTCACGTTAGCAGCAAAACTGGAAACTCCCTTGGAAAGCAAACCCAGACATTAAAATTCAGCTGCAATACACTTGAGTGGGGATATCAAAAGGATTTAGACTATATCCAGTTTAGATTGTAACTTTTGATACAGTGCCTTTGGGAAATATATGTAAAGCTGTTAATATTTTAAAAGTTAAATAAGGTACATTGTATTGCTTGAAAGTATTGAAAGAAAAAAACCCAACCAAACCCAAACTGCCCATGGCTACAGTCTGTGTGTTTTATCAGTTACTTATTCCTTTCATAATGTGCAAAAGGAATTGTTGAAAGCAGCTGACACAGATGACCTCATGCTAATTAAAACAGCTTTTAGAACTGAAATTGCAGGATGGTGGCTTGGCGAGTAGATTGGTTTGCAGTTTGAAAACAAAAAAAAAAAAAAATTCAAAAAAACCCAGAAGAATTGAGTAAAGGGTTTATCTTCCTAGAGGAACAGAAGATAGGAAGAGAAAAAGTCACCATTAATAATGGGATTATCTGGACCAGTGTGGCACAGGCTGCTCTGACCTGTCCTCTGCAGAAGTGCTGCATCACTGAGGTTAGAGGAGGATTAAGGTAGTGCTTTGGTGATTGAATTAAAGAAAATTGCATCACTATTATAGTGGCAAACCACTTAAGGCAAATGATTTTACAGTTTCCTAATGCATTTTATTTTCTCTGACAGGCAGAATCAGATTGCTTTTTCCATGATATATGGCACATGAAAACGTTTTTAGCTGCAGCATTTACACATTTTGGGCAGCTTTTTCCTCTGTCATTTGAGCAGAGATGTTGTCACAGACTCTGATTATCCCAGGCCATATTCTGAAGGAAATGGTCTACAGGACAGAAAGTGTTTGAAATCCTTTAGTCCATAAATCCAAGGCAGGAAACCTGGACTCTTAGATGTCAAGGGAAGGATTTTCAAAATAAAATCCTTTAATTTTTAGAGCCTCAGATTAATGCTGCTGTCCTGGAGGCAGCACTGCTCCCACTGTTCACTTCAATGAGAGCAAACAGCAGCTTTAGATATGACTGAAGTTGCTGTTTGCTCTGGATTATGCTGGATGAGCAGCAAATCTGCTGAGTGCCAAATCCCTGGGCAAAGGAAATTCCACTGTGGATGCATCACCAGGCTCAGTCCCTGGCAGAGACAGGACACAGCATGGGCACAGGCAGCCCCACACGTGGCAGTTGGGTTTCCAAGCTGTCCTTGGAGGTCTGGTGGGGCAGAGCGGCAAGAAAACTGCACAGCACACCCAGGACACGTCCACAAGACTGTTTGAGTTATTTTAATGGGCTAAAAATGAGCTCCAATAAATAACTTATGGATCTTTGTCTTGATTAGCTGGTTGTTACTCATCTGGGAGTACAGTGGTGTTTGCCTGGCAATTTCTTCTTCTAGAAAAGTACTTATATGTTCACTTTTTGCCACTGGGGAAAGTGATTTCTTAATAAATATTTTTATTCTATTACATTTGACCTGAAAGAAATTCATTTCACCTTTTGTCTTCTGTGTTCTACAAATACTGGTAAAAACACTAATCTGTTCAAACAAATACACTGTCATTTAAGGAAAAGAGATTTGCCATTGTTGTGATGTAGTATTTGTATTATAATTTATTCCTAATGGTTATATATTATTGTAGTAACAACAATAATAATACTAGCAGACTTTCGGCCAAACTTAAAACACCCTTGATTACTAAAGTTTAACACTTGCACTTCAGCATTTCTGGTTTTATGTGTTTAATATGATTCTGTGTCCTTTTCAGCTAAAGGAGGAGATTCTCAATGATTATACTGTGATTCTTGGTGAAACAAGAAGAAGAAAAAAAAAGGAAAACCAAGAGCTGGCAGCCAGAATGTGGAATGACCTGAATTCCCAATGAAAATTTTGGGGTTTTAAGTGAATAAATATTAAGGACTTGGGTATTATTATGGCCATTTCCATGTTTTGCTGTGCTCAGTTCCACAGATCCAGCACATGCACAACATCTGAGCCTTCATCTCTAGTGTGGTAAGGGTTGGTCAAGATGAGGGGGAAAAGAGTAGAAGCCACCAAGATGAAGTATGAAGAAATAAAGACATGAAAAGGCAGTGCAACCTTACCTGTGTAATAAGAGAATTTAACAGAGAAGATTTATAATTCTTTCTAGGTGATTTTACACCATTTCCATGAACCCTCTTGGAAACAATTCAGGAGTCCTGGAACAACCTGTTCTCCACATCAAAGTCCATGGGAAGAAAAGAGGACAATTCGGGTCAACCCCAAACCAAGTCAGAGCCGCTTGCTAAGTTAAATGGAAATGGCATAAGAAAAAGACAAGACTTAAAGTAAGAGTAAAAAGTAAAAGAAATTGTCCAGATTGGCTCCAGACCAATTCAAAAGGAGTGCCGACTCATGCATCCTTAAACCCCTGGAGAATAATGGACAGTTTCACATTGAATTGGAGGTGTTACTGTGAGTGCAAATCACAAGCTGGAAGCAAAGTTTTCCACAGTCTGATGTTAACTTGAAAAATATTAAGGAAAAGAGTCAACTGAGCTGCAAGAAATTGTCAGGAATTGTCATAGCCTTCACCCCAGGTAAAGGATAAGTACAAATTCTCCTCTGTGGCACTTGGGAAGTAATTAGAGCCATTCGAGAGGTGCTCCAGCAGTGACATTTGCACAGACCATTGGGATCATGCACCTTTTGTGTTTAGCACAGGAAACTTTATCTCTAAAAGCTCATTATTTCAGAGCATCCAGAACTATAGGGCAGGGCTTTATAGATAACAGATTTCTTACCTGGCATGTGCTCTGCAAACCAAAGTCTCAAAATCTATGTCAGTGTTTGGTCTAGTTGTAAGTACAGGGAATGCAAGTAGAAAAGCTGCTGCAAAACAAAAGAACTTCATTAGTAGACTATTTTTTGCTTTATTTCTGGGGGAAAAGAAATAATAATATGAAGTTTTTTAAAAAGAAAACAATGACATTTTTCTGGGAAAATCTTCATCATAAGATTGAAAATGTCCTGAAAATTCCTTAATGTTTGCAGAGTTATAGTTGACTTTCAAAGAGGTGTTGTTAGCTAAGGAAACAGACTTGTGGGTGAAGATTTTATCTACATTAACATCAAAATAAAATTGTGCAATTAAATAATTCTTAAAAAAATTAAAATACATTATTTAGAAAAAAGCACAAATGAAAAGTGCGAAAGGAAAAATATAAATAATTCAAGCTCTTAGTTTTTCTTTTAGAATATTTCAAAATCAGTTAAATGTGTCCCTGAATTTCCTCTAGTCACCACAAGTTACTCTCACATGGCCTCAGAATTTTCTTTTATTAAAATTCTGTTTACATCACCATTTTCTCTTGGTAGCAATTCTAGTCAAAGTTTCAAACACAGTTTTTTTCAATAGAAAATTTTGAATTTATTTTTAAAACTGGTGGTTTTCGCAAAAAATATTTGGCAACTAAGACAGATGATGGTGTTTTTTGACCCAGAGAATCATTGCATTCTGTTGTGTGGTTCTGCTTTAAGCATGCTCACTGGGCAGAATCAATAGTGCTTGACTGTTAGCCTGTTTCAAGTGAATAAAAACACCTTTATTTAAACAATAGCAAACAGTTCCCTGGTGATAACACTGTCCCTCATCTTCTGTTCAATCCACAGCTATTTGCCTGAAATGCAAAGTTTTCCTAATATTTAATTACATTTTAACAGAATTCAGCCATTTTATCTAATAGTCTGAAAATGCACTTCTAGAAACACAATTATTAAGAATTGCTAATAGACTTATTCTCTATTATGTAGAATGTGAAATTATTATGGCAATTATATGAGTTATCATGTTTCTCTAATAGTTTATTTTTGAGACCTCTTACTGTAGGAGTTAAGATTTTTCTATATTATTTCCCCCTTTCACGTTGGAATTTCTCTGGTGTATTTTGGGTGGTTTTCTCTGAAACACAAGAAAAAATGCATTGCAAAAAATGAAAGCAAACCTTTTCGTTGTTCTCTGAAATAACAGCAACCAACCATTTCATCCCTAATTTTGATTTTTATGAGCCGTCTGTGTTTTTAATTACTACTATTTAACAATTTCCCTTACTTTTCCTGCATTTTCAGTCTTGGAAAGCTTCGTGAGAGGAATCTTTCAGCAGAAAACATAAATTTGAAGATGCAGCTGTATAGACTTCATATTGGGAGTCTGTCACTGCACCCTGAATAAAAGACAGTCCCTGCTCCCAGCCCCTGAGAGTGCCCACAAAGAAGGATTCTCTGACAGGGTGGGTGATAGCCACCTGCTGGGATTAAATCCTGTTTGATGGGAGGTTTCAGAGTGTCATTCCATGAAAGGGCAGAGCCCATCAGCTCCTTTGTGCCCCTCTTTGCCCTGTGTACACGGCAGCACTGACCTTCAGGGGTGACAGAAATGCTCCTGGTGGCTCTGCCAGCAGGGTGGCAGCAGCCCATGGAATGGGGAAGGATGGCAGGGCTCAGAGCACAGCAGGCCCTTTGTTTAGGCAGGGGTAAAAAGCAATAAACCAACAGGGAATGGGGCATTCCCAGGGAAAACCACCCCTGCCCAAACAAACAAACAAACAAGCAAACAAACCAATAACAAAACCAATCAAACAAGCAAAAACCAAAACAAATATATTAAAAAATAAATACTAAAAATATACACTAAAAATATAGTTAAAATATATTAAAATATGCTTAAAATTACTAATATGATAAATATATTAATATAATAAAATAATAAATATTTTATTAATATTACTATTGATATAATTACATGTTATTATATGTATTAAATATATTCAAAAATATATTTTAAAAACCCAAAAAAACCCAAACCGAACAAAACCAAAAAAACCAAAGTAGAAAAACAAAAACAAAACCAAAACAAAACCCAAATAAATTTACCCCTTGAAAGGTATTTCTTTCCAGAGCTTGGACTTTAAGGGTCAGGAGTTAACAGCTTTGAGGACAAAATTTCAGCAGGTCAAAATATGCAGAGCATCACTGAAAGAATTTGTGTTAGAATGAGGTTTAGACTTGTTTGCCTTCTAAAGCAAAGCTCTCTTGTCCTAAAGAGAATGGTATCACTGAAATAAAAAAAGGAAAAAAAAAAAGCTCAAGTAAAACTTTTCAGGCTTAGTTTTTTAAATTATCCAGTTCTTTCCTCTTTCATCCTCCCACCAAAAGCCTTTTTCAAATTCTTTGCAAAGGTGATGCCCCTTAATGAAGCTCCTTTTCCTCTGGGTGTACCTGGCCACGTGAACACCCATTTACTCAGTAAAAAAATTCCATGCCAAGTGAAGTCTGTGGGCAAAATGCTGTGTTACTTTGTGCCTGGGCAGGTAATTTTGTACATTTCTGGATCATACAGAGGAATGTTGTACAAAATCTGCAGACTGATCCTTGATGCAGGTTTTGCTGCAGTTTTCCCTAGCACCGAGATGCAGAATTAAATCCCTGTAAGCACAGTAATCCACAGCCCCATTTATCACCACTGCTGTTGCTTTCAGGCTTCTTTTTTAATACCAGAAGTTGATGGCTTCCATATTTCTGAAACATGTTTAAAACTGAAAATAAATTCACCTGAAAGAAGACGGGGGGAAAAAAAAAAGCACAAAGTTAAAGGAAAATAAAAGAAGGCAGCAAATCTGACAAAGCTGTAAGTGTGCAATGGCAATTATCCATTATCCAGCTATAATATTAGCCTCAGGCTTTTAATTCTCTGGAAATATCCATAGAAATCCATAGGAAATAGCACTGTACCTGTTCATAGGTTAAAGAATGCTGTGATTAGAAATGCAAATGCAGTTTGGATGGAAATAATCATCTCACCTTGCCTGACACTTTCAGTTCTTTCCAAAGGTTCCAACGACCTATGGAAAGAAGCTTTAGTCAAGGAACTACTCAGCTGGAAACAAGAATGGTTCCTGAACACTTCGCTACTCATTACTGCCTGCTGGGATGCTGGTACTGAAGGAGGCCTGGATCAGCTGAAGTGCCCTTAATCTGTGAGTATTAGCAGTTTCCTGAATTGTTTCTAGCATCTGCTAGAATTTAAAGTGTTCCCGAACCCATTCTTTATTGCCCTGCTGTGCTGGCTACCTAGAAGCCACAAGTGCAGCTCTTGTGTCTTAAACAAGTACCAGTCATCTTTGATCCTGAACGTTCCCAAAGTATCATGGTGCAAAACAGCTGTTTCCCCAGTATCTGCCTTTCTTTAAAAAAAAAAAAAAAAAAAAAAGCAAGAATAATGTATCCCTTTCAAAAATAATTAGCCATTTGGGGAATTGATGGTTTCTATATTTAAGTTTTTGAATGAAGTCCATTGTGATTTGCAGAGAGCAGAACATTACACGTTCTGGTAGCTGGATAATGGGATCAGTACACTGGGGACTTTTCTGTCTGTCCCCATGCACAGATGTTCTTGTGGCAAGAACCACAGGGGAGATAAAAATCGTCTGTTTCACAGGAACACCAAGAAATTGATGGGCACAAAGACCTCAAAAACAATGTTCCTAGCTCAAGATAATGACCCATTGACAGAACCACATTTTGGGAGGGAAAAAAAGGGATAACTTGTAGTGTTTCTGTCCAGGGATTAGAATGTCCTTGGTTCCGTTCCCAGGGCTGACACTGGCCTTCTGAATGACTGTCAGTCACTTTGCAGCTATATATCCCAGTTCCCAATTCTACAAATTATTCTAGTTCTTTGTAACACACCCATTGAGATCTGCTGATAAGATCCTTTTATTCTTGGTAATAATTGCAGAGCTTGCATTATCATCCTGTGTATGCATGAATTTGCACACACCTCACTGAATGACAAGTTTTTATCCAGCGCCGAGTGTAGCAGCTTCCCCTGAATGTATTACCATGTCTTCCTGTTGATCTGCCTCTGTCATTATCTCACTTTTTTATTCATGAGAACCTTGTTCTGAAAACTGTTTATCCCAGTTTATAAGAAGTGTTGCTATTTCAGATAACGACCATCCTAAATTTTGGCCTTATTTTAATTTCAGTATTAGGGTTTGGAGCATCTGTCACTGGGGAGAGGCTGGGAGAGCTGGGACTGCTTCACCTGGAGGAATTAAAACTTGGAGGTGTCTTCTCAGTGCATGTGATTACCAGAGGTGCTCAGGGATGGGGGAGAGGCACTGGGCATGCTGGTCCCTGGGGGGAAACTGCCCTGGAAATAGTGGCAGCAAGAAGGGTGAGGGGAAGGGTGAGATCTTGTGAAATGCAGCCCCTGGCATGAGGAGAATAACACAAGTTCTGACTGTCTGGCTCCCACTGAAGTTTATTAAGTGGCTGAAAAGTGATAAATTGGTTTAGTGATGTGCAGAGAGGATCAGCATGGATCCATCCCTTTTTATTACACAGAAAGTAATTACAAAATCCCCCCACCTCTCATTTGCTGAAATCCAATGCCAGTTTTGGTGTGTGTTTGTGTGGAGTTGTGTTCAATCAACATGTACACTGAGAGTACAATTCATTGCACCTCATGGAGTTGAGAACTGAGACCTTTAAAGAATATTGATGTGTGCTTCTAATACACACATTTAAGGCTTTTTTACATTTGTATAATTATGTAATTTTCTATCTTCCACACTCTCAACTTTAAAGAAGTAGTTGAAGCAATAGAAACCTTCTGGCCTTTTTTTCTTTCCTAAATTCTCTTTTAAGTGAATAAAATTTTTTATGTGGAAAATAAGCTGCACATACAGAAATTTAAGCTAAATATTTGCTGTACATAATGTGATGAAGGGAAACACAATTCTACTTTTTATAGGGAAACAAAGTTCTACTATTTTTATATAAAGAGGCACTAAATGGGAAGAAAAGCCTCTGTGATTCTGTAGTAATCTTCAACAATGAACTAAACCAGTCAGCCCCCTGCAGATCTGTCCTCAAAGACAGATTTGCTCTCCTATAATCTCTCTGTTTAATGCATTACAGTCAGAAATATGGCACAGACAATTTAAGAGATCTGAACATCCACAACACCCACACACAAACCTTCCAAGAACGTTTTTTTTTTTTTTCCTTTCTCTTGTTTTACCCAGGCCTTTCCTGCCCCATTGCAGGGCTGACTTTTTTACTCTGTCCTGTCAGGAATAATTGCACAGCTTTAAAGGATTTGCAGAACACTTGTTTCAGATTTGACACCACTATATAAGATCTGATGATAAACATCACACCCAGACCTTACCTCCATATAGCCAAATAAACAGGACCATAAAGAGCATTTGCATTCTTCCCACCTGGCTCACCTCCCTCTGTTTGAATTACTGCTCTGTTTGCTTTGGTTCAGGCAGTCAGGCAAGGATAATATGCTCAGTGCAAGACATTTGAATTTCTTTATATTTACCTAGGGTGGGTGTCACTGCTACAAATCAGAGTTTTTATGTCTGGAGAAAACTGATTCCAACTCCTAATGGTGGAAGGGAAAGCCTCTGCAGGGAAGATTATCAGTGTGTCCTCCTTTTCTTTTCTGACCGTATCTTTGAAGTGTTTTCTGATACATTTAATGATTTGCAACTGCTTAGGTGGATTTCACTTAAGGTTTTTGAAGGGGAAAAATGCACTACGTGAAACTCAGTCATGAAGTTTACTTTAAGTGATTTAATTAACTAGACATTGGCCTGCATGAAATATCAACAAGAAAAGGCAAGAGTGAAGTGTCATCAGCTCCTGAGACAGCAGGAGGTCACAAACTATCCTTGTTGTCCTTTGAATAAATGAGATAACATTTTTCATGGATCATTAACTTTCCTATAGACTGAAAAGGGGATCTTAGTAAAGGGATTTGGGTTCTACATATCTCGAAGGCTCATTGTGTAAAAATGGTGACAGATGTTATAAAAACAGTGGGAAATGTGATCAATGTGTCAAAGCCAAACCTCAAAGGGCATAAAGTGTTTTTTTGGCTGTCACACCTCTCAATATGTGACAGCAAGTGCTTGGGTTTTTTTGCTGGTGTTGATAAACATCCCTCCTGCTAAAATAAAACTGCTGTTAAAAAATATGCAGGCTCTGTCTTTGAATTGGAAATATTCAACAACTGCAGTTTTAACAAAGCACAGTTTTATAAATTTGCATTTTTTTTCTAAAAGAAAAAGAGATGAATCTTAAAAAATTTGAATACTCCTCACAGCCAACCCAAAATAAAGATAACTGAGAGCTGCCACAGCGTGTTTACTGTTGCATCAACCTCCAACAGTTTGTACAGGAGTGGAGTGTTAGTGAGAACCACTCTGAGACCAAACTCACACTTCACACTTGAGAATTTTTGTGAATTCTGCCAATCTCCATGGGCTGGATCTCAGTGGATGCACAAACCAAGAGCAGATTTCAGCTGACTGCTCTGAGAAAATTCACATTGGAGGGGTGTGCAAAACAGGCAATTCCCTGCAGAAACTGCTAATCCCTGTGGAAGGAATGCCACTCTTTTAGCATTAGGCCTCATACATTGTTAATGAAGAAGAGAAACAATTAAATGGGAAAAGGGGACTATTAAAATAACACTTAATTGTGACAAGTTGATAAAGTGTCCCACCACCTAATCAATACAGCTTCTGGGAGTTGAACAGCCTTATCAATTTTACTGATGTCTGCATATCTGCTAGTTTTAAGTTCCTGGACTACATTTACAGAATGCCAGGGGAGAACTTTGTGTATTGCAAAGGAGCTGGGATGAAAGAGAACCCAGAGGACAAAAGATTTTCTTTGGTATTTTTGAAAACCATTTATATAATCCTGGTTCTTCCCCCAGAGGGTGGCTGGGCACTGAACAGGCTCCCCAGGGCAGTGGTCACAGCACCAGCCTGGCAGAGCTCAGGGAGTGTTTGGACAATGCTCTCGGGCATGGGGGGGGGGGGTGTGTGTCTGGTGCAGGACCAAGACTTGGACTCAATCTTTGTGGGTCTCTTCCAACTTGGAATTTTCTATGACACTTTTTCTATTGTATTTGCAGGGTGCCCCAATGAAGGACAGAATGATGAATCTGACTGCATGTCCTCAGAAGGATAATTTATTATTTTATGATACTATATTATATTAAAGAATACTATACTATACTAAAGAATACAGAAAGGATACTTACAGAAGGCTAAAAAGATAATAATGAAAACTCGTGACTCTTTCCAGAGTCGCAACACAGCTTGGCCCTGATTGGCCAAAGAGTCAAAACAACTCACAGCAGAATCCAACGAAACAATCACCTGTGGGTGAACAATCTCCAAACACATTCCACATGAGCACAACACAGGAGAAGCAAATGAGATAAGAATTGTTTTCCTTTTCTCTGAGGCTTTTCAGCTTCCCAGGAGAAAAATCCTGGACATAGGGATTTTTCAGAAAAGATGAATGCCACACTTTTTCTGTTCCTGATAAGGTTTTACCCTCCTGTCTTTGTTTCTTGTAAAAAAGAAAAAAATAGATCAAAGCTGCATGGAGATTTGATCTGTAATTTACTCTTTTAAAAATAATGTGGTACTATTAAGTAAGCAGAACTACTACAAACAATGTTGGCCACATTGATTATCAGAAGAAAAATAAGCAGCTGGAGATATACAATAAAAAAGCTGTGCTGGTGCTTCCTTCACCACACCTGCGTCCATGACAAATCATCTTCCAGTCCTACCTCTGGTTTCCACATTATGAAAGACACCAGAAGTGTCATTTGGTAAAACTGCAAAGTAATTAATGAAGCTACGTCGAGTCATATAATTAAATTTGGATCTTCATCAGTTCTGCACAATTACTCAGTCTGGCTACAGCGATGGACTGAAGTTTAATGGTAAAATTGCGATTTGGGGTAGGTGAGCAGCAGTTGCAGTTAATAAAAATGTGATCAATGCAGGATCCATTTAATCCAGTAAAAGACTAAAATGGACATTACCTGAGAATTCATATTTGTGTGCCTGTGAGATGTTAGAGCAGGACAGGCATAATAAACAGAATTTTATCCTTCAGTCTTATTTTACCAAAGGTCTCTGAAAAAACAAAGTAGCAGCTACTTCAGTGTATCAGTGGTAACTTGTAGATTTTTTTTTGGAAAAGCACAGGAATGATTATGAAACTTGTTCAACCAGATTTAATTACCCTGCAAGTGGCAGACACCCAGCTTTAATATTAACTTTATGTGGTATATGTTAATTCTGTGATAAGACCACGAAAATCAACTTCTTCATGTATTCTGGAAACTTTCTATAAGAAATCTTAAATTTACTTTTAGATCAGAGTTTCCCATTTTCGTAATTTTCCAACAATGTTTTCTGCTGTGTCTCTAAATGCACAAAATGTTCAACTTGACAGTAGAGTTAAGAGAAGGAAATAATCTGAGTCTGGTCCAAGAATGACATAAGTCATTCTTCAGTTTTCATTAAAAGTGGCATTGAAGTAGGCAAAATAATTTTCGTTCAACCACCTCTCTAAACAGTGATTTGATTGTGTATTGATCCCAGTTGTAGTTTTTCCTCACACTGACACCTGAGTAGATGTTTCTGTGGGTTGAGGTTTGTTCCTCTCTCTGTTCCATGGGTATTAAAAATTTCTGTCCTGTGGGAACTAACACCATGGGCATCCATCACAATGGGAATATTTTCCTTGCTTCTCAATAGGGAAATTTTCTCAAATTGCCTAAGTTAATTAAGGCAAATCGGGGACTAAAAAAGCTGTTTCTAACCCATGCTAAGCTTGACCTCTGCCTCTGCCCCAGAGCAGAAAAGAGGCTGATGTGCTCAAAGCATTTTTTCCCTGCTTTATGAAAAAGCATGACTTCTCTTTATAAATCTACACATTCTTGGGTTTAATTTAATTCAATGTAAGTCTTGTTGGAACAAATGGTGACGGAAAAAATGTTGTAGATATAGTAAAATAAAAATGTTTGAGAGTACAGCAGCTCACCAAAAGTGGCTTCTGGGTTAAAGTGAGGGATTTCTTGCTAAGGACTGACAAGTGAAATTATCTAATTTGTGCTTGTGCAAGGATTTCCAAAAGGAATTTGATAGAATTGTCTAACAGCATAAAACAAAAAAAAAAAAAAGTTTGTTAGTTTATTTTAGTGCAGACCTCTGATAGAGTCAGACCTTGACTGATTTTTTTACTCACAAGCAGAATAGGAATAGAGATGGAGAGACACTGCAAACAGGAGAAATCTTGGTGATGCTTTAAGTGGAAGGTGGAAAATACATTTATATAACCCACAAGAGAACTTGTTTTCATAGTCATCACTAAAATTACATTCTTAAATCAGTCCTTTTACAGGAAGAATAATGAAATAATTTAATAAAAGGGGGAAGTCCAAGAGGAAAATAATTTCCTGGGATTTAAAATACTCAATATTGCCACAACTTTATAGCCTTGACATATAACCCTGGCCAAATGAATGCCAGGGGTGATCTAAGAGATCCCTACTGTGCTCCCATTTCCTGCCCTTTTCCCATTCCCTGCTTTTGGCTTCATTCTCTTTCAACTTCCTCTGCAGCAGCTCTAGTACTCATCTGACCTTCGGTGAGCCTTTTCTGTCCACTTGCTGGGCAGAAAACTAGGCCACCAAGGAAAAAAAGGAGAAAAAGAGAAAAAAGAAAAGGAAAAAATATATAGGGAAAAAAACTCCAACCCATAACAAACTCAGAAATAGTTTTCTATTGGTTTAGTACATTCACATTCTGAAGTTTTTAGAAGTTCAAGTCTTTGGTATCCTGCTCCAAAGCCTCCAGCACAGAGGCAAGCCATGGTGAAGAATCTGGAAGATATTTTGCAATATATAATATTGGGGTTTTTACCCCTTGAGCATTATGACACCTGTGTTTTCTCATATGTCTTTTGGAGTCACCATAAAATTCTCAGCATACATTTGGAGAACATGCAAATGGAAACACATGCAAGCTAAAAAGGAAAAGTGGACAAAACAAAGCAAAGGAGTGAAAATGAGGGGGGAAAGTGCATTTGAAGACAAATACAGGGAGGGAAATGGGAATGACTCCTGAACATTCATTTTGTTTGGAAATATCAGAAAAGACATATGACATCTGTGAGCTTTTGGCCTTTAAGCTTGGAAAGATGCCTGGGTTCACCTGGGGAGCAGCCTGAACAAATGTCATTTGCAGCTGGGGGAGGTGAAAGAAGAAAGTGCCTGAGTCTGAAAAGGAACTTTCTCACACAGCTCCTGGTACCTGCACTAAGATGTTAGAAATACATGGGATTTTGAAGGGGAGGCAAGGACTGATTTGAAGCACTCAAAATGAAATACAAGTAAAGAAAATCAGGTATTTTGGTAGTACTCTGGCAGCTCATTCCATCAGTGGTTACGTACTCTGTGATTTCCCTACACTTATGCAGAAAACCAATCACAGCCTGGTGTTGGAAAGAACAGGTTTTTCCTTAACTGGCTGCTTAATTGTCTACATTACCAAACAATGCAAACCTGTGGGACAATACCTATTTTTCATAATGCCACACTGGCAAGCACTACATATAAGTCCTGTTTTGTGACTGAGAAATCCCTTCTGTTTCCTCTGGACTGACCTTTCTAGTTTCCTGATCTCCCTCCTTCTTAACACACCAGGTTTTCAGGGTAATGTACTTTTTAGGTGAGTGATTAAATTGAACCTGTTTTCTACAGGACCTGTAGGTTCACATTTCTCAAACAATTGATTCAGGAAATTTGAAGTTTTATTCTCTATCAATTTACATCTTCTTCCCTTTGAACAGAGAAGTATTGTAGTTAATACAAATCTAAATATATGTATTTAATTAATTTCATGGATTTAACGTATCACCTGTGTTCAGTGTGTTCAGTGCCTTGCTTTTCCTTTACCACTCCTTTTTGTGTCCTCTGACAAAGCTGGGTTTTAGGGCTGCTGATACAGCTTTTTCTTTGGTCTTACATGGCCAAATGATTCTTTCGAGCTTTCTCACTGATCATGAGTAAGGTTACAATATATACTCACTTTCATCAACTGTCTTTCCTTTCCACATCAAATTCCATATATAAACATACACAATGAAATCTAGATGTTGGCTGGCTTCATATTTTTGTTACTTCCTTCCTATCTTTTTCAGCTTAGGTGGGATTTTTGCCTGGATTTTTTTTTTTTTTTTGGGGGGAGTGATTCCCTCTGAGGATCCACCTGACTGAAGGGCTTGTAGCACTTTCCCTTCCAACCTGTCAGTCTGGCAATTCTTTTTGAGCTTTGGGAATGGCCTTTCTTTCAAATTCCCAGTGCACAAAAGTCTCTCAGGGATGCCAGACCTTATTTACAATGACTAAACAAGTAGCACTTTTTAGATAGATAAACAGACTCTTTCTTCTTTTTTTCCTGCTAGGAACTCAAATCAGGTACTTTCTTTCAAGAAATTATCCCCCAAAGGTAAAATAGAGTTTTATTGCCAATTATGGAGGGAACTGTATCAATTCTCTGCAGTTAACCACTTGCCCCAGACCATCTGTCCTTTTGCAGAGGTTCCTTGGCAAAACATTTCCCTTTGTTTGGTTTTCAGGGCACTCAGCTGTGCCCTTGTGCCCCAGCAGCTCCCAGCAAGGAAACATCAAGTCACACACCAGTACCCCACTGTCCATTAAAGCCTTTTTGATAATTTCTCCCCTGGAGTCCTGAGTCTGCGTGGCCACATCAGAACTTTTTGTGGCCAAAGACATGGGTTCACTCACCATTTAATTAGTACTCTTAGGAAATGCCTGATAAGGAGAGGTGAAAGGGGCCAGAGATGATAACTAATATGAAGGAAGAGCAAAGCTACCTCCTCCTGGGAGGAGAGGAATGAGCAGATGGGCCACATCACTTGTCTTTAGGAAATCAGAGAAAATCCTATTTTATTGACGAATAAAGAAACAAAAATCTGTAAAAGAAGCAAAAGTTCTGCAACCATGGCTTTCTTTCCTCCTTCCAATTTTCCTTTTCCCGAGCCGAAATTCCTGTGGCAGGGCTACCCATGGTGTCATAGGCAGCACACAGGCTGTCTGTGCAATTTTCAGCCTTACTTTCAAAACTGTAACCCATATCTGAGCTGAACCCTGAGACAGCTTCCCAAGCACATGTCTAATAAAATCCCCAACAGATCAGTTGTAAAACTGTGATAAGGTGGGAGTCACTTTAGTTTTCTTCTCTTCCCTCCATGGATGCTTTTTGTAAGCCCACATCAGGCATTTTGATTGAAAAATCAGTTCTCTATAAATAAAATAAAGGACTGTATTAAGTCAAGGAGCTCCCCTGATGCTATTTGCTTCATTAACACTCTTCCCTGGTCTCCAGTGGATGTTCAAGTTCTCCTTGGGGAAAATAAACACCTCTCCAATCTGTTTTTCACCTCTCATTTTTCATTTATTTACTGATTTCTAGTGAGCCTAAAATGTGCTATCAAGCTTCAGGAGCTTTTATGTTGCATTTAATTTTCTTCCAAGATGCTTTTCTCTGTTGGATACTCTGCAACACTGTCAGGGTTTTGTTTTGAGATTAGTACTTTCTTAGCTGAGCTGATTCCTTCTGGGGTAAAATAAACTGCACCACGAGCCTTTTTAGAAATGAGTAGTGAAACATCTGTTGTGTTAGTCAAGCCCTACCTGCCCCCTCTATAAGAGCTGGCACTCAGGGGTATTTTCCTGTTTTTGACGGACCTTTTTAAGGGAGAGGTTTTTATTTCAGTTTTGTTGGCAGCCCGAGGTGGGCAAGGGCCACAGACCGGTTAGAGAATGGTTCTGTTAAAAGCTCAGCAAAGAGATGAAGCATGATAGCAGCTCCAACCATGAACCCACAGGTAAAAATAAAATAGAATAATTGTTTTTTAAAAAGAATTTTAAAAAAAAGCATCTGACAAAATCCAGCAAAAGTGCTGAGCTATTTCAGCAAAGCCTGGGTGTGTTGGCAGTTCAGAAGCAGCAATAACCACAGCTCCTGTCCTGCTCTGTGGGTTTCAGATGACAATTTTCTTTGGGAATTATGGCAGGGGTGATTTTAGAGGATGTGGAGGAGTCCTCTACGGAGAGGGTTTAAACATGAAACTTTTGCAGTCTGGCCTTAAGAGGCACATACAAATCAAATTCCATTTAGAGTCAAAGACAATGTGATCAAGTGGAAAAGTGGATGGCACTCTGCTTGACTCAAAATTTTAAAAAATGTATTAGAAATAGGATTAGGGATGAGTCACTGTACATGTAATTACCAAACAGCCCAGCTAAACCCTGTTATTCCCATTGTACTTCCCTGTTCTTTATAGCATCCATTATTCTGGCTTTGTAGGTGGATGATTTTCACAACTGCGTGGCTAAATGTACATTAGAATAGCATTAGAAACTTCACTTGCAATTTCTTTCACTGGTCTCTATGCATTTAATAAATGTTTAGAGAGCAAAACCCTTCTGTGGTAGCAAACCTGTGGGACTTACAGTGAATGTAAACAGTTTTCAATGCTTGTGAATGCAAATTTCCACACCATGCATCAATTTCCATCGGTGGAAGTGGTTTAGCTACACAGTGTTTCACCTGTTTCCTGAATTTGGGGACCACCAGAGCTCTGCTTTCCATGTGCTACAGGGACAGAGAGGATGTGACACCTTAATCTCCACAGTCAAGGTTGGCTCAGTTAGTTACAGCTCGGCTGGTGGCCCAGACTGGGCCTCAGTTGCCTAAAGCTGGATTTCTAATGCTCTCTGAGCTGCCCTCAGGACCTACAGAAGATTCCCTTAAGGTCACTTGAAAGTTTGAAAGGATGTCCAAAGTATAAAGAAGGGGCAGTAGGTGTGGACAACTGAAACATGCACTAAGGAGCTCAGTGGAAATGCAGTAAATGTTGGCAAATGGGATAAAGAGAATCTGATCGATTGTTGAAATTCAGTTCTTTTCTGATCAATTGTTGAAATTCAGATCTTTCTTTAGAGGAGCCTGAATAACCTTCTGGCTGCACTGATGACAGTTTGTGAAACCCCCTCCCCATGAGATGGGAGACACAGGAGACCTGTACTCTCCTGGAAAGCAGAGGGAATATTTTGGAGAATAAAAATGTCACCTGACACCATTAATTGGTACAGTTGGGAAAACAAACTTGTGCTTCCTTGGTTTGCTTAAAAAAAATCTTCACTGCAACTTCAATTAGCACTTCAAAACTCCTGAAAACCAGTGTACATGAAGTGTCCTGATTTTTTCATTATAGAATCAACAATACCTTCTTTCAGATCATTCCTTTCATCAAGGACTTCAAAGCCCTTAATGAAAACATATTTTGTTTGTTTACATTGCATAATGGATCACAGCGCAGTAATGCCCGATTTCACTGATATGCATTCAACTTCTTGTTTTGGCCTTGGTAGCCCAAATATACCACACCTGGTTCCAGCTTAGCCTCAGTCAAAGGCTGCCTGCACCCACTACCCGCTTTTGGAAGAAAAAGATGAAGAGATGTCAAAATGCTGCAAATACACACACAAAAAAAAAAAAAGGCTTCCTAAATAGTTAATGGAAGATTATACATTTATTTATAGTGGAGAATAGCAGAGAAAGAATCCTGATATCTGTATCATTTTGACTAATTTGCTACCATTTCACAGCAAGTTTTTCCCTCAAGAACATTTATTCAAGATAATTCTTTATTAATTCATGTGCAATGGTTGCAGATACCAATTTTTTCTCAAGTCTTTTAGTCAGTTTGGTTTAATTTAGCTCACTGGCTGAAGACGTATAAATATAGTTGTGCAGGACAATCAGCTGGAATGTCCCTCATGAAGATATAAAACACAGTGTAGGCTTTGCTGGGAGTCAGTTTCTCAGGTTCTCCACATTCCCTGGAATATCTGGTGTATCCACAAAGGCCTCAATCACCAGCAATGTTTTACCTACATATATTAAAAAAATAATTTTGCATTTTTGGTTCCCATGTTTTCAAATTGTCTCTCTATTAGAAAACTTAGTCCCATCACCCCAATTCTGCAGCTACAAAAATAAAGATGAGAAAGAGCCAGGTCTTTTGCCTGTGATTATTCCCAGCCCTGCCACTGCCAGGTTCCTCAATGTCCCCTCTCCTAAAAGAATACAGACCTGCGGGCTGCAGTGGCTGTGCCTGTGGTGTGAAAAGAGCATGCCATGAATGAGATACAGTTTTCATTTTCAACTTACCCAAAACCTGAGTCTATTTGGGTTCAAAGAACACAGCCCTCTACTTATGGTCTGGGCTGGTGCAGCTGAAATGTCACATTCACTACTGGGAACAGCAGCGCTCCTTACAGGAGTGTAAATACCCTGTTATGCTTCTGGCTTGGAAATTAGACTTCAACACGCTGCTGGAATCATTTTAAGTGACTCAGGTCTCCAAAATACCTCTGTGCAAAATATTGCTCCGCTAAAGAAATTTCTCTTTTAAGCTTGCTTGCTTATATCCCTAAGCCAATAGGAAATGAAAACTGATTATTTCCCCTTTGAATCACGCGTGCTCTGCTCATCTTCTGCAATAATATAATTCAGAATAAAATAAGGGGAGGGATATAAATTTTCATTGACCATATTAAATTGAACAATGTACGTACTTCTGTGGTGTTAGTTTTCATTACAAAGGAAATTGAACTGCAGAAGATGGTCATTTGAAGCTCTGTAGATTTTTCTGCCCCATAAGCTGCAAAGAATATGTTTGAATGTGGTCATCCTTTTTTTATATGTTCATGTGCTTATATATTTTTATATATGCACATGTGCAAACATAGACACACAAATAAATGTGCTGCATTTATGAGAAAAACAGGCTCTTGATATTTCACCATCTGGGAAGATGCACATGTTTAGTTTTTGTGCATTTCCCCCCATGTTTTTAATTTTTACATTTTTTCACTATATTCTAGTCAGATCCTTGGGCGTGGGGAGAAGCAAAAAAGAGAGGAAGGAAGGCAATAAATGAAAATATACACTAAGCATCCTAATTAAGATTTATTTAACCCAGCCACAAAACAGTATTTAGCATCCTGATGGGAGCAGATTGCTTTCACATTTGATACAAATTCCCATTTTTAAATAAGAAAAGTGGCACTGTATTAGACCTGAATTATTGCTGCAGTGCTTTGATATTTGGGATTTCAGAATATGTATTTTCTTCAGGGGCAGGTTTGCTCCAAAGAGCCCAGCAAAGCCTGCCTGTGCTGCAGAGCTCCCCGTGCCAGCCTCAGGGCGAGGACCCGCAGAAGGGAGGGATGAGCTACCAAAGGCAGCTCTCACCTGCCCTGTGGATCTTTTCTACAGCATGACCTTGGAGTACCATGGCAAGCAATAAAATGTCAAATGGGACCTGCTGCTCTGGGTGGGATCTTTGGAAAAGTCACCCACGGAAGTCAGAGGCAGATGGCACATCACCTGTCAGCAGAGACCTTTTACCAGCAGTACATGTTTGGGATTCAGTTTCTTACTAATCGTACTTAGCATTCCCTAGGGAATGCTGGGAAGAAATTGGGAAGAATATCCTAATGTTTATTTAGATATTGGGAAGAAATTCTTTCCTGTGAGGGTGGTGAGGCACTGGCAGAGGTTGCCCAGAGAAGTTGGGGATGCCCAGTCCCTGGGTTTAAGGCCAGGTTGGGTGGGGCTCTGAGGAACCTGTTCTAGTGGAAACTGTCCCTGCCCATGGCAGGGGGTTGGGAATGAAGGATCTTCATTTTCCCTTCCAACCCAGACCATTCAGTTGCACTTTTACAACACCATATTAAATCCATGCTTGCTAATACCTTTGATAGTAAATCTTTAAGAGATCCAAATCACTCACTCACAACATTAATAAGCACTTTTTTTTTTTCTAAAACCTACACCAAGAAACCCCCCAAGCTCCCTGTATAGGTCAAGCAGGCAATCCCTGAAAACACAGGGAGGAAAAAGTATTCTGCAAGTTCATAATCTCAAGGCAATCTCAACTGATAATTTCTGAAGCCTTTCAGTGTAAAGAACTACATTACCAGACCGTGTGTTTTCCAAGGAAAGAGTACATGTGATGCAGAGGTATATTACCTGAAAGGTTTACTACCTTTTTGACAATGCTGAGCAGAAATAATTCCACCAGCATCAAGGAATAAAATGAGAAACATAATGATGCTGTTTAAAATGCCAAAGAGCTCTAGGTTATAAATATGACCATAAGGCCTGATTCAAAGTCATGCATTTAATAGAAAGAGTCATGATGGATGCAGTGATTCTGCAACAAGGCCCCAGAAGAGCAAAGCACCACCATGTCCTAAGCTACAGGCCAGCCCTCTGCACATTTCTGGAGCATGAACCAATTTCCACCGAGGCAGCCTGGGTCAGAGCCAGGCTGCACACTGCCCCCAGGGCAGGACAAGTCACTTGGTGCATCTGTCTCTGTATGACCTTTGGGACAAAAAACACCTGGAGGGCTTTGGGGCTCCACAGAGCCCAAGAGTTTTGGGCTGCAAAAGGCTTTGTGAGACCGAGTGAGGCAGAGCCTGTGAGCTGTGTGTGTTGGTTGTGTCCTGCCGGCAGCAGGGCATGGGAAGAGCATCCTGCACAAAGGGCCCCAGGCTGTGCCAAACTGGCTCACAGGATGCCACAAGGGTCTTTTGTGCTAGCTCAGCGTGTTCCCAGCTCAGCCCCAGTCACATCTGCTGAAATGTGAATAAAGTCTACCACCAAACCCTGTGAAAAACTAGGAAATCCCATGTTCTGAAACTTGCCATAAAATAGGGACGCAATTAAAAAGTTAAATATTGAACTGTTTCACTGATAGGGAGTGACCTATAGCTGGTAACTTATCCACAGAGTTATCACATCTAAAATATTTAGAAATTGCTTTACCTTTTCTAGACCACGGTCTTGAAAATATCCTCCCAATTCTGTTAATAGAATATGTGGACTTATTAGAATAATGTAACCAACAGGAGTAGGAAGTAGCTTTGTGATCATATAATGGGTATTTCAAAAAATCTGTACCAACTTCCACACTGTCTACTTCCTCCACCTCCTCCTCCAAGGAAAAAAAAAAAAACAAACTCAAAACAGCAAATAAGAAAGCAAACAAACAAACAAACAAACAAACCAAATAAAAGGATTATATTTCCTTAACTGCTATTAATTTCAGTGAATTTGGTCTTCAGCTGCTGCTTTTTCAGTCAGTGAGCTTTCATGGTTTCCTGAGTTTGCTCAGCCACTAATGGTAGATTCTCCAGCTGCCTTTTAAGCAATGTGTGCCTAATGCCAGCTCTGGCTGGTGGCACTCAGTGTCACTCAGCAGAGCTGCTCCCTTTCCACATCCTGAAAACCCAACTCTGTGCATGAGAGCCACCAGAGATTCCCATCTGGTTGTGTGGCATGTGCTGAATTTTACCGGTTTGCTTCACTCTTTTATCTTTCTACCAATTTCTATTGCCTTTTAGCTCCTCCAGGACTTTTAGGGACACAGACTGCCCTATTTCAGCCTGAAAAAAATACTAGATTTTGTTAGTTTATTTTTGACCTCCTCTCCTTCCCCCAAAATTGTAACAAACAACATCTCTCATGACATAAATGATTACCCAACATACAGGTGTGTGGAAATCATGACCCTGAGTACACAGGATTCCATAACAGACAAGGATTCTATCCTCTGATTTTCTCTATTTTAGTATAGATTAATGCAAATTTATAGCCTAGAGAGGGATCTAACCATCCTGGAAGCAAACCAAACCCAGTAATGGGTCCAGAAGTAAATTAATCAGTGGACAGATTCCCTCCAAAGATAATCCATGGCACAGTCTGGAGTCACACAGATGTCCCCAGTGACATCCAAGATCTTAAAGAAAGCTCGCATGGAGAATGCAACCTGTTCAGGTACAGAATGCATACAGCACAAGAAGTCCTCGCAGAGAAAAATTTCATTTTGGATAAAAATTAACCCTTTTTTATACACAGAGACATCAGAGGGTGCAGGACACCATCACATCAAGCAACCAACATGCTTTGTAATTTCATGTTTTGCCTGTAACAGCCAACACATGATGTTTCCTTTTCTTTCAGACTCATTTGATTTTCTCTATTTCCAATTTTTCAGATGAGAAGTTGTCACTACAATTTCTTGGGTTTGTGTTTATTGGTAATACTTCAAGATGTCCAGCTTCCAGATAGGCCAGCTGTACTTCAGAGAGGCCCAGAAGCACTTTCCAAGGATGTTTCTGGTTCCCAAGCTGGGTTTCCAGACTCCCAGCTCCTAGGCTGCCCGGCCTTTCTCTCTTCAGGAATTGTCTTTTCTAACCAGGCTGCTCAAACCAACATCCTGCATTTGTATTTCACTGCTGCAGTGACTGAATTCTTTCTCATAAGAGTTGACCACAAGAGAAAAAAGTATATATATAAAATATTGATCTGGTTTTTTCTCTCTCTCTTACTTCCCAGGGTTTTGAAAAACATTTTTGACAATGACAACATTTTTGTACTGCCTGGAATATCCCGTGAGAAACAAACCTGCTTAGGAAGGCCTTTATCCTCCAAGGATTTACCAGTCTCAAACATGTTTTTTGTGAGTGATAAGAGCTAAAGATAGAGAAAAAAGAGTCACAGGAGTAATGCAAATACCACAGGGGAGGGAGGACATGGAGATCCCCTTTGTGCTGCTCTACATAAACCCTCACAAACCTCAGCACATTTTATGATTTCTGGGCACACTGAGGTCTATATTCCCTAAAGACTGCCTGCCCTGCTGTTTGAGGATTACCTGAGGGCTTCCCTTCACTTATTCAGGGTATGCAGCAGCGCATCCTTCCTTATGCAGATCATTTATAGAGTCTGCACCAAAGGCCTTTATTTCAGGATCAATTTGGTGTCTGCCAAGCTCATTTGTGCCATGCATGGCGAACATCTCTGGGAATCAATTATGGATTTTCTTTTTCCTTCTGGCAAATGGAGTTCAAAAAAATGGGAGCAATAAATTTGAGACTTTCTCTTAATTGATTCAATGTTTTCATCATCTGTGGCTTTTCTTTCCAAACCTGACACTGCAGACCATGGTTGAAGTTGGGAACCAGGCAGGGAGAACATGGATTTCATGGCCATGGAACATCAGAGTTTGAAAAACAAGGATAAAATTGGATTCCAAGAAATCAAATTTCCAAGCAGGTGTCGGAAGCACATTTTTAAGGCTGAATAGTTTGTGATTAATAGCAATCCCATATAATCCTATTAACATTATAATTCAGGATTGTTAAGAATAGAGTATCTTGTTAGGAAGATGTCATTTTTGGGATGATGTGTGTAAATTTGCAGATAATCAATTTAACAGCTGTCTTCAGGAATTTAAAGTACTTAAATAATTTTAAGAACTAAAAATAAAAATGCTAATGACAGAGGTATTTGTTTTATTATCCTTAAGTAAAGATGCTCTTACGTAACCCAACTTTATAGCTTGTTAGAAAATGTTAATGTATTTTTAAAATCTAATACTTTTATCTGTAAGTTTTTTATAAATTGATTATTTTCAGTGTAACACAGGTAACAGATGATCAGACACAGTCATCTGCTTCTGTGCTTTGCAGTGCTAATAACTGAGAATTACTGAAGCAAAAACAGAACTTCCTATTAGCAGTCTGTGTTAATGAAGAAGGTCTAAAGCACACATACCACTTAGCTCTTAAATAAATTACAAGCCCTGGGTGTTAAGTGGCTAAATGAGTATTTTTAAACAATATTTGAATAGCACCTCTTTTCTACAGCTGCAGGTGTTTACAAAATGCCTGTATTTTACCTTCATTTCTGCACTAATCTCTAAAGTAACATTTTTAAATAGCTGTTAGATTTTCTGTCGATAGCTCTTGCTTTGTGATCACAAGTAACGATTCAGTGAAATTCCCACTGCATTCCCTCAAGCTATACTATGCAAGGAGGCAGTTTTCCGGCTTATTTTCATTTAAGCAGCATTTCAAGCACAAAACTTTAGAAGATTTTTCAATGGCATTTATGTGTAGAAAAGGGAAATCGTTGATTGAAAGAGATGAAAATTTGTTGATCCCTCACCTACCAACAAAATTAAACAATCCCTGCAGGTGGGCTGAGATTCCCTCCTTTGTACCCAGAGATAAAGTATTAAGCTGCTAAAGAATTTGGTAATAGGAAGGAAAGAAAAAACCCTTTTATGTATGATAAGGGATGTTTAACCTCATCACAATTTATTAAAATGTTTCAATGCAACATTTAGTGCCATGGAAAATTCAAGGATCTTGCACTTTTATTCCAGGACCGTGGCATTTTTCATGTAGCTCCTTGGAAATCAACAATGATGTTAAAGATGCACTTTCATTTTCAATGTGAGAGGTGTAAAATTAAATACAGAATGAATTAGTTGTGGGGCTGCAGATTAGTGGAGAGATTTGACAGATCTGCTCTCACTTCGAAACCCCGAGTCCTCAGAGCTGAAAAGTATCCGAAGAGACACAGAAATGAGACCTCAAGTGAATGATACAAAGCACTTAAAAGTCCAGAAGAGAGAATTGTTCTGAGGAGTTGAAACATATTTTTACATGTGCTATATTTGGTTCACTGTTCCTGACAGCACTAAAATAAATGTGACTTGAAAAATGAACCTCAGTATAAAACTTTTCTCCTCCAAGGAATCAAGCTGTGGGAATGATGGACAAACCTCAAACAGAGAGTTTTGAGCTTATACTCAGACCTCCAAAACAGACCTCCAAAAATTAACAGTGTAAGCAAATCTTCCTGTCTTTGGAGGTGTAAGAGTATTTACTTGTGTGGGTGAGTATTAGAGCTGCCACCCCCTCTCCTGCTGGGCTGCAGGATTATTTTCAGCACAGTTTAAGTGGTCCCAGACACAGCTGTGTGGAAGGAGGTTGGTACAATAGCAGCACACACAAGTTTAGGGACTTCTGGGTAAAGGCTGGAATGCTTTTACACAGCTTGTGCACCTGGCCCTGGGATGGCATCTCCTTTTTCCAGCCCAGAGGGCTCTGGTTCTCATTTCATGCCACAAAATACCAATACCATGTGTTGTAGTCCTGGATGCTGAGAATTTTAGGCTTTCTGTGCTGACAGACTGACTCCCAGGAGAGCACTGCATTTGACCTGAAACTGTAGAGAAGGCTTCCAAAATTGATTGATAGCACTGGAATTACGGGTGTGTAGCTTGATTAGAAGCGTGTAATGTCACAGGATGGAAAACTTAGAGTTTAAGGTTTTAGAATATAGAATGTAGATGTATATGAAGCAAGAGCGAGGTTTTAGGGCAGAGGCAGGACCTTCTTCTCTACCTTCTTCTTCATTCTTCTCCATGGGTTTTGGTGGTATTTTGTAACTGGACAGAAAAGTCCGCATTGCAGACTTAGAGTGATTGGTTATTGGGTTAAAAGTGAAAATAATTTAGGTGTCATTTCTTAATTGGTTAGTTTAGCCTTAAAAGACCTTGTAATGAAAGATAGCTATTTTGTACCTTGTTAGTGAAATACTGCAGAACTCGCTGCTGTGAAACTGTAACATAGATAAGAAATAAACATCTAAGCCTGAACACAAAATACCTTCCTGAATGCCTTCAATCCTGACCTCAACAGAGGTAGAGAAAAGCCAAGAGCTGGCAACCATGTTGAAGGGTGCAGACCATTGCTGGTGAGACTCACCAAGAGCCAAACTCCCCCCCACAGTCACTTTTACCTTTGGGATTTTGGAGTACTTCCGGCAAACTCATAGTTCCAGTCACAAGGACCCTGTTTTAGGCATAGTCTCATAAAACAAGATTGCAGACAATGCATGAAATGGGCTAGAATTCCTGGAGCTTCAAGGCCTGAGATATATTTCGTGTCTCCTTAAAATTGCTCGGAAATAAACCCAAACTACCCATGGATATCTTCAGGCTTTCGTGCTAGAATGAGCCTGACACTTACAGATCTTCTGCTGAAAATATGATTTTATTACCTGATTGAACTTGGCTCTTTTCAAGAAGAAGGATCTGGAAGACAAGACATTGGCTGAATGAAAATTTGCTGACCTCAGAATAAATTATTCCCATTAGTCTTCATTCCCTCTGAATACAGGGCAGCAGTATCAGTGTCTCTCTTCAGAGTCCAGTTACTTTAGTCTTGCTGCTGGTGACACTTGGCTGCCTGCTGTCTACCAAAAAAAATCTAAGTTGGGTTCTTTTGTGTTACACAGGGGAGGAAAAAAATCAGTATTCTAAATCACAAACCTCATCTCAAAAATCTGAATTTATTGACTTTACAAGTCTGAATTTATCTCAATATTTTAAAAGGCCATACAAAAGACTGTCTGCCGTCCAAAGCCATAACCATTAACTGTAATGCAAAAAAAGGAAATCTTATACCACTAAAAGAAGCTGGAAGTGAAACACAGGGAAAGCTGTGCAAGAGTAGATTAGATTTTTTTAAAGATTACCATTTTATTTTCATAATGATTATATTTAAATTAGAGGATTTTTTTACCTAATGAAATTACAGAAAAAGCCAAATTAAACGTAAAGAATTACACTGAAGTATGAGGCTATATTTGTAGGAACAAGGTGATAATTTCTGTATGTTTGTGTAACACTAAGAGGTGAAATAAATAAACACATAATATGCAAAATTTTCTGGAGTTATATTTTATTTGCATTAGAAGGCACAAACAGTGATATCACTGGGTCCATTATTCATGGCCTGGATGGCAAGAGGCATCAATATGAACACAAAACCATCTTCACTTGGCAGCACAACACACGTTTTATGGACAAAAATTTTATAAAACAGTGAAAAAAATCACCTAGTTCAGGCTCCTCTTTCCTGTGCTTTCTCAGGAGCTCCTTAAGGTGCCCATAGCAGGCAGGAGGAAGCTGCTAAATGGCTTTGATGAGCAGTTCATGGAACTCCAATGTGAGCAAAACCACCTGAGAGCTGCATGGATGATGCACAGACGTGCAGGGAAGCCAGGGATGGGCTCATCCTTGCCCATGAAAGAGAAGGCACTACAGCTCTGAGGGCCTCTCACACCTCATTTTCTGTTTTTTCTGGGAAAAATTTCGACCAACCAGGATTTTCTGAACAAACAGAGCAGCCTGTGTATTGTAAATGCAGGTTCACTGATGAGGGGAGAAAGTGATGCATCTGACTCCATGTTCTCAGAAGGCTAATTTATTACTTTATTATACTATATTATATTAAAGAATACTATACTATATTATACTAAAGAATACAGAAAGAATAGTTACTGAATGCTAAAAAGATAATAATGAAAACTCGTGACTCTTTCCAGAGTCCCCACACAGCTTGGCCCCAGTTGGCCAGAGAGTGAAAGCAACTCTCAGCAGAATGCAATGAAACAATCACCTGTGGGTAAACAATCTCCAAACACATTCTAAAGGAGCACAACGCAGGAGAAGCAAATGAGATAAGAATTGTTTTCTTTTTCTCTGAGGCCTCTCACTGCTTTTCAGCTTCTCAGGAGAAAAACCCTGGGTGAAGGAATTTTTTCAGAGGATGTGAATGCCACAGCTGTGCTTCACAGCACAGGAAAGAGGTGGTTTGGTAACTATGGCTGATTCTTAGAGGTCAGGTAGGTTTGGCTAACTCCTTTTCCATATGGACAGTGATTATTAAACTGTACCTTGAAACTCTTCTATCTTTGGACCTTTAGTATGTCCCACAATAAATTTGTTCTCTTTTTCTATCCAATATTTTTAAAAGATAACAGGGAAGAAAATTATTTTTTTTTCTTGATTATCAGGCCAAATTTTACAAAATATGTTAATTACATTTCACAGTTCATAAATTTAAAGTGACTTTTTTGAGCATTTGCCCCTTATGACTACCTGATTGGGCCATGTGCATTAAAACTGCGACAATTTGGGGAAATTTTCAAATTTACATGATTTTTTAAAAAGCACAAATCAAATTCAGGGTTGAAAATGGCCTTTACCCCCTGAAATCTTAGGGTCTACCTTGAAAACCTGCTCTAGAAAGAACTACTCACTATCTTTTCCTTAATGTTTTATTGATGTGATCTAGCATATAAAAGAATCAGAGTAAGATTAATTACTAATTTAGATTTGAAGGTGTTGTTTTGGGTTTGTTTTTGGGTTTTTTTTAGCCCAGTTAGTGGATCTGTGTTTAGCAGCTAAAAATATCTGCAGATGGAAACTCGTTAGAAAATTGACAAAAAGTCTCATGGAAGCTATTTTAATCTCTTCAACAACACCTTCCTCACAATAAACATCTGGAGAGTACTGTAGCATATGCTGTGCTAAATAGTGAATTATCCCACACATTTCAAGAAAGGGAGGAATGTTAAAATTTTCTATTTCTTTCGCCAGGCTTTGCATACTTCAATAAAAGCAATTTTTTTCATATCCTCTTTAGTAAAGTGCCATTTCCATCCTCCTTCCATCATGAACATATGATGTTTGCATGTGCCATGGTGAGCCATTCCACACCTTGGATTTATTCCATTGTTATTTTGTTGGTAAAAAACAGCCTTTTAGTTCCATGTGAGGCCAGAGCTGGGGTCCCAGGCATCTTTGCTTTCACTTTAATTTCATCTAACTCGCATTTAAGGACAGTCATTGCCATGCCTACCCATTGAGAGCATTGTTTGTTGTAGGTGGGTGTTCCTGTGCACAAACTACAGATTTGGATTTGCTCTGTAACCTGATGATCCTTGGCACAACTCTTACAAATACATACCTGCACAACTGTTTTAAAATTCTTGCTATTTGTCATTTTATGGATTTCTGCTGATCTGGATTTGATCTTCCTGAAGGAAAACATCCCACAGAGCACAGCAGAGGGAATTGGTATTCCTGGTGTTTTCTCTGGCTAGTTCAATCCCCAGCTGACACTCAGCTGCAGCAGGACTCCTATTCAAGGAAATTTGGGGTGACTGGAGACTTGTCTCTTTTTCAAGAGAAGAAAAAACCTGCAGTTTGAATTTCAGCCTCCATTAAACCCATTCCTATTCAGAGTAATTTCATTTCCACTGGTGAAATCAAGAGCAGAATTATGCCCAGATTGTCTAGCAAAGAACAGGATGTAATGAAGGCTGGATTTACTTTCAGAAATCCTCTTAGGGTATTGCCTTGGGAAAGATAAGAAAAATAATTTAATTTCATGAACAGTTCAGCAGTTGTAAAACCCCATGCTGTGAAACAGAAAGGAGAATTTTGGAGAAAGCCTTCCTTGGGGCAGCCAACTGCTGAGGAGCACCAGAGCATCTCACTCAAGTCCCATGTCCAGGCACATCTCAGACCAATGCTGCATCTCAGACTGTGCTATTTAGAAATGAAACATGCTCTTCCTTTGACAAAAACATCACCCATACTTGAGAAATTAGTCCTTTCTTTTCCCATGGCAATGAAATATTATTTTTGTTACAAAGAAAGGAAAGATTTTTTCCTGTGTTTATTCAGCATCTGAACCTATAAATTGCAGGTAAACAATATAATTCTGCTTTTTTTTTTTTTCTCCCATATCTCTTGAAGTATATATTTAAATTGCTAGAACAAAATTTACTTCTATTTCAAGACTGCTTTTGTATTCTCTACCTACTCAATTAATTTTCTGCTTTAAGGTATTTAAATGTATTTTAAAATCAGACAAAAAGCTATGAAAAGTGACTATGAACCCTCAAACCAATTTGAGCTTGTATAATGAGGATAAATCATTCTAATAGAGCAATTTTAAATCAATTATGACACCATTATTTTCAAACTCCTTACTGATTTTATAAATAAACCAGTAACCTTCCAGCATTATACCATGTATATGGCTGGACTGCATTGTGTAGTGGGTGTCATCGTGCATCCTGAAGCCTGTACAGTTATTTCCCAGGTTTTTACAGTATTTGACAACCCTGTGAAGAGCAATGCAGAATAAAAAAGTGTGTATAATTTCCCTCAAATCAGAGGGAACAAGGAAGTTTTTCCGCCACTCTCTGTTGTTTTCCTCCTAATTAATGAGACACTAATTTCTTTATATCAAACTTTCCTGCCTTTCCAGTTGGATTTTTTTACATCATCTGAAGCTTGAGTCTGTTAGGACATCCCAGCTGAAGACTCAGTTGTCTCATTGGAACTGTTTAGCTTTTAGGCATTAAATTTGTGCTTCATTGAAGTCAGCACCTTGCACTGAGTAATGAACATGCACCTTGTGTCAGAGCTTTCCTGAAGGTGTAGATGAGGTGGATAAAGTGGCAAAGGTCCAGTTCAGAGTCTCAATATAAATCAGAGGCAGAGATTAAAACTGAAGACCCCACTCCCAGTCCAGTACCCCACTAATGTACATGCCCTCATAGCTGTGTTTGCAGGAAAAAAAGTCATTTATGAGGTAAATTTTCATATAGTTACAGTGATATTTTTCAAATGTCTTTTGTATCTTGGTCTGAAAAAAATAAAGTTTTCTACCTCTTTGGATCATCCCTGTTCATGTAAAAGTGCTGACCTTGAAAACAGCTATTCAGATAACCAGTTAATTATTGAAAAAAGTTGCTTTTATCAACAGATATGTGGGTTCAGGCTGCCAAAGGATATGGGAATGTCATTGACATGAGGATGATGACACTTTTCTGAGCAGACATCCAAGGGCAAGGACAGGTTAGAAATGAAGAGACAGAGAATGTGAAACTGAGATCCTCCCTGCCAGAAAAGGAGAGTGAGGTGTTGAACAAGGGGAATTTTACTCCAATGGCCCCTCTTGAGATGTGGTGACCCTGCCATACTCTTCACCTCATCTCATCTACCCAGCCTGTAATCACAGAGCTGCTCAAAGCAGGTTAGGGAAGAGATGCAGAACCGGGAGCTGAAAACATCACAGCCACACATTCCCTGGCCTCTGCAGTGCCTGTCTGAAGCTGTGCCTGTGCTGTTAAATACCAGGCTGTCCTCTGTCCTTGAAACCCATGGTGTCTCACCATGGATAAACTCTCTTCCCTCCTTTGAAAACAGCATTGCCTTGTATGTACTGAATACTGATAAATATCCCCAGCCATGCTGTCCTGCAATTCATATTTGGGAGGGCAGCTGCTGATGCATGTGACCTGCATGTGACCATGCCAGGGAGCAGCACACAAGTAATTAAGCATTAGGAGCCACCTTGGGATGGTTTTGAAGGCAGCTCCCTGGCCATCATTCCTTCACCACTGTGAGTGTGCAACTTAAAATCTTCAGGGGCTCCAGAACACAAGCTCAGGAGGTCAGGTCTGCACCCTGGACCATAAATCACAAATGAGCTGGAGGGTTCCCTCTGTCACCTTTTCAACAACTGACAGACAGCAACCCAAAAGAAGTGGTGGTTTATAAAAATGACACAGAGAGAGGAAAGCCCAAAACAAAGGAGAGTGGGCTGGAGGCCCTGGGAAGCTCTCAGCTCACCAGCACATCCACAGAGGATTGCTGCTGGACTGGTAAAAGGCCAGGCTTTCAGCACCACCGTAACATGGCATTGGTGACACTGTAAGACAAGGAGGGGCTTCTTTTACACCTTTCTTTGGATTTCCAGGTGGGCACAATGACAAGCAGTCAGGTGTGCATTTGTCCTGACTGTGTTTGCAAGCAGGCAGAGAGCCAGCTCCACCTCAGAAACCACATGCTGGGGGTTGTGGCACATTAACTGTGCCCTGTGCCTGCCTTTGGGCAATCTTCCTCTTCAGAGCACTCTAAATCAGGTGCAGAAACCCCACAACAGAGGGATTTTGCACTCATAAGTGCCAGGTGTTTGCCCAGGTACTGTGATACTGAATATCCATGGTGAGGCCATTGAGATCTGTGAAGGAATTAAGTGATGGGCTGATGGAGCAGGCAGGAGACTTGAACTTTATAAAGGGAAGCTGTTTGTTAAGAAACAGTCTCTAACAACACAGACTGCTTTCAGGCTTCAAACCAGGTTAGAAACCTTGACATTTCTGCTTGCCATGTCTACAAAATAATATTAAAAAAAAAAAGAATAAAAAAGGAGGATGTGCTACTTGAGTTGAACTACGTACATGATGGGTTGAAGTAAAGATGACCCATCTGTGATGATTTGCACAACTTGGCATAAGCCTGGTGTCCCATCTTCTCACTCTCCTGCCACTGAAGCTTTTCTAATACAAGGCCCAGTATCATGAGATGTTGCTGTTAATCTCTAGGAAAATGGAGTCAAAAGTAGCCCTGGGGAAACTCTTGGTCAGTCTAAGACTGGGAGGGCAAGTGAGCTTTTTAGTGAGGGTTCAGCTAAATGGCTGGGCTATATGAATAGTTAAGAAAATGTGTTGGAATCAGGTAAATCCAATGCATTAAAGATAAACAAAAACACTGCATGGGCTGAGTTGATCAAATGTCCTGGTATGGAAGAGAGAGGCTGTTGCTTAAGGAATTTTTAATGCATTGGTCATACTACCACCTCCAAAGGAATTTACATCCACAAGGCAGAACTCAAGAGAATTTAGGATTCCTGACTGTGTCTACATCTATCCTGTTTACCAAATGATACACACTCAGTGGGGACTGGAATTCCAGTGGATATTTCAAAGGATTTCTCTAAATAAATAAAAATACTATAGTTCTCACAATGGTCTGTTCAACCATAACTAACTCCTATTGCCTGTGTTCTGAAGGATTTCCCTTCTATGACTGGTGAAGAGTGGAATGGAAACTTCAAGCCAAAAACATGCTGAAGGCTGATCTCAGTCTTCATATTTATACCTTAATAGAGGAATCTTTCATTATTGGCTTCGTTTTCTGTTTAGATTTATTTGGAATGTTTCAATTAGGTTTTAGAAGCGCAAGAAATATTTGAGGCATCAACACTTGAAAGACGCAGTGTGGAAGGGTGGAAGGGAATGTGTTTGTCCTTCCCTTTTCCCTAGTGCAGAAAATGCAGGAGATGTGTTTGAAGTGCCCCAGGGTTCTAATGCCACACACCAGCCCTTTACAGCTCTTCTGTGTTATGTGCTCAGCCTCGTGCTGAAGGAGACAGAGCACAATTTATGCTGAGAGCTCCAGCTCCAGCTCTCTGCTGGGCCTTGCACTTTCAGAAATTTTCAGACAGTTTCAGAGGAATTATGACACGCAAGACATGAAATTGGAAACAAAAAGCCACGGCTAAATTGTTTGTAAAGTTACTGCTATGGAGATATAGATCCAAATCTTCTGAAGGCATAAACTGATGGAAGTCTTTTTGTCTTTAGTGGAGCAATAATCTCACTGGCTCACAGCAAATTATCCTCTCTCCATTTGAAAGGTAGTGCAGCAGAATAATCAAGCCACCCAAGGCTGCCTAAGACCTGGGATCCTTCTTCAAAGGTGAAGTCAGAGAGTTTCTGAATGCAACTGCATGTGGGGTATCCTAAACTCCCTCACAAAACTATTTGAGTCATCTATAGCTCAGCATGGACTGTAAAGAAAGCAAACAAAAGGACTGAATTTGGTAAGTATAGGAAGGAAAATTTTTAGATTAAAAAAAAAAAAGTTATTCACAGCTCTTAGTAAGTTCCTAAGAGACACAGTGCTTTGAAGTCTTACATTTCTTCATCTTTATCTCCTCCTCCTCCTCCTTCTCTTTTATGCACATAGCAGGGTTAGCTCTGAGGTACAATGTCAAATGAATTTTAGTGCTTTGTAACCAAAGACAGGAGAAGGAAGTTTTTCCTCAGCCTTCTGCTATGCCTTAAACCATCTCCAACTGCCCCATTTCTTTCTAAGACTTACTAATCATAAAAAGAAACATTTCTGTATTTGAAGTGTGCTTAAAACAGGATGTTTCAATAGTACAAAGGCACGCCTCACCTGAAGGCTGACTTCAAAAGGCACAGAGCCTTCTGTGAGTGCATCAGGCTCAATGGCCATGTGGAGACGTTCAGTGGGGTTTGCATTATACATTTGACAGTTGTTTTACTGTAAGTCCTTGAAACCACTTTCAATAAAGTTTTTTTTTTGGCAATTCATTAAGTGTTATTGCCACAGAATGATTGCTTGTTATTTGTTAGCTGTAGTAGAAAAGTTTCCTTACCTAAAGGTCAAGGATGGGATCATTGCTGTCCCCTGAATTCAGCTTGAAGGAGGGATTGGTTTTTATGGTAACAGCTGGGGTTGGTGGAATCCCATCTCCTTCCCATTTCCTTCAAGAGAGAAACATCCAAAGAAAAAAGCTCCTTTTTGAGGAAGAAAAAAACCCCATCCTGAATTAATCTATTTGATAACATTGTAATTTTAAACAAGCTCAGAGACCTGATAAACTCTGACATGGTGCTTCTTCCTCTGGCAGTTTTCAATGGTCCATCAGCCACGGGGCAGTGACATTCATTTCCACAGCCTGGACATCCAAGGCTCATCCTTAACACATGTGCAGAGAGGAAAGCACCCAAGCCAAGATCCCACTCCTCTGTTATGTGCCACTGAATTTTTTCCTACCTCTTCTAGACTTACCTGCTACACAGAAATTAGGGGGAGGATTTTATACAAGCAGGAGACACCCAACTTTCCTCAACCTGCAAGCACAGGGGAGTTGATGCCACATTAGTGAGGATTTAAAGGCAGTCTTTCCAGAGATTTACTTAGAGTCCTGAGAGGTTTGTACAGTTTGTACTGTGTTTCTTTTTTTTTTTTTGGTCACATTTAAACTGTGACAGCTATGTCAAAGCCAACATGAAGAACTCAGCACAGATGGCCTTCACATCTGTGAGTGGAGTGGAAAAAAATCCACCAAAGGCAGATATTTAATTAGGGCAAATGGTGGGATTATTATTTTGCTGCTCTACAGACTCACAGTACAATGACTTTGGCACTGACTGTGATCATTGTGAGGAGAGAGATCTAAAGACATTGTGAGGAAATTGTCTGAGTTCAAAATAACCCAAAATTAAAATTAAAGTAGGGAAAAACTGGCAGCCTTCTCTGTGGAGTTTTTTTTTTTTTAATCGCAAAAATTTAAACTGTCAAAGAAATGAAGAAAAAACAGGAGTATAATTTCAAAATGTACTTCACATTGTTCACATATTGTTCTCCTTTAATGAGATGTGTGTGATATTTAGTTCCAGGCACAGAGGTAGTCTATCAGCATAACAGAAAAAAACCAAAAAACAAACAAAAACAAACAAACAAAAAAAAAAAAACAACAAAAAAAAAAACCAAAAAAAAAACTCTGAGGGAAATATTTTTTAAACATTATTTGGAATAGGCAAATATGGTATAAGTAACAAACTAATATGGAAATCACCTGAAATAATGATTTGTTTTGCTACTCTTATTGAGAGGAACAAGCCCATGTTCTGAATAGAATAGTAATACTAGAATCATGCTGGCCAAGAATGATTATATGAAAGTATAAGGGGGCAATTCCCTTTTACAGCCTAGATGGGGGAAAAAAAAAACCAAAAAAAACCCAGTGACAAATCCAGGAGAAGAACTCAAATTTCACAAATGCCAGAGAAGAACTCACATTTCCCAGGCACTATAAATCTGTTGTGTGTTTACCTTGCTAGAGCTTCTCTTAAAAATTCAGCTCACAGAGACAGTTATTCCCTTCCTTTTAGCTGTGCCTTTATGTTTATCCCTTCATTAAGTGGTCTACACTTAAATCCATTACTTTCTATATTTTCTTACAAAACACTCTGATAATTTTTATATCCATTTAAGCTTTTGTGAGGGAGTATAAAGGACTTTGCCAATGCAGCAGCCTCAGGGGCAGCAGCATTTGAAAGGTATTTATTAGCAACCTCTCTCTCTGGCTTCATCCTTCATTTGCTTCTTACTGCATGAGAAGCTGCATTATATCGAGCATTTCCTCAGTGTAAAGCCTCACATGCCAAGAATGATTATAACACACCCATTAATGCAATCTATTCCTCAGCATATCTTTCCCTTCCCTCTTCTCTTTGGTTTTCTTCTTTGCTGCTGTTTGACCTCCCGCAAAGGCATCAAACCACGGTAGCCTGGATGTCAAATGAAGATAAATACAACAAAATCAAGATCCTGCCTTGAAGAGTTGATGGTGGGGGCAGAAGGAGGGGGAAAGAAAGTTTACCTGCTTGAGTTAATTGCCTCACAGAGCTGTGCAAATTACTGTAGTGATGGCTGGACAGCAGACAGATAAATAAAACTGCTGCCCAGTCAGAACCTCAGGTCAGCTCTTAAACCAGTTTGGAAACAGGACTTTGACCACTTTCTTACTGAGTTTTTCATGGGCTAAGTTTTCTATTAATTCTCTGAAAATAAAATGAGGGGAAGGGAAGGAAGCTGTGTGGGTTTTTGGTTTTTTTTTTTTTGGGGGGGGGGGGATGAGAAAGAGAAAGAAGTGGGGGAGAAGAAAGTTGTAAACATCTAAATGGGGCAGGAGCAGCAAAGGCTGCTGCATTGCAGGTAATTTGGGAACCTCTTGCTTTCTGAGTCCTGGCCTGGTGAAGGTTGATTATATGCAGGCATTCAAACTCCTTCACTTCTGTGCCAGGTAGATCCAGTGCAGACAACTTTAACCCACAGTAATTCACATCAATCACTTTCTACAGGTCACACATACAGATTTTTTTATTTATATTCATACATCCTGTTTCATTTTTTTAAATGAAGGAAAACTAAATGTTAAAAGGGAAAGGCAAGATTGTCAGGAATTTGAAATTTCTTTAGCAGTTTTAACAGGTTTGATAGATCTAGAGTGATGTACTGCAGCCCTAAGTCTACTTCTGTCCTGTTTTATAATGTCCTGACAGATGTGCTTAGCAGTATATACACCAGAGTTTTAACAAGTGAGCATTGAAGATTTTACTACCAAAAAAAAAAAAAAAGAGGCCTTGAATTCAGAAGGATCAAAGTGAAAAGTTAGGATGAAACAGAAAAGAGAAAGGAAAATATGAGCTTTTCAGCGTGGATTAGTTCCTTAATCTTGTACCATCTGCTTTTTTGGTTTCCTTATGTCTGTGTTAGAGCCTGCAACTTGTAGCATGACAATGACTGGCAATCGTGGTGGTAAATACCTTTCTAATTTTGCCGTTACAATTTCTATTGAGATGTAAATTAAGCAGCACAAACTCGGGTCTTTGAGTGTCATAAGTTTTAAAAAATAATTTTAAGCAATTAGAAAAAGGTGTATTTTGTAGCAGCTCTTTCTGCAGCTGCCCTTTGCTTACTCAAATTGTGCTAATTTTTAAATTATTCTAACAGTCTCCATGCCTCTTTTGCATCAGACTAAAGTGAAGCCTTAACTTTCCTGATGTGTGGCCTAATACTGAATTAAAAGAGGATGCAGAGTGGCTAATTCTCTGCAGGAGTTACAGTTTTTTACAAATACCATACCTGCACATGGCACTTTGTCTTTACTAAAGCAGGAGAGATGGGAAAGAGAATTGCAAAAGCATCAAGAGCTGATATGCAGCGAGAGGTGTGTAGGCAACTCTTTTAACTTTTTTGGCTTCTTTGCTTTAACCCAATTTTATTTCACAATTTGCAACATGTAAGTGATGTTCCCAGGAAGATTATTCAAGTGTTCTGTAGCTACAGATACTCAGGGATGCCTTCATGAGGACATACCTGAAAATTGTCCAGGAGCATTCACCTCCTCAAGGCCTAAGCAGTGCTACTCAGGGAAATTTGCTTTCAGTGGTGGAGTTGGTGACAGTTGCTTATTCATAAAGAAAATCAAGCTGGAAGTTACAGTGCAATTTCAAAGCTCAGCTGTCTCCACACAAAGCAGAAGATCAAAAAACATTCAGGTTGTCATGTGAATTTATCAAGGCTAAAGTAAAGAGAGATTTGTGTTATGTCTTTATAATTCCTCACTTCTGTTCCTCTCAAACTGAAATGAAATGTGTGTGAAGGAGGGGGGTTCCTCCTGTTTGGGCTCCCTGTATGAGGATCCCACTGGAATGGGTGGGTGTCAGAACCCAGGACACCCTTCTGGATGCCCTGGATGGCCAGAGCCGCTGGCAGGGGGTTCTGAGACCCTGGCATGCAGCCAAAGACACACGTGGGGTTTTGATCTTAGCCCATGGAGCAAATTACCAACTCTGTATGAAGAATTACAAGCCACACTAGATAGCATAGTAGAGATAATCACAAAGTGAAAGGAAGAGTTTTTGAGTGCTGTACAGGGTGGTTTTAAGCCTTGTGCAAAGGGGTTTGGATTTTGTACATGGGGGTCTGAGGCTCCCAGATGGAGGAATCAGGGCATGCCTTGTCTTTCTTCCTTCTTCTTCCTAGCCTCCATGATTTGGGTGATGTTGGCACTTTTAGATTGGTTTAGAATAGAAGCTGACTGTCTAACATAGGTGATAGCTATTGGAACGGAGTTGTAAATACAGTACACGTAGTTTTTAGTATAAAAGATAGCACCAGCCTCAGGGGTGGGCAGAGAGTGTGCAGAGTGTGCCTCAGGCTGACCTGCTGAGCAGACCGCAGCAACCCAGAAGAAAATCTTGAGATGACTTACAATAAACAACCTTGAGACCAGACGACTGAAAGCTATTGAGTCTTTCTTTGAAGGCACGGGTTGGAGCAGAGGCTTTTTCACCTTTCAGAGTCACCCTGACCTGGGGGAGACTCAGACAGGTGGGATGTAGGAGTAGGAAGATCTATCAGAGAGGAGTTTCCACACAGAGTGCCCACACTGCTGAGCAGGAGCTGCCACACAGACCCTGGCAGAGTCCCTTCTGTGCTGCAGGAGTGGGCAGGGTGGGGTACAGTGTTGGGAAGGATGAAAGTTTGACAAGAAAGTCGCACAGATATGTATGCTTAGCAGAAATATTTTTGAATGTAGAATCTGAAGAAGGAATAGAGATGGAAGCAAGCTTCGATATAGAAGAATTGCTGAGCCAGTCTTACTGGATAACCAAGGAGGCAAAGGGTGTGTTAGTTAGAAGGGGATTTTATGACTTACAGCAAAGGATAAACCCACCTCAAACAAGATGATATTTTTACCAAGCAGAAAGAAAGCACAGGCAAACAAGTACACAGATGTTGCAAGTAGAAAAAAGGTCTCAGAATTTTCCACTGCAAGAAAACTGAGAAACATCTTCTAGTTCAAACAGTAATGTACTAACTTGCAGTGACTGGAGAATGGTAACATGAATATGGTAATTATAGTAGTTATGATAGGCTATAGATAAAAGTTAAGGTATAGATTGGTTCTTCGATATTAAGATGCTCAGCAAAGAAAAGTATTTAATGCATTTGTAACCCAAACTAAGGGTCTCCAGGCCTGCCTGCAGCTGGAGCTGACAGCTCAGAGCACAGGCTCTGTCAGCCATGACTCTGGACTGCTGTAACATCTTGGATGTAATAAACTACATTTTGAAGGTCTGCCTGCAGTCCCACATCTCTCATTCAAGCTCTTACTGTACAGGAGGAAGAGAGAGAAGCCAGCACAGTGTGGACAGAGCTGTGACAAAGCTGGTGGCTGGTCCTTACCTTCTCAGGGTCAATTAGGGCTGGTGGTGGTGGGGTGAAATCAGAGGATTCTTTAAATACACCCCAGACAGAACTTGGAATCGGATAGAGGATGTACATTTTATCTCACATCCTCTTGATCCCCAGGAAGGAAATTCTATAGCTCATTTTTTATCAATAGAGAACTTTTCCTGTCATTTTTTTCCTCACCCTGTGGCTGTGCATGGGAGGAGTTTTGGTGAACATCTCTAAATGCAGCTCCGGAGTGAATCCAGGGGTAGGAGCAGGCCAGGCACTCCTCACTTGCACTCAGCAGGTGTTCCCTGATGCAATCTCCAAAGCAACCCCTGCCACAAAATGCTGATAAACCCGTGCATTAATCAGGCTGAAGCCCATTTCTGTGGCATTCACATTCTCTGAAAAAAATCCCTTTGCCCAGGATTTTCTCCTGGGAAGCTGAGAAGCCTCAGAGAAAAGGAAAACAATTCTTATCTCATTTGCTTCTCCTGTGTTGTGCTCCTTTGGAATGTGTTTGGAGATTGTTTACCCACAGTTGATTGTTTCATTGGACTCTGGTGTGAGTTGCTTTGACTCGTTGGGCCAACCAGGGCCAAGCTGTGTGGGGACTCTGGAAAGAGTAATGAGTTTTCATTATTAGCTTTTCAGCGTTGAGTAAATATCCTTTCTGTAGTCTTTAGTATAATATTCTTTAATATAAAATAGTATTATACAGTAATAAATTAGCCTTCTGAGAACATGGATTCAGATTCATCATTCCTGCCTTCATCAGGGCATTCCCAGCAAATACAATACATTTCATCTTCATGGGTGACAACCCTGACATCACTGAAAGCAATGCAATTCAGTTATTTTCATTGCAGTTCATTGAGTTTTCAGGAGAGGCAGAGACAAAGTTACATTGTCTTTTCTTAGAGTAACCTGTTTGCTTAATCAAATCCCTGCTAACAGATGGTAGCAAAAAAAAAAAAAAAAAAAAAAAAAAAAAAAAAAAAAAAAAAAAAAAAAGTAATTTTTGGTGGCTTAAACTCTAATTTTCAAAACACTTGTATTTCCAGAGCTACCAGACCTATGTGATAATGTGAGTGATATTCTTGGCTTGTTGACAGAGGTGTTGTTCCTTCACTAAAAATGTATTTAGAAACATGAAGATCATCATGAAAGGGAGAAAATATGCAGAAATGGCTTTAAACAACCAAGAGGGCATTGCAGCAATGAATGCTCTCCAATAAGGGACTACTCTTTATTAACCATGGAAAGCACAGAATCAGTGAGCAATGAACCAAGAAATGAGACAATCTGTGAAAAAAAATGGAGGAAGTATCACAAAGAGATGCTGGGCATTTCTATCAGCTCAGGGGAAAACAGACTCATGCCCAATTGGGGAAGAAATTTCTGCTTTTTCATACCAACACCTATCCCAGCATCGCAGAGCAGCCCCTGGTGAGAAATCAGATTTCAGCCTCTCGGGCTCTTTGCATGGTATTCAATGGATGTTTAGAAAACTGGGAACAATTAATCTGCTGAGAAAAATTTAAATTCTTTTTCATTCTTGTCCTCATCCTCTGATACCAAAACACATTTTCAAGGTTTTCCAACAAAATCTTAGCACTAGGTTTTATTTTAATGGAACAGTCCTTGAACTTAGATTGCAGGTAGCTGACACAACAAATATGCCCAGGAAACCTTTAAAAAGAAAGAAAAAAAAAAAAAAAAGAGATGGAGTTAAAGAAATTAGACCCTGAAGATTTTGTTATATTGTTCACCACTGCAATGTTCTTGGATTTGATGATTACTAACCACAGGAGCTGGCCAGAGAACCCATTGTATATTCATTTTTGTGAAAGCTGGTAATTGAGAGTTATATCAAAAAGCAAGGCAAGGAATTGCCATGAATTGTGTCTCAACTGCTATATAATGTAATGGAACAACAAATGCTTTTGTGAAGTACTGCTTCTGGAGGAGGGATAAAAAAAAAGAAAAAAAGAATATATTTCAAACATTGTCCTTAGGAATATTTACTTACAGAGAGAAAGAATTCAATTTTCTTTTGCAAAATTTTTATTATAATCTTCCATGTGCTGTAAATTCCACTGGAAAAAAAGAAATTTCACAGACACATTTGACTCCTCAGTGTAAATCTTTGGTATGAGAACTGAGATCATCTGCATGTGTAACTAGACAGCTTTATTTATATGTCATTTAGCAAAAAAGAAAAAAAAGTACTTTGGCTGACTTCTTGGACTAATGTAGTGAGTAGCAACTGCAGCAAATAGGGCTGAATTGCAACAGTGTGTGAATGAATGAGAGATGTGGATGAATCCAATCAAAACAGAATGAGGTTAATTCAGATAAATTTGGAGTATTTTGCTTGTGAGAGAAAATTTTTGAGTCATTAAGGAAAAGATTTGCCATAAAATTATAAAGACTCTGCAGCATTTTAGCTACATTTATAATGACTAGAAAGGACAGATGACAGGCTAGAATAAGAACCAGCTCACTGGAGTCCTTAAATGTCTTCCTAAGATAATTATTCTATCTGTTTCAAGAATGGATGAACAAGTCTCAGTGCACTGAAAAGGGGCACTGCAAGAGAGCTGGTTCTCATTACTTAATCTTGGGAAAAAAACCTGAGAATTCCTCAATGCTGTGTGACAGAGAGAATGTGCCATTGCTGAGATGCATAAAATAGACAGCAGCACGTGCCCCAGAACGTGAGGGAGGGATCATTCACCTGTGTGGATGCACCACAAATGGGATCTTTTCTGTTCAAATTCATTTGCAACCAATTTTCCTTGCTACTGATGCCTTGTGAAGGCTGGCCTAGAACAGAGACTAGACAGAGCTAAAGAATAAAGTAGGGATTTATTAGGAGGCCTCAATGGATCCACCTTGGGCAGCACAAGAGCCCAGCCAGGATTACACCCAAGATGAACCAAAATGGTCACAAAATGCATGACTGGTCATGGGATCTCACACTTTTATCAGTTCTGCACTATTTGCATATTGGAGTTAATTGTCCAGTTCCAACTTTACCCCATGAAGTCCCATCCTGCTTGTTTTCCACATTGTTTATGCTCTTAGGCCTGAGATTTGGATCATTTGGAAGGCACTGCACTTCCTTGGTCCCCATCTAGAGAAGGAATTGTTTTGTCTCCCTACTCTGTGCAGAGAGCTCACCATCCCCTAATATGAAGGCCAGACCCACACACTAAAGCAGCACAGAATCTGAAAAATATAAAAGCTAAAACCTGAGGCATCACTGCAATAAGGTATTCTTGTCCTCTGAGTGGTGGTAATTTCCTGCCTGCCCTCTCAAACCCTCTGAAGAGGTGAGGTGCTATAACTTAGCCAAGAAATGGCTGCAAATTTCATTTGTAATAAAAGATGCTTGGACTCAGTCGTGGGACTTTGCCTTGTTTGTCCACTGAAAAAGTCCATACATGCACAATGGCTCAAATTAGCCAGAAGTACAACAGTTTATCTCTGAGAATGTGAGAAATGTGTTTCTGATAAGAGCAGCAGTCCATCTGGTCCAGGACTATGCAATACGACAGATTCCTTAAGGTGGTCTGGTCTTTTCTCTCATGTCCTTCTCCAGCTGATTTGTGAAGTTAGACACTACATCCAAGTCCATTTCGTTCAGCCTCTGCTGTTCAAAAAACTTTTCTGAACCTAAAAAGACTGTTTTCACAACTTTCTGTGGCAAAAAAAAAAAATTAGAATTCCACTACCTGCTGAGTCAAGAAGTCCCAAAATGGATATCCCACTGATTTTACTGAAAGCCCATTTGTCTTCTTTTCACATTGGCCAGAAACAGGGACTTTTGCTCATACCCTAAATGCCTCTCCACTTCTGAAGTTACCTTCTTTTCTAATGGACATTGCAGCAATTGCGGGTTTTATTCTTGTCTCAGAATTATGTTGTTTAGAAAGGTACCAGTGACAAGTGACAGCCTGTCAGGGTGTCCATTCCCCAGAGGCTGTAGGATGGCACATTTCACTGACACAACACTCTGCCAACATTCTTATGAAAGCCACACACATGCGTTCACAAAAGCTGGGAACTGAGGTGAGACACCTCAAGGCGTGCTCCTGCTCTGCCTGTCCTGAGGACTCATCACTTCCCACGAGGAGAAGCAAGAGGAGGCTTGGGCAGAAAGTTTCTTTTGGTGCTAAACCCTCTCCTGAAACCAACTGTAAAGCTGTCATAATACTTAAACTAAAATTTCACTGTGCTCTGAGCCTCATTTTCTGAGTTGGTAACTATCTGATTTTCAGAAGAGTTGTGTACTCTAAATCATAGTTTGAGATAAAATAAATGCTATAAGTTTCCAAAGTGCTAATAACTTCAAAACTATGTTGCTTAAATTAGACCTCCAAATAATCAATTACATTTTCATCTATTAGTACTTTAGATTTATGATACAAAAACAGTTCTTTGCATCACTTCTTGGGGAAGCCAAAAAAGTTTCTTCATGTTTTTCATGAGAAACACAGATGTAAGATGGCTGAAAAAACATGAAAATTATTAAAATAGTGAGTAATTAGTAGTTCTGTCTTCAAGGCCAAGCAGGTAGAAAATGCACTTAAACAATGAAGGAGAAGGCACCTGAAACAGCCACTTTCCACTTTGCACCTTCAAAGGGAGAGGAATTCTTCAAGAAAGAAAATAAACTCAGAAACCCAAACAGAATTAGTGTGTGATCATACTGAAGGCTCCTTCATAATGCAGTTTCTAATTTCAAATGATTGATTTAGCAATAGAGCCAGTGTGAAATTCGTTGACAGAACCATTTTGCTTTCTGAAGCCACAATTCCATCAAAATGGAAATGATTCAAAAATAAAAAGTTGATTTTCCTTTGACTTTTTGGAGGTAGGAGGAGGAAAGAAGAAATGTACTTTATCCCATTTTTACTTTTTCAGAGTTGAACTTTTATATTGTTTTTTTCTATCAATTGTTATAATACACAAGACAGAGTACAAGTGACAACACTGATGGAACAACAAATGTACTTTCACAACAGAATTTCAAAATTATAGAGCATATTATAATTATATTTTAAAACCTGGTGCAGTTCCAATTTTATATCCTTTACAGGGACTAATTACAAAGCTCAAGATGTTCTTTGTTTTGGTGTTTTTTTTGGTTTTAATTCCATCATGTAGCACTGAAAATGTTAAATTATTTGGAGATGTCACCCAGGGCACTCTGTTTCAACTCTTTGGTAACAATAATAGGTTATAAAACATTTCTATAGCCAGCCTAAGTAAAAGGCCATGGTCAGGGACATCTTCCCTTTTCCCAGGTTGTTCCAAGCCCCATCCAACCTGGTCTTGGGCACTTCCAGGGAGTGGGCAATCCTTTATTAGCTGCCAGCCCAAAAATTCAACCCTTTTGCTCAGTCAGATCATTCTTCCCAGGACTCTTTACATATATTCATTATATAAAGCATATTTTTTGTGTGTGTAAAACGTCAGAATATGGAAAATACACCATCTTTCATACAGGGCATTCCATACTTTCACTTCATTTGTGTTCACCACTATTCTCACATCAGCTGCTGCTCTCTGCAGGACATGGGAATTGTCAGGATTGCAATAAAAGCAGCTTCACTGCTGTTAATGCTGTTGTGTTGGGCTGTTCACTGGTGTCAGTGCTAATCTTATTTCACAGAAAATAAGCAAAATCTTGTCTAGTGCTAAAGACTCGAGCATATTTATCACCTACAAGACACAACCCTAACATTTATCCCAAAAATGCTTGAGCACATTGTCACAAAGCTACAGTTACAGGGAAATGCAAGGTTTATGTATATTTGGGGTTTTTTTTGCTTCTTCTTTATAGAATGCTCAAAATAACAATACAAATCAATGACAAATCTCATCTTTATAAATATATTTATGCAAGTATGTCTGTCTGTTCACTTTTTCCTTGCATCCACCATTATCAAACGTCATCATTTCCTCTGTGTTGTCTGGTAGACCCAAATTAATTTGCAAGAGATTTTGCAAAATAAATATGTAAATGTACTTCAGCAAAAAGGAAGGCAGCAGCCTTTAACTACTTGGTTACAGCCTTTGACACTCTTTAGAAATGAGTGATGCTAACTGCTCTAATATACATAAATGTGTACTTATCTCTTTCTTTAATATTCATAATATTTCATCTCATTCATCTGTCTCATCTCTATTCTGCATAGATCACTGATTTTAATGATAACACACCGTGAATCATCTGTGGTGGTCCCCTTTCTGCTCTCCCCCAGGACCCTTCACTGACCCCATTTCTGCTTCTGAGAAAACTGATTTACATGTGGAGCAACTGCTGACCCCACTGGAGTTCAGGCTTTTAACACAACCCAAGTGCTGGTTTATCTTTATATCTGGGGCAATCATTTCAAGCAGTGGCTTCACAAACAGCTGGCTCATCTCTGCAGGGCAGACAGCTGGAAGTGGAAAGTATTAGTGCTGAGGGTGAAAGATAAGCTATTCACATGCAGATAAAGCCCTCCAATTTCAGCTCCTTAACTCAGACTCTCACCTAGCCTTGACCTTTCCTCCTGGAGGATCAATCCCATTTGGGTAACAAAGGCACCGACAGAAACCCTTAATGCCAAGTTTAACAATTCCAATGTTCTTGATTTATTTAAATTAGTGAAAATTTCTTCAAAGACCCTACTTTGCCCCATGAATTTCAGTAAGTTACAGCCAGCAGGCAGAATAAGAACCAACCCCTTTGATTGGAGGGGTTTTTTTCACATTAAATCTCAAGAGACCAGAAGAACATTTCATGACACCTACAGAGGATGTACAGAGTCTAACAGAAGCAAATCAAAGAGTTTAATTGCCAAGAATAAACATTTTATAAAAGAAAAAGAAGATGACTGCATAAAAAGATGAAGGTAGCCTATGGAATTTATATTCAGTTTTATCATGGCATACACAAGTGGTACTGCACTTTTCTAGCTTGCCAAGCCAAGCTTACCAGCAATTAGGCACCATACCCCATTCTAGGTCTCTTTCCTCAGTCTTCAATCTTTCTGCCTCTCAGACAACACTTCAGGGTCCTGGATGAATCAATTTGCCAGGCTATAAATATGTGAGTGGCCTACTAGCTAGGATGGCTCCCAGCTGAAAACACAAAGCCAAAGGGGTAAAAAGAGAAAGAAATGAGCACTAACGGGGGACTGAACAATAAGGGACATTTTAGACTGCCAGGAGTGGGGAAAGATATATTTTTCTTTGTTCATAAATGAAAAGGAAATACTGTTTTTATTTGCTTTGCAGTGATAGCACAAAAATTACTATTTTCTAATTTCTCCAGTACCCTCTCCTTCTGCTTTGCATCCACTTAATTACATTAACATCTTCTACTGAAAGCAGGCTGTCATCCAAAAATTAAAAATGGCTATTTAGTATCTTAATTTGCACTATTTAAAAAAGATATTCTGTGGAAATAACTCTCTCAAATATGTTGCATGTAAAGGTCTAAATAAAAGTTTATATCTATTCATGCACATCCAGAACTGGATGTGTATGAATATATATAAACTCACACACCCCAGCATATGTGCACCCATTATCTAACTAATGCCTCTAATGTTTTTCTTCAGACGGTTTGCACAAAAGATTCTCAAAGTGGACTTGATGCCTCCAAAGGGTCTTGAATGGCTTCATATCTTTAAAATTTAATTTTATTTCTTTTATTGCTGGTAAAGAAATAACATTGCCTTGGGTGGGATAGTGAGATTATTACTTTGGGCTCAAAGCACACGTAGGTGCTTAGGAACAGGCTTCAGAGGTGGACCAGGCAGTGCTAGGTAATGGTTGGACTGGATGATCTTAGAGCTCTTTTCCAACCTTAATGATTCTGTGCTTCTCTGGACACAGATTTGAGTAGGGGTAGTTTTGGAGATATTCATTCCTCCGACACCACCCCCATTTATGCTTTGCCCTCTGAAACCACAGCTGTTCCTTTGATGTGGCAGTTAAACCTGTAAGAGCTGGAGGAAGGATCTCACAAACCAGGGAACCCAGAGGAACAAAGCAGCATCATTGCTCCCATCCCACCAGGGAAGAGAGGCACGCAGATAAGTGCTGGAATAAATGGGAATACAGTCCCCAACAATTCCTTCTTCCCCTTCTTTCCCCTCTTTAAACGCAGTGGCTGCAGGGCTGCTTGTTCTCAGGGTTTTCATTTCTCCTCTGCCTCTTAAAGCACAATTCGGGTTAAAATAAAACCTCTCAGCCCAGTCTCCAAGCTGGTGCTGGCCTTTGATGCCCATCTGCTACGATGCCTTTTTTCCCCTGCTGGTATTGGCTGGCCCGACTACAAAGGTCAATGAGCAAATAGAGGAGCTTTCCTCACCTCAGGCAGGAGGGCTCATGCCCTAAAATCCAGAGTTCTGGGGTTCAATGTCTGCTGTCTGGCAATTCAGCCACAAGCACATCAGAGCACCTGAACCACTTCCTCTGCAGAGATGGCTTTAAATAATGATATATTCCTGTCTTGAAAGTCTCAAGGCCAAAGCCTATTCATCTTAAATTTGGTGTCAAGGATCCTATTGATTTAAAGGGATTGGTTTTTAGCCATCAAACTAGAAATATATGCCCTTACTATCAGGAAGAAATATAGGTAGGATAGAAACAGGAAAGGGAAGAATCCAGGATTTCAGCCATTCAGTAATATCTGCTGGACCCACTTTTGTTATTTGAATGTCAGAGACATGTTGTTTATTCCTTAAAGAGCAAACCCCCTCAAGGTGGGGTCAAAGCATGTCTATAATTGTAATTTCTCTTGACTGTAGAAAGCTTCTTCTTATTTCAGTTTTTCAATAATAAAGAAGTTGATTGTAGTATTAGACTTACAAGGAACAAATTCGTTGGTTTTGTTCCAAAACCTTCTCTAAGTGTTTTAAACAGAGAGAATAAAACAGAGGTGGAATTAATTAGAGATGGATTAAAAATAGATCCAAGTGATACTTTTGAAAACATAAGCAAAAATTTTGTGTGTGCTTAAATGTATAAAAGAATTTTAACCCTGAGCTCAGTGAGACTGCTTGATTCAATAAATTCATGTGATAATGATTTTGCAGAATCAGATTCTTGGTCTGAACTCTGTGAGGCAAGGACTTGTCCTCACAATCCTTGTCTGTGTAGAGGCTAACAGTATTTGAGTATCATATAAATAATAATTCACCACAAAGATTAACTGACTTCCATTAAGGGTCCCACTTGCTATTTAACAGACAACTGACATTCAGTAGTGATGAATTTAAAACACTTGAGATAAAATCAACTGGATACTTGTAAAATTTGAAGTTCTCTTGCCCTCAGAAAGGTCCACCAAATTCTTGTAATGTGATCAACTATGTGGACGATCTTTGGTCATGGATGGGATTTCCATAAAGACTGTTTTGGTCAGTAATGTAATTCATAAATTACCTCTGATTTGAGCATACTTTGTGTAAGCATGCATTGCATATTTGGTAACAATGCTGAAGTGGGGCAGGATGGAAATAGTTAAAATGATGGAACAGGTAAAAAAACTTTCATGCCTAAAGATTAAGGCTATAGGAAGACCAATTTCCTAACTGCTGAAAATTCCTTCCTTTTTTGATGATTCTTCTGATTAATACTCCAAGATTGAAGGTCTGAAGGAGTTGATCAGTCTGAGTTCAAAAGCAGTTTGAAAGTTTTGCTTTTTATTTATCTTAGTCACAAGCCAGTTGATAAATCACAAATTTAGAGACAACCCTAAGAACCCAGATTTAGAGACCCTAAAATCTGATGTGGAAGCAGGTTATAACAGAAAAAATACATTGGGATTCTCTCTCAGGGCATCACTTTGTCTCTGGGTCAGTGTTTGAGCTGCTCTCCAACCTTACAGTGGCAATTTTGCTTTGTACAGAGAAAAAGGTTTCTTCGTTTAAAGTGTCCTAAATTTAGCCCAAGTTAAGATTAAATATTGTTGAAACGGGGAAAAAAGTGCTGAGTGACACAGAGCATAGATAACTTTCTTATACAGACATTAATGTCCATAACTTGAAGATTTCACCCCAAGGAGCATTGGGCTACAGTCCCACAGGGACAATTAAATAGAGAAGTTTGTCTTTCTCATTGTCAAGGAGCTATCCTATTTATTGACATTTCTTTTCCTATTATAATTCACACTATTTGTTCTTAATTCAATTATTTCCTGTAAATATTTACTTCCTGTCCAGCTTGACTGAATGTGGACATCATACATTCTCTCCCTTGAGTCTTCTAAGTCCGACACGCAGACACCTGAACAATAAAACATCCCCTCAAATTAACTCATTGACAAAACACAGGTGCTGAGACCTAAAGATAGAGCCAAACTGATCATGTGTGATTACAGGTAATGCTCCGTCACAAACCTTTCAAGTGTTGTACCAAGAAAGGCAAGCTGGAAATAGGAGGATAATTGTGCTCTTTCTTTAGCATGAGCACATTTCTGCAGTGCTGGAGTAATTGCAGCCTTGCTGTGATATGCAGAAACTTTCTCCGAAGGCAGAAAAAGGCTTTGGAAATTGTAGCCATTCAAGAGATCACTGGGTCTCTATTTCTGTTGCATTTTTAGGAATATAAGCAAATATAAGTTTTAGGCCAGCTTGCAAAAATTAATATAATCTCTGAGATTTGCAAATATTGCTCAGACTTATTTCCTCATCAGGGTTTTTTTTACAAGCAGCTGTAGAATGTTAAGACTTATGGTTTGCACAACAATTATGTCATGCTAGGAACTGCTAGGAGGTTTCTCCCAGAAAGTTACACAGGTACAAAACCAATCCCACAGACTCTGAAATTCATGAGATTCAGCTGGACTGAAGTATTTATACACTTCTGTGGGTTTGGACACTACTGGTTGGCTTCATCTCTCACAAGTTTAGGGAGCTAAACATTAGAAATAAAAGTTGTTCATTCAGAGTTTGCTCAGATGACAAGATGAGAATTCCTACAAGAGCAAATTCTCTCCTCATTGGTTACTGAGAGACTTAAGAATTCTTTGCCCAGAGAGGTTGTGGACACTCCATCCCTGGAAGTTTTCCAGGCCAGGCTGGATGGGGCTCTGAGCACCCTGGGACAGTGGAAGGTGTCCCTGCCCATGGCAGGGGGTTGAAACTGAATGATCTTTAAATTCCCTTCCAATCCAAACCATTCTAGGATTCTATGATCCTAGCTTTCTTTTTTTTTTAGTAAAAAATATCCCAAAAATAAAAGCCCACAGGGGCCACATTTTTTAGTGTCCTAAAACTCCACTAGTCAATTATGAAGAAAATGTTTCAGTGTCCTAAATGAAAGAAAAAAGGGCGAAGTGTAACACATTTAAACTCTGGTGTTTGCAGATGTCACAGGTAAAACTGAAGAATCCAGCTGTGTCTTCAAATTGTATCTCTAGAGTTAATAAGCTGAGTCTGATTCTTAAGACACTTGCTTTGATATAGGGAAAGCAAAGGAGTCACAGTGATCTGAATTTTTTCAGATCAAAATTAAAACTCCATATATTTACTAAATGATTCAAAAATATTCCTTTTGAAAAAAAGCTAGTAGACAAAACAATAGTCTTGAAACAAGGCCCTGAAAATAAGCAAATGTGGCCTGTGTGTACATATTAGTATAATTTTATGCTCCATTTCCAACATGGATATTACAATAATATTTCACACAAATTATAGGTCAATTTTCACAGAGATGCTGCCCTAAAGGTGCATGAAATTGCATTAGGAGGGGAAATTCACATCATACTTGGCAATCACAATTAAACAGAAAAGTAATGTTTTAGTAACCTCACAGCTTTGAAAGTGATGGTGGGTTTCATGATGTAAAACTAATGTTCCACCAGGATGCACCAGCTGTAATTAAAATGGTTTGCATTGTTCCTCACTCTCTGAAACCTTCTATGAATGCTAACACAGGCACCTGCCTTACCAGGGCTGATGCAGTTTTGTTATATTTTCATTTTCCATGCCAAAAAAAATTCTTCCTATGCTATTCCCCATGACCTTGTAGCTTTTTCTCATCAATATAAAAACTTGAAGATAATTGCACTTCATTCCTTTTTTGAGGTTTGGCTGTTGTAGCTGGGGAAAAAATATAAAAAAATAAAGAGAAAAACCATGAAGAAAAGGTCAGGCCAAATTCCCAGATTGCTGGCCCATGGAATGGGCAATCAGTGCTCCTTCCAATTCCCAAATTCACCTGGCCAGAATCCCTGTGCTCCATACTTCTTATCCTCTGACTCCAGGATTCCAGATGGGCTGAACTAGTGAGAAACATTAGTCCCAGGGACTGGGATATAATTAAGAGTAGATGATTTCTGGCTCAATTTCTTTGATTTTTTTTAACCCAGAATACATATTTCTGGGCAGCTGATCTGTACTGACATCTTTTATATTCCTTTTGCCAAGAAAATTTTCCTCCACTCTTTGTTTTTGTTTGGTAGGTGCCATAAAGAGCAGCTAGGACCTGATTCCTTCTCTGTGGTAGATTTGTCCTTATATTTGTCTGCTTACTATGTTCCAACTAATCTCAAAAGGCCTGTTTAATTAAGATCTATATAATTAACAGGGCTAATGAATGAAGAAGGTGAAATTTCTGGGCTTTGTGGCTGAATAGCTGATAGAGTTTTTATCACTCACTTTTTTATATGACTCAGTTATCTAATATTTTAAAAAAAAACACCTCCTTGCATTTCTCAGAGGGCAATTTGAACATAATTCAGCTGCGACTATAAAAAAAAAGAGCAATTATACTCACCTACAGGCTCTCAGTGAAATGAGAGGTGTGATTTTGTTCAAAAAGTAATTGCCTGATGTAAATGGACTTCCCAGCGAATGCCACCCACACCCCTAATTCTGTGTTTCAGAAAACTACTGCCATGCAAACCACAGGAAGTCTGACTAAGAGATCTAATGTCCCCGGATAACATCCACATGAACACAGTTAATCCTTATTTAAATACTCTCAGCCAAACCTTGGATTTTCAGATGGCACCATCCTCCTATCCCAGGGGTGCTACCATTACAAATTTAGAGAACAGATAACTAATGAAATGTTTATATCAGTTTCAAGGGTGTGATTTATGCTCACCTTTACAGTCTTATCTTGACTGAAATCGATTTTTAATGCACTGTGTAGGTCAGCTCTGAACTGCCAGTCCAAGACTCACTGCTGCGAGATGTTGTGGACAGAAGGGGCTCTCCTTGGAGTGTGACAATTTTCCCATTGGTGCTAGGCTGCTGTTTTTCTATTCTATGAAGAAATTACACGTAAAAAAAAAAAAATTTAAGTCTCTTTAAGAGGCAAGTGATGTTAATCTTTTTTTCTCCAGACATGGAAAATGATAGTTTTGTACTAAATGCTGTGTAGGTGACTGGTAAAAGTCACGAATGAAGGAATTCATGCATCAGTATTTGAAATCTCATTCACATCTTCCCTTCTCCATAAAAGAAGTGCACCTTCATACCTGCAAAATGTGCAACAGTCAGATACAACACTACCAAAAAAAAAAAATGTTATGTGCATTTTGTGTCACTGTGTTTGGAAAAATCCTTGGAATAATGAAATAAATGTCTTTTTCTTTCTCATTAATTTTATCAAAGGAGTCCTACTATGTTTCACAATTGTCTTTATGCTCAGTGCTTTCCAAAACAATGCCCAATTCCTCTGCTCTATAATTAAAAAAACTCCCACAAATGGATTTTTTTGTTTCCTTTTTTATTTAAAGAATACCCCATAGACTATGAGAGCTACTTCACATAAGAAAAATTCCCATGCTTATAACTAAGACAAGTATAAAGCAAACCCCTCATTACATGCTACTCAATATGGTTCACTTTGATTTTTCCTTTATGAGGGAGCAGAATACAGCTTGGCAGGTCATCTAGTCCTTCACCTGCATCATGGCTGAATCACATTTACCTTTTTTTTTTTTTTTTTTTTTTTGGCAGATGTTTACAGATGTTTTGTTTGTCACAGCTCACTTAGTGACTTACTGGCAGATTCCACATCCTGGGAACTTCTGTCAGACCTTCTTCTTCACACTAATGAAGGTGGCAGGAAAGCCTCTGGGCAATATTGCTGTCCTGGTAGCTGAATGTCCTGAAGCACAGAAGTGGAGAAACTGCTCATGTCTGGATCCACAGGACAGCCTGGAATCACTTTTCTTTGTATGGATCTCATTTTCTCTCACAGCAGAAGTTGTTGTTGCTCTCCTGTGGGCTCTAAAATAGGAATTTGGTCCTCATAATAAGGGGTTGAGTTGCTCATGCTGATGGATAAATAAGAGAACTCTTCAATCTGATTCATGACACATTTAAAGGAGTGGAGCCTGTTGCCTGTTTACTCTGATCGTGGTCTCTGGATCAATAATGTATTATTGTCTTTTTTTATTTGCCCAGAGAAGTTGTGGCTGTCCCATCCCTGGAGAGGCCAGGTTGGCCAGGTTGGATGGTTGGATGGGACTTGCAGCAACACGAACTAGTGGAGAAGAAAGGAGATTATCCTAAAGTTCTCTTCCAACCCAGGCGATTCTGTGATTCTGGGATTCACTTCTCAGTAAGGCTTTTTTTAAAATGCAAATCTTCATGAGTATTCCTGAACTTTTTTCTTAGATTGACAACCTTCTTTCTTTTTAAATTTTCCTCACCTTTTTATTTATGCATATATATATATTCTTACATTTATGTGGATGATCTCAGATTTTCAAAGAAAGACATTGATACAGAGCTCTAACAAACAAAGCATGCTGCCATATCTGGAAAAAGAATCATGGGCTTGAATCATCTAAAATCAAGGGCTGCTTTAAGCAAACTGGGGGAAACACAGACTTGAAAAAGAGCTTCTTATAAGCATAGAATGGTTTGGGTTGGAAGGGACCTTAGAAATCACCTAACTCCAGATTTGTACAGAAATTACCTGATGATTCCTTCCTATTTGTGGTTGCTAGTAGTTTAGAACCATAGAATTATAGAATAACTCCTGGCACTGCACAGGACAACCCCAAGAATCCCACCATGTGCACGAGAACCTTGTCCAAATGCTTCTTGAACTCTCTCAGGTTGGTGCTGTGACCACTGCCCTGGGGTTCCTGTTTCAGTGCCCAACCACCTCTGGGTGAAGAACTTTTCCTGATATCTAAACCTGCCCTGATCCCGTTTCATACTGGTTAGAGTGTGTATGTCTCAGCTTGCAATCACATGCTGAAACGAAGCCACAGTCTCACCTGAAGTGCTCTTTGTAGGGTGGCTGAAGAATTTTTATTGGGCAGTGTTCAGTCACAAGCAGTTCTCCTATATGGTAATTTCCTGTTCTGCCCCAAACTTGTGGCTCACATTGGCACTGATTTCACAATCTGAACTGCACTGCACTAGCCACTATAGGAACACTGTGCTTGACAAATGATGAACTTAAACTTCACAACAATGCTATTTTGGGCTTGTCCAGAGCAGTAGGTATTGAAAATCTGTCTGCTGTGATTTGTTACAGGAGATATCCTGCCCGGTATTCCAAAACCTGCGCTGTGACTTTTATTGCAGAATTTCTCCTGGCATTTATATCCCTTCAGACAGGCAGCTTGCTCCTCATGTAATGTGAGGACATTACATGAATGCTCCACTCTGAACTCACCATGAATGTGTAGATGTGCCAGTGATACCAGCAGGTGTAACCCCCTAACTCACTCTGCAAGGGCTTTATTATTTGTTACAGTGGATGAAATTATACATTAATTCACTTAGAGAAAAAAACAGATGCTTCATAGACAAGACTTCAACTGGGGCAGTTGAGCCCCAGCTCAACTGCATTACAATGCAGCCCCAGCTGTATTATGATGCCTGTGGCAAAAGTCCCTTTGCCCATCGGAACAGGGGAAGAAATGCAGTGATCTCTCACCTTCCAGTCCTTTAGGCATGGATAATTCTGCTTATTGCTCAAGTCTAGACTAATGTGTGAAACAAATATTCAGTTATTTATGTGCTTTATTTGGGATATTCCCCTATTCCTTATGTATGGGCAAAATCACCTGAAAGTTCTTATGAAGTTAGAAAGCAAATAAAACAGAAGCTGGCAATATGATGACACTACAAAGCCGAATTCTATTTTTGTGCTGAACTGAAGGAAAATCTCAACCAGCACTTAACTGTTTGCTAATTAGTGGTTTATTTTGACAGTTATAAACCAGTTTTGTGCAGTTGAAGTCACTACATTTTAAACGTTCCATAAAAATGCTAAAATTCTTGTCTTTGTCAAAAGTAAAAAAAAATCTTTAATTTTGCCCCTTTATTAGAGTTCAGGCTGACCAGATCCACAGCCCTTCCCTCACTTCCCCTTGTGAGGCACCCTGTCACAGAACATCAGGGTGGCCAGCAGGACCTGTCTTTCCCAAGCCCATGCTGCAAAAGAGGCTTGTCCTGTACAAGCTGCATGATGGCACTTGAGATGATCCATGGGGAATCTGCTGCCTACTCCAGGACTACGAAGTTGCCTGTTCTGCCTTCATGCACTGCAAAGAACATCTCAGTGCAGCTCTGCTCCTTGGAGGGGCTGCTCACCATGAACTTGCAGGAGCGGGAGCAGGGCAGCGGTGTCAGGCGCCGCCGCGGCCACTGAGGCAAACGCAGCCAGGCTGAACACAGCAAGTTTTGCACCCAGCTGGAGATTTGCTCCACGTTTAAGTAGAAGCCTGTGCAGAGGGTTTCTAGGACCAGTGATTTGTGATCCCGCAGCACCTTCTTGCCCCGGCGATGGACAAAACACAAGGAATATCCCAACACATGCTCCATGGAGCACGTGCACTCCAGCACCACACGGATGTCAGAGCACCTCTCGGGGTGCTGCCTCACAGTGTCCGGCTCCAGGACGAAAGAGTGACCAGGGGGTGGCCGCAGGAACACGAGCAGCTGGTAGAAGATTCTATTCTCAAAGATACTCCAGGATTCATGACTGCCATCCATTCCTCTGTCTGGGTAAATCTGTGGCATTAAAGTCCTCCTGGAAAACTCTCGGCTGATATACAGGAGGTCTCGCACCAGCTGCTTCAGATTCCTGCACGGGTCAGGCAGGTCCTGCACTGGTATTGGGGTGGATTCAGCCAAAAGCCTGGCACCACTGCGTGCTCTGTTGAGGTTTCGTTTCCCCTTGTTATCATCCTTGCTGCTGAAGGCAAGCTTCCTTTGCCAGGCCAGCCAGCAGAACTCCACCAGCATGGCCGCTGCAGTGGCCCAAAACAGCCAGTTCTTAAACACATAATGGACAAGGGCTCCTTCCAGGGATGTCATCTGCTCAACCTCCTGCCACAGCCGTGTCATCTCCTGGTGAAGGAACTCCGTGCGCTGCTGCATCTGTTGTGCCGTGGCCACGTCGGCCTGTGGGTCGTGTGTCAGCCTGGGCAGGGCGGCCAGCAGGGCCCCCAGGAACGCGACCGCAGCAGCCATGGCCTGTGGCAGGCGGGGGGAAAGGGGGCCAGCAGGGAGAGGGAGCATGAGACAGAAGCTGCATGGTGTTGGCTCCCACTGTGACCTGTTCTCTGCGATGTCACAGCCACCAGAGCCACATCGCGAGGCTGACAAGCGCCAGACTCCATCCCCACCCCCTGCTCGGTGGGTTCTGGGCATCACAACACTGAATGCCAACTGACCTACAGGAGCTCCCACTTTGGTGGGTCCCTTGGCAAAGCAGACAAACCCTCAATGCCGCCACAGAGAGCCCTGAGCCCCTCTGACCCTCCCCAGTGACAGAGCCCTGCCTGGCCCTGAGGGGATTAGATCTCTTGTTTTTGGCTTAGAAACCCCCCTAGGCATTTGCCCCAGAAACCCCCCTAGGCATTTTCCCCAACCTTCATCCTGCCCAGCCCAATCGTGGAACAGAGCAAAAGACTGAAAAAATCAGATAAAAAAGATTTCACAGACAGAATAAGAAGGGAGCCTTGAGATCGTGCTAAACTTTGATTAAGTTGAGCCTGGGCTTACGGAGGATAAAATTTAGTGTGTGTTTCTGCAAAATCTAATAAATATCGACAATCAGCAGAGACACTGACTTGCCTGTTATCTTTATTACTAAGGCAAAGTTTCCTAGAACAAGGAAAGATTTTGTGCAAGAGATAAGACAATGTATTAGTGGCGCTGTGGGGTGTGAATGAGATGTCCAGCTCTGTCCTGATCTCCAAGACTGAAGTTTAGCTGACACCTGAAGAGGTCAGTGGCAGACCCTGACTGTCCTGAGAGGACACAGCAGTCCCACACAAGGTGTTTGGAGAATCTGAATTGTTCTGGCCAGGTGTGCAATAGAGCTTACAAATGTCAGGGGTTTTCTATGGTCCCACAGAGATGGGATTAGTAGAAATTTCTATTTTTGCTGATTGTTTTCAGTCAGAAAGAAGTAGTTCACACAGAGAGACACATGCAGGCGACTGTGAATGTATCAGCCTGGAGATAACAAAATTCACAGTATGTAGAGACATCACAGCTCAGGGACAGAGGATGTGACCTGAGTAAAGCCAGTCCTGTGATTTACAGCTGAAAGGTGCTCTGCAGATACAAAATCTGGGGGTGGGAGCTGAGATCTGGTCCCTGGCAATCTGGGATAGGATGAACAGGACAGAGCCTTAAGCTGCAGCAGGGGAGGTTAAGGTTGGACAACAGAAGGAATTTCTTCACATTGGGATGGCCTGTCCAGGGAGGTGGTGGAGTCACTGTTTGTGGAGAGGCTTAAAGAAAGACTGGATGTGGCATTCAGTGCCATGGTGGTGTTGGGGTGACCTCAATGATCTCAGAGGTCTTTTCCAACCTAATTGCTTCTGTGATTCTGAGGGAATGTTTGGAGTTACAGCACTTACATTAAGTGGAGGCTTAGGGCATTCTCTGTCCTGTTTCCCCCACTGAAGGATGTCTGAGGGCTGTTTCACTGTTTAGCCCCTTAGTCACTAAAACCTTCCTATAATGATGTTTCTAGCAGATGGTATTATGTGTCCTGTGTCCTGTAGCTCTCTCAGCCTTGGCACCATGAAAAATCCCCTCCTTTCATTCTTATTTTAATGCTTAATGCAGTTAAGTCTTTTTCCCCAGTAGGCTCAACAAAATGTAAAACTCATTCCCTTTTTGATTTCTATTTGGTGGAGATATGTGGATATACAAATATATTGGTATTCATGAAATTGAATTTTATCTATTCTTACTCCACCCCTCATCTCTCCTCTTTCCTCCCTGTATCCATATTTATTGTATTAACTTTATCAGACAACCTTGAATTTTATTGTGCCACCAAAGGAATAATCTATTTCATCAGCAGAGGAATGAACCAATCCCGCTGAGGGTTTTTTCCCCATTACAAAAAAACATTTCCCTGGTAAATACTTCTTTTTGGAGTGTTTCCAACAAAGGTGTTTCCACAGACGTGATTTTCAGTAGCTGAGCACACAGTGTCAACACCAGTATTGATATTTACCAGGACATTTATAGCTTCTGCAGGAAGGAGGCTGTGTGTGTCTATTTGACTATATGTCATTTAACATATTTTTTCTAAAATCTCTCCATAGAACTGTATTCATCCTTCTAGACTTGATATTAAGGTAACTGGTCAGTGGATCAAACTCATAAGATAAATTTATGAAAGACATAAACATGAAGAAGCAATTTGGCTGACAGAAAATATGTGTAACCAGGTACAAGGGCAGGCAACAGGAAACACCCTCTGCTCTGCCTGAAGCCCTCACTGATTCTGTGGCCATACTCCTTCTTTCCATTTTAAAGCAATATAAATTCAAATTAGGGATGAAGTAGCACATCAGAAGGAATGAAAGTAAGCATTGACTGGAATGAAAGTCAGCATTGACCTAGCCTTAGAACCTTACCCACAGAATGTGGGAGACATGTCCCAGAGTTAGATATCCCAGTATGGCAATAAATTAAGCTCTCCTGATTTTCATAAATTCCAGACCTAGACCAAAAGTTGTAATTTTTGCAAGTTCTTTTGCCGCTAGCCTTATTTCACTCATACTTCATAATTTTGAGACTGCCGTGACTACTATGGATTTGGAACATATTTTCTCAAATACACAAGCATTGTTGGTGGGAAATAAAATGTAGGCTCACCCTCAGTTAATTCATAAAGAAGAATCAGAAAACATAAAGATACATTGCAAAGCCTGGGGAGGATATCCTCTAAGAGAGATAAAAAGAGAAATCCCTAAAGGATTTAAAAGCATGAATAAAACCAAAATGTTTCTGTCTCTGTCACAGCATGGTATGAAGGATGATTTCTTCAGGCTCTCCCTCCTATCTCTTTCAGAACAGGACATCTTGTTTGCTTGCTTCAGTCTTTTTGGGGTAACTCTGCTCTTCTGGTGAGTTTTGCCTTACATATACATGGTTTTACAAAATCCTATCAAGACTTTGTGTCATATTCCATTCCCCCCTTCAGCGTCACAAAAGGATCCATCTGTAAAATTTCTTCATAAAGGTTTTTTCATAAAGAGAACATCTCCTGCCCCACTGCACTTTTTTCAAACAGCAGCTGTGCAAGGCTGGCCTCATAATTTTATTTATCTTTATTTTGATGTGAAACACTAACTTAAATAACTCTGTTGGATTTTTTTGGTGCACCCCTAGGCAACTGTATGCAATATAAACCCCAGAATTTAACACTAAATCCATTTCTTCCCCTTTCCTGGATTCTAAATTCAGGCTTTTCCAGTTTTATGTGCCCCAGGATATTTAATCACTGTATTTGCTCACGTCTAAGCCATAACTTTTTCTAAGGTATTTCATCACATATATGCTAATGAAATGTGCCAAACCAGTGTTTGTTCTTTGGATGGTGCATGTCTGGGAGAGATGAAAAAAACTTCCTGATGGAAATTATCTTCATGGAATTTGGACATTCAAATCCAAGCTGTTTTTTTAAATGTATTCTTAGATATAACTTTAATCTATCTGTCTATCTCTCTATCTATCTATCTATATGTCTGTCTATCTATCTCTCTCTCTCTCTCTATCCACACAAAAATGCAAACATTTTAATTGCTGTGATATCTTTTCCCTTCATATTTCTCTTTTCTGATTAAAAAAAATATTTTGCTGCTGGTGCCATTACTTGAGGAGTTTTTTTGTCCTTCCTAAGAGAAATTGATTTGGTTTCAAATTTCATATTTCATTCATGGCTGGAGTTGAACATAACTTCTAAGGATTGTCTGAGAAATCTGTGTCCAAACAAAACAAAAAATCAGTTCATGAAATTCTGGACAACATATTCTGACCTAGCCACAGAAAGGAAGGAAGAATTCACTAGTAAATAACATTTTTGCTCAATCTCTACAGCAATCCTCACAGCATTGATCAGTAGACTTTGAATTAATTTTCTTCTAGAGGAAACCTTGTGCTGTGCATGGTCATGAAGCAATGGAAACAAACAGACACATTGTGGACGCAGGGGAAAGGGAAACCCTCTATTTCCTTTTGGAACAGTACAGAAATTATCTGGAAAAATATTGCATCCTGAGGTTTGGAGGGAACTCTATTCTTATCAGTGATAGATTCTTAAAATGTTTCCATTCTTTCCTGCTCTCTGTTCACAGATACAGAGAACCATTACTTTTTCTCTGCATGTACAGTTGTCTCCAGAATATAATATATATATAAAATATATTATATATAATATAATACAGTTGTCTTTCTACTTTCAGCTTTCCAGAGGAGTTAAATTATGTCTGGAAACTTTTACACTTGTGCAGTTTGGCTCCCCCAACTCTCTGCAGACTCTGCTTTCCCCACCACAGATACAGAGTAATTGCATAACATTGATGTTATTCTGCTGTTTTTCAATTCTAATTCTGTGCTGCCATACTTCAAAATACCAATTTGTTCTTCAACATCTACAGTGTATATGGAATAAGACTGTACTGTTAGCCAAGCTGTCCAAACTGATTTGCTCCTTTTCAGGCATTTTTGGTGTTTTAATCAGTTTAGTTCCTTGCAGTGGATCCAAACATTCTCTCTCTTTTTTTTTTTTTAATTTACAGTCTCCCTATTTACCACATCCCTTCTGCTCATTAAATTCTTCCAGGTTTTTATAATTGAATCATTAATAGTATCCCTGTTGGATCATGACAGCTTTCCTTGTTGTAATTGTCATTTTCAGTGTATCAGAGCTGACCCAGAGTGTGGCTGACAGTGACCCTGCTCTGAAATGAAAATTAAATGGGGATGCCAACTCCCATTATAGATATTTTACTTGAGAATATGTATGTTCAAAATAACTAGTGCTAAATCATGATGAATGGGAATGGAAAATGGAAAATCTTACAAAAGGAGATGGGTTGTTTTAACAGAGAATAAAGTAAAAAAAGCCATCTGGAGATATAGAAATAGAATTAAATAAGTGATATTAGCAATGCTGTTGTTAATAATTCAAATTGTTAGTCATGCAAACTGGTAATGCAGGATGGCACCATGAAGTACCATGTACAGGCAGAAATATTGCCCTGAAGAAATTCTAGTCTGGGTTTCATAATAATCTGTTGCTAAAGTTAAGTACTGCAGCACACAGAACAAGGTTGTTTTGTGAAAAATAAAAATTGTCAATAAAGGAGAAAAAGCCTAAGGGAAGATATGGGAGACTGGGGACTGCCTGAGAGAAAGATGGGAAAAGAAGGGAATGCCAAATGAAGGGAGTCCCAAGGGCTGGAAAGAGAACTAGGGACAAAAGTCCTGTTATGGGAATATGCCCTGATATCCCTCCTAGCACAAGAAAAAGTATTTGAGAGGAAAATCTGTCCTTGATTTGAGTCATATTTGAATATATTTGATGGTTAAAGATGTATTTTTCTGCATGCCAGGACTCTGTTTTCCCTGGGAGGAAACGTCCTCTTTTCACACAGAGGAAAAATACACAGAAGCAAGAGGAAAGCTGCAAAATACTGCAAAGAAAACCACAAGCTCCAAGGAGGATAACTGGTTCATCCAAACCTTTATAGTGCAGGTCGAGCACATGGGAAAAATAAACCATCACTGTTAAGTGCTCTGTGGAGGAGAGGAGGAAACTTTGGCATCTGAATCCCATAAGCTTGAGCCCACACCACAGTCAGCATCAATACTGACCTGGGCAGCTGAAAGGTTCCTTTTTCCTCCCACACTGACCCAGTTAACTCTGTGTTGGTTTCAGACCACAAAGGAGTCCTTATTTAGATGAAAATCCAGGTCATGTTAAAAATCAAAAGTTTAAGACTAAGTTATTTTTTTTCAAATCCTGAAAAATGAAAAGAAAAAATATAAGAAAAGGAAAAATCACATGTCAGTAAATGCATGGAAGGTCTTTCTTTGTTTTCTCTTTAGTCAGATTGAAGTTTTTATGGTTTATGAATAAAAAAGTATCATTTCTCACAGGGATACATATATGTGCTGATGTGTATACACTTTTTCACCATTCATTTTATCCTCTTGAGGGAGTTTTGTTAACAAGGGTCCAAATTGTAATTTCATGAAACAGCTCAACTGATAAGGATGGTTATGGGAAAATATTAATTAAGATCAGGTCAGGTCTTCACACAAGAATATTTTCAGTGGAAGAGCAGGAATGATTATCCAGCTAGTGAAGATTCTTTCCATCACTTATCTCTATGAAACGTCTTAAAATTTGTTTAGCTTCAATGCACAAATATTTATTTTGATCTTAATAGGTTTTACACACAGTAGAAGATAGGTATGAGTGCTGCTGATTTCTATCCTGGCAACACAGCTCATTTTATAGAATGTTATTTTAACCAAATTTTGACTCTGAATCAGCATAGAGGGAGGAATTATTTGGAGCCAGGAACACCCTAATATCAAACTCACAATTTTTTCATTATTAAAAGAAAAATCTAAGAAATCCTAAGGCGCTCAAGTTTTGCAATAGGATTTTCTCTTGGTCTTATTTTCACTGTAAATGTTGCAGAGAAATGAGCTGAAGCAAAGACCTACTAAGGGACCAACTGTGCTTTTTCAGGGGATAGAGGATGGCTTTTACCTCATTTCTTCTCTGAGTTCCCCTTCTTCCATATTCTCATTAATGAGCTCCTATTTAGCAATAGGAGTTGTTGTTAAGTGACAAGTATGCTGTCACAGGACAGACAGACACCTGACAAACCATACTTCTGCTTAAGTAAACCAAAGACTGGGTGAACACAATCTTGATTCTCAAATGCTGCTGAAATAACAGCACTCTGCTCCTTTCAGTCAAAAAGCAAAAGCACAGCTGCTCAGGTGAAAGCACAAATACAAATTGTGCAAATCACTACACTGTGGCAAAAAGCACTGGGCTGCTGCAGAGACATCAATGTGCACCAGCAGAGGATTTGATCTTTAACTCTCTTTGTCAACAAAGGGAATAAATTCAAAAGAATCCTTATTTTCAGCATGTAAGTCCTGCTCTGTGCAGCCTTAGCAAATAGTCTTTGTAGGAAGTGTGCATTTTGTTCCCTTTCATTTATTCCCACCATCAGGGAGAAGAACTCGCACATTTTTATCACCCTCATATGGAAATCATATAGATTTGTTCAATAATATCCATTTCCCCAAACCTGCAGTGGTTACATTTTAAAAATATGGTCCCACTCTTTTTTAACTTGATTGTAAAGTAAATTTAGGAGAAATGTGAAGTATTGGGATGTCAGCCTGGGGTCTGCAGAGCTGACACCACAATGAACATGGTGGCTTTAGAGAGCACATTAACTGCACATTAACCCAGCTTAAAAAACTTTGACCTTCTTCCTTCCTAAGGTTGTATCTTGAGCTGTTATTTTCTACATATCAACCATCAGAGATCAACAACTTACATTTCCATTATATCAAAAAAGTTGATTTTCTATTTATTTGTTTGATTTGTTTTTAAAGATATTTTTTCCTTTTGCTTCACCCTCTTTTTTTTTTTTTTTTTTTTTTACCAGAATCTGTTGTTCAACTTTTCACCCGAAACAAAGCAAAAGTCCTTGATCCTTTACAGAATTTAGTGGCACATGCCATTTAACAGCACCTGGGGTCCTGCTCATCTCCTGTGTGTGATCCAGATGCATCCACACCACTGAGTCAGCAGAGCCAAGTAGATTTCTGTCAGGTGAGTTTTCCTCTGATCCAGTATTATGTAGCCTGAATCCATTTGAGTGCTGGAGGATACAGGCAAAACAAGCTGAACAGTTCCATCACAGACTGCTGTTCTCATGGTAGTTCTGCGTGTTGTCAGATGGATAAATAAATATATTTTTGTAACAACTGGAAAGTGACTTTTCCTTTCAAAAAGGAAGGGGCTATCAGAGTCTGTAACATAGTTACTGCTTAAAAGGTGAAATTGGTGCCCATGTGGCACGGGACGGAATATTTCCAGTCTGAATGCTCTTCCCAGTCTCAGGGAACCACACCTCCCTTTGGAGGAGCAGTGATCTCCCTTTGGCACCGGAGTGGCTCCCACTGTTCTCTCAAAGCCAGGCAGGGATGGTGCCACCACCACTCTGTGCCAGCCTCAGGGTTAAAAACCAGGGTAAAAAACAGTTAAAAACCAGCTGTGGATTTCCTTGAGGCAGTAAACAATTAAAAGCACAACTTCTCCCAGCAAGGAGAACACATCCATTTCCTGCACAGGCACCAGGCTGGACCAAAGACACTTTTCACCCCTCCTGTACCACACTGCTACTAAAAAATCAAAATTAAAGGTGAAAGGATGAAGAGTTTCCAGACAAAACCAGAGTAACTCTGGAAGCTCACAGATAATGCTCCCTTTCTGGGGATGGCAGTGTCAAACTCTTTTACCAACACTGAATTAAATAGTCTTGAATAAAACATGTGAACAACATCAGGAACAACGACTGAACCCCATGGGAGTCGCTGCATCACTGGGCTACAAAATCAAGCTGCTTTTCCCCTGTATCTCCCACTGCTCTCATGAATCTTGCACTGCTGAGCACAGCACCCAGCTCCTGTCTGTGCCTCCACACACAACTGCACAGTCCACAGGCAAGGCTGGGACAGACACCAGCACTGAAGGAAATATTGATTCCTTGTAGAAATGCTGCTGATTTTTCTGCTCTACAATAATCCCTCACACAGGACCCCAACGTGTGCCCAGACTTTCCTCTTACATTGATTTACTTTTCACATTTCAGCTACAGCAAGGGGAAAGATTCATGTTTTCCACGTATTTCTTCTCAGCTTTATTAGATTTAATATTTTATAATTTTTAAATTGGTATTTTCAATTAATCTGTTTCTCAGAAGCATCAGCCTCTCTCTATATGTGGTTTGAGTTCTTCATACTGACAGAATAAGTAAAAAACACATTTAACCTTGTGTCAATCCAGCAGAGGTGGACTGCACTCAACAGTCAATGTATTTAACAGTTGGTTTTGGTGCTTGCATTTCTTATAGAAAGAGATCACAGGATGCTAAGTGCTGTGAGTAAATGCTTAAGAGAGTGAAATTGTATTTGAATTATTCCATTCCATATTCTATTGGTCTATTGAATATCCAACCCAGGAAACAAGCCTTGCCTCTATGTTCAGTCTTTCTTCCCATATTGATGGGTTTTTAACTGTCTCATTCCCTTGTAATCTTAGAGCAACCTCTTTATTTATTTAATATTATTTTATATGTCAGTAATCAAGAGCAACCTGATTATTTATTTCTTTTATAATGCCACTCAGAACATTACTCTCTTGTCCTTGACTTCATGGAACTGCAGGGAAATATTTTCTTTCAAAAACTTAATTCCATTAATGTTGGTCAAAACTTGCATTTTCCAATAAGTTGTTTTTGGTTTTTTTTTAAACAGGTAAATTATGTAGACATACTAATATGTGCACATAAATATTTCCAATAAAATATTTTTTTAAATGCTCAGTGGTCATTGATTTAAAAATGTTGGATCAAAAATAAAAATAATTTACACACACACACACACAAACATTCTGAAGACATCAAAATCTAGAAGCAATTTTCCAAAATGAATACTATTCCCAGCACACATTCTAAATAAATATGCATTACCATTTCCTGAGTAGAGCAGCATATTTCTCCTGTAATACATTTTTCTATGCTGGCCAATAAGTTTCTGCAATATGATGTTTTGTAAATAAACTAAAAATTATTTTTGACGCAAATGTTTATTAAAAAAAATTTATGTTGTACACATTGCAGTATTAGAAAATATCTGTAAGCTCTTAAACAGTACAAGCAGTAGTCCATGAGTTAGAATGTTCATTAAATATTTATTTTGCTATTGTCTTTTGACCTCCTGTTTTCCTCCTGCCTTTTTAAAATACTGAATGCTTTTAAAACTTGAACACTGTAGAATCCCCCAAGCAAAGATAAGGAAGCGGAATGTTTATTTGGAAAAAGGTGAATGTCAGCATTTATAATAAGGATATTAAAACACTTTAAAAGGGAAGTAATCTCTCTCATTCCAGCTCCAAATCAAACTTCTGCATAACAAGTAGGTGTAGGAACATTTCCCCGTGTTCCTTGTCACAGTCATCTTGTTTCCACAGCTTTTATTATGTTTTCCTCACAAGCATCTAGGACTGGCATCAGGTAGTGCCAGAGCCATCTACCAAGGCATGTCCTGCAGATCTCATGGTATGAACCTGTCATATCACCTGCAAAGCAGCTAAATTTCCATGTATTCTTCTTCACATTAATGGCAGTAATTTTCAGCATAATATGCCCTTTGAACTCTCATATATCTGATAAGACTCAAAGCAGGTAATTCTGCATTGCAGGAATCGGTTATTCACCAGCAGTTAAGGTGGAAGAGTGACAGAGGAGGGTGGACGGGCAGGCACCAAGAAAAACACAGGTAAAATGTAGAACTCTCCAGATTTACTTTGCCATAAGCTTCAAAAGCAGAAGCATCAAGTTCATGTCTGTAAGGATTCCTGGTTTTGTTTTTTTGTTTAAACTGATCACATTCACATGGAAGAAAAAGAAGGGAAGTATCTGGTTCACCAACTTTGAAGGTTTTTTTTTTTTTTTTTAAATATAACTCTCATGTTTACATGAACCATCAAAGCAATTTGACATTCATTCTTTCAAAAATGTGCTCCAAAGCCGTAATCCTACAAACATGTAAATCATTTATTTATTCCTGAGGGTACAGTGCACACAGGGATAGACGTTCTCTGCACCAGAAAGATACAAAGGGCCACAACCGTACTTAGAATAAATTTTTAATGATTCATTTGTTTTAAAAAAATAAAGGAATGTACTCCCCTGAAAGAATGAGACACATCTATAATCCAGTAGGAGTGGGCAGCCTTGGCTTAGTAAGTGATAGGCCCTCATCAGGGGAGCTGCAGTATCTCACCTTTCTGCATTTTTGTTTTTTCCCAAATGCAAAATAAGATAAAGAAGCTTAAATGCCTGTCCCTATCCTTTAGGCTAGTGCATTTTTTTTGTGCAGGCTGTATCATTAGCACAGTCCAGCTGATGAAACCCAACTCATTAAGTCATGCTAACTCAATTGTGCCCAAGTTGATGATGACTTGTAAGGTTCACTGGCATTGAATTTCTGCTTGAGACAGAAACTCTGGATAATAATAAACAGCAGTGAATAAAATGTTCATATGTACATGGCCTTCATCTGATCTGACTTGTTTCTGTTGCTCTATGGAGTCTCTATCTGAACCAGCCCCCTCAGATCCTCACTGCTATCAGGGAAGGTCCTGTCAGCTGAGTTGAAAGAGCTCAGAGTCAGTTCCATTCCCACACACAGGCACCTGCAGTGTTTGCTATCTGGATGGCTCCCACGTGCCTGTCCTTTCTGTAGCAGCAGTCAAGGGCCAAGCAGGAGTCTTAAAAACCAAAGTACCTCTAAGTGGGGGCAACTGAATGAAGGTCTGCATGCTCCTGTGTCACCAAATGAAGGGGTCTGCTCCTCCCACACTTCCAGTACTGTCTACTGCCTGAGACAGGACAGTGGATTCAGTGGATCCTTGATGTGACTGGATGGAGCCCTTTTTCATTTCCTGGTAAAATGGCAGTGGGACTTAAGGCTGAGTTGTTGCACACCCTATAATTTTCTATAAATTAATTCTCTGCTGCAATATGTTTATTGGGCAGAGTGTCTCAGGCAAGGATTTACTGTTCAGAAAAAGTTTACAGCAGGAGCACAGACAGCAAAGCACCTGACTGGCAGGGTTTGCGTTGTGAACCAACCAACTGAGAGCATGGTCTGAACCTCCTCCTGAAACCTTCCTCCAGCCATTCTCCTTCCTGTGGCTCCTTTCCTCTCTTCTGGCACAGTATCCACCATTCTTCACTTGTCCCCAGCAATCTGCTCACCCAGCCTTGACCACAAAGTCCCAGTCACAGTCACAAAGTCTGTCTGTGTCCCTGTTCCTGTGTCCCTGTGGCTGTGTCCACTGTGATTCCCAGTCTGGGTCCTTCCTGACATTCTGGGACCTACTTCTCAGAGCTCCATACTCAGAAAGGGCTTCATATTCTTGGGTTAGGAAGAATCCTCTTCAGCTCTGCCAGTTATACAAAACACAACATTTTCTGTCCCTTAGGTTTATTTTGTCCCATCTCCTGGGTGAAACAAGCTCCCTGCACAGTTAATTAATCCTCACTTTTTTCCTATCCTGGCAAACACCTTCCATATCCCCCCTCTTATTTTGACCCTGTTCCTCTTTTTTCCTGGGATGGTTTGTTTTTAGATTTTTTTTTCTCCAAATACAGGCACTCATATTTTCTCTGCTGATTTTTTTTTTTTTTGGAAACTGATGTCTGAATGCTGTCTCAAGATTTTTCACCACATTTCTAATTGTTATTATCTACTTCTCATGTTCATTTTGCTGCTGCTAGAACTAAGGCCACATGCAGAGGGACTTTGTAGAATTCAGCTAAGCTTTGTTTTCTCAGATGAGCAATGCTCTTGCTATAAGTGCCTGTCATCTCAAGCCTTTAGAAAATATATCATGAAAACAGGGAGTGACTGGGGAAAACTAGAAACAAAATAAAAGAGTACAAGTACATGTGCCTCTAGTTTTAGAATTAGAAATTGAGGAAAAGCCCTTATATAATACATCAAAAGACTTTTATAAAAGTGATTTATTTGGTTTAGTATAAAGTGATTTATTTGGTCTATTTTTGTTCTAGGCTTTCAGTGTTATTTATAACAGCAAGATCTCTTTCAAACAGAAATACGACACACACCTTGCTAAGACACAAACTTTCCCAATTTTCATGTAGGAGAGATTTGGTGCTGCTGGATGTAAGTCATAATTCTGGCACACTGTCAAGTAGTCCTCCAAAAATAAGACTTGGAAACATTAATTTACAGCTTTAGAAGTTAAAGTGTAGTTGCAAGTACAGAGAAGAGTAACTTCTCTTCCAAAACTCATCCAAATTCCTGCTGTAGTCCTATCACAAGCCCCACAGTGTCAGATTCTCACATAACATGTCCATTATCATCCAAGATTCTTCCTGCTTCCTCACCCAGGAGTGGAAGCTGTGTTGGATCAGCCACAGCACAGGGACCCACGCAGGAGGAAAAGCAACAGCATCTCTGATGGAAGAACAACTCCCTGTGCCAGCTGCTCCCTGATGGGTAACAACATTAATTATGCCCCTGTGGGGTGCGCAAGGCTGCTTTTTGCTTCCCTGTCTCTCACAAGTGCCCACAGTGAGAGCTGCTGGCACAGGGTAACCTTGTTCTGTGAAGTCTCTTCTTAGAACTGGCTCCTGCACTGGTTCTTGCGTCTATTCAAAATTATTCCTGCCTGGAAATGGGCAGTTTTTTCTCTCTTAGGTTATTAACAAAACACAATCAATACTGCCCTAGAGATTTTTTTTTTTACTATTTACTTTGAAAATTAGGAAACTAATAAAGATCATTTCAGAAGATGCTTCTGACCCATGCCTGGAAGTGTTCAAGGCCAGGTTGGATGGGGTTTGGAGCAGCCAAGTCTAGTTCAAGTTGCCCCTGACTATGGAAGGGGCTTGGAACAAGATGTTTTTTATGGTCCCTACCAACCCAAACCAGTCTGTGATTCTATGATTCTGTTCTCACTCTGGACAATCCCCGAACACACAAGTATTTAATGCCTTTTCCATGCTTTCATTTAACAGAAGAAGGTGTTTCAGTTGTTCCTAAGAAAACCAAACTTATTTTGCCCTCATGTTTCTGGATTACTTTGACATCACATTAGAAGCTCAGCCTGAAGCTCAGCTCACCTGAAGCTCAGCCACATTGCTGGATGCAAGAAAATCTCAGGTGAGCTTCATAGAGAGAAAGAAAGAATCACAAGTACAACTTCTCACAAGTCTGGTGGCTATTTTCTGCACTCCAAAGAGATTTTCTGCATTTCAAGCCTGAAATGTGATGGTTGTTCTCTGCAAAAGTTACATTTTGTAGTTGATTAACAAGGTGAACTGGCTCATAAAGACCATAAAAATGCCTTGGTGAAAGAAATAATCTAATGAGGTTGATGGTCTGAAAGAAGATTGTGTTGAGCTAAAGAGGAGCAGGCTGAGTGAGTTTCTCATTTTCTCAAGCATATGACAAATGTGTATAGAATTTTCTTTTTTACTCGTTGCCTTGAAAAAATAAACAAAATATGAGTTAAACTGATGATTTTTTTTCTTTGTTTTCTTAGCAAATTTAAAGTTTGAACACTTTTTTCCAAGACTAAGTTAAATATTTTCTCTTTGGATGTCTTTTAAAAATGAATGTCAATGAATTTTCAGATAAAACAATTTTTAAATACTAATGAAAACACTTCAGTTAAAAAAAATGTCAAAATGAAGACATTTATTTTCCGTTCTTTCTTTTGTGATGACACTTGAAGACAAAGTAAAATGGGAAATGAACTGGGCTTTCTTAGCTTATTTTGTTATCGGCTAACACAAGAGTTTACACCTTTTTTACACAATTGGAAGGCTTCTGAGGATGATTTTCTACAAAGCAGGTTATAGAGGAGAATCCAACCAATGGATCTGAGAAAATATGTTTTGATGGGAGCAGAATAGAGAAACTCAAAGAGATCAGAGACCTCTGCTATGCAGAACGTTTCCAGATGATCACAAGCAAACACCATATAAATGTGAGTAATTTCTTACAAACTAATACACTCTGGAAAATTTAACTCAAACTCTAAGCAAATGAAATCTCCTTAGCAGCTTTACCTGTTCAGTTTATCTGCTGGTGAGCTAAACTGCAGATCAGGAGCATCAACATGCACTTCCCATGTTCAAAGGCCTTGCTGAGGTGAAATAAGTATCTTCATAACCTGATATTTAGATTTGAAGAGAGTGTGACAGGGAGAAAACAGAACCAAAAGCCTCAAAGGAACAATAGAGCTTGTTTCCAAAAATATTGATGGAAGCGTTGCTGCTTGAAGTCAGCTTGGCTCAGGCAGGTGGCTGATGAGCTGAAGAATCGTGCACTGTTTTGACAGGAAGGCAAACATATCAGTTTAAATTTAACAATCCCTCTACTCGAGTTGTCATTTCAAATCTTTCTTATGCCATTGACCTGACATTAGATCAATAAAATTATGACATTTTATGGCACATCAGTGACATAGCACAATATTGATTGAAAATCCTAGAGGATGGAAAAATACCAGAAAGCATATAGTACAATATGTGGGTTTTCTTTGTGTTTTTGGGTCTTTTTCCATAGTGATGACCTCTTTTACACCAAAGACATTAACTGGTTTCATCTTTATCGTATAACTTTATTTAGTAGTTACTGACATTTTTAGAGGATTATTTCTGACTGAAGAAACTTTGACTAGCCCTAAAGGAGGCCAGTTAGCTGAACTCATTGCTTTTTCTCTGAATACACACATTGAAAACTATTTGTTCTCCTTGACTGTTTTACTTCAATCTTATTTCCATCTTTCTATTATTTCTGTAGGTGAGAAAGCATTATTACAGTTTTGCTTGAAGTGTAGCTCAATACTCACTCTATGCATAAAACTAAATCTTTATGAATCATGCCAGAAGGTATGTAAAAATGTTGTATTTTTTTAACAGTAGTGTCAAAGTGTAAATGGGAAAAAAATAATCTTATTTGAAGACTGACCATAAAACTCCCTCTTCTCAAGACAGCCTAAACTACTGCAAGTTTAGAAAAGTACACTAAAAAAAACCAACTTTGTTAGACATAATACCTGGCACAATATAAATAAATGCAGAAATACTTTTTTTTTTTTTTTTTTTTTTTTTGTGAGGTTAAGAAGGTGTAACAGTAACAGAGGTTATATTTGGTGCAATCAAAAATTTGATTTCCATTACCCTGGGCTTTTTTGTAATTTGAAAGAATGCAGCAGTGTCCACATTTTGGACATTGAGGGGTTCTGTCTATGGCAGCAACATTCCTATTATCTGTGTAATTACCTCATAAGTTACTCTCCCAAGAACTGATGGGGGACGATGGGTGCTCAGTGGTATGATTTGCATAACCTATTGTGGACATATGCATTAGAAAAAATTAAACACATCTATAGACAGCATTGGCAACTTTGTCCAGCCCCATAATTACTGACCCTGGAGTGTCTAGCACAGCTCTAGCCATCTGGTCCAATGAATCCCTGCTTGGATCATTGTCCAAATAAAGCAATCTTCCACTTCATATTATTTCTAGGAGAGATATCCCCTTAGAGGGCAACATTCCCATCTGCGCACTAAGGATCTTCTGAGTGAGGGAATAGTCATTGAAGAACTGATATGCCAGAGTAGATTGAAATTATGAACTTGAACAGACTGAAATTATGAATTTGAAAATTTTCCTGCAGCTATGCAGAGCTTGACTTGAACCACTCAAGGTTAACCATGTGTTTCTCCATGGTAACTCTTCTTCTGACCACAACAGCAGGTAATTTTCAGTATAAAAACATCAACTGTGGCTCCGCAAGAGGCTAAAGCCTAAAACATAGCAGCTCAAGAGATCATTCCAGGAAATACCACCTTTTTCTCATGCCCAGACTCCCAGGGTTTGCTACTGACTAGTGCCAGAGAAGGAAACATCGATATTGGATCTCACCGACCACATATGTTCTCAAGATAGATTCCTCCAAATGGCTCCATGAAGGTCAAAAAGCAGAGATAGCTGAAACTAAATTGACCTCTTGATTTGAAAAAGTGGGAAGTGCTATTTCAATATCTTCCTGTGATACATGTGTGCATTATATGTGTCCCTGCATAGATGCATATTTGAATTATTCTTACTGCACTTGAATTGCCCTGTCCGTGTTGCAGGACCTTGAACTCGTTGAACCTTACTGGCTCTTGCAGTTCCCCTTCTCAGGCTTGGCCAGGTCCCTCTGCAAGGTCCTTTCTTTCACTTGTGTCACCTGTCCAGCTCAGGTCCTGTCAGCTGGGAAGGTGGCCAGAAGCCCATGGCCTCGGCGGGCAGCAGCTGGGGCAGTGGTGGCGTCAGCCCGCCAGTGCCAGAGGCCAAGCATTGGCTAAGGAAGAGTGGAAAGAATCTCTCTATCGAGAGCAGGCCCAAGGGAAAGGTGACACTGAGGAAGAACTGTCCCAAAGGGAGGACAAGAGAGAGCAAGACCAGTCCAAGGGGAAAGGGGACAGAGACCAAAGCCTGGGCAGTGCTGCAGGAGCTCAAGCCACACAAGCCCATGGCTTCCGCGGGCTGTGCACCACAACATCCCTCCCACTGTGGATACTGACAGCCTGCTCAGAGAGACAGAAACAGATAAACTTTCCTAGAAATTGTTCTGGGGGGTTTTGAGAAGGCTGAGAGAAAGAATTAAAACAATCTTGCAGCTGGTGTTTTGAACTGTTGTTTTCTCATAAGGTGTTTACCAGAGGGTGTTTTCTTAAATAGCCAGTGGGGATGGTGTGTTGATTGAATGAACAACCAGGTGCGCCTGTGTTGGGACAGTGTATAAAAAGGAATGGGTTCCTAATAAAATTATTATTAGCCTCCTGAAGAGATCTGGGTGGCCCTCAGCCTGCTCAGCATCCCACAGCAGCAGCACAGGTGGAGATCCCAGGAGACAGGAGGCCAGTGTGTGTGTCTCAAACAGCCACAGCTGCATGGCTGTGGAGTCAGCCTTGGTAATAACCCACAAGAGCTGCTGGGAGTAACCCAGCACTGCTGGGAACAACATAATAAGAGAAATTGTGACTGGAGAAGGGGCCCATGCAGAGGGAGAACAGCATTTTTTAGGGATAAACATCCTTCCTTCTAGTCCCTGGAAAGAAGCACAACACAGGACACCAAAAGGGCAGCAAAGAAGCCAGGAAGAGAGCGTGGACTGCAGGGCAGAATCAAGACTACTCAAGAGCCCTGACACCTCTGACCCATTTCCAGAAAGGTCTGAAAGAGCAGACTGTGCATGACAACAAATTTGCATTGAAAGGAAGAAACCTGTCTCTAAGGCAGAGAAAAGCCTCTGTTCAAAGGACCACCCTCAAGCCCGGGCAGTGCTCCCAGGACCCTGGAAATCCCATCTGGATGAAGGTTTGAACCAGGAATGAGACCACCATCAGCTGGATTGACACTGGAACCATGACTGCGGATCTCTTTTGCTCTCTCTTCTTTTCTCTTGCTTTCTTTCTCTCCCTCTCTTTAACTCATCTCTTCTTCTCTCCCTTCCCTTTCCTGCTACCCTTTCTCCCAAACCCCCTGACAGGTATAGATAGGCTAGCTTAGGGACTAACATAGCCAATTATGTACTTTGTTACTAAAATTTGGTGAGTTTTTGCAGGTCAGACCCTGTGACTTTTGTTGTTCCTTTAGATCATGAGCATTTACAGGTCTTGAGTGCTTGCTTCCCCCTAAGGGTGGATCAAGGAGGTGACTTCACCATGGACACACTAATCAAAGTTCTGTCTCAAGCAGTTTTCCTTGGGGTGTATTTGGGAGTCTCCTGGACAAGTTTATCCCAGGTGGCTGGTAATTTCAGTTCACATCCTGCAAGCTGCATTCCCCCCTAAGTTCAGGGGCTAATTGGTTCAGGAATGGTTAAGCTCTGTTCATGTCAGGGTTCTTCTTTGGTGGATTTTCCGTTCCTGTGACAAGCTCTAAATGCAGAAAAAATTGCTTTTGTGCTGCTTCTGGGAGTTTTATTTTTCTTTCCTAGCTCAGGCTCTCCCATTCTATGCTATTGGTTCTTTGTTTTTAATCTGTAGCCTGGCATGGCTAATAATGGCTGAATTGCACATAAGTAAAATCCATGCAAAATGGAACGGGCTATTTGTTATGGCTGTATGAAACAGAGGTCTGAGAACACCAAGTTAACATGGAAATTCCTCATTGCAGAACCCTCCATATCTTTTTTGGATTTTTTTTTCAGAAGGAATTTGATGTGACTCCTCTGATGGAAGGAGACATGAACTAACATGGGGGTCAGAAGAAGGGGATGAGAGAACCCAGACCCAGAGAGTGCTAGTGGAAACTTCTTACATGAAGTTATTCCTTATTTGCCTAGACAGAAGATGTGATTGAAGATGTGTAAAACTGTGCTGTCTACTCATGAGAATTTTAAGACTTTCATGTCCCTGCCCAAACAGACAGATTTTTTCTGTAGTGATGCCACTGCCTACATTTGTCTTTGCACCTTTGATGTCTTCTTCCATGTAGTGCTTTTCTACATATTTGGCTGAGTTTCAGTTGCTGTTTCTCCTCTCTGAGAGATTGATCAGTGACGCTGACAAAGAGTGGAGCTCAGCCAGTAAACAGGCACGTGATTAACAAACCCTGAGAAAGGACATGATGAGCTGTGCCACATGAAGAGTTGGTAATTCCACCCAGGAGATTTGAGAGTTAGAAGAGAAGCTGAGAGTGACCAGAATTAGGATCACCAGTGTGTTACCAGTAACTCAAGGGAACACAGAAGATTTTGTACCTTCACTTGCCAGTTCCTTTTCCTTTGCAAACCCAACAGATTCACCTTTAACTATTGAACGATAAAGAAAATGTCACTGAAGTGCTACCATGGCTGTGATTTCTGTGTGATTATTTACTTAATACATGAAAAAAAGGAAGTGAAGTTTTTAATCCATATTCTCCAGTCACTTTTCTAACCTAGGGTATAATTTCATAAAACTGTCCTTCTCCCAGTTGACTCCATTGTGATAGATTCCTAAGATCCTTCAATAACAAAGCACTTAGTCAAATGGATTTGTATAATTATACACAGGAAGAAACAAAAGTTGTGTCCAAGGATTCAAAGAACAGCAGCAACACGCTGAGCATGCCAAACCCTGTGATCCCTGTTAGGGAACTCAACACTGTTCATGGGGAGGGAAACAAAGAGACTCTTGATGCTCACTCAGTTCCAGGCTTTCCTCAGCCAGACTCAGACTCAGGTATAACTAGCAGGAGCCAGGCTTTACTTTTTCATATAGGCTTAACATAGACACAAGCCCTGCCAAGAAAATAGGGTGAAATTCAGTCGCTATCTAAGTTAGTGATGAAACTCCCACTGATTCCCCTAGAACACAATTTCTTCTCTGAACTCTACTGCTTTATCCCAGTGATAGGATTAGAACAAAGTGAGCAGAATGTCAATGCCTGGTTTTATAACCAGACCAACTTTGGCTGCCACAGCAGCTGCTTTTTACCTGGCCATCAAGCGCAGGGCAGATATAGGAGTCAGCAGACTCAGGGAAGTGACCTGTGTCTTATTCTTGTCCCCAGAGGTGAGCAGACTCAGTGACCAGGCATGATTCAGCTCACAACCTTTTTGTCCCTTTCTTTACAGTCTATATTAAACAAAATATGAACCACACAGTAAAGCTGGAGTGGATTTCAAATGGGGCTGTACAAGTTCACCCACCACTTATAAACCATCTGAAAGGGTGCCATTTTTCCTCAGCACTTGACTGTACATTTATCCAGAAAATAAATGCACTAACCTCAGGTCAGTTAGAACAAAAATTGCCCTTTTAGAAAGCATATCTCACACTGAACTCTCATTCACAGTTTGTATTTAAAAGCAAGGAATCTTCCTTGTGTGTGGCTGCCTGGACAAGGGAGTACATTTAAATAGATCATGAGGATATTTTCTCACAAAACATTTGACTGAAATCCTAGTGAGGGGATTTTAAGGAACTGCATGATGAAGCTGGTCCTGTGGTCATGCAAGAGAATTTTCCCTTATGTACTGAAACATTTAGCAGTGTGAGGACAGCATCACATATTTTCCTGTTATACCATTCCTTTGGCATCTGATTTTGACCACAGAGACACAATATGGATCCAAAGATGAAACTTGTGCCTGACTCATTAACACAGCCATTTTCATGTTCTGAAAATACATTGTCTTCTGTTTCTTATGGCAGCTGGATGGCTGCCACTGACAAGCAGTTGCTTATGAAAATCATTTCTCCACATGTTCTTAAAATAGAAAAAGCCAAGTATACGCTGGCAGAGTTTTAATTTCAGACATTCAAATCTCAGGGCGATACTGCAGCTTACTGAACAAGACAAGGCACAGGTGTAATATATTATAGCCCACATTCTGTCCCACTGGCAATTCATTTTCTACCATGATGCCTTTTCCATTCCAGTTAGTGGTGTGAACAAATAGGAAAAGGGCATCAAGTTATTTACTGGATGTGACTCAAAAAGCAGAATCAAATTTCACAGCCAAGGAAGGACAAATGGGAAGCTGATAAGGAACAATTTTCTTGGGACTTTGTGCTGAATGATGGTTTCTTCCAGACCTGTCCCTCCTCTGGTCTCACAGATCCATTTATTTCATCTGATTTACCTTACTCTTTTCACTTCTTACCTTGTCTCTTCAATTTGCACTAAATTCAGGCCTGTGAGATATATTACAGCAGCTGATTCCTTTGTTATTTTTCACTCGAATGGAGAGACAAATGCTGAGCATAGAGGGGGCAAAAGGAGAGAGGTGCTGCTGTGCACACACTATCAGAGTCTGCTACAACAGAGACAAATCATTTCCCAAGTTAATTAACACCCTTCTTATTCTATCAACACCCAAAAAAGGTAAAATTCAGGAATAATACAGACCATCTCCCCAGAATGTTTAAGGATTTCCTGGTTCTCATCCTAGCACAATCTCAGTAATTCAGTTTTTAACTTGTTGGATACCATGATATTGGTTATTACTTGGGCACAAGAATAATAACTAATAATAATAATAATTAATGCTTGCAAAGCTTTTTGCAAAAAGATATATGCCATAGAAACCTTATGTTGTTTGTGTAAATACACTTATTGTTATTATTATTTAATTGGAAAGTAAAGAAATCCATACATGGTAGAGGGTAATTTTACAAGTGTTAGCTGTTTTGTTGTTGTTGTTGGGGTGCTTTTTCATTGTTTTTTGTTTGTTTTTTTTTTTTAATAAAGACATCTGAACATATTTACTTATTAACTTAGGGATAACAGGTTGTATTTAGGACTGATTTTTTTCATACAACTATTAAATCAACCTGGTTTGCAGCAGAATAGGGCTGGAGCAGCACAAAGTGAATCACATCCATAATTTGTACAGCTCCTTAGGGAATCCTTGTTGCGTTTCAAGGCCATTGGCAAAGCACTGGTGTAGGGAGTATTAAATGCTTTGCTGGTCATTGTTTCTATCTATCAGCCTGTTAACAGATAATTTTGGTGGGAAAATTCATTCTGGAAAATCCTCAGAAGAGGTTCATGTATCTTTGTCTATGTTCAAAAAATGGATTTGCACTTTTGAGCACAGCAACATCTGAAAACAAAAGTGCATATGGATGGGTACTTCATTCCTTCCTCCACCTCCATATTTGAAACAAGAGTGACACACCAGCAGAAAATAAATTTAAATTCTCTGGTGGAGTGGGCTGCTGCTTTTGGAGAATGATGAATGTGGTGAGCCGTGACTGAAAATACTACATTGAAAGAATGAAAATGCATCAAAGACAAGATTTCTTCTATTTCCCCCACCACTATTTCTAGGACAAGAAACTAAATCTCAGTAAAGTTTTTAGGTAACGCTAAATTCTAATGCTTAATTCTGTTTTCCCTGTTTTATTTTGGTTTTAATACTCGATTTCAATTCACAAAAAAAAAAAAGTCTGAAGATATCTAAACCCATCTCAAGGTCATCTCTAACACTGCTATCACAATTCACAGAGCCTTTGGAAAGACTTCTTTTTGGGCTGAACAAATCATAATTTGTCATCTCAAGTTTTACAGCCATCTGTTTGAAGAAGCATTAAATCTACACTATTTTTATCCAGCAACTACAGCATCTATTTTTATTTTGTTATGTTTTACAGGGGCTCTATTGTTAGCTTTTTCAAAGCCCTCTCAAGAGGTTTAAACTTCAAATGACTTCTTATTTTTAACTTTCTGAATTGCTACCTGTTCTTAATTTACCTTCATTTCTCTATTATGAGGTAGCTCAGTATGTTCAGACTGTCTGGTTTCTTTAAAACTTAGAGATGACCTGTTTCCATTTGATACATATTTATGACTGTATTTACATATAATGTTTGAAATGAAAATTTAGAGCCCAAAATTACATTTCTCTGTCACGTTACAGTGTGCAGCAGATGCAATGATGGATTAGTACATATCCCAGTATATCCCAATTTGTTTTGTCTCTATGGGTTGGCACTAAGAAACGAGGAATGTACATCAAACTTCCACGAAACAAATCTTTATTTTTTCATTACATAAACATCAGAAGGGACAATTTCTTTTAAAGAAGCAGATGTCTGCACCAAAAACAAGAGCTGGTTTGGTTTGTAGGAGAGAAGAAGGACGATCTTCCCTGAAGAAAAGGAGGAAAAAAAAGTAACAGGAAAATGAATCAAATAAATAAATCCCAAATTAATTCACTAGGTATTGGAATGATTATGACTAAAGTATACAATATATTACTTATAAATACTCCTTTCTATTCCTTTCCCATTTTAATTTGACTGGATAAAAACTGTCTTAAGACTGATGATAAAATGTACTGGCCCTGAGAAACAGAAAGCAGCTAAACATAAAATTCTGTGACTTCTGGTGCATACCAGGTTTTTAAACAAAATCATAAATAAAATATACAGAATAGATCAACCAGTAAATTAGCACAGAGTGAGGCAGCTGGGTGTAGTGAAAACTCCAGTGCCAATAAAGCCAATGACAGTTTTGATATTGTTTTCACAGGGACCAATAACTCACCTTAGACTACACATATTTTAGACAGTACTTTTTGAGAAAAAATGGATGAATTTAAATGAAAAATTTCTGGTTTGAATTCAAACTCAGCCAAAATTGACTTATGATGTGATGAAACAATTCAGATTTGAATTCTAACATTTTTCTTTCTGAACACTGACAAATGCACAAAGGATGATATAAACAGTGCGAGGGTTGCTGGCCTGGACTTTTACTGATTAAATAGTAGATCTAAATTCTTTTACTAGATTGCTCATCTTAGGTCCTGTGCAGGAGTAACAGTTGGACTCAATCCTTGTGAGTCGCTTCCAGCTGAGCATACTCTGCAATTCTGTGAAACCATGTCTAAAAGAAGATTTTTATTTAGACTAAACAAATTAAGTAGGAAATGATCCCCAAAAAAGATGAGCTGGGTGGTCATTTCATTTTGTAGGCCAGTGCCTAAACTCCTGGTAAATAATTCTTCTCAGCAGGATGACATTGAGGCAGTTCAGCCTCAGTTTCTGGAGACCAGCTTGGGCCAGTGTCTACTGAATGTGAAGACCCAGCCACTCTCCGGGCATAGGAAATTCTACTGAGGATGAAAAAAGAGGCAGAAACTTTATTCTGGTGTGATCCAGTGCTCCACTGGACTCTCTTGGCCTGATACCAGCAATAAGGAATAATCTATATGAGACTGGCTGGACCAGGATTAGGGTGTCAGGGTTATTATATTAAGAAGTGGTTTATTAATGAAAAATTGATTATAGTCCTTTTATGTTGTGTTATGTTCTATATTCAGCCAACAACCATGTTTTGGATGTAAAGTACATATTTATGTGAGTAGTACAAATCTAATAAACACTTCATTTCCTTCTCATTATTAGCCACCACTTTATCAACCCCTTAAATCAAGGTTCTCAAAACATAGAAGGAAAGAGCTCTGTTATACTGTCTCCATTTATTTTTATTTTCCAATAAAAGGTAAATTGCTGTTTTGCTTTTCTTGTCAAAGGTTGACTTTTTTTGGGTATTTTTTCTGGATTTAATTTGCCATTGCAGTGCTGTCAAATATTTTACTATTAAAATAAGTAAAAGAGAGAAAAAGACCAATAGCTAGAGAAATAGAATAGAAAAAGACCAATAGACGACACATCCTGTGTGGTGTACCTTGATATAATTTGCCATCCACAAGAATAGAAACTAAGTAAAACCTATAGTTTGGCTGTGAAGGAAAAAAAACCTAACACAAAATGCTCGAAAGTCTTGCCTGAATTATTCTGTTTATAAAAACACTATTGATAGAAGCTACAACCACTCAGAGCAAATGTCCTCTCATCATCTCGTTTGAAGAGCTGTGCTGGATAATGTCTTAGAAAATAAGAGAAAAGAAATAATGACAATTTCCACTTCAAGAATTAAAAAGAGGTCTCTTCCTCTTCAAAGGAAATAATGAAAAACCTCTAAGAAGCATGAGATTAGATCAGAGCTCCACTCTTCTATATCCTGGGTAAACACAAACTATGGAAGTCTTAACTCTGCGCTGCTGAATGAAGGCAAAACCAGAAGGGTAGAAATAAGAGAAGATCAGAAAGCAGATCAGGAATAAAAAGTCCAGGTGCTATATCCATGTGTGGGCTCAGGTGCAGCAATGCCAAACTGCACATGCTGGTGTGACAGTAACCAGGACTAAACTTTATGTTCAAACAAGAGGGGAGATGTTGGAGCTCTGGATGCCGAGAGTTTTAAACTTTCTGTACTGGCAGACTCTGACTCCCAGGAGAGCTCTGCATTTGACCTGAGCCATGGAGAAGGCTTCCAAAATTGATTTATAGCACTGGATTAGGGGTGTGTAGTTGATTAGAGCTGTTTAATGTCACAGGGTGGAAAACTTAAGAGTTTGGGGTTTTAAAATATAGTAATATATATGAAGCAAGATGGAGATTTTAGGGCAGAGGCAGGACCTTCTTCTTTACTTTCTTCTTTCTTCTTCTTCATGGGTTTGGGTGGTATTTTGTAATTGGACAGAAAAGTCTGCATTGCAGACTCTGAGTGATTGGTTATTGGGTTAAAAGTGAAAATAATTAAGATGTCATTTAGGTGTCATTTCTTAATTGGGTGGTTTAGCCTTAAAAGACCTTGTAATGAGACATAGTTAACCATTTTGTACCTTGTTAGTGAAAGACTGAAGAACTCACTGCTGTGAGACTGTAACATAGATAAGAAAGAATAAACATCTGAGTCTGAACATGAACTATCATCTCAAGTGCCTTTAATCCTGACCTTGACAGAGGTAGAAAAAAGAAGCCAAAACCCAGCATTTAAGGAGCTTGAGGAAGGGTTTTGTGACAGCTGAGTTGCTCAAAGATATTGTGGAGGGAATGTTAATCTTTAGCCCTGGACACTAAGGAGGGTTGGATCCTTTCCAGTGCTGTTTGCTGAACTTTTGCTTCCACCTGTGATTGTCACTCTGTATATTAGAGGGTCTCATCCTAAGGTCTGACTGGAGCTTCCTTTTGATATTATATCTGACAGCATTTTTTTAATTGCAGTGTGGGGGAAAAATTCATGTCTCTCTCTTGAACAGCAAAAAGTACTTTTTTTATCACAAAGATGTCTTTCCAGCACTGAAGGTAGTAAGGCGAAAACTTAACTGAAAAAAGCTACTGACTGTCAAGTTCTAAAGTGCCAGCTATGAGCAGCTTTGTTCATACAATTCTGTCATCCTGCTAAGCACTTTGCAATCTTTATTGCTTTCTTCTCACCTTCTGCAGGCCCATATTAAATCCCTTTCCTGTCTCGCGGACTATTGAAAGCCTCTTGGGATGAATTACAGCATTTCAAAGAGGATGGATGGCAAGTTTTACCTCATGGCTCAGATCACTCTGAACACAAACATGGACATTGGCAAAGGAGGTATCCAGGCCATGGCTACCTGTGGCTGCCCTTTGTCAGCCCTGTCTCCCAAACACCTGCCACTGTCAGTGCCCAAAGCCTGTTGAAGGGGAAATTCTAATTTTAACTGCCCAGGACTAGTTACATGCTGTGCCAGCATTTCTAATTTGTGTGATGCCATCTCTAACTTGGACTAGGAAACACGTGAGGTGTGTCCTAATGTACCTTATGAAGCTGGTTGTGGTGACAAGATGCCGTGCAGTGGCATGTGGGATGTTGGTGGAAAAGCCAGATGTTAGGAGTGAACACAAAGGCTAACTTATGGACATCAGCCATCCCAAATCAGAGGCTCTGTGGGTAAAGATTTGGGCACAGCAAACCACTGCAGAGCTGAGGACATCCTTTCTCCTCACATAAACACTCATTCAGCACTCTTGCATTCATGCTCCAGTGAGTTGGGACAGAACAAACAGAAAGGTAAAGTCTGCAGGCTCAGGGAATAAATTTCTAAGCTTTATGTTCTTCTTATTTTCTTACAATTTTCTCTTTCCCTGAGCTGAGACAGAAATCTTTCTTCTCTCCTGTGAGGGGGTATCCCTGCAAGGGGCAGGACACACAGGAGGTACATTTTGGGGAGAGGTTACAGGATCAGCAGCAATTTCAACAACCTGATGCAGACCAAACCTCCCACTGAGCAGCTCTAACCAGGGAATATAAAGGAGTTTTTGAAGGCAGAGTGAGTGCATGGCTATCAAAGATCATAAAGCCAGTGCAGAGAACCAATACGAGCCAGGATGCAGGTTCAGAACTGGGTGAGAAACAAAGAAACTTCAGTCAATAAAGCACGAGTGCTGGAGTTGCAGGCACCCTCAGGGTTATATTTTAGGAAAAAGCAATTGCAGAGACTGAAGAGAAAATAAACTCTGATTTCTAAACACTCACAGATAGCTGATAGCTTGGAGTTTTAGCAGTTGCTTCCATTACAGCCATCTCATGCAAATACTGCAGGTGAATCATTATCATAATCGCCCAGTTTGGAATACAATCATCTGTGTGGTGTTCCACGTGAGAAAATATTAATTCTGTTTGCCCGTTTCTCTCAGTGGTGCCAGATGAAAAACTCCACACTATTTTCTTTCTGCGTGACAATAAAATCAATTGGATTCCACAATTGTTCAGAAATAAGGGACTTAAATATTTTAAGAGAAGTTGGTCTAAAGTAAGGCCAGGAAAACAATTCTCTCCAACTGTAATTTCCTGCCTGACTGCACAATAATTTTCTACAAGCTATCTTCTTCTGTAGATTCAGCTGGAATTCAGCCAGGATGGATTCTATTAGAAAAACACTTGCATCCATCTTTAAAATACTTGACATCAGCCCTTTTCACACAACCCTTGTCCGTTTGGATCAGGCAGGTTGGATGAATTCTAGGGAGCATCTTGTGTTCCCCTGAACAAGGGGAACATGGAAGAAAAGCTGACTGTGGTGGATATAGAACTGACAAAACAAACAGGCAAAACAAACCAGCAGAAATAAGTCTCTCCACTCAGATTCTTGCTTCAGCCCACAGGTTGGAATCTTTCATGGAAGTAGTTCTCCATCTTAATTATTTTTCCTGTGATAAATTTCAGGCTTTCACTACTTTTCCAGTCTTCAATCTCTTTTTCTTTTTTCTTGGGAGACCTTAAGGGATGAGGCTTTGAGCACTGCAGTCTTCCTCCTGAAAAAAAAAAATATTGACTTAGTAGCTCTTTTTTCTTTCTTTTCTTTTTCCCACTAGGAATCTTGACAGGACAGATCAATTGAGTCTACTTAAAACCTTTTTAGTTCTAACCATATTATTTTCTGTTCAACTTAACAGAGACAGGTCTCTGGGTTGCAATCTAAAAACATCAATATGCGTTTCTGACCTACACAGGTGAAAAAAGCACCATTTTTCTTAAATGAGACATATTTTCTGTCACATTGCCTAAAAAATTGCATAGTTCAAACTGCTTCTTCTAAATTATTGAATAGACACCAAGCAGTAAAGTTATACAATGTGGAAGAGTTTTCAGCTGTGTTTGTCAAACAGTTCATTGAATTTTGTAAACAAATGTAACTTCTGCAAAAGAATATTGACAAGAAAATTTGAAGTAGTTTTGCACACAAACTTCCTCCATCTGGATGTATTGTGAAGAAACAGAGCTGAAAAACATTGAGGAAAATGTGTTTCCATGTGCATTTGGTTAAACTTTAACCAGAACTCTGGTTAAAGTTTACTAAGTGCTGAATATGCCAAAGATTAGTATAGTCTCAAAGGGAAGGGTATAAACATGCATAAATTTGTCTTATAAAACAAAAATATATACATAGAAAGCAAATATTTCCATGCATTTATATACATATAAAAGAATAAAATGTATTTATTTCTTCTTGTGAACATTGACACAATCTGTCTGGTATTTTGTTGGTCATGTTGTTTGGGTTTCAGGGGTTTTTTGGTTGGTTGGTGTCTTTTTTGTTTGGGTTTGGTTTTTTTTTTTGGTTGGTTGGTTGATTTTTTTTGTTTACATTGGAAATAGTTTCTCATGCTTTCTAGGTGGAATAATAAAGATACAATTTCTCCTGTATTTGAATTCAGATGTCCTGGAAGGTGCAAGTAGACACCCTTGTATTCAGTTACTGCCAGCCCAGTTCCTTCTTTGCATATGGAAATGTCCACATAAGCACCAAGCATTAAAAAACACAATTGGAAATCAGCAAAAGATTGGAGGGAAGACCAGGAGGATGAAAGTCACAAGGAAAAGGCAGAGCTGTGTGTACAAGTAAAGCGCAGGGAAATGTTGTTGGACTGAACAGCAACAGCAAATGGGAGAGAAAAGGTGACACAGAGAGTGAAGCCTAATGTTTCAGTGTCATTATAGCACAGAGGCCAAAAAAGCAGCACTTTCTGATTTTTAAAATGCAAAATATTCCAAATATTTGCTATTATCAGAATCGGACACAGAAAAGGAGGCAAAACAAAATAGCTGAGATTTGTTTCTAGATATAAGTCGGTACCCTTTTCAAATAAGTATAAGTCAATATGCTTTTGAATATGCATAAGTCAAAATTGTTCATAGCTATTTTAGAGTTATGCATGTATCTGCATGGTCAAATATAAAATAAACTTTTTTTTTCCTAACTACTTTTATAATGTTTGCATATACAATTCAAGTGCTTCCACATTCAAAGAAACAAGGGCTCATTCTCTGGGCTTCAAGAGCACAGTTAATGATTCACAGGGCAATCTGCAGTTGGAATATGTTTCTTACACATTAACAAGTTTTTAAAAAACAAAAAAGGATCATTGAATATATTTGTGAAAAATGAGGGACCATTTCAGGCAAGCATTTTCCATACATGTGCAGGACTTCAAGACTTTAAAATGCACAGTTTTTTTGATTTGGGAAACATTTTTTTTTTCTTTTCAGTGAACAAGATTATCATGTTAATAATGACTAGATCTACATTACAATCTTTGATTGACAGTCTAGTGCAATTATTTCCTTGAAAGGTGTTCCATGTTGAGAATTTCCATAGAAAACTCAAATACATCCTGCAGCATTTCCCTACCTGCAGCATAAGCAGTACAGTTATACCACTTCTAGACATAAAATTTTCTAGTCCAGTTTGGGAGGTAGTGAAGTCAGCAGATGCAAATTTAAAATTCCATTTAGAGAAACAGAGAATCAAAAAGAAAAACAGGAAATAATAGTAGCAATGATAATTCCTGAAAAGCCTCAATTAAAAGTATTTTAATCACTTCACCTTTTAAATTGCAATTTCTTTAATGTGTTTTTGTGTTGTTTTCAAGATGCTGTGAGCTCAAGCTAATTGGGAGGCTCCATAGAAAGATTTGGAAGGATACTCTGGGAAAGAGGCCACTCAAATGAAGAGAAAATAAATGCTTTCAAAATTAATCTGGCATATGAAACACCAGACAAATGGATATTGCTTCGTGTTTTTCCCACTTGCTGGGTGTCTGTCAGCAACCTTTAATGGATATGATTTCCAGGAAAAAACAGCTGATAATTTTATGAAAATAGGGAACCTTTCATGTGCCTTAATGGTGACAATCAAGATCAGCAATGCTGAAAACATTAAAAAACAAAGCATAGCTTGGATTTCTTTATCTAAAGGAAATTTTGGGGACTCACATCTCTTTGAGACTCTTTCTCTTTCTCATCTTTGGGCCCCAAAGACCTCCCATATCATGGGGAAAATGACACACAACTATCATGACACACAACATATCTATCCCATAATGGATTTCTGAGGATAATCCTATTGAAACAGGAGGGTTGCTTGAAAAACTGTGCTGATGGTTTATAGGCTAGTGAGTGGTGGTGGGAGCTGAACTCCTCCTCAGCTGAACTTCTCCTCATCTGCCTGTCTGGGAGGATTTAAGGTCCTCAGAAGGCAGTTTGCTTGCCATGAGAAATCTCCATCTGAAACGTGAGCTTTGTGGTTCTTGATTTCACTTCCTGAGACCTCTTCTCTGTTCTCTCAGTCTGGAGATCCATCTATCCCTGCTCTCTGTGACTGGAAGATAGTGATGCGGAGGGAAGGCTGTATCTTCACTTCACTTCACAGTCCCTGACTTTGCAGAACAGTTGTGTTTGTCTGTTCATTACCTGTTCATTCTGCTAACACCATTCTATTCACATCATTCTAAAAGTCAAAATTCTTCAAAAGTCAATAGCTAGATGCTTTGGACTTACTTTTACTTCTATTTAATTTTATTTAATTTTATTCTATGTTATTTTGGGATTGTTTCTCATTGCTATTGAAACCAGCAGCAGCTTAAAGACAGAATGAGGCCTGGAGCTCCTAAAACACAAAGCTACGTAAGGCACAGAGCATCGGCTTGAGTCAAAACCTGAAGCTGTGTAATTTTTCTCACAAGGCAGTGAGATGCCAAAACCACTCATATCAAAGCTATATTTTGGTCAAACAGAACAAGCATTCACCATTTATCAGGAGTTGAGACTAGTAAATTATTTGTCACTCTCTTCAGTGCTCCCTAAGCACTGTCAACTTTCCATACATTGCTGTAAAACCTTTCCTTTCTTAAATGATGTTGAAAGAGTGGTAAGGCAGCTCTTTCTTTTTGATATATAATTGCATATTATTAATATATGATACATCATCCCAAGCAGTTGAAAAAGTACAGAATGCCACTGCTTGCAGGGCCAGTAAGGGGGAAAACAGAGGGAAAAAAAGAGAAAGAGTTGTTAATTGCAGTTGTGAACCGATAATTTATGCTCTACTTCAAGAATAGATGATAGCTGTATGCAGCAGGCACGCACCTAAGCTATACAGAGTGTGAAAGTTTCCATACCTATTCAGTATCACCATGGAAATTGAAGTTACATCACCCACATTCCAGAAAAGTATTTGGATTATTGAGTTATTTTTACCTCACTGTCATTTGATCTCATCTCGTCTTATGCTAAGAGCCCAGTTTTGGTGAAATCAGTACACTCAAAAACATTTAGGCTTTTGTGACTGACATTTTCAGAGAAGAAAAAGTCCTTTCATCAAAAAGCTCCTCAGCCGGAGAACAAGAGCAAGAAGAGCTGCTGCTTTCAAGGCTCCAAACTACACGATATTGAAAATCTCCTACTTGAATCAAGTGAAACCTGTACCAGCTCCAGCTGCAACACCTGCTGTTAAAAGACAGCCTCACTGAGGATGGAAAGTCCATTTCTAGGGAGGGTACACAAAATAAAGGGTTCTCTGAGGTCATTAAGAATGTTTCTCTGATGACTGTTACTTCCAACACTTACACCTTCTTCAAACCATCACTGGAACAGAGTTCACAGTGAATTTGGGGGAAATCCTCCAGCCTTACAACAATAAAGCATGTATTTAAAAACTAGGAATGAATGTTGTCCCCTGTGATGACACTGAAGGATCATTTTTATTGGAAATCACAGCATCAATTTAAAATGGATTGCTTTTTTTTTTTTTTCTTGAGAAGGGTGAATCATAGCCAATTTCACTGCTCCATCTACAACTCCTTGTGATTCATCCTGCCCAAATTTAAAAAACACTGTATGTCTGGTTTTGAGGCAGTCAGTCAGCCTTCCTTTGTGAGCAAAAGAGACATATACATACTTTCAGAGCACAGTTTATCTGACCTATTTTAGAAGATCACTTCTGATTGAGATGGATCAAACCCCAGTTTCCATTAACCACCCTGACTGTCAGAGTTCTGTTGCCTGCAACAGGAACACGAGTGAATTGCTCTGATGTTGGTACTCACCAATAAGATGAAGATAAATATAAACCCTAAGTTTGGAGGGAAGAATCTCTGTGAACCCCTAGTGGTCTGCAGAGCTGGGCCTAAGGAACAGTAGTCCAAAATGAGGCATCAATCTAACACACTGCCAGGAGTTCTCTCCAAGGATTTTAGGTTCTTTTACACTGAACTGTAAGGAATTACTTGTAAAACCATAACACTCTGAATCAGAAAGGAAATAAGGATATTTTTTACTCCCCTCAGTCTTCTTCATCTAACATCATGAAGATCAGGGGAATTGACAAAACTTTTTGCTTTTCCTTCACTCCTTCTCCCTATGTCACAATTTGCAGAGGAAGGAAATGCCCAAAAGGGAGTGGTGCTGTGCTTTGATTAAGTTCACCATGCAAACAATTGAGGAATTAAATCTTTGTTTTGTCACTAAGTCATCTAATGACCTCTTGCAGGGGGAAAGTGCTAACCAAACTTGGTTTGGTGACATCAGGACAGTGAGTAGAGGACCTGCCATTTGAAGTTCTGTAAAGAATTTTGCTACTGAGTTTTAATCAGATGTAACACAAGTTTCAACCACGATGTGTTTTTGTTGTATTTATACTGAATGAAAAATGAGTGCAAAAGCACAGTTTCTCAATACAAATATAAACTACAATGTACATGGGTGAGTGAGGAAGTTTAATCATGTCTAAGGGTTAGGTCAATACTGTTGAGAAAGTAAAAGATATTTTATTGTCCAGATTTAAAAGACTTCCTGGTTGCATGGTGTATATACACACCTTGAAGGTGACAGGAATATTGTCCTAAGAAATAATTAGAGCAAAAAAACAAGGAATCTCTAAGGGCCTAGCAATTAACTAGGTGATCATATCACAGTGGCAACGCACCACTAATTTGGACTACTTCCATCCTAATAGGGCAACCAAGGGATTTAAGTGCCAGATAAAAAAAAATAACCAGGGAGTATGATCAAGAAGGTTGTTAGGTGTATTTTTTTTCCAAGACACACAGCACAATTAACAGTGTTAAAAACATTAGTTCTGCACAGGATCTGCATCTTCAAAAGAAAATTTGAGGAGAGTTAAAATGAACTTTCAATAAGGACAACTTCAGATATCAGAGCCCATAAGGGTGAGAAATAATGAGATGTTTGTGAGGAGGAGAAAAGTACTAAAAACACTTTTAGGCTTATGGGTAATCTAAAGACCTAAAGAATGCAAAGTGTGATGCTGCACGAAGTGACTGAGCCAGAGGCATGACTGTGACTGCAGCAAGCACAAAAATGGACTGAATCAGACTGTAAACATTCTCAGAGCAATAGAAAATCTCTTACTGAGGGAATCAAATGGATTATTAACTTAAATACTGAAGTCCCTCACACAGTGATGCTGTCCAATTTAAACTCATAATAGTCAAGAAATCAGAAAATTGTGGTAAATTAACAGAAGAGCTGACCTGACAGGAGTGGAGGAGTTGTTTTGACAGCAGTTGGAGCAGTGACTGCGGTTAGTATTTGTAATGGAGGAGTTGCTTCTCAGCTATGAATTTCTCCCCCAAAACAAGTTAACTGGCTCATAGACATAAACAAATTTAATGCAGAGTAACAGTGCTCCCTCTTTGAGTAGTAAAAAGCTTATGTTCAACTAATGTAAATTCTTTCAACACCAAAACATAACCTGCACAGACTTGAGCGTTTGAACCCACAGGAGATGGACATTGAGGCTTGATGTGTTTGTCATCAGCAGTTCTCCTTTCTGTGAAAAGTCACAGGCTGCATCTGCAGATACCAACCTGGTGTTGCTGGAGGCAACAGAGGGACATTGCTGATTACCCCTGAAATCCCCTCTCTACCTTGTAGGTATTCTTCTTGCTCATCACCAGGCTTCTCTGTGTGGTCACCCGATTTTCCCGTCGCAATCAGTAGACAAAAATACACATAAAATCCACATCTCCAGGGTGCATTTCACCTGAGAAAATCCCCAATTCTGGTACTAGCAGGGTCTGTTTCCTTCTGCTGCAAAATTGTGTTGACTTGACCACATGGAGCCTTCCTATTGTGTAGAAATTGACTTTTGTTGTGGGAGTGACCACAGAAGGCGCAGAAGAGTCCATGGGGCTCCCTGGAGTTTTCCCAGCTACAGGGCCAGGGAGAATTTACAGGCAGCCCAAACTCAGGGTGAAGTTACATTGCTCACAAAATGTTGTGGACGCAAGTTCCTCATAGGATGTTTTGTCAGCCCTGGGAACAGGGGAAGAAAAGAGGTTGGTCTTTGGTAATTTCCATTAAAGTTGCATTTCTTTGCTATGCTATGGAATTGTGTAGCCATTCTGGGATTTGTCTGATAAAGCCACTATAGGACGTTCATTAACAAAATTGACTTCAAGATTGATTTTTTGTACCACTTTTTTGTTGGGAATTGGGATCTTCTGGTAGCATACCTCCTTGATCTTTTGTATGCTAGTGGCTGGGGGTAAAAAAAAAAAAAAAGCATATTTCTATTTATCTGATCATTTTAGTTCAATCCAGTGAAGCTTTCAGCTTGACCAGATAATGTCCATATGCTCTCTCCATTGTGCTTCCTTTATTTACCTGAAGTCCAAACTTTTTCTTGCAGTCAATCTTGCTTTTTCTTCCACCCATGAGATTAATTTTTCTTCTAATAAAAATAACTATGGGGTTTTTTCTCCAGCAGTAAAAATAACTAACTAAGTAAAATGAAGAGAAGAAACAGTAGAAGCCAAATGATCACAAAAGCCAAGTGTCTCCTGTCTTGCTGAAAGAAAGGGAGGAAGAGTGTTCTTTAATCCAAACTTCATGATACTCTGTTAACATTCAAGCTGTGAGGCAAATGTTCCCTGATGAGCAATTAACAAAAAATCTGAGACTTGAAATCTTAAATCATACTTGTCTGATCTACAGGGTTGGAAGTGTGTCAGGGCATCAGAAGCTGCAGACATCACCTTAATGAGATCTCCTGGTTAACTGTAAAACTTCTTTGAAGAGTGAGTTTGATCCCAGGGTGTTCTGGGAGCCTCCTGAACAAGCTTCACTCCCATCAAGCCAGCACTCCTCAAGGATCTTCAACCCTCTTCACAGGCACAGAAAACTGGCTGATGGAAGGGTCCTTCCTTTACCCACGACAGCAACAAGCAATGATGCCATTTTTGTCAGATTTCTGTCTACTGTGTTCTCAAAAAATGAGTCTCTTAGCTCATTCTGAGTAATCCACACCGGTCACCAACTGAATTTGTCACCAGCAAAAAATTTCCAATTATCTTCAGTATTCCTTTCAGCAAGGAACCTAAGCTGATTATTTTTCATCCAAGGTGCTCCCTGTCCTCTTTGCAGTGATTTTTGTTATGTGTAGATTGCACAACACATAGTACAAAGACTCCTGGAGTTATACATGTTGAGAGCCTAATGAATAGAAAGAAAAACTTGAAGAATACAACTACATTGCAGCATCCAAAAACTAATACAGAACCTTGTTAAAAAAAAAATAAAGAAAATAAGAATCGAGTTGATTGGGTCACTGCAGACATGCCATGATGTCATTAACCCAAGCAAATGATGAGTTAATTGCTTGAAATCAATGGACTAGTTTCTATCAAAGCATGCCTTTCTGAAAAAAAAAAAAAACAAGCATTAAGAAGAAAACACCCAAATGAAATTATTAAGCCAGATATAAAACAGAAAAATTAGAATTAGAATTAAGAGATTCAGGGAAAATTAAAGGATGATTCAAAGCTGACCTAGGTGTATGTACTGTCTTTATGCCAATACTAAAGTGGTTTTAAACAGCTGTAAACTCAATCATGTATTTAGAAAGCAGAGCTGCTTGTGCAACAGCTGCCTTCCTAAAATGTGTTCAAAGGACTTACAGAGCTAGAGCTAAACAAATTCACAGGCTTCATGAATGGATTGAATTTTGAACTCTAATTGATGTCTCATGTCATTTGGATCTCTTAGAGACAGAAAAAAACAATGTATGTAGACCAAGGTGCCTCAGGAGTGTTTCTACAAACTACAGTTTAGGATGAGATTTCAAAACAGCTCAGCCATTAGACAGCAACTAGAAATTAGGCACAGAAAAAGCAGTCAAATTATTCAGCTTCCCTTTTCTGTAAACCTCACCTGTAAACCTGTTTTCTTTTCTAGGAAAAAGAAACAATCCACAAATCAATGTTACCCTGATTTAAAAGTACCACTTCCATTGATTGCAGAATACAAATATCTGTATTGATTATTCTACCTCCCAATCCTCCTTGCACTTCAAACCTTTTCTGGCTCTGTGTACCTTTCAAACCTGAATACATGTTGCTTAATTAGTTGGTCAGAGAAGAAAGTTGCATCTGATGAAAATTTTATCCTCCTCCTTCTGTGCCATTCACCTTTGACCTGACACCTGAATTCTGTCCCACCTTGAGGGAGGGAACAGGCTGGGGACCAGAAGAAATCTGACATTCCAAATAGTCTTCAAGAAACTGCAATGCAGGTATAAATTGGGTGGGTTTCTTTCCTTCAAATCAAGTGGAAATCAGGGTGAAAAAGTTACTGTCAATTTAAAACATAACCTTGAGTTACTATGAAGTGGAATATAATATCTCCACATACCAGAAATGTGGTAGACTGACATAGTTGTAGACTGGACAAGAGCCATAGAATCATAAAATGATTTCAGTTAGAAGAGACCTTAAAGGTCATCTAGTTCCAACTAGATGATGAGAGTGAGAAGGTACCTTTAAAAATTGAACATTAAACAAAAGTTTAAAGCCATTATCACTTAAACTGTCACTCTGTGCCCTTGTCCAAAGTCCATCTCCAGCCTCTTGGAGCACCTTTAGGCACTGGAAGGGGTCAGAATGTCCCCTCAGAGCCTTCTCCAGGTAAACACGCCCAGCTCTCCCAGCCTGTCTCCATAGCAGAGGGATTCCAGCCGTCTGAGCATCTTCATGGCTCCCTCTGGACTTGCTCCAAGAGCTCCATGTCCTCTTTGTGTGGGGGACTCGAGATCTGGACACAGCTCTGCAGGTGGGGTCTCACCTGAACAGAGCAGAGAGGCAGAACCCCTTTCCTTGACCTGCCCATGCTGCCTTGGCTGCAGCCCAGGGCATGGTTGGTTTCTGGGCTGCCTGTGCACTTTGCTGGGTCATGTTGAGCTTCTTGTCAACCAATTTCTATCACATGTCAATCATTCTGATTTAAGAGGTACCTTGCAACTTATTCATTATATTGTTATGGTTATACTCAATAAATTATATCAGCTAATTAAGTCATCAATTTCAGCATTGCTGCCTGTCCCTTGTTGCCCTCAGGGTTCTGACAGGAAAATGTTCTGTTATTTGGGGGAAGTGGAGAGTGGAGGGGGAAAGATGTAGAGAAACAGCACATCCAGGTTTTTGTTCAGCAGCAGTTTATGGATACTATAAAAGAAAACAATCTCAGTCTCTCCTCTGTCTTTTCTCTTTAACTGTTAGTCTCTTCTTTCATTACTTAGACTTAGAGCATTCTGAAAATCACTAGAAATGGAAACTGTGCATAAAACTCTTTTTTCAATTCTTTCATGAGAGAAAAATGTCATTCTGTTGTACAGAGTTTTCACGGGAAAACCATGTTTAAAGGAAGCAAATAGAATTTTTCAGTTTAAAAAGACCCAGATGAAGTGATGCCATCTGCATCAGCTCCACTCAGGAGGTGAGATCAGAATTAATGTCTACCTTAGGTATAAAAGGAGTTGAATCTGGGCACAAATATTGGGAGATCTCAAGTCCAAAACAGGGACTTTCACACAAGTGCCAGCCTGATGAAAGGTGGCCAACTCCCTAAAAATAACAAGTCACACACGGAGCTAAATACTGACACCACCATCTTTAGCATAGCCCTTTCCAGTGCTCCAGCCACCTAAACACTAAATGGGGAAGGAGGCACAGCCTCTGCTGGCTGGAACGTGGCTTAGAGGGCCAAGCACAGCCCACGAACACCCAGCAGCTTCAAAGACCACCAGTCCAGTGTCAGAAATCCCTGAGATTTCTCATCAATGCAGAATAATTTGTGATAATTCTCCAGAATGGTTGGAAGGAAAGAACCATGGGAGCTTGTGGGGCTTTTGTCTGGCTGCTTCTGATTCATACAAAGTCAGCTGCCAAGTTTTGGGAAAAAGACTAAATGTGAAAGTCAAAATGTGTGAACAAAATATATACATAGAGTTTATGCCACATTATTCAGCCAAGCAGCTAAGCACAGGTTTATGCCTCAGTAGAAATAATGCCATTTGCTGGACTTGGAGGCAAAGGAAGGCTTTTTATTAGAAAATGCTATTGTCTGTAATCCAACATTCTTGCACTGAGAGAAGACAACATGCCTTAAATCTAAATATATATGTTTAAGTGTTTTAAAGTAGCAAAAAAAGTTGTATGCATTTTTCTGTTTATCGCAGCCACAAAAATACATCAGCCACTTGAGTCCCACCAAACAAGAAAGAATTAGCTTTCCCACTTTTTTTGCATAAGAACTCTACATCACTTCATCCCACACCCACACGATTATCTGTTGCTTTTTTATTCCTTTATTGATTTTTCTCCCCACATAGGCTGATACTCCTTACTTTGAGACATATGTTTCTACTACTACTACTGGGCATATAGACCATTACTTAAATTTTTCTTGATGCTGTTTTTTTTCAAACTATTGGACATCTTTCTATACTCAATATGCAACTCCTTTTTCCTCAGGAGAATATGCATCTTATTTGCAATGCAGGAAAAGAATACAGTACATTCCATTCTTCTCACAGCTCTTAGAGTACAAAGCCATCTTCCAATTATTTTCCTGGGCTGAACTCGGTTTTATTTAATCTCCTCCTCTCCCACGAGAGCTGCAACCACACTTTTGTACTATTCCCTTTATTTGTTGCCTACCCTGCTGTAAAGATGATTGTTTTTCGAGGCACAGTGAAAAAAAAGGAGAAAATTCAGATCGAGATAGCCCTGAAAGCTTTATTTGTCTGAAGGGACTTGGGTTTGACTTTTTTTCCCTCAGTGACCAACACTCCTCACTCTAACTCAGGTCTACTGTTCTCTAATTTCCTCTGTTGCCCAAAGAAACAGAAAACTGCAAAGCAAGACTTTGCCCACCTAAAGGAATATTTGTCTTTGTAGGTCTCTTGGTCAGCTGTGCAGGAAAAGACATTTCCCCAACAGAGAGCCTACAGGAGGGGTTTAATACAGGAGGGACACAGCCCTGTGTTCCAGTCCAGCAAAGAACTGGGAACTGTGGAAGTGATGGCAGATAACTCAGCAACACCATTGAGAAAGGCAAAAAAAGCTGTTGGAAAGGGCTTTTTTTGAGTATGCTGGACATTTGAGACCCCCAGGCTGTTTTATCCCTACTTCTTGAACCTAAACTCTTGTGGAGAATATCTGTGCTCATGCTGTTGTGTTTTAAAAAATAGTGTCTGAGATGGTTCAATACTGTACACTGAGCAAATATTTTTCTTAATTAAAAGTCTGGCAAAAGTGGCCAGGTTTCCATTGGAAAGAAAGCTCAGTTTTAAAGACTATTTGCACTAAAAAGTCAGTGAAATATTTTATGATTCTTTTACAGAAATGTGACTCTTTCCTTTAGAAAGTACTTTCATTTCTTTGCTTTGAAATATGTTCAGTTTTTGCTGTTGAAGGGACGATCAAGAGTTTTCAGCCTCCTACAGACACAAACAAGTGGATATGAGCTCTGTGAAGATTTCAGATTTCTGCATCCAAATTTGAAATGATTGAGGGTTATCCTTTGGTCATGAGAAATAAGCAGTGCATTAGTCAGCTCAGTGGAGGACTTGAGTGCCTTTATAACCTCCATTTCCTTTCTGCCATCCCAGAAAAGGTTACTTGTGCAGCCCCCACGGTAATGGCTCTGCCTGACATTTCAAGGCACATCTAACAAACACCAGCACAGACACACAGCCCTCTCAGCACAGTTTCAGGCCATTGATTTGTCTCCATCCGCAGTAACTAACTTCAATGTCTTGAGAATTAATTAATCAATGTTGGTAAACTGGTTGTAGGGTGAAATTCTGTTGAGAATGTTTTAGTCAATTTAGTTTGTTTCTATGCTTGGTTTCTTAATTTGTTTGTTTGACAGTTTTTTGGGGGTTTTGGGTTATTTTCTTTGTTTTTTGTTGTTTTGTTTTGTTTTGTTTTTATTAAAAGCATGATAGTTTTTGTGCTGCGCTTGAAAAGGAAAAATAAATAAATAAATAAATAAAATAGGGTCTGAATGCTGTTCTAGCACTACAAAATCAGTGAAATATTTGTCTTACCCAAGGAGAAGTCCTTTAGGAAGTCATACTGAAGTAGAAATGTCCAGATCATTTTGGGATGAAAATTGTGTGGTGAAAGAGACTATGAGGTATTGTAACATTAAATAGAGATACCCAGGCATTGGGGTCTGAAACATTGCTTCTCATAATTGTAAAAGAAAAAAAAAAAAAAACAAACTAAACAAAACAGCTTAAATTGGTAAATTATTCTTTCCATTGTAAATATATTATAACTGATAAAATTCTCACAGTAATTTTTCATGATCCCTTAAAGAAAAGTTTAGTGTGACAAATTTACAGTGGACCATCAGATTACTTATTTTTTAAGTTAGTTACTGTCTCAACAGAAGCAGAACACTGGATCACAGCAATATTTTAATTTCTCCATTCAGACAAAAGTGTAATGTTTTTTCCCTCTTGTGCCTCTGTAATGCAGCATGTATCTGACAAAGGTATAAGGTGCTATTGAGGGAGACCAGAATTTTCCACCTGTTTTGTTGTAGGTTGTCAGGAGTCCACTAAGGACAGGATAATCAACTTTGAGAGCAGTAGCAAAGAGAAAGGGAGAGAAATCAAATTTTTCAGGCTTTATTGTGAAAAACTGGAGATGATAAGCCCAGGCCAGATGAGGCTCTGAGCAACCTGGTCTAGTGGAAGATGTCCCTGCCTTAAGGTCTTTTCAGACCCAAGCCATTATGTCATTCTGTGACAAAATTCCAGGCCAGAGAAGACCAGGGAGAGTTTTACCACCCACTTCAATGAGGTCAAGTACATACCCAGTGCCCTCTAAAATCTGATGCTGAAACATCTTACAAGACGTGTTTGTGTAGGGGCCATCACAGAAAATAACCTTTGCAGCAGAGAAAGCATCACAATAAAAAGGGCAAAGATATTGTGCATTCCTGGAGAGCTCTCCCATGCTCCCTTCTTTGTACCAAAGCCAACAAATAAAATCTTGAGAGAAAATACAAAAAAAACAAAATCCAAAACTGCAGCAACAAAAAACTCTTGAAGGGAAGGACGCTGCATCACCTTTAGAACAAAAACTCCAGGAAACCTGCATTCCAAAGTGGGATTCAGCCCTTTCATAATTTCAGATGGATTCTTGTCCCACATACCCCATGATCCTCAATTCCCTTCAGTATTTGTTTCAAAAGTCCCTTGTGTAGCTTAAAAGAAACTACTGCAAATTTTCTGTAAATGGATGTTTTAAAGAGTGTGCTACAGAGTGTAATGAAAGCAGGGTGACACCAGTCCCAATGAATTTAAGTTTATTTAATTGAGAATCAAGTTCAGTTGGGTACTGTGAGGCAGCTCTTGGACAGCCACTGGCTCTGGGGCAGCCAAACTTTGGGTTCAATAAAAGTGAAACAATGCCAAGCAATCAACTAAGAAGTTTTATTTATGGCAGCAATGATTTAAACCTTATGACAAGTTAAACAGTAGAAAGGCTTCAAACATTTCTGAACAACCCATGGATTAAACTCTGAACAGCCCACAGCAACAGGGGTTTCAACTTTTAACCTCATGGCAGACAGGCTGAAAGATGATTTAAACTTTTAGGAAGAGGAAGAAAGGAAGAAAAGAATACAGGAAGATAGAAATAAGGAGAACAGGTCTGGGTCAGCACCCTGGGGCCCAACACCATCCCAGGTCTAGTTCCTGTGCTGACAGGAGTGCTCCTAGCCCCTCAGTTGTGCTATTTTTCCTCACAAAAGCACATTTAGATATTCTCAATCTTCTCAGAAAGGGCTAGGGGGGTCTGTCTCCAATTTGTTTTTAGAGACAGTTACCTGAGTTAAGGATATTGGTCTCAGAAAATCACTGTCCTGCTTCCACAAGACCCTCTTTTCAAACCACACCTGGTCTGGTTGGCATGACAACATTCTTGTTCTCTTCTGCTGAGCATTTGAGGCATTGACTCTTTCAGGTTTACATCAACTCTTTAAGCTTTTTGCTCTCTCACAGCCATTATTCTTATTTAATGTTCTTTTCATTAAGGATAGTAGAAACACTCCATCTGAATTCTGTTCTCCTAGTGCTATTGGATCTTCCCATTAGACTTACATTGCAAAAAGGACTTTTCTTCTTGAAGGAACATATACATAATAATAATCATATCTTGCTTTTTCAGTTCTGACTTATGTTTTTGGCTGTTTAAACAAGAAAACAGCAGAAATATCCTCATAACACTCTAGTCATACAGTTTTTCTCCCATGTCAAATTTGTATAAAGACTTCACTGTCTATTTTCTGTCGTCCTGCTTTCTTTTCTCTGGGGGATGTAATCAATATGAGTCAATATAATCTCAGAAAGATTAGTTTAACTGTCTTGTTCCTCTCATTAGTAAAGGCTGGTACAGATTATTTATTTGTTTGTGACAGCATTTTTGGAGTTAAAAGCAAGCAAAGCACAAAAACTGTTCAAACAGTGAAATGCTCATCACCTTCTTTTAAGCTGATTGTATGCCAACCTAAAATAAGAACTCCCCCCCAAAAAAAACTCTTCAGGCAGAAGAATTAGGGCTTGAAAAACTGCTGGAAAGGACCAAGTCAACATCCTTAGAAACTTCAAAAACTCCATAGTATGGAAAAAGAAACGCAGGCAGGACTAAGTCATGGCATTGTGTTCTTTGGCTCCAAAGGGGAAAAGTGCTGTGTAATCCATTCATTTAGTGTTCAGGTTGGGGGGAAAGTGTCAAGTGTGCTTGTTTGCAATACTAATATGACAATTAGGTCATTTGCAGCATTTTGGCAGAATTCTCAGGCTGAGCAGAGAGCCTGAGCATGTGCTCACCTTTGGTAAATTTACTGTCATGCAGATAAAGAGGTAAGCACATGCTTGAGGCTTGGGATAAACAATGTTATAGAATCAGCACATGACTGCCCATCCTCCTCCCAGCACTGCTGAACCAGGAGGGATCACAGGTTATTTGACTGCTGCCATTTTCTGCTTGCAGAGTTCACAGCACAGCACTCACTCCACAGCCCTTGTGGTCACCTGTCCTGAGGTTCTCTATAAATTTTTGTCTAGTTGTGAATTTCCATTCAACTCATCTTCCTTTCAACTTTTGGGGGCATTTTCTAATATTCTTAGTACTATCAAAATCTCATCCCACCCCACTAACATTAATTCAAGACTTCATAAATTTATTATAAAGGGATTTTATGATGATCTGGTACTTACAGAACTTTGAATTGTATGTGCCTTTCATACCTTTTAATTTTCACATCATTTTTTTTCCAGTGAGCTGTGCCTAACCTTCACCTAAAAAATGTAGTCCCTGGATCAAGTATTCAGTCTCAGCAGGAGGCACTTCATTAAACTGATTGGTTCTCTTCCCCTTCATCAAACCACGATTGATCCCACTGTAGACCTGGCTTTACATGCCCAAGAATGGAAAAAATTAGATGTTTTGTGGGGACTGGTGTGATTCAGATGCTCAGAAAGGAAATTCTGATTGAAATCCACACTGTCAGAATTTCTGTCTAATGTCTGTTCAGACCAATGGCTTTCTACTACATAATCTGATGACAACACTAAATCCAAAGGGTGAGACCCAGCACCCTGAGTACTTCATTAAAGGGCTAAAGTCACAGATTATTTTTTGCTCACTTAACTCTTTGCTCAAGTTTAACTCTGCTTAAACTTGAATTTTTTCCTGGCTCTTTTTCAGGAAAAATGGTGAGTATTCTACCAACAAATCAGGTAATCTGGTGGGCAGGGCAGAACAGCTTGAACCTATTCACACTAATCCAGAAATCAATCCCAGGCCTTGTAATGAAGAATTGTGCCAACCTTGGGTGACAGTCCTGCCTTCATTTTAATAACTGTGGGTGCTCATTAGCTCAGTCCTCTGCTCCATCTGATCCCAGGCAGAAACTGCAGAGCTGGTCACAGAATCTAAGCTTGAGTGTAAATTAAGTGAACAGAGGTTACAGAGTCTGAATGCCTGATATGGACTGACATGGAGTTTGCCCATAAAATTAAAGCCTGATTGCAAATTTTATTTTTAATACATTTTTACTGCTATTATTTTTTTTTTTCAGTCCCTAACTGTGATCACAGTGGCTGGTTTCAGCTCAATTTTCAGTAACAGTGAGTGTCTCAGAAGTCACCAACACCAAAGAAACCCAATAAAGGGAAGGCTTAAGATCAAACTGGTAAGTTAACACCCTAAGATAATTTGGTGAACTAGTGAATCAAGGAAAAGACAGAAATCCACAATAAAGCAGGTTACATTAGTTTTGAGGCTCACAGGACTACTGAGTTATTGTGATGCCTCAGTTAGAGGTCTCTAATCAGCTTCCTCTCTAATTAGATTGCTCACAGCACAACTAATTAAGGAAGGGCAGGAGCTGAAGCCCAAATCACATTTTAGGCACAGGGATCTCCTCCCTATACATTAAGGTCTCAACTTCTGTCCCTTTTCTAATGACAGCAGCCAGTGCTGCTGTTAATACATAGAGGGAAATTAATAAGCAGCATCCCAGTAGTGATGCTCTTTTACTGAAGATATTATGTGCATTAAGATCATTTTCAATCTCTAGTTTTCAATCTGAAGTTCACAGGAGTCAATGGAAATTAAACATAGAAAAAAAAATTAAATTATTCTCTCCAAAAAATCCTCTACTTTCAATTATTTTCAATTTCAATCTGTGAATGAAAAAGTTCTTTGCCCTGAAAACAGATTTTTAAAAATCCATTTCAGGAATATTATTTATTTCAAGTAATTTTTTTTTTCCAGATGCTTGTTTTGAAGAATGTTGTTGGAGATTTGGGGGTTTTTGTTTTGTTTTGGGGAATTTTTGGGGTGTTTTTTTTGTGGGTTGGGGTTTTTTGTGTGATTTTAATTTTTTGGGGGTTTGTTTGTTTGGGTTTTTTGGTCAACAAATTTAAGGCAGGATATCTTTTTGGACTGCTGTATATTTTGCTAGCAGTGTATTTTCCATCAGAAACCAAATCCCATGCCAAGTTCCCAGTCAGATTTCAGAGAAATCTTTCTGTGGGAGTTGGAGCCATGCTAGCAATATATAAAAGGAGGCAGTGATGATGCACAGTTGTGCAAAGCTTTATCACAGGGAAAATGAGCCTGTAGGACATGGTTTTCTGTTTGTGTGATGTCTAGAGTGTGTCTCTGACTGGAATGAGCACTCAGGAGAGCTCAGAGTAGAGAAGGTCTCACCCAGTTTGTCCCCATGGCTGTGTCCTGCAAAGTCCTGGTGCATTTATTCTGCACCACTTCCTCCCATCAAAGACATTAAAAAAATTTCTCATTTTTAGTGAAAATGATAATAACTGTTTCAGCATAGACATGTTTGAATGGAGTTGCCAGAGAATGACATCAAAATGTGAGTCCTTTCCAAATTCCCCTTACAGAAGTCTAATATGCTATGGATAATGAAAGCTCTTGGACAATATAAGTGACTTCATACTGTTAATTGAAAAATAGTTTTCAGAGTGACGTGCAGATGAAGGCATGGGTAAAAGGCTGCTGAAAATAATATGACTGGAAGGGGACACAATTAAAAGGGTTTTTGCTTGACATTTAGTCTCTTGTTTGATTTCTTTTGTTCAGTGACACAAAAATCAGCAGGAGAGCATTCAACATTTTAGAAGTAGCAGCTTTCACAGTATTCTTCTGAAAACTCTGCAATTTGGTTCAAAATACATAATATATTTAAAACCTCAAGCTAGCCAAAGTATACAATGCTCACTCTGAATTCCAATCTGATCACTGTTCTATGAGACATATTCCTTTTTAGAAAAATTTCCAGTGTTGGTTTAGAAATATAATGGCAGGACTGGGAAAATTGCTTTGTCCACTGTGATTTCCACTACACCAACACTCTGTATAGGCTGCCCAGTATGAAGGATCTACCCAGTATGGGGGTTGTGTGTGTGTGTGTGTGTGCGTGTGTGTGTGTGTCTTCAGCAATGGGAAAATAAATATTTAATACCAGGCAATTATCATAACAGAAATTCTTAATTTTGCTGCATGTGAGAAGAATATTGTTATGTATGCATTTAAAGATATTTTGAAGCACCTGAAAAGAATAAAATAGTCAAGGTCCCAGTTTTCCTTTATTCAGGCACTTCCTTACAGGATATTCAGCAATATACAACTCCCAGCACACACTCTCCTGGAACCTCAGGCTGCTAAAGCTGTATGGTCTTGTTTTTTTTCCCAGTTTGTACTTAAACCACTGAGAAATTCTTAAACCACTCAGAAAATTCATCTGTACGAAATTATTATCACACAGAAAGATGGGGGGAAACACTCTGACTGCTGTAACAAACACTTAGAATACCTGTAAAAACCTTTCACAAACGATGCTGCTGCTTTTTCCTTGGGATGCTGCACCAGATTCCGTTATCCCTGCGCTCCTCTGGAGCATTTTGGGATCTGCCTTGGTTTTGTGGGACCTGATGTGTCTCTGCAGGAAGGCATCACCTCTCAAGGCATGACACCTTGTGTGCTCAGGGCCTGGTGGCAGCAGCAGCTGCAGATTTCCCCTGCAGACTCCTCACCCTGTAAAGCCAGCAGGAAAGCTGGCAGCATCTGGAGTCCTGAAATCTGCCCATCCATTCTCAGCTGCCAGGGATGAGCATGTCCAGTCACTGCGGGAGGGTCTCCCCAAGCCTCTGGGTGCTCCAGCCAGGGGCACAGGGCTGTAAGAAGCTGCCTGACCTCCTTAACACATCTCTTGGTTCAAAAAACTTCATCAAGTACAGCACATTCCATGAGTAGGGTGAGCACTTCCTTAAAATCAAGCTGATTCTCATTCTGATAACTTCCTTTTTTAAACAATTTCCAGAACTTACCTCCTCCATCTATTGGAAACCCTTTCCTGCAGACCAGATTGTATGTCTGGACACTCAGGTCCACAAGAGAGTGTGTGAACACTCACCTTCACTTTTAGCCCTCACCTTCTCCTCCTGGAGGAAAAAAGGACAACGTTGCTGGCATTCACAGCAAGCAGTTCTGGGACGCTGCTTTAAAGGACAGCTTGAATAAAGTCATTTGGTCACAAAACCACATTATTTGGCCGAATTTATTCCTAATGGGTAAACATGTTTGTGAGAAAATCACTGACTCAAAAATCAGTGACCTCAGACTGATAAAACCCATGTCAGAAATTCCACTATGTAGGGACACACAAGAGGGGAAAGAACACATACATAAATACTAGACTAAAATGACATACACAACACAAATGAACCCAAAACTTCATGTATATGTGATTCTGTGCAATTAGTGGCCCAGAGGGTGGGAGAACAGAATGTCTGATTTTTAACTGCAGGTTGAGTGAACCTGCAAGACACTCCAGGGGTTTAATAGCAGTGTGTGATCAGCAAAACACTCAGAAATATTGGTACAAATCAGTGTCAACAGCATGGCTAGTGCAGAGGGAAGACACATTACAACAACATCAGGTAAATAAGGTACCTGTAGCTGCAAGCACTACTCAGTCTTCTGGGACTGCAATCCCCTGACTAAAAATGCACGGGATCATTTTTAGGGCCATATCAGCAGCAGGATTATGGCAGTGACTGTGACAGGCTTAGGGAGATTAGAAAGATATAGCAGACAGAAAACTAGGTGCCGTGCTGACCCCTTCAGGTAATAGGTTGAAACCTTGGCATGAAATTTAGCTAAAACTGTTCTGTTAATGCTGTTGTAGGAGCCATAAATATGCTGAAAGCAATTCTCAAATTCGCATTTCCAAGCTCAGAACAGAGTGCTCTGTTACAGAAGCCCAGTTCCTTCTCTCCCTAAAAGCCAGAATGTCTTGCAAAAACAAGCCAAAAGCACATATTTGAAAATAGAATTTCATGGGATCCCAACAATTCTGAGTCTAGAATCTCAGTGAGTTTTTCTGGAGTGTTTATACCCTACTGAGAAAAAAGTCTAATATATATCCCAAACTGCTGTTTTATTTTTATTTAAACTTCAAATCTGTAAAGATTAAATCTGCCCCTATAAAATCTATTCCCATCCTTACTCATCAGCAGACCCACTTTCCACAAACACAAGCCAGCCTTCAATGATAAATTTCTCAAGATAGCTTTCCAGAGAGGTGATCTTTGGATCTATGACCAAAAGCTTCACTGACACACTCCTCCAGGAACATTTATGGAACACCTCCAGTGCACACCCAGGCCTTTATGCAGCATTGCTTCCTGTAGTGGTAGACCTGAAGGAAAGAGCACTTCCATATCTGGATTTTTATACATCTAATGACTAGCTTAGCATTTCAGTTGTATTTTTAAAAAAATAGTTTCAGTTCATACAGAGAGATTTTTCCACCACAATCCACAGGTCTGTCTCCAGATTAGCATTTTTCAAGTAGTTAATGTACCTAGTACCTACCTATAGTTGCAGTTATGGGGATTGTGTGTATGATTGTGATCAGGGCAGGACAATCAATAATTTCTTTTCCTACACCTGTTCCAGGATCACTGGTTCTGTCAGAACAGAAGACAGGTCTGTGTGTTACTTTGAGGGCTTTATTTAAGTTGTATTTTTCCTTGCATGGATTTTTTTTTCTCCAAGGGCAAAGGGACACTGCTTAGACTTTCTTCTATTACAGCTTGTAAAAATCAAAATAAATAAATCATAGGCTTCTTTCATCTTTAATTTCTGTTCTTTGCCCATTTACAGTTCTTGGTGACATGATGGATGCTATCACTGTTGTAAAATGGCAAGGAAAACTTATGCTTCTGTTTAGCTGCTTGGATATCTCATTAAACTCAAGAGAATTGTGACAAAACACTGATTTCTTGACAAGGAAACTTTTTTATGTGCTAGTCTTGTTGAAACTCTCATTTATAAAATATCCATAAATCTGAGTAAAGCCAGGAGGAGCTTCTCCTGAGATGCCTCTGACTGAAAACTGCACTGTCAGAACACCCAGATTTGCACCTCTCACATCTCTGATCTCTCATGTGTGCCCTGATCATGGCATAGAAGAAAGAGTCTTTTGTTGGAACCCTGGAACCTTTGGGTTGAACCTTGGATGGGGAAAGATAGAGAGGGAGCCATTCATAAATTCACAGATCAAGAAGTCCTTTTCTCATTTCTATGCAAAGTAAAAAAAAAAAAATAAATTAAAAACTCAACAAACTCCAAACAGTTTAAACTTCCTTACTGTGTTGGAAAAGAATTGTGAGTGACCTTGACCTTGGCTTAAGAAACAGGGAACCCTCAGAGACAATCTCTTAATTTCTTCAGCCAATCTTCCCCACATACTGACAGGGCTGCAAAAACTTTATTTAAGTTTGTCTTGTGAATTCAGAGCTACACAAGTTAATATATTTTATTCTAGCAAGATATGTTCTGGCTGTAGATGATTCTGGATGTACAAGTATATGAAGAAAAAAAGAAAGTAGTCACGGCTCCCCCCACCCCCAACTTCGTAAACACTGGAGTTTATTAAAAAAAAAAAAAAAAGAAGAAAATATTTTACCAGTAAGAATAAATATCCATATGGCAATTTGCAGTCAATGCCTAATGCTCAAAAACCAGCAGAAGGAAAGATTGTTTGAGAAAAGTAATTTTCCAAGTTCACCAATGTGAATAAGCAACTTACTACTGCTTTCAATCAGGGTGAATATGAACCTGTCAAAATAACAAAGCTTTTCAGCAGTGGCAAATAAGAAAGGCAAAACAATAAAATGGCTAAAGCTTGATAGCCTTCACCTGCTTTTTTTTTTCCCTGAGAAAGTTAAAGGAATGGAAAAAATGCAAATAAAATGCAGTTCTGCTGTGGGCTAGGAGTGATGGAAGCAGTAAAATAAGACCTTTCTTGGCATTCTGGCTGCACCAGAACTTGAGCCTTGATGTCTGTGACACCTCCTGGTCTGATTTCTGTCGCAGAGGCCACAGGCAAACTGGATATGACACAGCAGATTTGGAATGTGAGACGTTGACATTATAGCAGTAAAAGTGATGATGTAAATGCCATGTATGGTATTGGCAGGGAAATGCCCTGACGAAGGCAGGAATGATGAATCTGACTCCATGCTCTCAGAAGAATAATTTATTACTTTATGATACTGTATTATATTAAACAATACTACACTATACAAAAGAATACAGAAAGGATACTTACTAAATGCTAAAAAGATAATAATGAAAACTCGTGACTCTCTCCAGAGTCCCGACACAGCTTGGCCCTGATTGGCCAAAGAGTCAAAACAACTCACAGCAGAATCCAGTGAAACAATCACCTGTGGGTAAACAATCTCCAAACACATTCCAGATGAGCACAACACAGGAGAAGCAAATGAGTAAGAATTGTTTTCCTTTTGTTCTGAGGCTTCTCAGCTCCCCAGGAGAAAAATCCTGGGCGAAGGGATGTTTTCAGAGAGTGTGAATGCTACAGCCATGGTGGTGCTTTAATGGAAATTAAACCAGCCCTGTAAAATGCAGTGGTTAACATGGAGCCTCATTATTCATCATTCTGTGCAACACAAGGAGCTGCTCCTCAGCCTAGAAACCTGCTAGGAGCACACAGATCTGCCTGTGCTCCTTCATGGCTTGGGTTTGCATGTTATGTATTTCCTTGGCCTTGGAAGTAAATTGTGCAAGACATAAATCTCACCATGAAAGTGAAAAAAAAAAGCAGCTACTTACATCAGCTCTTTCAGCCACTTGTAAAATAGATCAGAGATGCAGCTTGCTGATGGTGCTGCATTCTGATGGCACAGAGCTGGCAGAGTCAGTCCTGCTTTCTGCAACATGAACATTTGAATCTGTATTTTTTTCCCCATTTTTGCCAGAGCACTGTTCCACACAATCCAGGATTTTCAGTATGAACAGCTGTGTGCATGCAGGTGTTTGAGTTCATGCAGTTCTGTGTGTTTGCAGCTGTTGCATCAAGGTTTTTTGGTTTTTTGTTTGGTTTGTTTTGTTTGGGTTTTTTTTGCCTATAGGAACAGAAATCCCTACTTATTTGGGACAATAAAGAAGCCAAGGTGCACAGTCCTGCCTTCTGGTTTGATTACATGCTGCATAAAGTGGGAAGTTATTAAATAAGAATATTATTAAATAAGAAATAAGAATTTTATTTATATTAAATAAGAAAACAGCATCTCTGTTCTGGTTGGATGACCCTCTGAGGGCTCCAGAGCTAAACTCTGCTTTGTGTCTCCTCCTTCAGTCCCACCAGCAGTGACCACTCTGCTCCAGATTTCAGCTCCACACAGAGTTGACTCCTCTGCAGCCCTGCTCCTCTCTCAATCTATTTGGTGGCCTCATGATAAACATTATTCAACAAAATGGACAATGAAATCTCCTCAAGGCAAGAGGTAAATTAAATAATGATACAAAATAAAAGATTGATTAAATTATCCTGAGTTTTTCAAGGCACAAGACCATGGCTTCCATCATTGAAAGGTTGCATGGGAGACCTTCAGACCAGATGGGATGTCCTAAAGCATCTCTAGTGTACTAGAAACTTTGCACTTCCATGCAATTCTCAGAATCTTCTGTTTGTACCATACCAAAGCATTCAGAATTAAGGTAAAAATATGTACACAATTTAATAAATTTCCATCAGTAGAAGTTGTCTGAACATGGACAAAACTTCTTTCTTTTTTGACACTGTCATTTGAAAGCTGATATTTTGACATTGCCACCAACTCCAGAAACATTTCAACTTAAACTGGAAAGTTAATACAAAGTTGAAGGGATTCAATAATCTAAAAATGGAACACTTGAAGTGACATAGATCACTTTGGTGACTGCAAATATTCCCAGTAATGTTGTTGATAGTTTCACTTGTGTGTCAGTGCCCACTTCCTTCCTACTCCCAGCATTTATTCCAGTTATAGCCAGATCTTGTCCACATCTCTTCTTACTGATTCTCATTTTTCAGCATGATGAATGAGTGAGAAGCAGCTTTTTCACCCAGGTCTAGAATGAATTATGACCATTGTTACATCTGAAAATTAGGGAGCTTTCTCTGACTTCAGATTTCAGAGACTGCCTGTAAGAAAACCTATGAGAAACAAAAGCATGTAAATTAGAAGTTTTCAGGCAAATTAATTAGCATCATTCCATAAATTATACTAATGTTTGGGCTTTAGCTTTTTAAAGCTATTGTCTTTTATTGCTCTTTTAGATAAACGGTCAGTAGATAATTATCTTTATTTGTTATAAAAAAGCTTTTTTGTGCTCGAGAAATTGTTCTACCCTAGGATGAATGGGCAATTCAAAATCACATTAATATACTCACTCTTGTAAAGTTTCAGACTGGGTTAAGGAGGATATCAGGGGGAAGAGTCACAAGTTTTTTGAGTGAGAGAAACTCGATAAAATTCCAACCTACAGAAGTATGCCACAAAAAATATGACTGATTTGCAATCTGATCCCAGAGCAAAGCATATAACTGCAGTTCCCTGAATTGAAAATACAAGCTGCTTCTATTTTACTAGGCATTTATGAGGTAGAAGGAACCATCAAGGATGCTACAAAATAGAGTCTGGAATGTTTAAGTCATATAAGCCACAGATTCAGCTGCAAGGAAGTGACTTCTATGGTGTTTTGGAAGACTTATTTTATCTTTTTCATAACATACTGAAATTATAGTTTGTCCCTTCCCTGAATCTTTGGATATGTTGCTACATTTTATATTTCCATGGCTGGGACTTGAAAAAAAAAGCAAACAAATCTCTTAAGAAAATAAGATCGTGTCATTACTGTTAAATACCTTTCAAGTTTTTTTATGTACTTTATTAAACAGAAACCTGTGCAAAATTATTAGAGAACCCTAGTTCTTACTGATACATGGCCTTTGTGCAAATTTCACACAAATTTCTACTCAAAAACTTAATTGTCATATTTCCTGATACCAGCTCACCTCTTTCAGTTAAAAAAAAAAAAAAAAAAGGAAGTGAGGTTAACATTTTAATCTTTGATTACTATCTCTAGCAAGTAATAAACCCAGTTCAGGCACATGGAAGCAAATTTTGCCCTAGAGAATTTGCCATCTGTTCAGGCAAGTCTGACAAAGCATAGGAGGAACAGGATACTGATCTCCTGGTTTTGTTAGAAAAAACATAAAAGGGTAAAAGATGCTCCCAAAGAAAAATAAAGGGCTAAGAAAGAAATGTATTTCCTAAACTGTCTTCCAGAACCAAAATACAAAATATTCTCTCTTCTCTCTAGCTGTCTTGACATGTGGGATGATGGTACAGAGAATATTTATGTTGATGATGATGATGGCAATGGTGATGTTAACACTTAGTTTTAAAAATACAATTACAATTTTTTAACTTCTGGGGTTAAAGGTAGAATGGATGAAGGGGATGACACTTCAGAACAGATTTTATCTAAACATATAAGTCAATCTCATCCTGGGGGGGGCTGAGCTGACTAAACTTCAAAATGTGACAGAATTAACAGCAATGATCATCAGATTTCCAATAGACTGGCTATTGATCAGCAGGCACATACTGCTCCTTACAAAATGGAAGAAAAAGGAATTCACCAAGTATAGGCCAGTTAAGCTGACCTCAATAATATGTTAGAGATATAGAACACATTTTCAAGTGAAAAATTAGTGAAAGTCACGAAGCTAAAAGGATTATGGGATAAAATGAAACTTGAATTTACCAAGTTTCGACCAAGCCAAAATAACTCAGTCTGTTTTTATTCCTGTAACAGAAATTATATTCTGCAGACAGGCAGTGCTCTGGCTCTCATCTCTTTGGACTTGAGGAAAGCATTTCATGTAATGAGCCACATGGAGAATTTTCACCAAAACAGAGTGAGAAGGAATTGCTAAAAAGCTGCCAGGTCCAAAAGATCCCCTTAAAAGGCATATGGGAATGGATTGTATGACAGGAAAACCTTCCTGCCTGGAAGGACTCTTCAGATGCACTTTTTGAGGATCAGCACTGGGACCAATTTTCCATGGTATTTTCATCAGTGACCCTGACACAAAAATAAAGTAGGAAATTGATCACTTGGTTTGGCATTAAGTAAGGATGTGCTGTCAATAAACTGAGGGGAAAAATGTCAGGCAGGAAGAAACTGATCTGCTCGACTACTGGGATAATAGAAATTAAGAAAGTGCAGTCAGGAAGGTGCCAAGAAATGTACATCTCCTGAGAAAATTATTGTTAGATCCTGAGAGGTTATTAATGGGATATGATAGAAGATGAGAACAGGAAGCTATAAGAACATTGATATAATCCTATTTTTTAATTTTTTAATTTTTTTTTTTTTTTACTGTTGAGATAAGGAATGATTCATTCTGCTATATATGACTGTGGTGAAGTGCCAGTAAACACACAACACACAGTTCTGGTCAGGTTATTTATGAAAAAAGAGGCAGCATAACTGCAACAGAAGCAAGAAGAGGATAATTGGGAAGACAAGATTTACTGTACCACAGGGATTTGGAGAAATATTTGCTACACCACTGTTTTACCAAAATGAAGATAAAGAGAAGGCAGGATTGCCCTTTGTAAGTGATCTTACACAAGTGATCTTTCCTTAGGGAGGAAAGGTAGGAGGTGACACATAAGAAAAAGTTGAAGTAAACCACAGAATCATAGAATGTTAAGGGATTGGAATGGACCTTAAGGATCATCTAGTTCCCTCCGGTGGGAAGGGACACTTTCCATTCAAGCAGGCTGCCCAAGGCTTTATCCACCCTTGCTTTGACTGGGGCATCTACAACTTCCCTGGACAACCTGTTCCAGTCTCTCAGAGAAAAAAATTTCTTCCTAATATCTAACCTGAATTTTTCCTCTTCCAATTTGTACCTATTACTCTTTGTTTTATGACCTAAATGACCCTAAGAAATTAAAGCTGGAGATTAGGAGAACGCTTCCAAGGATGTGAAGTGAGATCATGAGGTGGTTTCTCAGAAGCAGAGAAAGGATTTTTGCTCTGTGAAGGAAGGAGAGGGAATCTCTCTCCCTTTGAAAGACAACAGGGTAAGGCATGTACCTGCCCTGTTCCTGGGATAGGACACCTGGCACACCAGCAGGGCTGGCCCAGGCATGGACAGGGAAAGAAGGGAACAGCTGTAGGTGCAGGACAAGGTCTTCACCCATTCCGTGTGTACCAGGGAAGATGCCAGCCTCAGCTCCTGTGGTACAAAAAGGAGCTAGGGAGACAAAGTTGAAAAATTTAAACATAGCCCTGAGAAACCCTGAGCTATCTCTGCTGGCACTCAACAGAGGGAATGCTCTCACCTCCTGCTCTGTCCTCTGATTGTGATTCCAACATCCTTGCAGGAGGAGCCACTCAGAGTCCTGTTCATACCGCCAGGGACTTCCCAGAGCTTACAGCTATCTAAAGCATGACTTTTTGCACTAAATTCTTGCTCATTTGGCTGGATTGGGCACATTTCACTCCAAGTGGATCCAGTGAGGAACAGGCCAGGCCGGGCTTAAACCTTTGGTGATTGCTTCTGAAAACACAGACACTGATTTCCTGAATGAGACCTTAAATGGGAACAGGCTGTTTAAGTTGAATCCTCTCATAGGAAATCAGCTTATTGCTATCAAGAAAATTTTTTTCTCAGCACTATTTTATTGGATTTTTAAAAACCAATCACGAGAAAACAACAATACCCCAAAATAAAGAGCTCTGTGAAAATGGCTGTGCCAAATGCTTCTCTGACACATTTAACACCTCTCTAATAATGTTTTTTATAATTGTTTCAGAATGAAAATGTACACCATAACAACCTGAAAATGCCTCATGCATATTCATACCTTCCATGTGTTAACTGCTGGGGAATGTTTTCAGATTGCTTCACTTTATAAACTGTTACTTATTTACCACGCCAGTTGGCGACTCTGGGGTGGCATATGTGAAACAAATTTGCAGTTTCTATTACAGCTAGTTGCAATTTTCCAATGAAACACTTTTTAAACGAAGAGGAAAAACAACAAAAAGAATCACTCCGACCCATTAATCTGGAAGGCAATGCTTTGTAGAGCAGTATTTGTTCAGATATGACAAAACATGGACAGGGTTTTACGAAGAGCATTTTCCAAATATGCAGGAAGATCACATGGGTGATTTCTGGGTGCTCTAGAACAGCTCCCCCATGGGAAGAGATCCCACATGGCTCTAATCTGGCAAAATCCCTGAAACTGAGTTAGGGAATTCCACTTCTTGTCAAAGGTCACCTCCTGGCTCCATAGCAGTAACCTCCTGGTGATTGTCTCTTGCTTTACTCTCAAACCTCCCAAAATCTGAGCTACTGGGTCAGCAGCCAAGACCTTGCAGCTCTGGCTGCAAACACAATATGCAAAACTGATGATGATATATACATATCAGTAGAGAAAATAAAGTCTTTCTGGAAAGCCCACAGTAATTTCCTCCTTCTAAAAGCAGATCTGGTTGGGAAAACCTTTCTTCCTTTTCATCCATGAATAAAAATATTTCCCCTCAGCTTTACCATATTTCTTTTATTCTAAAATAGTTAAAAATCATTAAAGTTTCCCCAAAGCAGACTCTGAATTTGAGACACAATCATAAAACAAGCTGCTGCAATTTTTTTTAAGAGCCTGAAAATCTGAAATATGAAAGTATCAGATTCCTTGATTCCCTCTTTGGTCAGGTGGTATAGAACTGATTTCATAGCAGGAAAGGCAAATTCTTTGAGGATCCAAACCCCTTTGAGAACAATGGGAAAACTACCACTTTTCAAACATGGCCCTCTATTAGCAGAGCTGGTTTTATATATATGTGTACACTGACACAGATCAAGAGAAATACTGTGCACAGAATTTAATGGGATGGACTATGGAGTAGGTGGTGTTTAAAGTGTCTTCTGTGCAGTCTCTAAATGTGCTGTGTCTCTTGCTGTGCAGAATATTCAGCACATAAAAATAAACTTTCTTCCCTTTTTTGTTCAGATGTTTGCAGGTCACCTTTTCGCTTGCTGGGAGAAGTGAGACTTTCTTTTTTTTCTCCAGTCATGTTCCATCTATCACACTGTACATCGAGAGAGGCAGGAGCAGATGTGTCAGACACAGAAAATGAGAGACAGAACAAAGAGAAATAGGCCCCTGAAGGAAAGAAAGAGAGAGGTTCCGAAAGCAGAAACAAGAAATGAGAGAGATAAGGGACCCTAAAATAGACATAAATCAACAGAAAATCAAATCCCTTGAAAGAGAAGATAAAAAAATCCACCTAAAGAGAGAAAGGCAGCAGGGGACATCTGTCCATCAGAAAGACACACATATCTCCAAGAATTTTAATATCATTCCGGCCACAAGAAGAAAATTCATCTGTATCATTAATGAACATCTCACTAATCAGCCATTTCAAGTGCAATGTTTACCACAGGTTACAAGATGAACAGACTCTCCTCCAGCTCATCAGTCCTACAGTTCTATGACCACCTGGGAAAAGAGAAAGAAATAATCAATATGAGGTACATAAAGAGCTAGTAAAGAGTTGATTGGAAGAGCAGGTTTTGGTTGCTAGATAATATTTGATTTACTGTCTAAAAAGCATTTTAGCACAGCTCTTCAGATATTCTTCAGTCTGCTGTAATTTCATCCATGATAGATTGCAAGGTTTGCCATAAAATGACAAGGAGCAATTGAATGAAGCCAAACTCAGCTGAAAGGGTCATCTAAGGCTGCTGGAAGTGAAAAGAGCCAAAGGATGATGACAATGCACTAAAACAGATGTCTTTTTTATTCAGCCAGAGATCCAAGATCATCTGTTGTTTAACCACCTGCAGAGCTGAAGCTCAAAAGTGGAGTAAGCTTTGGGAGACTGCAGTTCCTTTGTTCAGAACCCATTCCAGCTGAAGACTGTCACCAAAGTTTGACAGGTCCCTGAGATAGTTAAATATACTCCTTCCTCTCCTTTTACCTTGTGTTTTCATCCATCTTTAACTTTCTCATGGTTATCTTGGGGTTGATTTTTTTGCACTCAGCCGCACCATTTGCTTAGATAGCTATTCCCAAAAGAGTAGTGGAGGACGGCAAAGGGAAATGACCTGGATATCCTTAATTTTAGGTCATACCTAAAGTCATCTTGTTAAATGGCACAGGACAGAAGACACCTGAAGGATAAAAATGTGTCATTAGGCAGTGGTGAGATTAAAAAAAGCAAACAGATATTTAAAAACAGAAGAAAAACTAGACCTTCATCTTTTGACATGTTTATGTTTTTTAACTCAAGCTTCCTTCTTTGGAAGGTATCTTCTTGTTGTGCGTGATACATTACAAAATATATTCTTGACAGAGGCTGGGACCTGGACACAGAAGCTACAGAATTGTTGAAATGATTGAAAGAATGGCTCAAGCAATGCTTGGCAGCATTGACAGGCAACTCTAAGCAAATGTGTATTTACTAAATGTCAGTTATAAGCACATTATAAGCCATGGAAATGATGAAAGAATTAATCATGAAATTGAAGCAAATTATTTATTTATTTATCAGTACTGGAAAATTCCTGAATGTCCTTGAAAGAATAGAAACCTGGACTTTAGATTCTATCAGACGTTACATGCCAGGCTTTGGTAGAGGAAGGAGGAGGGAGAATAAAGGTCACTTTCAATCTGCTTCTTATTCATAACATTCAGCTTGAAGACCTGGCTGACCTGGCTAAGATGGGTTGTTAAATGGATTGGCCTAGGGCAAGAAAATGAAAGTAAGTGTACTCTAAAAGTTTTGGGAACTTGGATCACGGATTATTCCATCTGTTTAATGGTAGGACAGACACAATATGGTTGATGAATGATGGAAGTGCTTTTTATCACTGTGGTGTTAATGACATAATGAAGGTCTTTAAAGAGTACAAATGTGGTATTCTATAAATCTGGTCCTATACATTTTCCTTCATTTATCAATTATTAAGGGGATTTTCGCCTCCTGTTCTAGAAATTGCTGCAGAGTTACTGCATTGATTTAGCAGGGCTTTTAGCTGCTTTGATGTCTATTATATTTTACCATATTGGTGAGCAGGGTTTATTTCATCACATATTCTTTTTAAAAGGTTTCAATATTGATAAAATCTGGGCAGATAGGTGTGTAATAAATTTTCTTATTTCAATAGGATTATTTCAGAGAACAAAGTGTGAGAAAAAGACTTGTACTAGACTTATACTTGATAGTCAGTTTAACCCTTTTGAGGATGTAACTCCTTGCAATCTGTTTAGCAGACAAGAGTGAGAGAAGACCCTTACCCCCACATCCTTCAAAAAATATTTCTGCTTATTCCATCTTTCGGCTGTTAAAAGCAATTTGCTGAGAATTTTAGCAATCTGGAGAATCTTAATCCTTTTCAATTAATTCTTCCTAAAATAAAATTAAAGTAACAGAGATGTGTTATTTCCTAATCACTAAAGATTATTTTTCCTTTCTCTTGATCTTGCCTTTTAATTCCCACTTTCATTTATTTAATCTTTCATTTTCCTTTCTTCTTTCAGCATTTCCTAGGCAATACTTAATAACAGATGATACACCAGTCTGAAATGTGCTACAAAGGACAGACTATATTTGGAGGTTAAAAGAAGATATGGAAAAATGGTTGTACTACTTTTTATAGCCAGATGAAAAGAATGTGATGCAGTTGCTGACACAGTTGCCCGGTGCTGTTTGGGAGATACTTGAGTGCCTTTCAAGAGACACCTGGTCTCCAGCTGTGAAAGGGCTCCGGGGCCCTGTGGGTCCTGTGCCACCCCTGACAGCCCAGTTCTGGTGTTTTGGATAATTTAGGGCATCTCAAATGGCACTGGGAAGAAGAGAACTCAGCCCAAAGCTGGGTTTTTATTCTGAGTTAGAAGCAAAACATAAATATTTAGAAAATGGGCTTCATGTCCCTTCTCTCATCAGTCAGTAGAGACTTGTAAGATTCAGGAAGTCTGGAGTCCAAGGAGGTGCTCAGGTGATGAAATGTGCATTTCCACTCAGGGTAAGAGGAACCTCTAAAACTTCATTAATTCTCTTCTCTGAATCTCACTGGCAATAAAAGGAGCTTAAGCACCGACCTTGTGATGTAGGCACTGACATTTCAGCGACTACAATCTCGAGCTGAGTACCAGTCATAATTTCCCACCGATTATAGCAAGGTATGAACTATTTAAGCACCAGTGTAGATAACAAATTTAAGTTCTTAATTCTATAGAATTTGCACCAAGATTATTCCAGTGACTTTCCTGTCTCATCTGTGCTGTCCTCTCCACAAGCACAGAGATAAGGCACCCAGATAACCATGGACTAACTGAGAGTGTCACTTTCTTGGTTAAATATCAATGTCACATTTTGCACCATTGATTGAATTACGGCATGTCCTACTTGGAGACCAAAGTGCAGCAACTGGTTGTCCTCAGGAAGTCAGCTCTTCTGTCCCTCAGGTATCACAATGTATGGTCTTGCCTCACCTATCACACAAACAGAATATTTTGTCTTATAATAAAGAGAATATTGTTCCTTGTTTCCTTCCTCTTTTTAACATTCAAATGAATAGATGAATGCAAGCCTTACTTAGTAACCAGCAGACACTGACATTTTGAGCAAGCCATTTTTAGAATTAAGATAAAATCTAATTGGGCATAAAGAAATATTTCAAGCTGCAAAACTTATTTTGTGTTATTTTCTTCCAAAATGCCAAGGAACAAGAAAAGAAATCTAGAATATAAATGTGCAGTTATCTCCTTCTCTCTTATGTTCATGACATCTTTCTTTCTTCAGACTCTGTTAAGTCTCCTTATAAAATGAAAAATGAATCTTCTCTTTATGACTCTCAACCTTGATATGATCAAAACTACAGCTTTTCTCATCCTAGAGGAATCTCACTGAACCTAACAAAAAGCATGTCAGGTTACACTAGGGAAAGCAAACAAACATACAAACACTTCCCCAGGCCACTTTCTGTCACTTTACAAAACAAAAAAATTAATTATTTTTAAAAACACAAAAATATGCATTGTGAACTTAAATGGATACAAATAGAGAAAAGAAAAATTGATTAAAAAGACATTTTAGGTCATATACTGTGGAAGCAGGATGCAAGTGGTAATACAGTCCAATGGTATCATGGAAATGGCAAAGAGAAGAAAACTGGAAATCAAATAGATCAAGAGCCAGAAAAGGATCTAGAAAAGGAAAGGGAAAGGGCAGGAAAGGGATCTTAAGCACAATTCAGGCACTTAACCTTAAGAACATCATTCTAGATCCTGACATTCTTCAGGCACATGATAACCTCCCCAGAAATCCTCCCTAGAGCCACCTGCATCTCCTTTCAGAGTTGAATAAATCCAAGTCAGTCTTCTGTGTGCAACCCAACCAGATTTACAGAGTCCCTTGAAATAACTGACCCAACCACAGCAAAGGTCAAAATTTTAGAGATATGGTCAGAGAGAGAGAGAGAGAGAGAGAGACAGAGCTTTGTCTTACATGTGATGTTTCTTTAGGTAGGACAACCATGAGTTCAGAAGCCACGGCTCTGTCTGTTCATTTGGGATCATGGAGCATGTGTTTCCCTGGTGCCCAGGGACAGTGAGTGCATCCATGGGTCAGTGAGTGCATCCTAGGAGTCTGTCAGTCCATCCCAAGAATCTGTCAGTCCATCCCAGGGTCAGTCAGTCTATCCCGGGGTCAGTCAGTCCATCCTAGAAGTCTGTCAGTCCACCCCAGGAGTCCGTCAGTCCATCCTAGGGTCAGTCAGTCCATGCCAGAGTCCATCTGTCACTGCCAAGAGCAGTTCCACTGCCCTTTGTGGAGCTGTTCCCTCAAGGGCTGGGGTGACAGCAGGGCCCATCAGCTCCTTCCCCACCCTCTCCTCATCAATGTCACCCTGTGGGGCTCAATGACATTCCTTTGGGAGAACCTGGCCTGTCCAGCCCCTCCTGATTTCCTGCTCTGCCACCCCAGACCCACCATGGGTCCCCCATGGCTGTGTCCTTCCCCTGGGATGGGAGCAGGGCCGGGCCTGGGCCAGACAGAGCCTCCGCCATGCTGGGGTCAGGGCCCAGCCATGTCACCCCCAGGATCCACCAGTGTCACCTCCTGGGGATCATCCTGTGTCATCCCTGGGCTCCAGCTGAGCGGGACAATGGGGCTGAAGGAATGGGGGAGCTGCTGAAGGGCTGGGGAGGCTGAGAGGACTGGGGGGGCTGAGGGGCAAGAAAGACATGGAGGGGCTGGAGCATGTCCAGAGAAGGGAACAGAGCTGAGGAAGGGTCTGGAGCACCAGGAGTGGCTGAGGGAGCTCGGGGGACTCAGAGAAAATGAGGTTCAGGGGGGACCTTCTGGCTCTCTACAACTCCCTGGCAGCAGGGTGCAGCCAGGGGGTTTGGGTTCTGCTCCCAGGGAATGAGGGACTGGACGAGAGGAAACAGTCTCAAGTTGTGCCAGGGAGGTTTAGATTGGATACTATGAAAAATTTCTTCACTGAGAAGGTGGCCAAGCATTGTCACAGGCTGTCTGTGGAAGTAGTAGAGCCACCCTCCCTGTAAGTGTTCAGAAACCATTTGGATGTGGCACCTGGGGACATAGTTTAGTGCTGGGTTAATGGTTGGAGTTGATGATCTTGGACATCATTCCAACAGTATCAATTCCATGATCCTATAGGATATTCCTGTGAGAGATGGGAGAGGAAGATCAATAGCTTTCTCAGCCTCAGGGACACTCAACAAAAACTACTTCCATGAAGATCCTAATCAAAGAGGATCAAAATACCTTGTTTAAAATGTGCCTCTGTGTTAAAAAAATTCTAATTTTGTCTGTTCAGATGAAAATCCCAAGATGCACAATTCTTCACAGAGCACAGCAGGCAAAATTCCAAGCTTATGTACGGAAAGCACATTAAGATGAGAGTGCAGAACAAAAGTCTGCTCTGACTTAGTAATGCACAATCATTGCTTTAAAACAATTTTTAAGTCATACCTTTTACAGTCTTTCAGAAGTAGCTATTGCTGTGTACATGCAAAATAAATAGGGCAGAAAAAATATGGAAGAAAGAAATCCTTACAAAAACCATTCTGTTTTAGTCTAGTTTTCTAACTACTTAGTGGAGCAAAGGCTGAATTCAGTTCCCAGTTCTGACATTTTCTACAATGCCCCTTTTTAATCCAAAATTCAGCAGCTGTATTTATGATTGAAAAATTGAGTGTGGGTCAGGCACAGTAATCACACAGCTGAGCTAATGGTTCTGCTGCATGAAAAGGGTGGTGGGTAATGTATTAGAGAGTCACTGTGGGTTTGGAATAAGAAGTCAGATGAGATCATTCAAATCAAATCATAGCAAAAAATCCCCTATCAACTAATTCAGAACTTTCCAGACTTCAAATATTTTCCTGGAGTTCATTTCTTTATTGAGCTGTTGAAGCTTTCACATCTCAATCTCTCCCACAAATAGAAGCCATCTGATTTTCTCATTTCAGTCTCTTTGAGACCACTCTCAGGCAATCCCGTGGCACATAGGATTCAGGCCCCAAAATGGACATACCGCCATGATGGAAAAGTTATTTTCATAATATTACCAACAGACTGGCAGGGAGGCAAGCTGCAATGCAGACAGAAGTTCCAATGTGATTTTCAGTTGACATTTGCAATTGGATTCATAAGCTTTGGATGAGTTTAATACAAACTATTAGATTTTTAAAATATTATCTGAAATGAGCCTGGAAATCTCTTGTTCCCTGTTGCTAATTGAGATGGAACAAGACCAATCATTCAGTTCTTGTGTCTAGAGCAATTCTGTACACAGACCAGAATTGCTGTATGAGCAGTGTGAGCCTCCATTAAATGTGTCCTGATGTGCTAATTTACATCACTGAGTTTGGAAACCCAAAAATGGCACCACTGAGACCTACAGCCTTCAAAGGGCTTAAGTGAACCAGCAAATCTTTTGCTCAGGGCTCATTCTTGCCCTGTTTATCACAGGTAAACACATCCTGCAGCACAAGTAAGAGGAGGAAGACTGAAGTCAGTAAATCACTTGGAAAATCTCTGAGTGGTGCATGTAACATAGCTCCTCTTTAGCAAATGCCAATGGGTCTAACATTCATTTTGTCCAATCCCCCAATTTATTAATTGCTCTCTTAGTGAAGACACTGCTTCATTTAGTGAAGACAATTGCTCTCTTAGTGAAGACAATCCCAGTACAAATGCTGAAGGGAGAAAAAGAAGTTGGCACAGGAGATGTGCCTAAGTAATCACTTTGCACGGTAAATGATTTAGGAAAGGGGTGTCCTCAAGATTCTCAGGTGGGGTGAGAATCCTGGATACAGTTTCTGTGCTCCAACCCAGATAAATAGGATACCTCAGTAAGGCTCTATCTACAGAAGAATAAGATTTACTGGTCTAGAACAAGCAATGGGACTTCATTTTCTTCACAGGTTTTCCTGATAAACATTCAGCCTTTCATTATAAAGCCATAATTTTCCTGCAAACCCTTTTTCTATACTTTCTGGACTGAAAAGTCCAAAAATTACTGGATGATTAGATGCCTTAGAATATGGATTGTCATTATAAAAGACTCAGGTATGAGGGAGTGAATGTGGAAATTTTGACTCATATCACCAATCAGATACTATGGGTAGGACAGAACATAAAGAGGGGGCTGTGATAACCAAATGTCTCTGTGTGAGGAAAAGTTTTTAAGAAACTTCCTGTAGTTACTGTATGGCATAAGGTGATTGTGCAGCAAACATTAACAAAAAATACTCCAGGCTAATAAAAATAAACAAAAAATAAGAACATGTGGTATCTTCTCAGTGAACCCAGATACCTACTGAGAGAAAGCAAGTGGAGTCATTAGAATTATTTGTTCATCATTATTACTTATAAGGAGGTCCATCAATGTATGTCTATATATTTAGGCCCTGTGGTTTTAGTGCTTGAAAACAGCTGCAAAATTCAGCTGAGTTTTGCAACAGACTCTGGAAAAAATCAGCCCCTGGCAGTAGAACTAGCTGTTTCTAAGAGAAGTTCAAAGAAGCAGTCATTAAGGAAAATGTCAGTTCTAAATTTATTTTCCCTGTTTCTTTCCTCTTTGTCATCTGCTATGAATTGGTCCCCAATGGCTTTGCCATTTTAATTTCATCTGGATACAGATGTGATCATCTGTGAACAAGTCTTTCAGAGACTGCCTTGGAAAGAACTTCTTCCATTCAGGACTAGGAAGGAAAAACTGTAATTCCAGGATTTATGTGGTTTTCTATCAGGATGAATATTTTCTTTATAAAAAGATTTGGAACACATTCAGTCAAATATGTTGACTTATAAACCTCTGAGTAGCTTGCTGGTGGGGGAGAAACACTGGAATCCACAAATATCAGAAGGAGGAAGTCACTACCTGAGTTTAGATTGGTCTCAAGACATCTCCGTTCATGCTGTTTAGTTGCATGGACTTTTATATAATGATACCCAAACTACAGCTGGCTAATTCCTTCCATTCAGTACAACCTAAAGTCCTCCTTTAATTATTAAACACCCTCAGAAATGCAGTTCTTAGTCCCTCTTTGTCTCTAATGAGGTCAATACGTCACTTTTCTGTCTGAAAGATTTTTTGCACACCTGCAGGATGATATAAACTTCTAAATCTTACTTCATTTAGCATGATTTCCTCAGATTGGGTCTGTTTTCTAAGGACTTTATGTAGCTCAGGGCACCAGGAGAGAGAGAGAGAATGGCTGTCAGTGCAATGGCTGCAGTCAAAGAGTTTCTGCTCTTCCTGATCCTGCAGCTGTCTGCAAGTGGGAACTCCAAAACTTTAATCATTAACAATGGAAGGCAGAGATCACACTGCCTAATTAAATATATTCCTCTATTTATTCAGGTCTCTGAACAAATACAGACATATATTTACATGTCTCTATATTAATATGTATTGATAAACACATTTGACTGTTGTATGGCATCTAAATGTCTGTTTATTGAAGCACTGCAGAAACTTAGCTCATCAGGGCTCATCTGTCCTGTACCGAGAAATATTTTTACAATTTCCAAGGATCCTTGAACAATAACCCAGATCAGCAAAACCACAGAGCTCAAGAGTCTCTTTGTTTTGGGATGTTCCCACCTGAAAGTTCATCCAAATGTTCTTCTCAGTGTTTAAAATTTGCCACATTCAAACTGCAGATTAGATGCAAGCATGCCTAAATTTAGATTTCTTCCATTCCTGTTTATAATTTGCATTTTAGAAAAAGGCAACAAGAAAAGACATAGAGCAATCATGACAAATAACTACATGTCTAATTATAGGTGACATTAATCTCAATTTTAGTAGTATACTTTCTGATTTTGCTGTGATTTACATAGTGTCAATCATCAGGCTGGCAATCGATCCATCACATCAATAAAGCAGATGCTGCACATTCATTTATTACTCACAGGATGAAGTTCCTGAGGGACTCACCTCATATTTGTTTTACCAAGTGAACGGACAAAATAAGTTACTGAACAGAACAGGACTGAGTTAAAATCCAGAAGTTTCAGGTATTTGTTTCAGGATAATCAAAAGATTGATGCTACCCACCAAGCTGAGCTTCCTCACACAACTAAAAGGATTTAATACAGGGTTTAGAGCTTGTATCTAAATATTTTGCAGTCCTCCTAGTAAGACTGACTATTGAAGTTAGTGTTAAAGAACAGTAACAGTTTTATGGGGACAGTCTGTTAAGATGCAAAAATGATTTGCAAATGTTATCCTCAGCTCCTCATGCATTTCTAAAGCAACAAGCTGAAAAAGGCTGATAATCATGAAACTGCATTAAGTGTTCTATAAGTCAAATACTTTTCAGAAAGTCTAATAAATTCTTTTCATAATTTATTAGCATATTCTACCTTGTGGATCTCATTTTTACCTATTAGAGAACTTGTCTAAGATCAGACAAAAGAACTTTTCTGTTCTACTGACACGCTGAGTGGAATTCATTATTTAACACTGTGCTAGGTTAATCTGATTCAGGAAAAAAAATAAAGATGATAGAGATGTTTTTTTTAAAGATTACTGAAATTAGATAACAGGAAGAAAAAGCCTACCAAAAGAAAACAGAATCTTGTGAATTTTTGCATTTTGTCCCCAAAACTTTTCCTTTGAGGGCAGTGCAGAATTGGTTAATTGAACTGTCAAGTTATCAGACTTGATCTGTGTAGCATGCAATGCCCAATACATTTCTTCATTTTCCTTAAGAAAATCCAAAAAAGCCAAATGGAACTAATTTCAGCAAAGACCTCTGCAGTGCAACTCTAGCATTCAAGGTTAAGAATATCATTCTAGATCCTGACATTCTTCAGGTACACAGTAACATCCCCAGAAATCCTCCCTTGAACCACCTGCAACTCTTTCCAGAGTTGAGTAAATCCAACTCAGACTTCTGTAAGAACCCAGCTGGATTTATAGAATCCATTGAAGTAACTGACCCAACCACAGCAAAGGTCAAAGTTTTAGAGATGTGGTCAGAGAGAGATTACATGTGATGTTTCTTTAGGTGGGGCAACCATCAGTTCAAGGGCCACAGCTCTGTCCATTGGGTTGGGATCATGGACTGTGTATATCCCTGGTGCCCAGGGTCAGTCAGTCCACCCCAGGGTCAGTCAGTCCATCCCAGGGTCAGTCAATCTATCCCAGAGTCTGTCAGTCCACCACAGGGTCAGTCAGTCCATCCCAGTCAGTCCAGTCAGTGCCAGGACCACCCTTGGGGCTGGGGACAGAGGGATTCAGGGCTCCTGGGGGGTGCCAGGTGCCCAGAGAGGCTTTGGGGATGTTCTGGGTGCCCAGGGTTTTATGGCAGACTGTTGCATGGATGGGGCCTCAGGAGACTCTTGGTGTCTCTTGGTGTCTCTTGGTGTCTTGGGTGTCTCTTGTCCTTTCATGGAGGGAGCACAGCCCAGCCAGGAGATGACCATCAGGGTGGCTTGGGCTGCCCACTTTCTCAGGAGATCCCCAGGAACTCCTTCCCAGTGATGTTGTACTTGGGGTGAGGATGTTGAGAACTAGCCAAGAGGGAGTGGGGATGGGGTCTGGGACTTGTCAGCTGGGTGATGAGGCTCTGGTGGCTGTGACATCACAGAGGATGGGTCACAGTGGGATCTGTCCCTAAGGACAACACCAGGCAGCCCCACTGCAGCTGGACTGGGTGTGTGCACATGCACGGGGAAGGTTGGGGTGGATGGGGGACTGGACAGATGCCCAGGGGGGTTCCTCACCCTGAGTGAGGGCTGAGCCCTTTGGAGCAGGGCAAGATTCTGCCTTTGGGGCTGAGGACAGAGGGAGTTGGGGCTCCCTGTGCTGGCTTTTGAGCCTGTCCCTGCTTTGCCAAGAGACCCTCTGGGACCTCCTGCAGTGGGTTTGGACTTGGTGCAGATGCCCAGAACCCACTGAGCAGGGGGTAGGGTTGAAGTCTGGGGCTTGTCAGCTCTGGTGGCTGTGACATTTCAGGGAACAGGTGACAGTGGGAGCCATCCCCAGGGACAACACCAGGCAATCCCCCTGCAGCTGAACTTGGGCAATTGGTGAGTGCACATGCACAGGGAAGGCTGGGATGGATGGGGAATGGGAGAGATGTCTCCAGCCAGGGTCTGCGGTCCCTTCAAGCCTGTTCACCCAGACCTGCTGGATAAACCTTCCTCCCACCTCCTCCAGGCCATGGCTGCAGCAACCACGTTCTTTGTGGTTGTGCTGACCATCCTGCTCAAGCAGACACAAGACCTACGGATCGATGCAGCCACAGTCCAGCAGATGCAGCAGAGTAAGAAGTTTCTGCACCAGGAGATGATGCAGCTGCTGCAGAAGATTGGGTGGATCAGGTTCCCACAAGAAGCTCCACTCCTCTCTGGGTTGCAGCTCTGTCTCTTCTGGGCTGCTGCAGTAGCCATGCTCATGGAGGTCTGCTGGCTAGCCTGGCAAATGAAGTTTACAACTTGCACCTGCTATGAGCAGAACACCTCTGGCAGCAAGGAGGAAGATGATGAAGAGGAGGAAACCCTCAAGAGACAACGCCACAGTGTGAGGTTGTTTTCTGTGCCCCACGTATTGTCAATGCAGGGACTGTCTGGCATGTGCAAGGATGTGAAGAAGATGATGCATGACATCCTCCGTGTCTGCCGAGTGCTTTCCAAGGACACTTTCATGCCGGAGATGCACCCGGCGACCGGGAAGAATGGCATCCATGAATCCTGGAGTATCTTTGAGGACCGAATCGTGTACCAGCTGCTCGTGTTCCTGCAGCCACCCTCCAGGCACTCTTTCAAGCTGGAGCTGTATGGTGGGACACATCTGCCGGAGACGTGCTCCAACATCCGTGTGGTGCTGGAGTGCACCTGCTTGAGGAAAATGGGGAATATTCCGTGTTTTTTCCACCCCTCCAAGACCAACGAGACAGCCCAGCACTCACCCCTGCTGCAGAACCTCTGCACAGGCTCCTACTTAGACGTGGAGGAAGTCGCCTGCTGGGTGCAGAACCTGGTGCAGACAGCCTGGGAGCATCTGCCCCAGTGGCAGGACTGGCAGCTGACGGTGCTGCCCAGCTCCCACTCCTGCCGGCTGCTGCTGAGCGGCCCCTCCGACATGCAGCTCTGTGCTGTGCTGGTGTTTGCCGTGGAGCAGGGCAGCCCAGGCACCTTCCTGATCCTTCAGTAGGATGGCCAGCGTTCCCAGGGGCTGCTTTGGGCTGGGGCTGGGTGGGGAATTGGGAGTAGACACAGACAGACAGCTGAGCTCAGCTGCCCAAAGGGATCTGCTGGACAATAGAAGATGAGATCAGAATATTAAAAAGGGAGAGAGAAGGAAGAGGAATGGGACACGTTTGGAGATAAAACATTTATCTTCCCAAGTCACCATAACAGGCAATGGAGCCCATCTTTCCTGGAGATGGTTGAACACCTGCCAGCCCATGGGAAGACAAATGCCATAACTCCAAACATCTCCTCAGAATCACAGAGTCAGTCAAGTTGGAAAAGACCTCTGAGGTCCTTGAGTCCATCCTATGACTGGGATGGACTCATCCATCACCAACACCACCATGGCACTGTCATCTCCAGTCTTTCCTTAACACCTTCAGGGAGTGTTAAATACCTCAGCCTTTTCCTTACTTTTGGTGATTGTGTTTCCCCCTGGGTCCAGTAAAGAACGGAGGTTTCCCTTGGCCCTCCTATTGCCATTAATATATTCATAAACAACTCTTAATTACCCTTGACAGAAGTGGCCAAAAAAGTTCTTTTGCCTCTCTAGTTTTCTTCCTACATGACCTAAAGACATCCATAAACACTTCCTGAGCTGCCTGCCCCTTTTTCCAGAGGGGGTTCCCCTGGTGGGCTCACCAGCTGTGCCAGGAAGTGAAGTTCTCATCCACACACTCCAGGGCCCTCCCAGGCTGCCTCTGCTGTGTTGAGTTTCCAGCAGACATCCAGCAGGTTCCTCCTTCTTCATTCTCCCTCTTTATGAATGGATTCTGATGGAATATGGTACAGAATATCCCTTTGGGGTGCCCTAACCCTAACCTTGGGCTCAGCTGTGCTGTCTGTGTCTCCTTCCAAATACCCAAGTAGCCTCTTTTGGTTCCAGCCCCAGCCAGAAATTTAGCACCATGCAGCCCTTGCTCAACACCCTTCTCTTCCCCACCACCCTGGTGGAGTGGAGAGAAGAATCTAAACTAAAACTTGCAGGTTTAGAGAAATTTAAAAATTAATCATTTAGAGAAGCTTCGTAACTGAAAACAAAGTAAAACACTGTAATAGTGGTAAATAATAATAACAATAATAGTACTGATAATACAGCTGAAAAGGAAAAAAAAAACCCAAACATGTGATGCACAATACAAGTGCTCACTACCTACTGACCAACAATGCCAGAGCTGCCTTTCTGAACCAGATCAGGCCCTGTTCCAGATAACTCCCCCAGTTTATATGCTGGGCATGACATTCTCTGGTGTGGAATATCCTTTTGGCAAGTTCGGGTCACCTGTCCTGGCTGTGCTTCCCTGCCACTTTGTTTATCTACAGTCTCATTAGTAGAGAATAAGACCAAAGAAAACCCCCAAAAAACCCAATTCCCCCATCAAAAGAACCCCAAAACAATTTTAAAAAAACAAAACAAAAAACCCAAAACAAAACAAAACAAAAAACACCCCAAAAATCCTAAAAAAAGTGCCCAACTTACTGAGGAAAAATTAACTCCACCTGAACCAAAACCAGTTGACTGAGCAACAATTTTTTAATTATTTTCTATCATACAAAGTAAACAAAATTCAGGTGCCCAAGTGTGCTAGCTAGTTCCAATAATAGTATAAAAGGTCATTTTTCCAAGTGGAAAATGGGTGCAAACCCAGGCTTTCAGGATTATGTGCTGTGTCATTATTAAGAAAAATCTCATTGCATTAAGAAGCAGCCATTGCTTTTAAAAATACAGAGACACTGTTTTGTTAGAAGAAAACAAACCCAAGAGAGCCTTATCACAAAAACAGTGTGAGCTGCATTTGAAAATAAAGTTTGTAGTTCAAACTGAGATTTCTCTGGCTCCTGTTTCCACCAGCAGCCATCTCACTGAGGTCTGACAGGTGTTTGCATGGTTGCCAAGCCCCTGGGTTAATTCAGTGCATGAGGAACAGTGAGATTAAATTATTTCTGTAAGTGAAATTCTGAAAAATTAATTGGAAAGGTAAATCATAGAATTTTTAAAGGAACCTTCCCTGTCAGGCCATCCAGGAGCCACCCTGGCAGTTATATCCACATCACCTACACCAGCAGCAGGCAGCTCTAGTGCCTGGCTTTGGTCCCTGCACGCACCCCATACTCATGCGGTCAAATCAGGTTTCCTTATCAGCTCAGCCCCAGGTTTCCCACAGCAGAGTCACAGAAGTACAGATCCTACAAATTTAATCTTCGTGCAATAACAAAATAACAACATGAGCTGGGTGCCTCCAGGGAGTGAACCAAGGAAGCCCTGGGCTTTTATACCCTCACAGACTTGGTATGAGGAAAGTTTGGAGCCTTTGATTCACTTTCCTGGGTCACAGGCCCCTGTGTCCTTTGTTATGCCAAGGGCCAGCAGTTCATGAGCTCTTGCCTGGGTCTCCTGCCACCCAGAGCTCAACCTGCAGCTGGAACTGCAGCTGCACCCTGAGCTACCCGCTCTGAATGTGCTCTACTGCAGAATCACAGACTGCTTTGGGTTGGAAGGGCCTTTAAAGGTCATCTTGTTCTGAATTTCCTGCCAAGGGCAAGGACACCTTCTACTAGACCAGGTTGCTCAGACACCCATCCAGTCTGGCCTTGAACACTTTCACACAAGAAGCACCCACAGCTGTGCCAGGGCCTCACCACTCTCTCAGCAAATCTCTTTTTCCTAATATCCAATCTAAACCTACTCTCTTTCAATTTGAAACCATTCTCCTTTGTCCTGTCACTACAGGCTCTAGTAAATATTCTTCCCCATCTTTCCTGTAAGTGCCCACACTCCTGAACCAACCAGACACCTTCTACATGTTGTGACTCCCTAACTAACATCAGCCCCCCACCCACCCTCACCCCCCCATTCCTAGCCACATAATTTTATCTTTCAACCATTTGTTCTCCCTCTAGCACCTGTCAGACCTTTTACTGAATTAATGTAACTCACTGAAAAGGCAGAAAAATAGCCAGTATTTCACTGAGCTTGTATTCCTCCCTTTCACTGAAGTATATTACCTCAGAAAAGTCTCTTCAGAACATACAGGGTGAGCAGTGGGAGAGCAGATGAGGGGGGACAGCAAAGATGAGAGTGTGCAGGAAGATATTGCCTTCTGGAAAAGAAAGGACAGCTTATTAATTTGTCTCACCGTGTCTTGGGAAGCCATGTCCTTAGACTCAATTTGTTCTTGACAATACAAGCAAAGCAGACGTGCAGAGCCAGGAACAGCAGAGGGAGAACAGACTCAGTCTTCATGCTGGCCTGTGTTTTGTAAAACACCACTCTCAGAGGCAGAAAAATGGATGGGCAGAGTGAAACATCTCTCATTTGTCATAGCAAAGTTTGCTGTACAATCTTTCTTGTTGCCCAAATTTCACAACAGTCTCTGAACATGCGGCCACTCACTCTTTTTTGGGCTGGCTTCTTGACCGAACTACTCTTTGGCCCAGATACCCTAGGAACTTCTTGTTTATAGCCAAGTAAAACTAATGACAACATTTTCCTGCTTCTTCCCACCTACAGATGTAGGCTTCAGTCTATATATTTGATTTTAGCCCTGTCCTAGACAGTGAGCCCATTTAGATCCCCCAAGCTTAAGTCTCCCCAGCAATCAGATGTTCAGCAGCTCTGTGTGGGTCCCCAGTGGATTTTAAGGTGGCATCTTGGTAGCTGATGTATTGCCTCAATCCAGATACCCCAGCTGTATATTAGACTCATATTTCTCTGGGATCCAGCCCCCAGAGGAACAGGGACCCTCAATTAGTGAGCAGAGTTAATCTTTCTGTGACCCATGTGTAAATTAGAAGCTGAGTCCTAGAATCACAGAATCCTGGGGACACCAAACCTCCCCTAACAATGTAGGCAGTTGTTTCAGAGAGTCACAGAATCACACAGTCATGAAATCTTAGAATCCGAGAATATTTTGGGCTGGAAGGGACCTCAAAGATCATCTAGTTCCAGCCCCTGTCCCATGTGTAGGAACACCTTCCCATAGACCACATGGCTCATATTTCTTGTATTTTTCCCTTCTAGAGAAAATATTGTCAATCTTTTCCTGCTCTGTTTTCCTGGCACCCTTTTATTATTTTTTTTTTAATGGCACTTTACTATTACTCTGTTCCCCCCGAAGTGCTTCACAATAGGTTCTTAGAGCTCTTCACTGGAAGAGACATCAGACTGCAGCTTTTTATTCTTTAAAACTGACTAAAAACCTGCAACTCTGTCCAAGGCAAATAAATATTCTACAGGAGAGTAAGTTTCCCAGTATTTCGACTCACACAGAGATGATACGACATGCTGTATTTTGAAGCAAGCCTTTTTTCCCCTCCTGCTGTGATATAAGAAGCTGTTTTGTGAATCTTGTTGCTTACACTGGAAAGATCAGGGCGGAGACAAAAGTGAAGCAGCAAGTTCCCTGGCTGCAGCATCAGTCCTCTGGTAAAGTGAGTTTTCAACTAAAAATATCTGTGGTATTTTGAACTAGAAGAACTCTCTGTGAAGAAAGCTTGAAATTACTATTCTCACCTCTTCTGCTAGATGTTTACTGCTCAGGAGAGAGTTTCTCATATGAGATCATCACCATGGTAGTTATAACGACCTGGTCAGCAGAGGCTGGGAGGTTAATATTTTAAAAGAGCCCATCCTTTCTCTGTAGTATCTGCTGTGTAACTATTTTTAAGTTTGTTCCTCAAAGAATGTGCACGGGCAGCCCAGAAAGCCAAATGTGTCCTGATTTGCATCCACAGCGGGGTGGGCAGGGGGAGGGAGGGATTCTGCCTCTCGCTCTGCTCAGGTGAGACCCCACCTGCAGAGCTGGGTCCAGCCTGCGGAGCAGGGTCCACATCTGGGCCTCCAATATAAGAAGGGTGTGGAGCTGTTGGAGCAAGTCCAGAGGAGGCCATAGAGGTGCTGAGATGCTCTGGAGTCAGGCTGAGAGAGCTGGGCTTGTTCAGCCTGGAGAGGAGAAGGCTCCAGGAGACCTTCCAGCACCTTCCAGTGCCTAAAGGGGCTACAAGAGAGCTGGAGAGGGACTTTGGGCAAGGGCATGGAGTGACAGGACAAGAGGGAATGACTTTTCACTGACAGAGGACAGGATTAGATTAGAGATTAAGAATAAATTCTTCACTGTAAGGGTGGTGAGATAGTGGGACAAGTTGTCCAAAGTTGTGGCTGCCCAATTCCTGGAAGTGTCCCAAGGCCAGGTTGGATAGGGTTCTGAGAAAGGTGAAAGGTGTCCCTTCCCACGGCAGGAGGTTAGAATGAGATGAGCTTCAAAGTCCCTCCAACACAAACCAGTCTGTGATTCTGTGAGGTTCTGACTCTATGTGTTTGTGATTCTGTGTATTTAGGATTCCATTATTTCATTATTCCGTGATTCTCTAATATAGCTGCCCGTATTGTTTAGGGAAGTCTGATCTTCCCAGAAATCCCTTCCAGATCTGCAGATCTCTCATGACAGTAAAAAAATTGGTTATAATGTATTTTTTGTAAAAATGGAGCTGTGAGAAAGCTGTGCACTTCTGCCTTCACATAACAAGGAACAACAAGGGGCCTGATATTTTCTGTCTCACTTTGCACCAAAGTTTCTTTAAGTGTCCTCTTTAAGTTTGATCTTGGCTTAGTCAGCTGTAGGCCTACAAAAAAAACACACACAAAAAAAAAGGGAGCAGAAGGGGTGAAGGAAAGCAAATCCTTATGCCAAACTAGTCTTCTCAAAATTTGCACAAGCATTAATCAGCACATTGCTGCAATACAGAACAAATAAGAGCATCATGTTCTTTTGAAAGACCAGTTTAAAGGGTTTTGAACTGACTCAGACAAACACATCCCTCAGGGACATCTTTGATTTCCACATTGTTCTCCTGATCACTCAGTGTGTTCCCAGAATGAGAACTTTCACTGTTTGTCTTCTTTTTTTCTTACTGGGCACGGTACTTAGGCAGAAAATCTGTCAGAAAGGAATAGCTGCATATAAATGTTATTCTAAGTATGGTTTCTGATACTATAGCTCAGCATGTTTGGAATATTGATCACAGCACTTAAATTTGCAATTGAAATGATAATTTCTTTTTTCCACTGATTCTTTGACTAATGTTATGCAAAATACAGCCTAGGATTGACATAAGGGCAATAAAAACTGCACAGAAAAATCTGTACCGAGCTAATTGTTAAACATATGGTCACATGCCATGGAAGGGGGCAGGCAATATGAACCAGGAATGAACAGGGACATTGAGTATCTTCATAAAGCTGGAGATTCATCACTGCTGTTACTTGCATTTTCATTCTTTTCTTCTCTCCTTAATTTCCCCAGAAACTTTTCTTTCTTTTCCCAAGTTAGAGAGGCATTTACATTCTCTCACAGTGGAGCAGGGAACTGCTGACTCCAACACAGAGAAAACTAGGGTAAAAGGAGTTACAAGTGTGACCCGTGAGATTTGGGAATATAATTTTTATGGTACACCAACAAAAATACAGATGTTAAATTCAAGGAGATCACATGCAATAACAGCTGGGTCAGTGGTGTGATATGATCATCATGAATTGCCCTTGTAGCTGGTTAAAAGCTGGATTTATCCATGGTTTCTGAAGTCTAGGAAGTTTAACTGGAAGGTTTTCTTAGTTTCTTCTTTCTTCATTTTCTTTCTCTACAAATTTAGTCATTTTAGTCTCTTGCCAAGAGAAGTTGTGGCTGCCCCTGGATCCCTGGAAGTGTTCCTGGCCAGGTTGCACGGAGCTTGGAGCGACCTGGTCTAGTGAAGGGTGTCCCTGCCATAGCAGGGAGGTGGAACAAGATGGTTTCTCAGGCCCCTGCTAACCCCAGCTGTTCCATGATTTCTGTGATTCTGTGATCTTGAGTGCACATCAAAAACTCACCTCTTTCTGTTTAGCATAAATCAAACTCACAGTCAGTGCAGCCTATTTTTACTTCTATATTTCTCAGAACGTTCTCAGTCCTTGTTTGCCCTAATGTAAAAAAGCACCACTTTCTGATCTGAGTGCTTATTCAGAGATGAAGTGTGTTGCTGATCGATGTGCTCCAGCCTTCTCCAGTCAATATCTGAGCTATGGGTCACTCTGTCAGAGCCTTTTCAGCATTCTTCACAAAATGAATTTTCTCAGATTGCCTTCCCTGTTCTACTCCTTATTTTCTTTATTGCATCATTAACCAAATCTTATTCATTTAAGATCTGATTCCCTACACCAGTGTTTTTTAGTTCCCTTCATAACTGCTTATCTCTGTCCCCTTATTCTGTCTCTGTAATAAATTATTTCAGAGCATACATTAATTGTTTCTTTTCATAGCAGGTATAAAAGGATATTTGAAATACTCTTCACTGAAAAGCTTGATAGGATTTTTCATTCTTTGTTTTCTTCCATTTTCTTAAAAAAAAAGAAAACAAACCTTTACAATTGACAAATATGTACAATGATTTCCTTATATGACAGAAAAGAAAAAAAAAAGACTTCAAAATCACTTTTAAAAGTCTGCCATGTTTTGCTAGTGATTAATATAGTACTATAAATACCTGAAAATTAATTGATATTGCTAATTTTAAGACAGTATGCTATCTGTAATATTTTCCGATATTTTTTAGTAACAGGAGGCCTCATTATATTTTTTAGGATATTACAGCAAACACTGCAATGCATTTAGTCATTATTGATGTTCCATTCATACCTGTCAAAGGACTAGAATTTCATTACTCCCCTCATTTTTCCTAACTACCTTACTCTTTACTTTAGCTCCATTATTTCCCCAGGTGACCTCACTCTGGGAAACATCAAGGAACACGAGAACAATAGAGAATTGATCACCTACAATTTCTTGTTGATCCTCTGTTTTGTCAACACCATCTCTTCCCATTGAGAGAAATAACCATCAGCCTGGTGTAGTAGGAGGCCTGGATGAAGCTGGAAATATGAATGGTAAAAGGAAGCACCAATAAAGTAAATAACTGGCTAAACTTGAATCATTTCCTGTTGACTAAGTTTTTATCTTGGATAAAAATCTACCGATGGAAACCAACTTCTAGCTGCCAGGTCTGTCAGGATGATAACATGGGATACAGTGCAATAATTTAATGATTTAAATTTAGCTTGCTGAAGCCAAAACCATCTGGTACAAAGGACACTTTGGCAGATTGAGTACAGTGAGAATACTGTTCTTCTTGCTGTTATGGTCTGATAACAAAGGAAAAATACACAACCAAAGCCATTAAAAAATCATTTGCAGTCAATCTCCCAACCAAGTTTGAATAATAAGAGGCAGAGCACTAATTATAATTGTATGGAGTTTCCCAGCAGAGACATTGCAAACCAATTGCCACTTGTCTGCTCTCAAGTATTTTCTGTAAATGCATTCATTTGTGGCATCTTTTCATTTATGTGACAATATTATTACATTTTGTTTTCCCTGGCAATTGTTTTATTGCCATCTGGGAGTCATTAGTGAAACACTTTAGAGAAAGTGAGGACATCTCTGAATATGCCCCTGATTTTAGGTCTGGGTTGAAATGGACTCTTAATAAAACAAAATTGTGCATTTTGGGAAGATAGACAATCTTAAGATGCTCATTTCATGGGTAGGACTGGAACAGAAAATGAGACAAGACTGCACACACAATACAAAGGTATTAAAACTGGAAACAATATTCCATTTTCATCCTCAACAGGGATCTTTTAAAAGGTAAATTTGTTTATTTTAGAATTATCTCTTTATAGAACTAAGGATTTTTCATGGTTGTTTTTGTGGACAGCTGAGGCAGGGCTGCTTGACCAGATCCAATCCAAAGCCACTTTTCAGTCTGTCTGATTTCCCAAAAAATGGTCCCTGACATGGGCAGAATGCTTTTCATTCCTTCTTCTGCAAGATGTGGCTTTGCACTGATATTAAAACTAATTTTCTTTGAACAGGTACCTCTTATGAAGTGACTGCAGGCTATGTCACTTCGTCATCCCCAAATTTCATATTTACTATCAAATCACTGTTGAAAAAGCTTGAACTCTGTCAGACTAATAACAATTCTTCATAAAAATACCAGATGAACACTCCAAAAATGCCACTTCTTATTTAGTTAATCAGTTGGCAAACATGAGCTGCATCAAGATTTTCAAATGCTGAGGAGGACATGGGAGTGCAGAGTGCAAATCACAAAATCACAGAACTATTATGTTTGGGAAAGACCTCTAAGACCATCAGGGTGAACCCTTCACCCAGCACCACTGTGTTCCATGTCCCCAAGTGCCACATCCACGTGTTGTTTGAACACTCCCAGCGATGAAGACTCCACCACTTCCCTGAGCAGGCTGTTCCCATTCTTGGCAACACTTTCTGTGAAGAAATTTTTTCTAATACCCAATCTAAACCCTCTCTGGTGTAACTTGGGGACATTTTCTCAAGTACTTGTTCTGATGCCTTCAGACTCTACAGAGTCTCAGCTCTTCACTTTCTTGCACTCTTTCTCAACATCACTTTAGAGATGCAATAAGTCTGGAAGCTGGAAAGCTGCTACCACCCAACAAGCCCAGAGATAACACAGATGTGAACAGCAGAGAACATGGAGGGAATGAGACAGAAGAAAAGAAAAGGAGTAGGATATGGTTAAAAGGATAAACAAGGGGGTAAAAAAATAGTAATAGAAAAAGTAATATATCATTTGTCATGATCAGATCTGGCAATGGGCATGGCAGTCCTTGTTCTTCATCTTGCACTAAGTCTTTCTCATCCCCTCACTCTCCAGGAGAGAGATGGCACAAGAAGGTTAGGATGATCAGCTGGGGGTTCAGGGTTCATTTATCTGTTACCTCCTGAGGCCCAGGTGTCCCTCTCACCAGCCTTCAGGTATGTCCTGCGCCCTGAGAGCTCTGGCTCCTGCCAGTAACTCAACTGAGATCATTAACCTCACTGAAAGCAACTCAGAAGCCTCAAGTCACTTGTTCAAACCATGTTTTGCAGATTGGGCTTTGAAGTGGAGGATGGATCTGATGAACAAACCACCTGTCAGCTCCCTAAGCGCCCTTTCAAATATTTTACTGTCTCCACAGGAGATTTTAAATCAAAATAATGAACATAAGAATGGAAAACAAGAAAAAACAGTAAGCCAAATCCTTCCTGCTGCAAACTCTTCTACATTAACAATTTAATCTTATTTTTGTAATATATCTCAAGAAAGAATGAAAGAACACAACCTCAAGGTAATGTCAGCCTGGTTAGAATTAAGAAAATAACAGCAGCATAAATGAAGTAAAATAAACTGTACAATAATGAAGCTGAAAGGTCATCCATACTCCATATCCCACAGAACTTTGTGCATCCCATTAGCAGCCAGCGCTGCCAAATATCTGTGTGTGGATGGGTGAGAGATGAAAGCAAAAACAAAATGTTACACTGCTTTGCCATTTTTTTAGAAAAATAGTTGACTTGAATATTGTCAGAAAAAAATAACAAGCTGCATAAGGGCATCACAGAGAGCATATGGTTTGCAGATACGATTTTCTTGTAGAATTACAATCAAGCATGTGTTACTTTATGGCACAGTTATACAGCGAAATAAATGAATGTATGTTCTGCATTTCTGTACAGATTTCTACAATAAGAATTAACTTTGCTGCACTCTTTACCTTTTTCTAAAAAAAAAGAAATTACTCAATTTCCAGGCATGAATAAACAAACAACTTTTATATATTTGGAGGTAGTTAAAAAAAGGATAAATTAGGCCCTCCAATTATAGTGGTGCAAACATTTTCTTCATTTGATGAATTTACAAGGATACAAAATACCTGTGTGAACAAATAAACATTGCCTGTATTCAATTAAACCATTGCTTCCTTCATGCTTTAATTACATAATTAATGTGATAAATTAAACTGTTTCTCAGTGAACCATCCAGTGTAAGCTTAGAATTTATATTAGTGTACTTTGCTATATGTGCACAAAAAGTAATTTGGTTCATGACATTATCTCTGAATTACTTCCCTGCTTTCATTTCCACTTTAAATGAAAAAAAAAAATATAATAGACCCTAAAACCTAAGTTTCACATTGCTGTACTTTGAATAGTGGAACATGCAGAAGAGTAGAGCTGTTTTTATCACACATGACCAATATATTTGCTCCATAAATCTTGGGTTAATGTTCAAAGGAGATCAGAATAACATGTCCTAACAGAGCTGAATCCTATCTTTTTCCTAAAATGGCTCCATTTAGCAAAACTCAATGAAGTGTCCTTCAACAGGGGCACCAAATTGGTTTGCCTGCAGGGTTCTTTCCTGTACATCAGCACACAATGTGCTCTGGGATTTTTTTTATGCTTCTTTCCATGTCATTCACTTAAACTGCTCAACTCCCTCCTTCAGGACGCTGTGGAGAACCTAATTAAGAGACTCAGACAGATTCATGCAAGAAAGCTTCATTAAGAGCCAAGCTGCAGATTGCTGGAAGCTGGGAGGGTGCACAAAGGAGATGCTGTTGTGTGCTCCCTTTTCTCCTGTAATCTGCCCCAGATGTCTCTGTCTAAGGCCCTCGGAGAGGTCGCTGCTCCCAGCTGGGAGATGGGTACAACACTCTCAGCTCCAGCAGAGAGAGAATTACAGCCTGTCTCACAGGGCAGATACATTATTTAACACAACAAGAACAGGCTTTGGGCAACAAAAATCAATCATAGGCATCTGAAGGATTATCCTACTTGATTGAAAGTCTCCTCAGACAGAGAGCTGGTCTCTCCTTGGGCTTCAGGACTTCAGCAAACGTAAAGCTGCTACTTTATTTACAGACTTTATTGCTGGTACAAACAGAGACTGTTAGACATCCTTCTGGAAACTGCTCTCTGTAATTTTCCACTTCCCTGCTCAGCAATAAGATGCTATTTGTAGTCTCTGCTAAATGTAGAGAATCACAAAATCGTTTGAGTTGGAAGAGACCTTTAAGATCTTTGGCCGTTGCTGGCAAAAAGCTGAGAGCATCCAACCATTGAAAAGAACTTGGGGTAAGAAGGGACTGTGGAGAAGGACATGGGGCTCCAGACACAAATCAACACCTCTGTTGATATCTTTGGCTCTTCAGGATCACCTAACCTCACACATCAGGTGGCTTTGCCAAACTGCAGAGGTGGTAACTGAGACAGCATAAAGGACCATACCCATCCATACTCTTCTTCTCAGAAATTGGGGATTAGTAAGAAACACTTGAAACAGTTTTGTGAAAACACCACTAAGATGAAGGACGTGCTCTCCTTGTCACAATTATGCATCACACTTGTCCATCCCACATTTCCTGACATTTAATAGCACAGAGGAAAATCCTGTTGAGGACAAGGTGGAGCTGGGTAGGGTGCAGGTTTGACAGCTGGATGGTGACAGGACAGGTACAGCAGCAAAAAAGGGTCAGGGAATGAATAAAGCTGTCTGGGAGAAGGCTGCAGGATCATTCACACTCCTGGAGCAGCATCTGTTGATCCTCCCCACCCAATTAAATGGTCACCTTACACCTTGTTTCTCAGGAATTAGATAAAAAGAAGTCACCATTCCTGGAACCTCAGAAGGAAAGCCCATCCCAGATGTTCATTAAAACTAACCAAATTATCAGTTATTTTTAATTACATTTGAAAATTGAGTCATTCATTAAAAGGTAGAACATTGCACCCAATAATTGCCGGAGGGCTCTTTCTTCTCACCTCATCCCAGGGAGATGGGACAACACAAGTGGTTTCTCTGTTAGTAAAACTGATCCCATTTGAAATCTGGAATGAGAAACGTGGTGAGGCTTTACAAGATTTTACTGGCTCTTTGGTACATTTGATTAAATCAATGCAATCTGAACTAAAACCATGAAGTTTTTGCCATACAGAACCAACCAAAACATCAGAGACCATGTTTCAACAACTTGAAATGAATTCTTGCCTTTCTGCAACAAAATGGAAAAGAAATACAGGTCAAGGGATAATCAAACAACCTTTACCAAAACCAAAGCTGCAGAATCTTTCAAAAGATTGAAGTCTCAGTTCCTCCGAAGCTGAGTGCACTTCCAGGACAGTTGGTGGATTGCACATTGTACATTTGCAGTTAGGGTAACTTCTCAAGAGAAAAATTTCTTTTGGGAAGGAGAGTTAAGGTACAAAAGAGGTGGGTGACAGCCTGCCCCTGTCTTCAGGAAATTTAGAAGCTAAAGGGCAGATTACAAACAGCCTCTAGAGAAACAGTACGAGAAGCAGAAGTATTTGATTTAATCTTGGATGTTTTAGGAGCAGAAGTGCTATTTCAGAGACTGTGTTGGGCAAGCCAAACTAAAAACCTTTAATCAAAAAGCCTGTGTCACACTGAAATGTTTATGTGAATATCAAAGGTGTTCTGAAAGAAAGAAAATAGACAGAACACACATTCTCTGTGGTTAAAAACACATTTGAACAAAATGACACTGCAAGAGTGCAAGAAAATCTTCGCTCTGTATTCAAACTTCAACTCTTACAAAAAATTTTAAACAGTCTGACACTGTATTTTTCTTCACTTCTCAAAACCATCTTGGCATTTATCTTCTGGGTCCCAAATATTTTCTTTTCTCATAACGTGGTACACTGATGAGATCAAATTCCAGATAACCTTATGAGCAGCACACCCTGCTCTCCCCTGATGCCTCAGGTGCCACCAAAGCCTTGTCTAAACAACCCCAAGTTAGGAGTTAGAGTAACACTATGTTTATAACTCTGAAGCAGCTGAAAAATATGAATATATTTAAATAGTTACTTCAGGATTCTAGAGCCTAGATGAAATACCTGATTTGGTCCAGTTTAATCTGACCCATCCTTAGGTTGCTGCAGTACTTTTGGTGGCAGCTGAGCAGGTATGGAGTAGTCATGCTGCTTCCAGCTTCTAATCTTGATGCCTGAATTGGATCCTGAAAGCTTCACTCGAAGTATCCACAGCTCCTAACTCTGTGGCCAAGGTTATGTACCTCAAGTCAGTGAAAGCAAACCCATCTTTGCTCCCCAGAGAGCCTCAGCTGCTCTCCAGTCTTGCATATGGTGGAAGGGGTTTCTTTCTCTGTGTGTGGTTTTCATCCTGCAGTCAAGAGAATTTCTTTCATTTCCTCTCTATTCAGCTGTTACCAGGCAAGAAGAAGTACTTGACACAGACTGAAAGCTTTTTATTTGAATTCTTGTGTAACCTTCTCTTTTATCAATTTGTCATTTTGCTGATAAGCCTCTCATGCACCAAGGCATTTATTAGAATCATTATCAGAGAGCTCTCAGATTACTTTGTTGTCATGACAAACTGAGTTGTGCTGTGCCCAGCTTGATGGATGGGCTGGATATTTTTATACTCTTCTGGAAGACAGAGCTCAGGGGTTTTGACACTCAGGGTCCATCCTTGATATGTAAAAGAAAGGCCAAGCATGAGAGCATTGTAGGAAACAGTAACTTCATTGGCATGAAAGAAAAGCACCCAGAACTGAAGCGGCAACTCCTGAACACAGATCTAAACTGAGGGGTTTCAAACATCTCATCGCTTTGTGGCAGGATAAATTGCCTCTAAATTTACCTGCCCAATAGCTTGACATGCAGCCCCTGCACAGCAAGATACATCTCAACATACGTCTAAGACTATAGCGAGAACCCAAATGGCAACTTGAACTTCACACCAAGGCTTAGCTTTGTCCTGATAAAGGTAAGACCAACACCTGAGCAAGTCCCCTGAACTCCCTTTAGGCTCCATGAAGATTTTATTAGTACGCACAATAGGACTGAGCAAGAAATCCACATCATCCTCAAACAGAAACCTGCCTTTATTCCTGCAGGTGAATCTCACCCAAACTCTACATTGATGGTTCAGCTATGCTGAGTCTGGTATGGGGTGATGCAAGAGCCAAGGACCTGTGAGACCCAAGGATTTGTTCATTCCTTCATTCTCCTTCCTGTGCCATCAAGGAAGAGCCCTGAGTAGCCAGCTCAGCCTCCTGCTTTGCAGAGAGCAGTCCATGAAGAGTGAGAAGCTCTCTTTGTTCCTCCGGTTTTCAAGGGAGCATAAAGACTATCTTTTACACACAAAGGGAAACTTTTAATCCCCTTATTGCCAGTTAATTATATTTTAGCTCAAAGGAAATATTCTCTGAGGGCTGCTGGTTTTTCTTACCTTTGTGAGACTCTGCTAGGAATATCTGGGCATGACCAGTGGCTCTGTGTTTTTCACATTATCTTAGTCTTCCTGAGGCTCTTTTTATACCTCTGTAAAGCTGTGAACCAGTGGGTATGGACTGGATTTATGTCTTTGCCAACATTTCATTGGTTTAGGAGCTATTCCGATCATAAGTCTATGCATTTAAATTACAAAACGTTTGGGCCAAATTCTATAAAATACAGGTGATAAAATAAATTTTGTGCTTCAGGGTCATTATTGCTGTCTGTAAAGTTATAGCCAGCATTGGACAGACAGCAGTGTCTACTTTCAATTTCTACCCAAGGCCCTCTAATGCTGCTCTGCAGATGCTGTGGAAGCAGTCAGTGATCACAAGCTAACTAGCAGCTGTCACTGCGCCATTTCCCTTTTCCAGACACGATTTTGTCATGCTGGACTGAAAAAATCCCCTCCTGATATACCCAGGAGTTCATCAGTATTTGTTTTTGGTGGATCCAAATGCAGAATGAGAGTCTGGAAAGGGTAAGCAAAGAATTGTGGGGAAGAACGATAGAAGCAGAAACCTGTCCTAAAGAGTTTGTCTCTGCCAGCTACAGAATAAGAAATTTCTTATTCTTACAAATAAGAAATAACCCTAAAACTCCTCATTCCTTACTTGCCTCCACAAACCCTCCCCACTTGTCACACATCTCTCCCTAGTTTAAAAGCAGAGTTTCATAGGAACTTTTTTCCAAGTTAATGTAATCATTAATTCAAAATAAAATATTCAGATGTTGCCACCAAAAATTAGCAAGCCTGTGCTCATGCTTATGCCAAAATACTGTTATAATAAACGTAGAGTATCTCACCTCCCTCTCCCTTCCTTGTTTCTTCTCTTTAGCTCCCCTGTGCTTTGGGACAAGGTTTTGATATTTAACATGTTCATGTGTGTGATACAGAGCAAATAAACCTAATGAGTACAAAATATATTGAATAGCTGTCATTCAATGACTGCATCTGTTATATTATTTGATATAAAATATGGACATTTTCTCTGGTTTACTGAAAATTATCCAACTTTCTTTTCTTCTGTGTATTTTTATACATTAACCATGCATGTAAGTTTTGTGGGGTTTTTTTTCCATGTGATATGTGCTCTAGACTTAAACCTGAACGCTGATGTGCATCTAAAATATCATTTCAAATAAATAAATGTGGCCTTCACTGGGGATTTTTTGTTGGGTTTTTTTGGGGGTTTTTTTGTTGTTTTTTGGGGGTTTTTTTTGGGGTTTTTTGGGGGTTTTTGTTTGTTTTGGTTTTTTTCCCAGAGTCATGAATATCTGTGACCATAAAAATGATATTACAAATGATCATTGAAGAATGCAGCATGGTTTATAATTAAACATACACATAGCTTATAATTTTGGGGACCCTATACCAAAGGAAATAATCCCCTGGTAGATAACTCCAGGCAATTAAATTCTCTTTTAAATTGTGGCAAACTAAACAACAGGGGTTTTTACAGATATTATTGAGTGCCAACAATTTGAATAGCACAATGTTTGATAAGCATCAGCCCATTGATTTATTCTTACAGATAACCTTCAGTGCAGCTAATGGATTAGACATTCCTGAAATATGGAGGAACTCAGCATTTACTGATGAGCTGAGTCCATTAATCCTAAATAAATTACAGTGCATCAAATGCCTAGAGATAATTAATCATGGTATATTTATAGTGTATAAAAAGCTCATGGTGACACTCCGTGGTGACTACCCATAAATACATTTTTAATTTAAGTTAGAGAAGTTATGGGGGTCAAGTCACTATAAAGAAATTACTGCAAACTTTTTATTATGCATAATTACCAGATAATATTATTTACAATTTAAGCAGCAAGGGACTCTGACATGATTCACAATGCTGGGTCATAGATGAATATATAAAATGCAGTCTCAGTCCTGAAGAGTTTACCAATGAATAAGGTAAAACATTAAAACATTTCTTTTCAGTCCTCAATAGATACAGGAAATCAGATTAATATGTAACAGATGCTTCAATTAATCTAAACTAAAGCCCATTTTCAGGGAGAAAAAGTAGTATTCATCACTGGAGTTGTTTCTATTGTCAATAATGATAATTTATGGCAGTTCTGAGCCTCTAAGTGTTTTACCAACATTAGGTAATAAACCTGCTATCATCATAAAATCACTTTCAGGCAGGTGAATACTCATTTCACTCATTACTTAAGGAAATTAAAAAAAAAATATGAGTTTGTGGAGGAGGAAATCATTAGAAGAAACCACAATTTAAAAAAATTACTATTAACCCTACACTAACTATCATGTCATGCCTGACAACATCAGGACACAAATCTAATTTAGTGAGATTTAAATATGCAGCCCAGCAACTACCCTTTAATATCAGATTTATGAGACTGTGTCAGAAGACTTTTCTGGCTTAGTTTGTACATGCTTCTGGGTTTTTTTCTGCCATGTGACTTGATCTAATAAGACATATTATCTCTCCTTGCAAAATTAATATCATTTATTCAATTGCTCCTTCCAGCCCCTTTACAAGAGAGTTTGGTCTTAGCTTGCCCCACTTAGAGAGGTCCCTCATCAGAAAAATAAAATAGCAATATGTGCAGATTGAGGTAAGGGACTAAAACTGGGAGCAGAACAGAAATCATTTCATTAATTCTGTTTTCCAGCACACTGGGGGAAAAAAAACCCAAACAATAATAATTAAAAGAAGCAGTAAATATAAAAGACTCAAACAACCAGATCAATTTTCTATAGATTCCAAGCTGTATGATTCAGAGAAATATCAGCCATTTTTGCTGTTCCTTTTGGAATGATCCTCTCTGCACTCTTGGCATGCCCTGCCATCACCTCACAAAGCTTCTGTTCTTCTACAGTTTCCAAAGTTTTGTATCCATATGGTTCTTGATTTGTAGTTTGGTATTTTGCAATAAAGATCAGGTTTGCCAAGCAGGTATCTAAAAATCATTATACTTATCCTAGATTTCAGTTGCCCTGGACTGGACCAGTTCCATTGGTTTAAGTCACATTTCAGGTTGAACTCCATCTCTTAGCTTAATACATCATTAATACAGGCAGAATTTTCTTAAGCTTTTTATGATGAAATTATTGAAATTCATATGAATGAAACTCAGCCGGCCAAGGCCTTGATGAGGATTTGTTTCCCCTCTTTTTTCAAGTCATTAAATGTTTACCCATCTATAAATCTAATAAACGCCTCCCATAAAATTGTGATCTGTTTGTTCAGAATAAGAGGTTTTGAGGACACCCAGCTTGAAGACCAAATTCCTCCTCTGCCTCTTATTTCAAGCCCAAGTGCTTTCCTTGGCTCCATGCAGTGGAACAAATTCAAGATTTTCCTCTCTCTGACTGCAGAAAAGGCCTCTTCTGTGAATATGGACAAGAAATTCAATTTTAAAATATCACCAGAGATCATTTCCATCTTCTCATCACTGTATCTGCTCATGTAACTGAACTAAAACTCGGAAACATTTAAAGATATTTACAAGTCATGAACCAAGTATTTGGCTGAGCCAACAAGTGAAACTATTTATATTTTTTAAATTTCTACTTTCAAAAACACCTACAGTTTTTGGTTTTGGTTTTTTTCCCTCTATCCTCCTTATTCCATAAACAAGAATTAAAAAGGTCATTTTACTTCAGCTATGAACCTTCTTCTTGATGCCTGTTTTTGGGAAATATTATCAGGCCTTAGAGTTCTGGAAAAATCTCCAAATACTCTGTTTTTCATAGTGCTTCAGAGTTAGCAAGGTATGATTCTTTTTAAAAAATACTGTATTTTCTTAGTCTGATATTATGAGAAATTAATATCTCTACTTCGAGAATTTGCTAATGAGAAATGTTAAGTTTGAGTTAGATTTATGAAAATATTGAAATTATTTGAAAATGCAAAGTCAGTTGTTTGAGACATCAATAGGCTACGTTGTGCTGGATAATTTAAAATTTCTAAAGAGTTAAAAATTCCTATAAAAATTCCTATGAAGTTAAATAAGTGCTTTCAAGACATTCATTTTCCTGAGGTTTTTTTGTTTGTTTGTTTGTTTTTTAGGGCCTAGCAAAATCTAGTAGAGTAGATATAGAAAAGCGATAATGTTTCATTTGGCACATAAAAAATTAAATTGCTTTGGGTTCTTGAGTCCTTAACTTTCATTTATTCAAACTGTCTGCCACTGAGGAATGGTTTTGGAAGACCACATTGATCACCTTGAGTTTGCCCAGGGATTTGTTTGTGAAAAAGCATGAGAAAGCAAGTAGTCAGCAAGAGCAAATTTTAATTTTTCTGAGGCCCTATATTTCACAAGGAGAAGGCTTTGAGGGCTTTGACATCCTCACTTTCATGGCACCTGGACAGAAGACAAGGGCAGGAAACCTCTTGAGTGTTCAGAAAGGATGGTGCATCTAAAGGAAAGAAAATATTCCCCTTGCTGTGTGGTGGCACAAGAGAGAGTGCAGGGCTGCAAAGATGTGCAGGTTTAACACAGATTTTCCTGTATTACAATGACACCAGCACGTGGCTTTCACTCTGTTAATTGAGAAAGTTCAGCACATCCATGCCTCCATTCTGCTGAGGAATTGTGCTGCTGACCTGGCAGGCCAAACCTGATTGCTGCTGGGTCAGCACAGATTAGCCAATAGATGTCTGGATTTAGCAGAAACATTGAGGATTCACATTTTAAAAGGATATTAAAGTGGTCATTGCTCTTAACAAACTGCTAAGGCTGCCAGGTTGCCATAGGGTCCCCATAAAGAGCTGAATATTCTCATGGACAAACCATCACATCACTCTCTGGAAAGCCTCACACCACACAGTTACCTGTTTTGGCGCTGGATTTATTTCAATAAATAAATCCCTTCATCTGCTCCTCAACTGAGGTACCTTTAACTGGCAGGTCTTACTGCAGCCTGGGGATTTTGGATACATTTTGTGTATCTAGTGATTTCAGGCTTCACAAGCAAATTGCAAGGAAGGAGGCAGAAGCAGTAATTCAGAAAGCATAGCTGAGACGATGCTTTTTCTTCTGAGAAAAGAAAAATCACTTTAAAAAATTCCATCTTATAAACAACAAAATTACTCATGAATGTGTATTGGATCTGGTAAATTGATTTTACTGGGAAAAAAAGTGTGAAAGCATTGAGTTTTTGAAAGTGGCAGTTAACTTTTTCTGAAATAAAACTCTCAGTTTTAGAGATGCTGAAATAAAACCTTTCACATCAGAAATATTGAAATGTTTTGCATTGACATTTCTAGAACAAGCCTCCTGAGCTCCCAGTTTGCTGTAGAATATTTTCATTAAAAATTAATGCCTAATTTTATTTACTTATGTTAAGTTATAGGAGTTCAAGAAAGAGGTTAAAGAAGGATAAATCACAAAAATATATAGATCATTTCAGGCTGAACAGCTCAGATGAAGAAATGCATTAGTTGTTTAATGCAGTCACAGGGCTGCTTTACAGCATCAGACTCATAAAACAAGCTCTGCATCCTATGTGGGATAATAAAGCAACCTTATCTGAGGAGTTTTTCTGAAAAAAAAATAAAGGTTTCCAGGTTTATTGCATCCTGGAATTTTCAAACATTGACCAGAAGAATGGATATGTCAGAGACACAGATAATTTATGTCTCCTCATGTACTCCACTTTATGAAAGGATAAGCACATTTTATTTGTGTTTTTCAGTGAGCAAAATGCTGCTGAGACTTTTTTTTCAGCAGAAGTTCACCTGTTGGACAGGAGGGCAGAAAGGGAGACTGCAAATGAGCCAGCACAACTTTCTTCTGGAGCACTCTGAGCTCAGGAGCAGCCTCTGTGTGCCCTCAGAGGAGGGTAAGGGCAGCATGCAAAACCACTGCAAAATGTTGGATAATGTTTGAAAATGCTTGTTAATTTGGAATTATCTGTCCCAGGCAAAGGTGTAAGAGCTGCTGGAGGAGTATCAGCAGTACTAGTTTAAATGTCAGTGGTCAGACTGGTCCAGCATTACATCAGGGAATAATTTGGTTGGGCATTAGAGGTTGTTACAAATGAGAGGAAGAAGAGAGGACTGTATGCAAAAGATGTTCCAGAAGGGAGGCAACCACCTTGATTTTCAAACATTAGTTAATAGATATGCTTGCTGTCTTTATTTAGGCTGTACAATATGTTCAGGGCTCTAAGAAATCTCATAGTCCAGCTGTCAGAAAACATGGGAAAAAAAATACTGTGGAAAAGGAGAAGGAACATTATCTTTTCCAAAAGTATATCTGAAATTCTGGAGACTGAGGTGAAAAGGGATCTGAGAATGCTTAAGGCCTCTCACACACCCAGAGGAGAGCCCCACATGCCCCTGCCAGTCAGTGCACAGAGGATGGCAGTAGAAAATGCTTAAGTAAATGTTACCTAGTAAAGCTCATGTTTGGTGAGTCAGATGCTGTTGCAGGATTTGGTTACCCACATGTTGCTACTGCTCCTGGTACCGACCATAAAACTAAGCTTAAAATTGCTGTAATTCATTCTTTAACTGTCACACTGTGGCGTTACCAGTTGTTGGTTTCTCTGGGTCTGGACTGAAGGCACTTGAGACAGTAGTTCATGTTCAGACTCAGGTGTTTATTATTTCTTACCAGTAAAACAGTCTCACAACCATGAGTTCTGCAGCTTTTCATTAGAAGGCACAAAATGGCCAACAATCTCTTGTTACAAGGTCTTTTAAGACTAAACTGTCCAATTAAGAACTGACACCTAGATTATTTTCCCTTTTAACCCAATAACTGATCTCAAAGAGCCCCAATGCAGACTCTTCTGCCCAGTTACAAAAAGCCACCCAAACCCATGAAGGAGAAGGAAGAAGAAGCATGAAGAAGAAACCCAGGATGACCCTGTGCCCTCCATCCTGCTTCCATCCACAACATCCTAAAAATCCCAAAACCTCAATTTCTCACCAAGTGACACACCTACACTACTCCCTATAATCTATTTCACACTTTAGTGGATTCTAGTCTATCTTGAAGTCTAGGAAACTTTCTCCATGAATGAGGGTCAAAGTCAGTGCTCCCCTGGGGGCCAGGGCACCCCAGAGCAGACAGAGAAATATTCCTGGTGCCCTGGGTTTCCACATCACACTAACCAGATCTCCCATCACTTGGTTTGAAGGTGTTGGCTGGCAGGGGTGGTGTTGCAGGAGCCATCCTCTTTCCTTAGCACCTCCAAAGGTTTCTCTTGATCATCTCACAGTGCCTTTCCCGGCCCTTGCTTGCTGCCACTGAGGTGACAAAGGCACCTTAGCTGCAGCCCCCAAGCCCTGTGAAGTGTCAGATCCCTCCACACAGAGCTTAAAGCTCTTTGCATGACAAAAGGCTTAGGGCAAGGTAGTTATGGACAAAAGCAAGGTTTGTTCAATTCCTAAAATTAATTGCCTGCATTTTGTATTTCAGCTTTTTCCAAAGTACAGTCAGCAGTCTGCCCTAATGGGATGGGATTAATTGCTGCCCTCATATAATTTCCTCACTGCCTGCCTTTTGCTTTGAGCATAAGAAGATCCTCTCTTCTTTGTTAATTGTTTTCTAACCTGAATTTTGTATAACAAGTAAATCCTATTAGAATATCTCCTTACTCTCCCCACAATACAGAATACAGCTATTCAAGTCTGTTCCAATACCATTGTAATCATTGATCCAACAAGTTCAAAGTCTGACTTTCCTTTTTTTCTTAGGCAGATATGCTCAAAGTAATGAAATATCTTGTTCTGTAATAACCAGCTGTTATCTTAGTCTTCCTCCCAGTAGAGCTTCTTTCTAATACCAACAAGGGATTTTCCACTAGCTTAATAATTTGATCTCATGATTCTGAAAGTGTTTGGAAAAAAAAAAAAGCAGAGGGAGAAAGTAAGCTGGGTGTGTTTATCTTAACGGAAGAAGGAATGTTTTGGAAAACTAAGCTCTGGTGATTTTCTAATTCATTTAATTTTCTGGATGATAGGGTCTCCTTAATTTGACCATCTGTTTATTAGTGTTTGAATATGGATGAAGATGGGAAGGATATGCCTTTTCACACAAGGAAATGGAAGTGTGCAGAACCTCTGATGGAAACTTAAGTCACATTCTGAAAAAAAAAAAAAAAAAGAAAAAAAAAGAAAACAAACCCAAAGGCAAAAAACCCCATGACACACTTAACTCTGTTTATATTCTTTTCTGCAAGCTCTAGACTTTATTCAGTCATGCATTTTATTCTTGTCCAGCCCCACAAAAACCCTCAGATTCTCTCTGGGATTAAAAACTGTGATTTCCTGCTTCAAGTCCTTTGTTGTAGGCAGCTGAGTGTCAGTGCTTCGCCCCCAGACCCCTGAGTTTTGCAGCCCTGATTCAGCACAGAGGCTGCAGGACACCCCAGCTCAGGTAACTGCAGAGGGTGAGCTCTGCTTGAGTTTCCTCCTGTGGGCCAAGATTAACTTCTCACTCAGGAAGGAGAATGTGTCCCTTCTCTTAAATTTTATAGTTTTGGATTAAATTAGTTATCAGCAAGTGCCCATATCAATCTGAAAATAGGATTAAAGAGAGCAGATATATTTAATCTACATCTGGTACATGACCCTTAAGTGCTTCATTTCTCCATTGATTACAGATAGAGCTTAGAAAACCTTCTTACAATAAATATCTCCTTCAAATCTTGGCTAAATTTAGGAGGAAAACTCAAACACATCTAACATACATCACATCAGTTGTACTGAAACCAAAGATAAATCTGGTTTAGATGTATTAATTATAGCTTACCTTTTTTCCTTTCTATAATTTCATGTTATACCTCATCAACCAAGCAGCCAATGTGAGTCTGTGAAACCTCAAGGAAATCAGTCAAATCCTGCCAGTACATTTGAAATAAATGTCAGACCCTGTGTTTTGAATCAAAGCACCATCAAATTTGAAGGTAAGAAAAATAGAAAAGTGCCTCAGTCCCTCCTGTCTCAGTGCCTCCGTCTTCTTTCCAGTTCAATCAAGAAGGAAAAGCATAATTAAACACATAATTAGTGATGAACATTCCAGTTCTTCAACAGGAGCCATGAGCAAAAGTTGTATTTTAGAATGCAGTAATAAAGACTTGCTGGAGACCATCCAAGACCATTTTAGCCACACATTTTTATAATTATTTTAAAACAATTAAGGATTCAAAATATTCTAAGACATCACAAGAAATTTCCAGGCTTTCATTTTTTTCATTAGGTTGTTCTATAGGGAACTGGAAGGCCTTTGTATGAAAATGACTTCCCAAGACAAAATAGCTGAGCAATTCTTCCCTCTATGCCTTCTGCCTTTTGTGCTTGCATTGTTTATCTACATTGCTTCTCAAACAGCATTTGCTCACCAATTGCAAATTTTCTGAGATCACTTTTGAGGACAATAAATCTTTCCCACCACGAAAACAGGTTTTCCAGTGTTAGCCACCTGCTCCACATAAAAGAAAACCTGTTGCTGCGAGGCAGCAGGACGAGTTTCAATTCCATGGAAACAGAACCATTTGATTTTCTAGTTAGAATACAAACAAGAATGAAATTCTACTGGGTTGTACAGCTTGTACCTACACAGTTATTTGGTATCCAGCTGCAGCACATGGAGGATCAACCTGTCACAAAGCTTTACTTAATACCAGATACGTGGGGTTGTCCTCACTGAGCATCCTCCTGCATGGACATCACCAAAATTTGCAGCATTGAACAGAGCCAAACACCACAGAAATGCCCCAAAAAATGCAAAATAGCACAATATCCAAATTCCACAATATCCAAGTCTGGTTTGCAAAGGAAGCCCGTGCTCAAACTGCAGCTCATCTGCTGAGCATCTGGTTTCATGTTTCAACTCATGGAAGTTCATAATCTTTTGAGCTCAAAGATGCTTCAAACCCCCCAAAATGTGCCCTTGAAACAATTTTGCATTAAACTGGTTTTCTGATGAGTGAGAGACAAGATAATATCATAATGCTTTTAGATAGATCTCTGCCTCCCAGAAGCTACGAGCAAAGGTTACAAAATTAGCTGGAAAATTAAATTGCAGAAATAGGCAGTCATATTTTTCTCATTTTAATGAAAATAAAATGGATGACAGGAACTATTCTTTGGAAAGTTAAATAAAACAAATGATAACCTAATACATAGACAAAACAGATATATTAGATTATTTGTTTAGCCATTTTAGGGAATTTGGAAATGGTAATTACATAAGAAATTCTTGCAGCTGAAGAAAAAGGTTGAATAGGTAAAACAATTTTGTTTAGTTTTACTAATTCTTATAATTATGAAAGTTCTGTAAAGGGAAGAAAATGAAACACTTCTATAAAAGATTTTTTTTTTCCATAACTTAAACTAGGTTTATTAATTTACTTCAATTCTCAACATTATGAGTACATGGATCCCCCATAAAAAGGAAAAAGTGCTTAGCTGTAATCTCACAGATATTGAACTGCTTAGAATTTACTTAAATCCTAATGATTTAAGTGCAAATCTTCTTTGTATTTTCTTAGATCCAGCTAGTCTTGGGGGCTTAAATAAAAATGACAAAGAGAGAGAAAAAAAAATAAAAGGGGAGGAGGACTTAAAAGCTTTATTTAGAGCTTATTTAACATTGAAAATTCAGAATATGAAGTATGGAACCAGCTGCAGTCATTTATTACATTTCTAGCCTTTTACTTTTCCAGGAGCTCTTCATTTCCTCTCTACCTTTCTGGAAATTTTGGCAATCCTGAAGAGAATTTTAATTTCCATGTTGTGTATTTGTAACATTTAATTTTCTTTTCAGAACCTGTGAAAAGATGGTGATTCCTGCACGTCAGATATGAAGAGATACTGTCACCAAATAGATATTTTCTGACATAAGGTCTGGCAAGGTTTAATAAAATTGAAAGCACTCAGCAGATAATTCCTCTCATGTCTGGATTCCTTCCTGAAATCAGTTAGGTGGACACTGTCCCAGGACAGCACACAAATGTTCATGTTCATAGGTAAAAAACAACATTCACCAATGTTCATAGGTAAAAAACAGAGCATGATAAAAGCTAATATGAAGTAAATTAACTTTTACCAGTCAAAACCAGTAGAGTTACGTAAAGGGAATTTGAAATGGCAATGGAAAATGTTAAAATAATGAGGAAATGTTCCTTATTTGTGGTTTTTTGGGGGTTTTTTGGGGGGTTTATTGGGGGTGGTTTTGTTGTTTGTTTTGGTTTGGTTTTCATGTTTTTTTCGGGGGGTCATTTCAGTTTTTGGGGGGAGTTTTGGGGGTTTTTTTGTACATTTTAACTATGATACCCTTATTCTGCCACTTGCAGACTCTGAACAAGCATCTGATCCCTCTGGATAATGGCAGCTCCAGATCTGCTCCCTGGAATCCTGTGAATGTGTTCAGTAAGTAGGTACTAGTCTTTCTTATGTTTTCAATGTGCTTATATTTGGATTTTCTTTTTTTAAAAAACTGAATGAGCATTTAGAGGAGGAAAAAGAGGCAAGACTGACATTATTGGCTACATGGAAGAAAAAGATCCCTGTTCTCTGCTGCCCAATTTCTTGTTTGTACCCTGAAAGCTGAAGTTACTCAGATGTTCTCCCTTTCAATCTTTCAATTTTATTGATGAATGTAAAGGATAAAGTACTACACAAAACTATCAATTCTGCTATTAATATTATGATTTTGGAGTGTCTATTCCACACAGGAGACAGTGCTGCCTAGAGGATGGAGCACTCTCCATGCTATAACTTGGGTTTATATTCCAATTTTTCCTCTGGGTCGCCTTAGATAAGAAGGTTGCCTCTTTCATTTTTGCAACAATTTTATGTAAAATGAGACACCAACATTTTTCCTCCTTCATGGATTTGGAGAAGTGCACAAATCCCTGAATAAATTCTATTTCCTGATCTCTGAGGACTCGTCAGTTCTGTAGGACATTATCCAGGGAAAGGCCTTTGCCACCTGCTCTTAGGTGTATTTACAGCCACGTTGGCCATCAGAGGGATGAGCTTTCAGGAGCATGTGAAGGTATGAGTGCTTTCCTTCTTCCACTCAAACACCAGATGACTCATTCTGCTATGCAAATCAGCCATTGTGAGGATTCTTTAATCTTGAGCACTTGCCCTAGATTTTCATTTCTAAAACCAGCTCTACACTGACATGAAGAGACTCTTTCATCCAAATTCCTCTTCTGTGGGCAAAGTTTGTGTGCCCAATGTGCAGCAGAAGTAGGGCAGTCTGAAATAGCTTCTTTCTCCCAGTAAATCAGTATCTTTAGTAAACCAATATTTTTTTAGCACAGAACCATGAGGACAGACATTGATCCTTTTATGTCTTAAATCACCTCCTCCCAACCTCTCCCTTCTTCCTGGGCTCTGATTCACTCCTGATTTCTCCCTCTCCTCCCCTCCAGCAGCACAGGGAGGACAGGGAATGGGGGCTGCGGTCAGTCCATCACTCCTTGGCTTTGCTCCTTCCTCCTCAGGGGAGGATTCCTCCCACTCTTCCTCTGCTCCACCATGGGTTCATCCCACAGGAGGCAGCCCTCATGCTCTGAAGGCAGGTGAATGAATCATGCAGCTTTCAGCCTCAACTCCCATTTTATTTCCTTTCTTCTCCTGATAACACACCTTTCCTTGCTTGCCTTTTAAATCTTGAATTTTGGTATTATATTCTTCATTATTTCTCTCTGGGGGTAGGTTTTTTGACACTTCACTAGGAAACTATACGCAGCTAAAATAAGAGAATGGAAATAGGTTTTTGCTCTCTGAATGACCATGGAGCTTTCACCATGTAGCTGACAAGTGAAATGTGACAGCAGATAGATACCATGACCCAATAATACATAATAATTTAGAAAATTTAAATGGATATAAAATTACTCTCCATGGAAGTAACCCCCAATTAATAATTACAGCAAGTGTCATTCTCTTAAGAAAAATACAGACTTCATTTGCAGAGAGTGGAAACAGCTCTTGGGAATGTGAATTATGCATATATATCCTTAGTTTAATCTCATGGACATTTCCTCTATGATTTATTATTATTATTATTATTATTACTACTATTACTACTAGTGCTACTATTTATTTGGATGCAAATTTTAATGATATCTTATTTTATATTTTTATTGTTATATCTATAGCATGCTTAATTTAGACTCCAGATTGTCTGTACTGGCATGAGTAAACAATATATTTGCCTTCCTTTCCTCAGTATCCAGTACCCTTGCCAGGTGTGGTGACTGCAGCTGTAAAATCCTGATGCCGCTCCTTATTAATATTTCATTATTAATATTTCAAATATGATCCAACTTCTATGATCCAACTATGATCCATAGAAAGTTTTAAATTAGGCTTTAAAAGCTGGACCTAAAAAATTTCAAACCAGTGGAAAACGTATTTGGATTTACAATAATCATCCTGCATTTTGGCAATATGGAATTTTGTTTTCTGACTTTTATAACCACTCCACGACACAGGAATCTCATTGACCAAAAAATCTTAATGCTCAGGTTTATCAATAAAAATATTCATATCTCATAATGGTTTTCTGCCAAATGTTATATTTTGAGGTATATTTTCCATTAAGATCCATGACTGATCTGGTAAAAAATCTCCTGTTGCTTTTATGGCATTGTTGTGTTATGGTTTCTCCACAACTGACTCTGAGGTCTTACACAGAAATATAACACCTAAATATATTAACCAAACATATAACCCTCTGCAAGATCAAGGCACTGGGCAAAATGAGATTTCTTTTTGATCCACACCTGGCCAAGTCCGACTTTGCAAGGGACTCTGCAGGAGACTGGAGACCATCCCCTGGCTCTTCTGTCACGGTTTTCCAGGAACAGGGCTAAGCTGAACTGAGCAGATCTAAGGGAGGACATGCTGATTGTGGAACCACTTTTGGTCCTTTGGGAGAAGTCAGTGCAGTCTAGACGCCATTCAAATTACACTGAACACTTCCATGTCTGATGGCACCTGTCATTATTAATTCCCAAGGATCCTCATCATCTCTCTCATGACCTGGGCTACTTCTAGAGAAATTAAACAACTTCCTGATACTCAAGGATACTTCAAGTAAGTGAAAGTTACCCATAGACAGATCAGCAAATTTTAGGGTTAACTGAAACAAACATTTACATGATAAAGTCTAAAATCAAAACTTTTCTCCCCCTACATTTATGAAAATAAAAGGGCAAGAAGAAACATGGATGGCTGAGACATAATTTTCCATAGAATTAATATTTCTCATTTTAATTTGCAGTGAAATAAAACAACATCAGAATTACTGGAGCATTAATTCAGTGGTGTAAGGATTGTACTCAGGATTGTAATGTTGTTTGAGACACCAGACACCCTGTCCAGACTGCAGCTGCCACTCCAGAGAAGCTCCTCTCATTGCTTTGTCCTAATACAAATATGTTCAATGTCCCAGGGCTTCTGAAATGGCATAAAACACCTCTATTGAGACAAACTAATTGTTCCATATATAACTAGGTACCTTGTTAAAATGATTTCCATTACCATTTGTTCTTGTCTATGGCAGGGTGTGCTCCCAATTCTCACTTCCGCACCTTGGTGACACCCAGCATCCTGTCCAACTCCTCTGGGAAATTCCAGCTCTTCCCATCCTGAAGGCTTCTCACTTGTGCTACTAATAAGCCTTAGCTGTTTCTTTTGAAAGGTTTCCTGACAATTCCTGTCATTGTCACTGCTTTTACTGAAGGGATGGGACCACAGCTGGGCTAAGAACAATTTATTGCTCAGATAAACATCAGCCTCAGAGGCTGAGAGATTTTAGAGGAGCAAGCAGTAGGCCGTAGCTCAGAGTAGTCACAAGTTCTTCCTTACCAGGCAATATAGAACTTTCTAACCCAATGAATAGATGCCACAAGGTTTCTTTTGCTTTTCTGACCTATCACCTTTACTTAATTTTGCTGCCCTGTGGATAGTTTTGTCCAATTGGCTTCTGTCTCACATGCACACATGGTTCTATTATAGCTTCTAAACTCTTAGCTTACGTATAACCCCACCCCTACATTATAAACCCTTCACCATCTTATCCATACACTTTCTCACTTACTTAAGGCATATTCTTACTTACAACTATAGAAACATGAGTTTATGATTTTTCTACTTAATGTCTGTGTATTTTATTTTACATCAACCCAAGCTTCTCCCAAGGCTGCAGATCAAACCCTTCAGTGTCTATGGAAGTTTCTATTTTTCCAATTCCCACAAATTCCCAGAAGGAATTCAGGAGATATTTTGAACTAATCCCAGAGTGCCTTGTGTTTATTCTGCTCACAGTCTGGAGATGAGATTTCTGTGTAAGAAAAGCACAGAGCACTCCCGTCCCTCCTGTAATCTCATACTGGTTTTCCTACAAACTCTGGGTGGTGGATTTGTACTTTGCCTACTGTTTTCATCTCTTCCACAGTGATCTAATATCATTCTTATTAACACTGTGTTTACTGAAATCACCAAAGGTAAGCTGATTTATGTCATCTGAGGATTTAGCCCATCAGTTCTCCTAAACCATATTTCCAACATACTTCGAAAACTTTAATCCTGATAATCTGCTGAAAGGAGGATAAAAAAAGGTTTCAATTAAAAAAAAAAATAAGTTCTTATTAATTCCTCAGTGATGTTAAGTGATTTCTGGATTATAGCAACACCAATGAGAGGAGTAGCTATAAATACTCTTTCAATCAAAAATAATTATCATTGCAATTCTAAGACCACATTTCATAGTTTCTGTCTTCTTGGTTTGTTTTTTTCTCCTCTCTGTAAGCATAGCCTTCATACATTAAAACCTAAGCAGGAGAAAATTCAATACATACCCTAAAGTAATGATTTCTGAAGATTTTAACATTGTAAGGCCCTGTATGATGGACTGGACCAAAAAGTTCCAATAGGAAATCTGTAGCCTGCCAGACCCCATCCCCATCTGGTCACAAAAAGGCTGTGTTTGTTTTTCATTCCACTGTGCATTTTCTGGCTGAGTTTGTCCCGGACAGATTTTTTTACCAGGCTCTCACATCTGTGTCTGAGCCCCTTCCAGTGCTGCAATAGGCAGCGCCTTTCAGATCCATCAGATTGGTTCTCTCATCCTCTCCCCAGGGCAAAAACTATCCAGCAATTAAGAATTTCAGATGGGAACATATCTATATTTATAATTAGACTTGCACTTGTCACTTGAAGCAAAAAGCAGGGAGGAATGCAATGGTTTGTGATTTCTCCAAGAATTTATTCCAGGTTCCTGTTGGACTGCTGCTTAGTGAGCCCAGTGAAGACGATGGTCCATGATCAAAGGAATGAAGGGGTACCTCCCCAGGCAGTCTCAACCTTCATAAAAGATATTTCAAGGCATCTGTTGCCACCTGAAAACCTTAAGGGTCTCATTGTAAAGCACAGACTGAACACACACAGCCTCTCACGAGTCAGGGAGCAGAGTTAGGCTCAAAAAAAGACATTTTCATCACCCTGCAGTAGCACAGAGCCCATGGTGTGCTGGGGTTTCTCACACCAGGGTTGCCCACAGACATTTGTATTTCAATCCAGATGAGCCCTTCAAACAGAGCCAGCCTGGAAAGTGGCAAGATTTGAATTTTAATTACTTTATTTTCACACTTAATTACATATATTTTTCACAAACCGTGGTTGCAAATGTATCAAATTCATTTGAAGAAACAGGCTTTTTTTTTTTTTCCTTCTTTGTTTTGCCCTCACTCAGAAAATTCAGTGTCAAGAGTCTGATTTCATGAACTCATTTTTCAGCATTGTCATGCAATTTCAAAAAACAATTTGGAAAATCAATGTGAAAAATTGCTATCAAAAGCTCAAACTAAGCATAAGCAGCCATATCTTCGTGGAAAGGAAAATAAAAGTAAATTAGCATCTTACAAATGCCTTAAAAATAAAAAAAAAAAAAAGAAGAAGAAGAAAAGCAGTCAGGAAGTAAATTGGAAATATATTTTTGCTGTTTTGTTTTGTCAGTAAAATAACAAGTTTTCCCTTCACATTCCCTGCAGTCTCTGCCAGTTCCACATCCTTGTATTTCATTCACAGCCAGTGATTTTGTTTACATGGTCTTAAAATGTCGTGACTGAAGTCGGAGCCAGTCATGCAGTTAATTTAAAAACTGACAGATTGTATAAACTTTATTAAACAAAAATAAGGTTTGCAACAGCAATGCAGAAGACTTTGTTGCTATGAGCAAGTGGTGCTGAAATACATGGGAATTTTATGTTCCATCAATTCAGTGTTTATTGCTTCAGAATTTTCTTCCTTTCCCTCCTTGCCTTTTTTTCCTCATAAATGATTAACACTAAAACCAAACAAAAAAAAATTAGTTATAAAGCAAGAACAAAGAAGCATGGTTCAATCAAATTTTACTGCAAAACTTCTTTTCCTCCAAATGTTTCTGCACTTGATGTGCAAAATTACTGTTTTAACAGACAAGATCTCAGAAATTGAAGCAGAATTTGGCTCTCAGGACTGTTTAACTTCTCTTGCTGTTTCTCAGTTCCAAGACAGAGGCTTGGAGATTTTGGAAACCCGGGTTTTAGTAATGACTCAGCCACTAAATTTTGCATCCGTTTGGGCAAATCACTTATTTGAGGCTGATTTTCCCCTTTCTTCACCTGTCTCATGCAATCCATTTGAGCTATTTTTCTGTTTAGCAGTGGCTGCTGTAGAGCCCCAGCCCAGGAGTGAACACACACATCTGTGCACTCCACTCCCTCTCACACAGAGACTCTCCCAAACCTTTCCCTCAATCTTCTGAGTGCACCTTTGCTGTGCCAGTCCTCATCCTGCCCTCCAGGCAGATGGAACTGGATGCACCAGTCCCAACATCCCAACACAGCCTTTTCTTTATGCACATAAACATTTGGGTACTTTCAGGTGTGTAAATAAACCCACACAGATACAAAGCAGCATATTAAACAGGATTTAGTATTTTTCTCACCTTGCCCAATATGAATATTCAAAATTAATAATGAGGTTTAACATAAAAAACATATTAAATGTTAATCATAATCTCACTCCAACAAGGTGTTTAATGAGAAGGGGCATAAATAAAAATCAAGTGTAATGATATCCTGGTAGTACTTACATCATTTGGAGATCTGCTAGAGGAAAGTCACCAGAATTCTTTCACTACGAGCTAAATTCAGTTTCATTAAGGGCTGAGGCAAAACATCTTGTTCAGGCTGAGAGTGGAGAGCATACAAATGGACATTTACCATGCAGAAGCAATTGGTTATTATTAAATGACAAAGAATTACCCCAAATAGAACAGGGTTGGTTTGGTTTTTTTTTTTTAGATAGGCATTATCTGTATCCAGCTATACAGAGAGATGACTTCCATGTTCCAATTTGAAAAACACATTATAAGGAGAAAACAGAAGAATTATATGGAAGAAGCTGTTAACAGCAAAATGAACACAAAGCTGTTTGGACACACATTAGAATGTGGGTGCAAGCTTCTCTGAGCAAACCACAACCTTCCCAAAGTGCTGCTGCAAACACAATCCCCTTATTGTTGCATGCTTTCCAAGCAATATACCACCATAATGCTCAGCATCATAAACATTTTTATTGCTCCAAGTCCTGGTGAAATCTATGGCACCACAGCCCTGTTTATTGCACTTGGACCTTGTGCATTATGGAATTGCTGCCTCTATTGGTCATAAAACAACGTTCTGGTCACAGAATATATCCCAGCAGCCATCTGAGCCTTAGTCTGCTGCACCTTCTTAGGCAGTATTACCACAATTTATCCTTACTCTGCAGAATTCTATTAAAATCAATAATGCAGGCACCTCACTCACCAAGCAGAGTGTGCCTCGTAAAGATTGCCTGCAAAAGCCTTCCATATATTACTCAGTAAGTTGCCTTTATGAAATATACATGTGACCAAATTGCAGACTTAATGTTTTATGTCTCTTTTATCTTCTTTCTGTAAAAAGCAGAGAGAACTGAAGAGTACAAGCAGGCTTCCTGTTTACCTATCAAAAGCGGGAAATACAGAGTACTCATAGGGCTTAAAAGTAAAATGATAAATAGAAGTAAAAACTGATAAATCAGGTAAAAAGCCTATATGGGTAGGTCCAGTCTTTGCACTGCATGCTATTATCAAAAATGCTATTTGCAGAACTATGAAAAACAGCCAATGGAATCTACCTTTGGTGAGCAAACCAGAATTTAGGATGGAGGAGATTTTGAGAACTCATTCAGATCACCTACACACACATTCACACATTGTTTAGAACAGAATATACTTTATTTATACTAAAATTGACACTTTTCCCCCAGCCTTTGCTTACAAATCACTCTTGGTAGGTATACTCTCAGAAATCTAGTCCAGTGCTTCATTACGCTTAAAGTTACAAAGGCTTTTCTTAATGTTCAGACTAAATACCCCCTGCTTTAATTTCAGCCGGTTAGGATTTGCACTCTGTGGAGCAGATATGGAGAATTTATGGGCTCCTGCTTCTCAGCAACCTCTGATGTGCTGGAAGAGAATTACCACACCTCCCTTTGGACTTCTGCACCTTTGACTAAGAGAATCCAAATCTTTCCAGCAGGCAATTAAGAATTCCTGCAGCCCAGGGAGCTCTTAGCAAAGGTGCCTGAAGATTTGGTTATGCTAATTTTCAAAAAGGAGAATTTCTTTGGAAAAAAAATGAGGTGTGAACATCATTCCTAGACAATGATCACTGGTACCTGGGCTTTGAAGGAGCTGGGTGAAGTGTAGACAGCAAAGCCTGAAGGGATTTTTCCTGCTGTCATCCTGCAAATAACAGAAATTTTTAGGGTAAACCAGCTCTCCAGAAGGAGAGGGAAAAATGGAAAACTGTAGCCTTTGCATGAAGTTAGCCCTTCTCCCTAAGCCTTCCTCCACACTGGGATTTTTCTCTCCAGAGCAGTGCTGTGATTTCTCAAGGCAAACAGGAGCTCACAAGGATAGTTTGCCCAACTCCCAATCCCTCAAATATTTTAAATGTTTCGGATGGGCTGGAAGCCAAAAACTGGGGGACTTACCTGCTGAGTATAGATACACATACAGACAAAAATTGACGTTTGGAGTGCTTAACCACACATTTTCCTCCTCCCTAAAGCCCCAGAATTTGGCTTCACAACCTTGAGCACCATCTACTGGCTTCCCCTCTGCTGACTTCGTGCATCTGAACCACCAGGCATTGTGTTTGTTCCACCAGCACATTGCAGGAGCTCGGGGTGGAGAATAAAAGACAGCTTGAGACCAGCCCTTAAGTTGGACTCCGTTTCTATAAAATGTTTGTCAAACAATTTTGAGTAATTAACAATTTCATAATAATCAAAGTCTGTGTCTGGACAATTTTCAAAGAGATAATAAGGCTTAACTGAGCCAGTAAATGATTTTGCTGTGCACAGTTCAAGCAGCTGTACGCTGTGCATTGCAGATTCCATCCTTTCTGTTTCCTCAACTCAAGCGACAGTTCTTATGGTAAAATCATGAAATAAAGCCCACATCCCTAAAAATAATAATTAAGCACTAGGGAGCAGTAAACAAGCATAATAAAGTTAATAGTAAACAGTTCGTTTCTAGTGCTGTAAGAAAAGGGTGTAGCTCAATTTTCAAGTCTTTATCAAAATTTGCTTTCATTGGAGGGTTTCCAGATTCTCTGTGTTTTTCTTCCAGAAAATCACTGACAAGCTAGAGATCATGTCTTCTTTTACTCATCCTGTTGTACAGAAACTACAAGTAAAGCATCCTACAGGAATTCTATGGATGAAGACCCACAACAGAAATACACAGAGTGAAATAATTCAAGGTGTTCTGAGAGTTTTATGCCAGAATCTCTCTTCTCGTCGTGCCACAGTCACACAGGTTTTTCCATATATCCTTTTGTGACCCTATAAAGTTCAGCACGGAACCCACTGCAGCAACAGAGCAAGATTTCCAAATGAGATGGAAATGCAAGGCAGAAATAGCATCTTCAAATTTTGTCTGTAGTGACACTTCCATGTTCTTACTCTACAGCCTAGATTCAGATGTAAATTGTGCATTTTCTGTGCTGCAAAGCACTTTGAGTTATTCTTCAGCCCTCACTAATTTCTAGAGCTTAAATTCACTTCCAAATCAAAGATGTGAGGAAGGAAAAATTACCACAAAACACTCATATCTGTCATTTTTATACCTTAGGAAAGGGAAATTACCATAAGATGTATGAATAAAGTTAAGCAATCTATCCATTTCAAAAACATGGCTTGGCAGCTTGACTCATGAAACTTGCACAAAACTGATTATTTTTATTTTTACACAGCCCTGTTCAGGCAGACGCTTTGTCAAGCTACGTGCACAACGTAGAGAAACACTGAATTCATTTTTCTGTGATAAAATTATACCCACAGCCATAATGGAAAGTTAGTGGGTTTAAGTGTTTGTCAGAGCTCGAGTCTTGGACTGTTCAACATGGAATGAATGAGAATTGAGATATGTATAGATATACTGATATATAGATTTATAGATAGGTACATATTTATAGACATATAGATAGTCAAAGCTCAGGGTTCCACCCTACTTTCAGTGAATAAAAATGAGTAGAGGGAAGCAGAATATCCATAAAGGATCATAAAGAATGGAAAATACCTCCAAGATCATCGAGTCCAACCTTCTGGAACGCCACATATTTTCTGTATCGGAATCTTGACAAGATGTTTCTAAAGAGTAAATAAATTCCTTTCTGCCCCTGAAGGGCCTTAGCCCTTGAAAGAGAAGATGAATTTTATGTTTCTTCAGCATGGTCTCATTTGAAAGAGAAGATGAATTTTATGTTTCTTCAGCATGGTCTCATTTGTGTCTCACAGACCTGGCAGTGGGGCACCAGGAGAAGCTGAGCTGCCCCTCCTCTGTCTGAGACTCCCCAGTGAGAGGAACCTTCAGCTGATGGGGGATGATGGAATTCCCACATTTCACTCCTCTTTCAACTTCATAAGCCTGAAAATTCAATTAGAATTGGCACTCCTGGTACATTGCTCTTACTGTCACAGGCAGGACCTGTGTGAGGGTTTTTAATGAAGCTGCAAATGAAGCCTGACATCACCCCTGACCCAGCGGAGGAGCGGGATGCACTGAGGGGTCTGCCAGCACCACTAGAGGGTTTTGATGTCCCCCCACTGTCCCTGATGCCAGCTCAGCCCCTCCACGTGGCTCAGGAGTAGAAATGAGCAAGGGGAGAAGCAGGAGTGAGAGCAGTGATTTGGTCCCAGAGGATTCAGCAGGAGATTCTGACACAGAGCCTCTCCGGCACCAGGGCCGGCAGCTGAAGCTGGTTAAGTGATTCCAGCTGTGAGCTGACTGCCACGGAGAGAAGAACCACAAAAGCCTTTTCTAGGGCAGCCAAGTGTAAGGAAGTCATGCAGACTGAAAGCTTTCCTATCATTCCACTTCAGCAGCAGTCACGACTGCTCCTTTTCAGACAGCTCAGTCTGCTTTGCTTTGCTTTACTCACCAGTAACTGGAGTACACAGATCTGCGAGCTCAAACCCAGCAGGACTCACTGTGAGCTCAGTTCTGTTGAAGGGAGAATGTTGTGAATATATCAGGTGAGTTGTTTTTAAAGGGCAGAGAAAAATTTGCAGAGATGAGAGTTATCTACTCCTTCCTCTCCAAACCCAAAGGAAAACTAGATTTGCACTTGCCATCAAAAACATGAGCTGCAGAAATAAAGGTAAAATTGCTTTGCACCAGTTACTTCTCCCAGCATAAACCACCACTGGATGAGACTTGAATTCTCCCCAGCCCAAAAATTCACTGTGCATTAAGAAATGCAGTTAAAATCACTAAAAGCTATAAGTGTTTTTGTGTTTGATCCTTTTCTTTTCAGAGCTACGTTCGTGCAAATCAAACAACCCCTGAAGCAGAAGGCTGGGGTGCAAACATTGCTTTTACCAGAAAGATTTTGTCAGTTTTTCCCAAAGCATCAGGAAAAAACTCCCAAACCATCATATCACATTCTCAGGCTGGTGTTACCCATTGGAGCAGTTTTCTCTCTTTCTTCCTGTGGTTTAGTCAGGTAATCCTTACTGAACACTCAACAATTCCTTGCTCAATCTTGCATCTCCCATAAGAATGAGCATAAATTTATCTTAGTGCTTGAGTCACTCAGAAGAGTACTTAAAAATGCCTACTCTGAGCTAAAAAGAAGCTTGGAGCTTTTTTTTTGCCTCCAACTTCTCTAAAATTGTTTTGGAAAAAAACAAATACAATGCTTTAAAACAATTCAGCTCAGAACTGGTGCAGGAAATGAACTGTTTATGTGGCTTTATTTATAGCAAGCCTCTAAAAATAGTGATGCTTTCTTCCACATTCAGGAACAGGAGAATAGGACAATATTAGTCCTTCAAAGAAATGATGGAGTGAAAGACCAACCCCAGAATTCCTTTACTGAAATAAAGAGCATCATAAATAGCATGCTAGGAAGGAGGAGTACAACAGGAAGAAAGGGAATGAAAAATTTTTGCTGTCTCACTGAAAACATGTATGACTCATATCCCAGTCTTCCTTTTTTTTCCTGAGTGCCTCACTTGAGTTGGATGAATTCCCCCCATAAAAGCCACATGGAACAGAATCACAGAAATAATGGCAAATATCCATAAAGGATCTGCTCTCTGACCCAGAGAGGAGGGAGACCTGACTGCAGAACATGTGCTGACATCCTTGTCTGTATCTCAGGCTGTGTTTAGAGTCAGGATGCCTGTTTTAGAGGATTCACACATCTATGAAGAGGTGAATCACCCATGTGTGTCTCTCCACAGCTATAAAGAGAGTTTAAGATGATTAGCTCAGTTCTGGATAAATATGGCCAGACCAATTCCACATGAGGGAGTTATCATATCTATGAACAAACCAAAATTAACCTCCACAAAATCACAGCACGTGCAGGTGAGTCCATCCTTGGAGCATGATCTGGTCTCCTGCTCACTGACTACCACCCTGCCTTTCATTACTCTGCCCTTAGAGTTCAATGTTCTTCTGTGAAACACCTCAAGGGTTTTCTCTCTCTCTAACCAACAACATTCACATTCTGCTGGGGAGACTTTGGAGAGTTTTGCCTCTCAAAGCAGGTTCTCTTTTTATATAGAAAGTGTTGGGTTTTTTAGAGACTTTTTCCTCTTTTTTCTGTATTAAACATTGAGAAGGAGTGAAAAGTCACTGTAAAATCTACCAGTTTGTCTTCAGGGCCAGGAAGAGACTGGGTAAGGGCAGGGAAGAACCAGCAATTTAACACCTCTTCTTCAGTATCTGCCTGTAATAGCCCACTTACAGAAAAATGTTAACAGCATTTCCAGAAAGTTCAGGGAAAGCTAAAAAAAAAAAAAATTGTGAGGGTCAGGAGATGAATGAAAAATGTTTTCCTTACAAGAGATACCTATAATGTGTTCTCAGCCTGTGTACTGCTTTTTTCTTTTTCCTTCTCCACAAATACCTCGACAAAAAGAACAAGCTTTGTAACAATAGAACCTATCTTCCCAAAGGGGAAAAAAAACCCCTAACAACAAAACAAATTGATACTCTGGAGAAATATGTTGTCAAAATCCATAGCACAGCTTTAAGATACAAATGTGAAGGTGCATCCCTTTGTGATCAGGAGTATGTCACTCCTTTGTACTGTAAAGAGGCTGTGTTTTTTAATCTCCAGAATGGCAGGAAAACAAAGCTAAGCAGAGAAATGGGGCCAGGCTCTGCCATTAGGTACACTTGCCAGAGGTCCCAAGCAAGAGGGTTCTTTAAAATTCTTTAATTAAAATTCAAAATTTGAATTTTCTGAGACAGAGAAATGGTAACAGTCGATAGTAACACCAAAAAATTAACTCTTCTGCAAAAATACTCTGTGGTATTGTGATATCATTTAAAAAAAGAAAAAATCTACAGAAATTCCCTGGAAATAGAAATTAAACCAGGAAATAGACACATTCTTCTCAGTCTAGGGTGAACAAAAATTCTAGAGTGGAACAGCTTTCACTGCTGCTTTTCATACAAAATTATTTGACCAGATGCTGTTCCCCATGATGTCTGATAAACTCTCTTTCATGGCTTAGTTATTTCTGCACCTTATAGCATTCACTGGACATGAACATCATCTAGTGAGCAAATACCCAAAATGTAGGATGGAAAACAAGATCTGGCTTGTCACCAGGAATCAGCAAGCAGACAAGGCTCCAAACTACAGTGTAGGTTCATTATGAATTTAATGTGAAGTCAATAAAAGCTTTTAAGCACTTCTGAATGACAACTAATTAATTCAAATTTTTAGGTTTTAAAATGAATATTTCTACCTTTTTTTTTTAAATTCAGGAAAAAATATAATATAATGAGGGTTAACAAGAAACATGAGTACTTTGCACTGAGTGCAGGGGATTGGCATTTTGAAAAATTGGCCCAAATTGACATTAAGTTGGTAGAACTAGGTGTACAAAAGTAAGGTCAGATGAAAGAGTTTTTTTACAGAAAAGACACTTAACGAGATGGACTGAGAATCTTTTTTGTCTTGGTCTTAGGCTTGATATATGATTTATTCCCAGCCTGCTTCCTTTTTTATGTTCATTAATGATACATGGCTTTGCACAGGGAATCTGGCATCAGTGAAGGTCACTGTGTGTCCACAGTAAGTGAGGCAGGATTTAGATTTGCTCATTATGGACTACCAGAGATACATGTTTGCAATAATACAAAGGCATCCAACTAAAACCAGAAAAAAATCTGCCAGGCTTTTTACAAAGTGATTATATCTTTGAATTTCACAACCATTAACACATTCTGGTTTCTTTCCACCTAGGGAAAGGCATATGATAGGAAGGAAAATCACCTCTGGGAGGAGAGCACACATATTGTTTGGGTTAGCTGATGTCTATCAATTTATAGCTTAATTTAGGTATGCATATAGGCTAAGTTTGGCTGGAGAATTCCTTGTCACATCTATTTAAAATAGAGTTCCGGGTAAAACAATCCATCAAAATTTATTTCTTGCTTCATGAGAGCTAGAAAAAGTGCTTAGATCCCAACTGGGTGTTTCAGTGCATCTTCTGCGAACACAAAAGCAGTGGTCTTCAGTTAATAAAAAGGATTCAAAAAGGAAGGGTTAAAAGTCAATTAGATTAATAAAAAATATTTTTCTCACTGATTTTCTTTTAATTTTCAATGAACAGTGGTAGCAGAGTCACTTTATTTGCCCCAATTTGTACAAGAGAGCAGCTCCTGTATCCTCCCCTTCCTTCCCTTTCACATTCAAATAATCCCTACTTGTGTCCCAGTTTGCAAATGCTTTCACACATCTTCAGCTCCAGATGGGTGAGAGACCCTTTTTACCCTCATATGACCCTTTTTACCCTCAAAAGCAGGAGACAAGTCCAGGCATCAGGGTTCACAGGACAGGAACTCCTCAGGGGAGAATTTGCCTCTCCAGGATTGCTTTCCAAGAACAGCTTTCTGAAATAACATCCATCCAGCAAACTTAAGCTGTTGAGACATATTTTTTGGTTTTCTTACTGATATCTCCTCCCTTTTGTCCCTCCTTTCAGTGCCTGTATTTAATGGTTGGATTTTTTTTAGGCTAACTTGTAGAAATAGGGAGTTTATATTCTCCCAGCACGGCAATTAGCAAGTGTTCTGTAAATACAAGCCACAGAGTTCTTCCAAGAAGTGGAATTAAAGCCTGTCTTTTGAAAAGACATTTAATCTTGTGCTGAAAAGTACACACACAACACTTGAGGACCTCCTTGCCTCCCGAGGAAAGTTGTTTCCATGTTTAATTTCCCTCAGCTCTAGGAAACCAAATCCTATTTCTGGCTGAACTCCCTCCATCTGCCTCTGCACATCCACATTTCATCTCCCTTTGCAAGAGCAAGAAGCCTTCTACTATCAGATTTCTTTACTGTCTGCTAGCACCTCAGCCATAACCTTGGCTTTTCCACTAGGAAAGCAATTTAGAACAGAATTTGTAATCCTAAACCCCCTGATTTACCATCCTGTGCTGAAGAAGGGTCGTGAGCAGTATCTGGATGTTTACATTTCCCCATGTTTGAAATGATCAGCCTGGTGGGGAGCTCATATGGACACCATGTGAATACCGTATTCCTTACACTTGCAAAATCAAGGATCTTTGAGGTCAAGACACTTTTCTGGTGGGGAAAAATTTTACCAGCTTTATCCACATTCAGGTACTAATTTTCAGAGATGGCCTGAGAGACTTTGAGGGTAGGTATGGCTGCAGGAATGAAGCTGAAAGGACAAAAAACATCTTCATCAAGGAACCATCCCTCATCATCTTGTTACCAATACAAAACATCCTAATGTGTATCAGAAACTACAAAAAAAAAAAAAAAAGTCAATATCTAAACATATTTGAAATCTGTAATATCCTGTAAATATCTAAACATATTTTATGATCCATATGTATGTGCACCATGAGTGTATAAATATATATATTTATACATATATGCATGCATTGTGGTCAAGCTTTTTTTTTTTTTTTTACTTCCACTCATGAAAAGACAAGGAGGTTTTTTTTTTCTCTTCTGATTCTTCTCACTGGCATCTATTTTCTCCTGTAACACTGGTTTTTTTTCATAAAATGTAACACCTTGGGATAAGATGACAGGTTTGTACTCCAGTTTTGGAGCTTGTAGTCATCACTTCCTGGAGAATATCTGCACTGGCCTTTACATTTCTAGGCCAGGTATAGAAAAGCATCATTACCTGATGTAGGTTCAATGGAAAATAAGTGAATTTCAGTGATTTCTATGTGAGCAAAGGGGCCCAGCTCTGTCAATCAGCAGCTCCACAGCATCAGCACTTGCTATCCCAACTTGCTATTAACGCCACACATCAAGCAAGAGCAAATAGACTTGTCTGGCTGCAGCAGCACTGAGGCTGTGTCTTCTCAGCTGCTTTAAGGACAGAATCCCACCCAGAGTCTTTCTGTGCATTCAAATTGATCATAACTTGCATTGGTTTGTTTTCATTCTCAGAGGTAGTGCTCAAGTCAGAGAGTACATTTTTGCCAAAGGCATCCCATTTGTCAGGCCTTCAGTGACCTTTCTGTTTTCAAATTAAGTCTCCTTGTAGCTCTTTTCAAGTTTACAATGGCATTCAGCTTAAATAAAGCAAAACAGTTTGCAAAATATCAGTTTCCATCTCACAAGGCCCTGTGCCCTCCATGGTGGCAAGTCAATTGATCTGGCAGCTCCAGTTCTCATGAAAGTGGAAATTTCTGTGGGTGATCAGGGGTAGTCGTGGCCTTTAGGTCACTAATAGCCAATAGAAAGAGACATTTTCTTCAGATGTAACAAAATGCACGCCTGGTTTTGAGTCCAGAGGTAATGAAAATAACAAGTTATTTCATTTATAAAGGCTATAGGAACTAAGTGTGTTAGTAAGGACAGATTTGAAGCCTTTATGATTATCTCTACCACTCTTTCGCAAGGTATATAAACATCAACTGTGACATGGGATTTGGTTTTTTCCACTCACTGGCTGCAGTTTCTTAACATGTGAAGTAGTTGTTATTATGAGAACATTAAAGACATATGCAGTAAAGTGGGTTTTTTTTCCCTCATCTTTCTGTGGGAATTCATCAAACCCAGTTTGGGAAATATCTCACAATAATACACTCTTGTTAGGACTCAATGGCAAAGGAAAATGGCTTGAATTTCTTTTCATAATTTTCTTAATGCATTTTATGCACAGAGAGCATGTTTTTCATAAGAGAAAGAAATATGAGCTTAAAAGATTTATTAATTGGTTTGGGATTTTGCTCCAAGTGTGGACTAAAGGTTTCTTTTGTTGAAGTGTCAGATGAGAAGAGCATCTCTGCTGTCAGGGTGACACTCAGATCAGATCCTGCTTGGTTCATCTCCCTAAATACACAAAATTCCCCGACTGGGTATCAGATAAATGTGTACCAAACTGAAATTCTCTATGATGAGATATTGCCACGTCTCCTCCCTTTGGCAAGGACACTTTTCCAGGGATGAGGGTGGATTGACAGGCAGACAGGAGGAGCAAGGACTGAAAGCCAGACTGTTCCACATCTCCCAGTTCCTGCAGCTCTACATGAGTCTGAAGGTTTGATTTTCTCTGTGGTGAGGGTAGGTCTCTGCTGCAGATTCCACAGCAGACCAAGGCAGCTTCGTGTGAGCTCTTGCCTTCTGTCCTTAGGCTGCTTCTCCATGCCTGGAATAGCTCATTGAAAGCAGCAGCTATTTCTTTGTTATACACGAACTCACCCTTAGATTTGTGGGTTTATATCCTTATATCAGAGTGTTAAACAACTATAGGATGGGTATAATTTGCTACGCTGTTTATAATCTGATCAGTCCTTGAAAATCAGCCTAACTCCAAACACCCAGACTCATCTCTCCCTGAGAACCAAGAGCAAGAAAGCTTTTGTAGTAAAGCTCAGGATTCAATCCCGCCTGGCAGGACCATGCTCAGCCTCACTCCAAAAGCTGTCAGAAGGAGAAGGAGAAGCACAGAAGAACATGATGGTGCTGCTGTGGCTGTCTGCAGCCATTCAACTCCTCCATTCATGCTTCACACCTCTATTTTAGAACACGAACCATAAATACAAATTAAATGACACTACACTCTTCAGTCATACATGGGTGGATGCCCTTCCCCTCAGGTAATGTATAAATTGCCTGCTCTGAAAGAGGTGTTTAAGGTGAACTGGTTTTATTGCTTCTAACCACCTGCCATTATTACCCACCTCTTTTCATTTGAAAGCTATAAAAACATCCCGTTTTTCATGCATTCCAGACAAAACCTCTGGCTGGCCGAGCTGGCTGAAAGGAGCCATCTTTCAGTGTGACAGTGTAATAGTGTCTTTTCATCTCAAACAAACAGCTTCTGCCATAGAACTGGGCTGAATTCATAATAACTTCTCTGTGCAGGACTAGAGTCCTTTCAATTCTGCACATCACTGTGCCTTGAACAGTGGATTCTTCAATGTCAGCATTCACAAAGTAGCTCATAGATACAGTTGCCTAATAGATATGGTGCATTCATTCCTGCTGTACATTATTCCCCTGAGATTTTAACAATAATTTATCATTGTTTTAGAGCAGGCTGGCTGGCTGAGTTGGCAGAAACACACGTATAAATTTTTATATTTGTTCACAAATAAGCCCTGTCAGATATGGAGATTTCTGATAGTAAATGTGCATGTTGGTGACAACACACACCATGTCAAATGTCTGGTATAACAAAGCAGCACTTGAAAAAAGACTCTCCTCTAAAATTAATTTACAAATCCAGTGCCTATCAAATAGAGTGAGTCCATTTCTTTTGATTTCAGAAGATGGTTTCTTTTAAAACACGAATTAGGAGATCATACCCTTGTCATCACTTGCAGAAATGGCAGAGATATTAAAGACCTGTCAATCTTTAAGAGTGTAAAATGCACTCTAAGTGTATTTCATTACACTTCTAATTTGGAAGAGATGGTTTCATAATGGTTAATGCAGATCTGGAAATGGAAATTAAAGGAAATCTCTAACAGATAACCCAGAATAGCAAATTTTGTCTGAGGCCAACATTTTGTGTTTGTTAAATTAGTGAGAACATACATTATAATATACTCACCTGCTTTTATTCTCATTACAAGTCACAGAGATGGCAGAATGGTTGATGTTGGCAGGGACCTCTGGAGGTCATCTGGTTCAACTCCCTGCTCAAGACTGTGTCCAGACAGCTTCTGAGTATTTCCAGGGATGGAGGCTCCACAGTCTCCTTTAAGGTATAAAAAATTAGTTTAGCCTGATGTCCAAGATCTTTCACCAGCAAAAAAAAATTCTGAACATGTTGCTTTAAAAACTGACATCTCCTGTCTGTGCAGGGGCAGAAAGAGGGTCTCCAGGCAGCTGAGAAAGAAAAGTTTCTGAGTTTTTTAATGGCATGCAGCACTCTCCCCTGACTCTACCAAGCCTTAATCCAAAGGAATTTTTTTTTTCTGCAGGAATTATGTGAAGGATCCTAATTTCTCCAGATTGTATTGTCCTCATTCTGTTGATTCTGTGCAATTAAATATTGATTGGGCAGAATTTAGGGATAATTCTTTTATTTTGTGAAGCCCATAGTTCCTTCCTAATGTTCAGATCTTTAGTTATTTCAGTGAATCAATAAATTTCTAATTGTTTTCTTCCATCTTTTGGGTCAGCAAACTTAAACCCCAAACATGGATGTGAAATATTAATTTTGGGTTGGGTTAGAATGGGTTTCTGCTATGAAGAAACAGTCCCAGACTCTTATTTTGCCTGGGAAAATGGTCTTTATTTAAATATGCTGTTCAGCTTGGCAAGATATTACTGCTAAAGAGGAGATGGAGAAGATTCAGAAATAATAAAAAAATACAAGAATTTTGAGTATCCTTTAATTAAAAAGAAAATGATAAGGGCGACTTACTGAAAACAACTGAAAAGCTGATTTCCCAAAGATGTTGACACAACCTAAACATTATTTTCCCTCACTTGCTGCTCTGAACTCTCCCCTCCTACACACATCCCAAAGTCCAGCTCATTCCTCTGTGCTCTGCTCCACTGACTCCATTTCCTTGTTCCCATGATGGTAATGTGCTTTAAAAATAGCTCTGTTTAGCCTTTAGCTAAGACAGCTTCAGATCACCACAACAGATGCTTTCCTGAGCCAATGGGGTGAATTGCCATCCCATTTTTCAGCTGATGGCATTGTATTTCAGCTTCATTAAATGAAGTTTAAGCAGCGCGAGAAAAGCCATTCCTGGGCTATTTCATGCTCCATAGAATCATCAGTGGGCTGTTTTTCACCAGCATTGAGGGAGAAGGTGAGGGAGAAAGGAGCCTTCTGTCACCACAGGTAGCAGGGAATGGGAGTGCAGTCTACCAAAACTACACGGAGTCGTGCTAATGTGCCTGCAGGAAAAGGCAGGGGAAGCCAAGCCCAAATAAATAAAGGAATTGCGTGGAACAGTGGCTTAAAACAGCAAAAGTGACTCTGTGTGGCAGAGAGGTTATGGTGCAGCGGGAGCTAATTCAAACAGGCACAGTAAATGCAAAAAATATTTAGAGAAAAAGAGGATTTGTGACCGAGTGCTTAGAAAGCAAGAAAAAAGAAGCTGCAAGAGCCCCTCTAGCACTGCTGCTGCTGCTGCTTTAATTATCCTTCTGCTACATGGGATGTTGAACTTCCCAGATGGTCCAGGCAATTTTAATGCCAACTTACTCTGAGACAAAACTATGAGCCAGACACACGGTAACAGGTATGAAACAAGGCTGTCTCAAAAGAGAGAATATCACCAAAGAGCAGGTGAAAGTGAACAGAAGACCCCTGCTCCCCTCTGGGAACTCTGCTTCCTTCAGGACTCCAACTGGTGCCTCTCTGAGCTGAAGGTGTTTGGCAGCATCCAGGAACTGCCCAGTGTTACATCTTGCACTTGCTTAGACATCGACCTCTTCTCAAAGAGCTTTCATTATTTTACCTAAAATCTGCCTAGCACAGAGCATCTCCGAGCATATGGGGTGCTAAGAGCAGCTAAAACTGAGTGAAAAAAACAAAAAAATCAAGAATTTTACTCTCCATAGCATACTTTCATTTTGAGATCACAGTTATGTAGCTGAAACTTAACTTTTTATTTTTGTATCTTCATAACAGAAATCATAGAGAGGTTCTCTAGTGTTGATGCAAGAAATAATTTTCTCTGACTATTCAGCCTGATGTTACCAACAGATGAGAAAGATTCTCCCAATATTTTCCATGCCAACATTTTGATTTATCATCAAAAAGTCTTCCAATCTTCATGACTTATCAGCTGATGAGTTTAGTTAAACCTGACATTTCGGAATAGCTCAGCTTGATTAAATTCAAATTTTTTTGCTTTGTAAATCAGAGGCACTACGACCCTCAAATTTTAGGAAACCTCAGGGAAACTTCCATTAATATTTAAGTCAGTGTTGCTTTCAACTGTTTTAACACCATTGAAAGTCAGAAAAACCTTTGAAAATATGACTAAGACACTCTAGTACATCAGATGTCCCATTAAAAGAGCAAAGAAATAAAATATTTTCTGACATAAATTCTGCTCCAGTAGCAGTTTGAAATTGTGTACTAGAAATAAGTAATCCTAACCAGTTTTTCTTCTCAAAGACCCCCTCTATTTTCTTGTGAATCTCACTGAGTTGATGGAAAGCAAGAACATTTCTCCAACTAGGGCCCAAGTGATAATTACATATTTACAAGCATATTTATTGGGAACAATTACCATTAATAAAGGACTATGATAAAGTCCTTTAAAATCAGAATTGTGCAAGATGAGCAGGAGGGGACCCTTCAGTTTCTCACAGGACAAGAACCAGTGTTAAGTATCAAAGCATCATTAAGTCCAAAATACAACAGAGGAAATGTAATTTAGCTGTGGAATTCACTGGACTGAAGAGCTCTGGAGGGAAATGGATTCAAAAAAGGAGTTACATGTGTTCATGAAGGATATTTCATTAGGGTTATTGGGCTGAAAAACAAAGGAAAAAATAAATTATGTAAAAGCTCCTTTTCCTCTGACTTTTCCCACGTGAAGTCATGTATGCACAGTGCTAGAATCATATTGCAATGTAAAATTAGGAAAAGTGGGAACAGGCAGAAATACAGGTTCTGCTGTGGAAAGAGCAATGTGAATTCAAAGGGAACTAAAAGGAGGAATCAAGAGAAGAAGCCTTGGGGACAAGACTGAAAGTGCTGCCATGAAATTCTGACAGGACTCTGAATTTTAACCACTGTTCAACACACACTTGACATTTTTCTGGCTCTTTGTATGCTTTGACCTAAAAGACGAGTGAGCAGGCTGTGTCAGTCTCTTGTCCCTGAAAGAATCTGCCCTGGGCAATTTTCTGAATATCTGTTAAATTGGTATTTGATTTACATAGAGGCTTCACATACAATTCAGAAAACAATACTCTAAATTTAACCCAAAGTTTCTGCTGAAGCTTGTCTCATCCCTGCATATCAAAAATTCCCCTAATGTAAAAACACTTATTCAGGGCTCTGTTACCAGATCTTCCCCCTTTTTCCTAAATCACTCTCAGCAATAGGGACCATTCTGTGGTGGGTTTTATTGGGTTTTTTGGGGTTTTTTTAAAGGAAAAAAATAAATATTAACTTTAGAAACAAATTGAAATGCATAGCAAGCTTTGGATACCTTCTTTCCCAAAGGGAAATGATAGCAGCCCTTAACCTGTGACTTACCTCAGGAAAACAAAAGCTGTTACCTGGGTCTGTGATTTCAAGCACCAGGGCATGATATTCAGTTCAGAAAACCCAAAGGACATATTTCTGAGTGCTGAAGAATAGAGAAGAGGTGTTTGAGCACATGGAGAACTCTGTCCAGTTCTGGGCTCCCTAGTACAAAAAAAAGATGTGCACATTATTATTAAATTACATTAACAGAAAATGTACCTATTTCACAGAATTCTGGTCTAGACAAGAAATTGATCCACTGGCGTATGCACAGTAAATACCATTTTTTCATCAGACTTTCATTAGCAGTCCTTCTTTAAGCCTTCTTCTAGGGCCTTTGCAATACAAACAATGCCATCAGGCCAGGCAGCAAGATTATGAACACTGAGCCAAGAAATCCTCAGGGAGAATGCTCTGCCTGTTGAATGAGTTTATGGGATCCATGGTGTCTTCCCTGCCCTGGATCACCTTTTGTTTTGGACAGAGACTGAGAAGTTCACAGATTTCTGTCCTGTCCATGTTTGTATTGCCACCCATGACCTACAAGAAGGGCATCACACTTTAATTATATTAAATGTAATAATAAGATTTCTGTTTCAGAGCTGTCTGGGACAGACTGGAATGTTGTAGCCACATTTGCAATTTCTGTCATTAATACATACCTTCAACTTTATTTACCATCTTCTTCAGCTTAGATTTCCCCTTCCAATTTGTTTTAAATTACACAAATTTTGGGGTTTTTTTTCCTTCATTCATTTCCTTCATTCACTCCACTGTTTCTTCTTTGCTGTCTACTCTGCAATCATCTGTCTCATCAGAACCATATCCAATGCATCAGGACTCACACAAATTACTAAAATCTGAATAAAAGGAACACTGACATATAAACAACACATTAAACATATCCTGGCCCATTCCTAGAATGTTTATAAACCATAATGATATAAATCAACAGTAAAAAAATATCACCAGCCTGCTAGGACCCTTCAACACCAGAAGTCTGATATTTATCTGTCCCTGGATTTCCACCCAAAGGGAAACCAGACAGAAGGAACACTTCCCCCACTTTCTCTTTTCCCAGCACAATGAGTGTGCATCCAAAATCATTTTTCTACTGCCTTGGGCACTCAGATATTGTCAATCAGATCTCCTTCCTTCAAGCAAACATAAACATCTCCTCAGCTCGTCTGTGCTATGAAAGCAAATCTTCCACAGCTTTCCCACTCCTTCTGCAGGAATACCAGACTGCTTATACAAGAAAGGGCACCAGAATCTCTTCCAGTCTCTCTCCCTGCAGCCAGGGCTGCCTCCTCTCCTGCTATGAGTAGTTTAGAAACCACCCTCCCGTTGCTGTGTGCATCACAGAACCTAAATGGACAAGCATACAGCTCAAAGCAGTTAAGCTGCCTCTAATCTCAGCAAGATTTGGCAAATAGATCACATGCAGAGAGGCTTACTGGTACAGTCTGAACAGGCTTAGGTGACAGAATCCCACATACGGGGTGTTTGTGCAGGAAAAGACAAAAAGGCAACAGAGCCTTCCTTCCCCTCAGCCATGACTAGTCCCACAAAGTGAAATAAATCCCTTTGAATTGACTGCACAGAATTCAGAGTAACTGAGGAAAAAAAAAAAGTTCCTCAACTCAAATAAATAAATAGCATCCCCACACTTCCCAGAGACTGCAACAGACGTTTTCAAGAGTAGCTAATTGTCTTTGGCCAGGACTTAATTCAATAATGTTGGAAGCCTGAGGGGAATTCCTGGTGCTAGCAAATTAAGATCTTGGTAATTAGCAATGACTGGGCAAACCACCCTCTGTGATCACTGAAAATGCCTCCTACAAGAGCCCAGTCCTCCCCAACGAGCAGTGCCAGGAGGAAATATGGTTAAACAGCATCTTGTCATGGAATTGCTTTGTTACATAAAGTCTAAGGCCTTGAGCAGTCCCCAAACATATGGTGTGGAGAACCTTGCTTGGAGTCTCATTTCCCCTCAAATCCCATGCCTTGATAACTGCAGCTGTCAGGCTGGCCCGGGTCCAGCATGTCCAGGGCAGAATTTTCCAGGATGAGTTAATTGCAAGGTTCACAGTGAAGTCCCAGCTCTGAACAGGGTCTCCTGACCACGTCCTCCCTTGGTTTTGGAACTTTCTTAGGTGTGTCTTGCAGCCGTGGCAGCACAGATGAAAACAACTGGACTGATTGGACTTCCCAACCTTTTCAGCCTGTAGTCAAGCCTGGTGATGGAGCAGCTCATAAAAACCTGACGGATGAATCTGATAATGTTGTCATTCAGTTACTGAACACTTATAACTTATTATAACATTTACTTATTGAAATAAATAAGACTGAAGCTCCTGCTTTGTGGGCAGAGCACAGGGACAATGGCATTAAACTTAAAGGACCTGTTCTGTAAAAATTTCAGTGTTCATCTCCCCCAGTAAAATTCATAGTAATTAATGGAGTAGACTCTGAACAATGCAAAAATCTTTACCAGACAAATGGAACTTCAAAGCTGCAGAACACTAGTAAATAAAGTAATTTCAATTCAAAATCTGTCTTCGCAATACAATTCCTTTTGATAATAACAGATCACATTTCAACCCATCATGTCTAAGAAACTGCAGAAAGGTGATTTACAATCAGAAAACTTTTCCTTTCTGTATTATCTCCTTCTTAGCCCAAAGAGATATTTTATATATGAGTTTATTTTTATTTATATGTAGGAATACCTAAGATTTTTTTTTATACTGTGCATGTCCAGGTGCCCCATGATGTTCTTGTCTGCTGATAAAAGCATCCAGTTTCACTTAAATTACCTCCAGGATCCCTATTTTTTGTTTCCAGGGAAGTAGTCAAAACTTTATATCCAGGGAAACTGTGAAACATCCCAGGTTCACACTTTCTCTCTCAGGAATTACAAAGTCCCCTTTGACAGGTGTAAAAAATTCCAATCACTTGTTTCTGGAATTTTAAAAGTTTATAGTAATAAAATGGTTATAAAAATAGCAATATAATTAGAGTAATGAAAATTTGGACAATTAGGATAAGGACAATACAAGACAATAAAACAAAGAGTTAGGGGCAGTCCCAGTACCTCTTTCTGAGCAAAAGAAGCCCAAAAAAAGGACCCACGTTAACAGAGGATTATACATCATAACACATCTAATACATACCTTAAAAGCAATAGCCTGTTGCATATTCATACACCTCATCCATGATGCATAAATTCCATTCAAACAAGGGATTCTGTCTGGTCAGTGTCAACTTCTTCCTCCTAATCCTGACAGCTCTTCAGGGCTGAGTGAGGCAGGAAGAAGTTCATTTCTTCTGATGAGGGAGCAATAAATTCTTTTTCTCTGAAAGATTTAGGTGTCCTGTGGCTGCTATCTCAGTGTGAGTCCTCTCTTTAAAAAAAGTATCTTACATAGCATAGTTTCTATTTCAACATTCTGTTATAACCTAAAACTATATTTAACACACTACTTAACAAAATGAATACAGCATAACTTTCTAACATAATACATATAATATTAATTTCAATATTTGCAAAAAGCCAATCATAAAATACACATTTTTCACACAGGCTAAGGTGTGGTTTTGTTTGTGGCCTAGAACTTGAGTTTGGGAAGTCCACGTGGCATTCTTTGCATTGTAACTTTCATTCACCCTCAATAAACCCCTCAGGATTTCTATTTTGGGAGAACTCTCATGTTCTCTTTATGACACACAAGTGTTTCTGTACTCAGGATGTTACAGACCATATTGTGGTATCACTGTAAGATGTGGAATAAAGTGCTGGGTTTATTTTGTAGCCAAACCACAAACATTTCTTTGTGGTAAAGATCGTGTACAGGTTCTCCAGAAGATACAAAAAGGAGAACATTTTATTATTTATTTTTTTATTTTTGTTATTTACTCTACTTCATGCCTCATGAAGTGACTTACCCAAAGTCACATAAAAGGTTTGCAGTGGTTCAGCCCTCCTATTCCCATTATAATTATGATCCAGGGGCTTCTCTAATCCTGTGTTTATCTGTGCAGTGTGCCTTTCAGCCCTAATCTGTAAGGAACTATTGCATTATATTGCATCACAGAGCATAACTGTACTGTGAACAACAAACAATTTTCAGTAACACCATCTTGTTAGCCATTTTTAATCTCCTTAGGCACACATGGTTTTGACCCTTCTGTTGAATGGCCTAATTTGCTTGTATGCATGAAAAGTAAAAAGATTTTTAAGAAGTCTTATGTGAAGTTCAGGAGCAGAACTGGAACCAGCCTGTTAAAATGAATGACTTGTGATAAACAGAAGAATGGGACAAATGAACCATTTTATCAGCTCCCAGTGTAGTCACGTCTACTCCAATCTTCAAAGGCATTCAGCATAATTGCTCACTGTTGTGTGAAATCTCTGCAGTGAAACAACTTCAGTGTTGCCTGCCCTCTATTACTGACAGAGGGTGTTATCCCACAGACAGGACACCAGAATGTGTGAATCCTGGAAATGAGCAAGAAGAGGTCCCTGTGGGCTCCTGAGTCAAATGAGAGTTGCCCTTGATCTCTGAGGAGCAGAAGAGCAGACAAACCAGACCCAGGTTCCCTGTGGCTTATGTGAGCAGAAGCAAAAGATGGTGATGCAGACATCCAGCATTTCATTAATGGTTTTTTCCATCAGTCTAATTACTGCTCTGAAATAAAGATCTTCTCAAAGATTGCAAATCCAATGTGGCAATTAATTCCTTGCACTGAACAATCTGGAGTTTGGTTCCTTCTGAATCCTTTCTGTCTGGGCCTGTAGCAACATTTGAACTTTGGGAATACAAAGTGAATTCTGTGTCTGCTGAAGAGAATGGCAGCCACACCACTGACCTCAGCCAGTAAATAAATACACAGAGAATTTCTGATTTCCCTGTTTGGCTGATGCACAGTCCAAGTTCCAGGAAAGCACCAAGCAATGGGGAGTGAAGGGACAACAGCAGACATGAGATCCATAAACCTGTCTGCATTTATAACTTTGTGAATGTTGCTGTTTTGTCCTTGTGTTGGGTCTGGCTGGGACAGAGTTAATTCTGTTCCTAACAGCCCATATGGTGCTGTGCTTTGGATCTGCAGCTAGAACAGTGCTGGTATCACACCTGTGGTTCAACCATTGCCAAACAGCGCTCACACAGCTCCCAGATCTTCTCTCTTTGTCAGTCTGTCCCTTCAGCAGCTGGGCTGGAGGTGGGCAGGAGGCTGGGAGGGGACACAGAGGAGGCAGCTGGCCCACACTGATCGAGGGGTGTTCCATGCCCACAACATCATGCTCAGCAACAGCACTGGGGAAAGCTTTCCAAAAGAGCCACTGTTCAGAGACCTGCTGAGAAGTGGAGAGTGTCTGTCTTTGCATCACCCCTTCTTCTTGTCTTTATTTCAACCCCCACAAAACAAAAAAATTTGGTTTTTTTTTCTCTTCTGATTCTCTCCCCCACCTGCTGCAGAGGGCCATGAGCAAGGAGCTGGTGGGTGCTTAGTTGTGTGACAGAACCCACCACAGTTCTGTAATCCCCTGTAGCCCCAAACTCAGCTCCTCTAATAATATTTCAAGGCTAATAAAAACAGAAAAATCCATCCCAGGCAATTCTCTACCAAGCTGGCCACTGACAGAAGCAAGTAACAAAGCTTGAGTGATTACAGAAAGCACATTTTAGGGCAGAACTGGAGCTCTGTAAGATCAGTGACCCAGCCTTCAACACTGCATCTCAGTAAGTGCTGATAACAGGATGGGAAAAAATCCATACAGGGGTGGGAGAGTCCCCAGAATATTCTCTCTTTAAAATGTCTCAGCACAAAGAACAGAAAGTCAATACAGGGAACAAGGCAGGTTTTTTCCCTTCCTGGCAGAAGCTAAACACAATCTTCAAAGTACAGAAATGCCAACACAACCTTTATGCTTGTACACAATTATTTTGGAGAGTGATTTTTAGAAGCGTGTAGTGGATGTAGGTGTGCAGCTCCTGACAGATTTTTGCCCCTTAATGCTCCAAATTGCAGCACTCAGAAGATGCACTCAATAAACATCACAAAATACCTGTTTCTGTGCCTTATAAAAGTTTGCTCTCTCCTGACCTGGTTGTTCATTGTGGCAGCTGGATGAGACAGAGGGGAAATATTTTCATATTTCAAAGCTTTTCTTGCTCCGTGTCAGAAACACACACAGAAAAATGTCTCGTCTGGGTACTACAGAAGCTAAGTCGAACCTGAAAGTTGGGAATACAGCAGTCAGTTCTCTTCCCTGGGCCAGAGGATGAGAAGATTCCAAGCACTGCTGTGCCCCAGACACCACAGTATTGTATTTGCTGGGATCCCCGTGGCAGGGAGGAATAATGAATCTGACTCCATGTTCTCAGAAGGCTAATTTATTATTTTATGACACTATATTATATTAAAAAATACCATACTATACTAAACTATACTAAAGAATACAGAAAGGACGCTTACTGAATGCTAAAAAGATAATAATGAAAACTCGTGACTCTTTCCAGAGTCCCAACACAGCTTGGCCCAGACTGGCCAAAGAGTCAAAACAACTCACAGCAGAATCCATTGAAACAATCACCTCTGGGTAAACAATCTCTGAACACATTCCACATGAGCACAACACAGGAGAAGCAAATCAGATAATTATTGTTTTCCTTTTTTTCTGAGGCTTCTCAGCTTTCCAGGAGAAAAAATCCTGGGCAAAGGGATTTTTCAGAAAATGTGAATGTGACACCACAGCACTCTTGGCTGGGGCTCTCTGTGAGCAGCATCTCCTCCCCTGGGCTGTTCTGGAGAGCCCAGCTCAGTACCCAGTGCTGGAGACCTCACTGGTGCCGCAGCATCAGCATCAGCTGCTCAGCAGGGCTCTGCTGACAGCCAGGCCTGGGGGTTTGCCTCTCACTGACCAGCAGCACCTTTTGAAGGATCTTGTCACAGCCAGGGCTCACTCGGGGTCACTGTGAGGCCGCTGGCACCAAAACCACCCCTGGCACGGACACCTCTTCTGCCACCTATGGGCTCTGCACACCAAAGTGATGCCAAAGGTCATTCTTCCCTCCATAACATAAATATCAGGCAGATGGAAAGCCAACAAGAAAATGTGATTTCTTTTGGTAAATAGTACAAATCTGAGAGGCCATAAAACTGAGTTGGCTAAGCTGGTACCATACAGTTTTCTTCACAATCACAAAAATAATTTATTTTTAAAATTTCTTTACTTTTTAGCAGCAAATACTGAGTCCCTGAATTGTGGTTGGCTCTGCAACTCTCTTCTCCATCTCTCATCCTGAGTTCCTGCCAAGCAACTTTTTTGGCATTTAGCTACACACTGAAATCAGATACCATACAAAAAAATACTTCATTTTGCCAGTTTTGAACGTGTTATTTTTCAGATTCATTCAATATCATCTCTTCCATGTTGTGAATCACAGAGGACCTAAATTCCAAATTTCTTTCCTGGATTATTCATTATTTTATATGCTGTTATCAAGGCCTTTCTTATTCAATCTTAAGAATAAACAAATCCCATCTGTTCTGTTTCTTTCCACATTCATCATTTCAGAGTTTGCTCTGTTAAACTTTATAGGAAGAAAAGTCTTTTTTTCTACCTCTTGCCTGGAAGAGTGGGAAGCACCACACACTCAGGATGTTCATCTCTGGAAAATGATCCAAAAAAAAAATTTTTTAGGATTGTCTTTACCTGTTAAAAAGAATGCTAATAACCTCTTGTGATATGGCAGACTAAGAAATGCACACTGCATCTGTCCGAATTCTCTCAGAGGTCTTCTCTTTCTAAAAAACACATCTTCTGGGTGGGGATGGTATTTTTGCTTCTAGTGGGTTGGGTTTTTTTTCTTGTTGTGATTTTTGGTGGTTTTTACTCTTTCTCAACTCTCCCAAACTCTCTTCCTTGAGTGTTTTATTTATCTTCTATAAAAATGAATCAGCTGATGAGCACAAGGCAATGTGAAATACCTCATTTTGCATCATCTCTGGATTGTGTCATTCCCTGAGACCAAATGCAGAATCATATCTAGAAGATAGTGGCTCTCAAATCCAGATCTGACAAAATTTTGGTGGTCCTGCTGAATTTCTGGGAAAAAAATTATTCAAATAGAGGCTTTGAAGTACTTTTTCACTATCCAATCAAGATTTTTAATTCATTTTTAAGTCAAAGAGACAAAAAGCATCTTCTGAAACCAAAGCAATGCATTTCTTCTTTCATATCCTGATCCTGGCAAGTTAAGGAACACATTCACTGGACTTTGGAAATTGGCAGTCTACACCAAATGGTGGTGCCCTGCCCAGCTGTTGATCCATGAATGTCACAGATTTTGGAATTCTGAAGCAGGACTCTGCCTCTGGATGCTTAAATCCACTTAAACAAGAAGGTTGAATCTCAGTATCTTTTCATCCCTTATATCTGACACTGTTTATTCTGGGATTGGAATTTCATTCTTTTATCACCTCTCCAAAGGCACCATCTGAAGGGTCATGGGACAATCACAGCACCATTGACAGCTGAGAGATGAGGAGACGAGAATCCCTGGGAGCTGCTTCAGTTTAGGAATGGCTGTGGCTTCCCAAAAGTCCCCTAGTGTGGGAACCCAGGACATCCCTCTGGGTGCCCTGGATGGCCAGAGCTGCTGGCAGGGGGCTCTGAGACCCTGGCATGCAGCCAAAGACACACGTGGGGTTTTGATCTTAGCCCGTGGAGCAAATTACCAACTCTGTATGAAGAATTACAAGCCACACACACAAGTTTAGATAGCATAGTACAGATAATCACAAAGTGAAAGGAAGGATTTTTCAGTGCTGTACAGGGGGGTTTTAAGCCTTGTACACAGGGGTCCAAGTTTTGTACGTGGGGGTCAGGAGTTCTAAGATGGAGGGATTTGGGTGTGCCCTGTCCTCCTTCTTTCTCCTTCCTAGCCTCCATGTCTTTGGTGATGTTGGCACTCACAGATTGGATTAGTGTAGAAAGTCACCATTCAATATAGATGATAGGCATTGGGGAAAAAGTATAAACATGTAACACGTAATGTGTGATATAAAAGATGGCACCAGCCCCCTGGGAGGGCAGTGTGCCTTTGTCTGACCTGCTGAACGGGCCACAGCAGCTCAGGAGAAGAATCTTTTAGATAAACAACAATAAACAACCTTGAGACCGGACAACAGAAGACTACTGAGTCTTTCTTTGAAAGCACGGGTTGGAGGAGGGACTTTTCCATCTTTCGGGGTCACCCCAATCCAGGGGTGAAACCTGACACCCCAGCAGCCTTTTGGAGGGGGGATAGGGCCAGATGTGGGATGAGAATCCTCAGGTATTTAAGTCACAGGGCTGACAAGATCAGCTCTGACAGTTTACCTGCTTTAGAATCCTGTACTGGGCTTAAATAGTGGCTCAGCTCTTACAGGCTGACTGCTCCATTCTGCAAGAGTGAAGGACCAATTACACCCATATCTGGAAATTTAAGGTAATTCAGAGTGAAGAACAGTAAAGGAGCTGATACAAAGTCTGTGTGAATTGAAACCTAGACATTTACGTAGCAAATTCTCTGAACAGAGCTGGAATATCCTGTGCAACAGCTGTAAAGATAAAACCTTCTTCTTCCTAAGTGTGTGAGCTTGTTCCCCACTGGAGTGGCATGCCCTGTCTGAATTATTCCAGCTGAAAGCCTAAAACACAACTTTCATTTTTACAGAGATGCTTTTGTAAACTCCGTTCAGATCAAAGAAGATTTTCATGCTGGGTTTTTCCTTTAATTGAGCAGACAAGGCATATACTAATTAGCTGATCTAACATATTAAAAATGATCCTAATCTTCTGATATTTTGCACAGCTAAATGTCTTTGAGCAAAGCCAGCAGGGAAGTAGAGAAGAATGATATAGAAGAGGCTAGAATGGGATAAGTCCCTGCTATGTACAAATATATAACACAAAATAAAACTTTCTGTACCTGTGCCTTTAGAGCTTCAAATGTATAAATATATGGGGAGAGAATATGGCTTTCCCAGAACAATACAGTGAAGAAAAAAATGTGCTATTCCTGTAGAATCTTTATCACCTATTCAGAAGATTTGTCCACTCCAAGAAGCAGTGTAAAAATAGCATTTACTATTTAATGTGTCTATTTATTTGCTATGTTTGTACATGCAGAATTTTAGCTAATAAATTTGATATATCTGTGAGTGTAAAGTGCAACCACTTCAAATTAGTTTGATCAAAGATCAGACATTAGGCTGATAAAAATCCTACAGCTTCTGGAAGAGGCTGGGGAAGCTAAGTTAATAATGCCCTCAGAGACCAGCACCTCGCAGCCTTTTTTAGGGCCATTTACATGTAAATAAGGTATTTATAAGCTCACATAGACGTTAGCAGAATCTGAATTTGGAACAGTGTTCTCAAACAAATAGTAGGATTTGCGTTTCTGCCTCAGCTTTTTCAAACTGTTTATTTAATATTGTTTGCATTGCACCTCCTGCTGAGATCAATATACATGTTGTGCTTAGACCCTGTACCACTGCTCAGACCAAGGAGACTGATTACACAGAGTCTGTGATCTAAATTGCAAACATCCACACCATTATTGGGTAGGGTGGAAAAGGCAAAAAACTATTTTTGCTCCCTGGTGACACACTGCAGGAATCAGATTTATCCCTTCCCCAGGATTTAAAAGGAAAGGAATGTTAATGGATGCTCTGCATTCCTGGATTGGTTCTGCTCAAAACTTGTTAGCACAAGTAGGTGCTAAGTCTGCTTAACTATAAATGTTTTACTTCATAAAAATAGAAAATATACAAAAGGAAACAGAGGAAAGAGCCTGGTTCAAATGGATTCAGCAGCCAAGTGGTGGAGTCAGTCAGCCTCTGCCCATGTTATGTCCTGCCAGAATTGGTATCTTCACAGCTCCCTCCAGAATTGTCCTCAATCTGACAGACACCCCCTCCCCGTCCCCAGCGTCTCTCACCTGTGCTGGGAGAATTGTCTGGTCTCAAACACAACACCCTTGGGAGTGGAGCCCTCACCCCCAGGGCGAAGAGTGAGAGCTACAACTGCAATGATGCACTTGGCTTTCACCCTGCATTTAATGCCATTTTTGCTTTCTGAACAATGATTTCATGATCATTTCAATTGCATCAAGCTCCAAAAAGCTGAGATGGATTCTCTGATCCACCTCTGGACAAGTTAGTGGAGCGTAGGTTTCTAAAACTCTTTGAAAGACATTTAATTTCCTAAATCCAGCTGGAGTGAGAAGAAATAAGAACATAAATATGTGTTAAGGTTCTAAGTCTCAAAATGACACATACAATGCAGGAACTGTTTCTAAGTTTCCTCTCACAGAAGCAGTTATTGGTGTTTCTTACTTACATGAGAATCTTTGTCACGATATTCAGAATTAAATAAAACCTTCTGAAACCTCAGCCCTGAATTAATTCTAGCACAAATAATTTTTTTCATATCAGAAATCAAGTTTTTCAGTATCATTGCTAACCACACTCTTCAAAAATTTGGGATGCACTGTTTTCTTGGGGAATGAAGCTAAGACTAAAGTTTTTTTTATTATTATTTATGGGACAGTCAAGAGGAGGAAGAGGGAGAAAGGGAGACTTTTCACAACTCTGACTGTGTTTCTGCCAGGTAGGATCTCCTGGAGTGAAAAGCTGCTCTCAGCACTTTAATGGGTATCTGAGGAGCACCACCAAACTTTTATGATGTTCCTTCTCTTCTTAATCCTGCTTATTTGTGTCTACAACAAGGATATCTTTGAGGGAAGTTGGAGTTTTTGGGAGGCAGAGGGGAAAAGTTAGAAGGTTTTGGGTTGAGGATTTTTTTTGTGGGAGTTGCTTTGGGGTTTTGTGATGTTTGGTTTGGTTTTTTGTTTTGTTTTGTTATTTCAGAGGCTCAAGCTGGAACATGACTGAGCAGTGTATCAAATTGCAAATGGGAAGTGGGAATTGGCTGCAAACCTCAGTGCTGGCCAATGTAAAGGAATATAGATGGGCACAGGGAAATTATCAATACTCCAGCCCTGTGCCCACACAAACTGTGACTGCAGCTCCATCTAGAAAGGGATCAAGTTCCCAATTCTTTCTGCTTGTCAGGAATATTAATCCACAGACACCAGAGGTTTATGTCCAAAAAGGAGACAAAGAGTCCTGTAACTTTATTTGAATAAAGGGAGGGCCATTCCCCTGGGGTCTCTCCAATTTTTGGAGGATACAGCCTCCTTTTTATCCTAATTTCCTGGATCCATTTCCCTTCTCTCCTTCCCCATTTCTGAGGTATTTGAGAGTTTCAGACTTCTTGGAACACCTGATACCTAAAATTTCCCTCTGTTGTATAGCCCTCCTTTTTAATTTTTAATTCTTATGGAATTTAGGGTTTCGTCCCCATCGTTTCTTTCATCTTTCAGTATCCAATTTAATTTATCAGCAAACCTACAGTTTGTAAAGCAAATATCTTTTTTCCATTCATCTTTCAGTGGAACGCCTCCCATTGTTTCTTTTATCTCTCAGTGCTACTTTTATCTTCCAGCAGACCCACAGCTTGTTTGTAAAGACAAACCCATCATTCCTTTCATGCTCCATCGTTTTCAAAAACTAAACTCAAAATGTTTAAATAACAATGAGTGAGGAAACTTTCAGTCGACCTAATCATTTGAGCCACTGACTTTCAGCTGGCTTTTCAGCTGAGTTTTGGCAACTTATCCTTTGGCAGAGCTTGCAAATTCAGCACACAGCCAGGGACAGGCACTCCTGGGACTGACTCTAAGCATCAGTTTAGCATTGTTTTGTTGTTGTTAGAGCTATTTTCCTACTTTACACTTTGCCTTTAACCTGTTTATTTCCCAAGCTATGGTTGCAAGTAAATTAGAACGATATAGATCCCCTCCCACAAGCACAAAGGAATACCCAGACAGAAGCACTCAGGAAAGTGCTTCAAGTGATGCAGCAGTAGTGAAACACTTCATCATTTCAGCTGCATTGTTCTTTTCAAAACAGCAGCTGCACACATCTCTTTATCACACATTTATCAAAAATGATCAGAACGTTTCCACAGGTGAGGTAAGGTGAAGCACCCAGACTGAAATCCCAAATGGGCACATTTCAATCCGTTCACTCAGCACCAGTAACATTTCTGACAGGGAAGTGTTCCCAGCCTCTTCACACCCTGCTTTTAGAGCTGTCAATAATCCCATTTGCACCTTTCCAAAGGGAAATGTTGTACAGCCAATCTGATACACAAGCCTGCTAAAGTGTGTGATGAAAATACTTAGCCCTCACTCTAAAAAATCTTCAATTACCATTCTGAAAAATTAATTAATTGACCCCCAATTACATATCAAGGTGGCATAAGTTAGCTATATAATTTAAGTAATTCATGTGTGAGAACTCCAACATGATAATTACTTTTATCAATACTTTACGTGCTCTCTGATTTTTTTTTTTTCTGTTGTATTCCCCCACTATGTGACAGTGACTGCTTCATTGAAAGGCCCATCAATGCCAGCAAATTGTCTCTAATAGTTTTTTACCTTTGGTCACTGGGGAAATATATATATATATATATATATATATATATATATATATATATATATGTATGCCAAGATGCCAAGTAGATATTATATTTCCCCCATCCCTACTACTCTCAGCGCACAAATATTTGTAGCTCAGATCCAGGGTTGTATTTTATACACGTAATAGTTCTCAATGTTTTTGCTGTAACTAGTTTGTCTACTTCCTGCTTGAACATTTCACTTCTTAAAGCAGATTACCCACATTTTCTGATAAGGAGATCTCCAGCTTATCTTCACAATATACCTTAATAATTTCCTCCTTACCTAAATCTCATTTCTAGATAGCTTTCCATCAGCTTCAGCCCCCCAGATTAAGTTGGAAGTAGGTGCCACATTCTCCAGTTGAACATGAACCATTTCCTACTCACAAAGGAGGAGGATATTCTTTCTACTGGAAAGGTTTTGATTTGTGGAAATGAATAGCTGCTTTACAAGAGAAATAGCTAATTTTCAGAAATTACCTGAGCCTTTAGAGATCCAACAGTGCAGGAATTTAACTTCACTTCAACCTGCCTTCCTATCTCACAAGAGGACTAACCAGGAGATTCTCTTTATCCTCTCCAATCCCCATGTGCAGAGATATCACACCCTCCTCACTGTATCCCAGGGCTTCTCTCTCCTCACAGCAACAAAAATTCCCTTTGGCTGCTCTTGGAATTCAGCAATGGGTGAGAGAAAGTCAGTGGGTTAAACCTTTGAGCTTGAGGGCAGCAACAAATTAGGAGCTTGGATAAATTCATCAGATGCAGTGGCCACTACGGGCACACATTTCCTCTTCCTCCTCCTGTAAGAGGGGGGTTGTGGTTGTGATATTTTGTGAAAATCCCTTTGCTAGGATTTTCTTCTCCTGAGAAGCAGAGAAGACCTCAGCTTCAAGTGTAAACAATTTGTTATCTGCTGCTGTGGAATGCAGCAGGTGCTTCCTCGATTGGTCAGTGTGGGATGTTTCTGCTTGGTGGCCAATCCAGGAGGCAGCAGCTCTCAGACTCTCTGGGAGTCACAGAACTTTGTTATTCATTCCTTTCTGTTCCTGTCTCGCCTTCTGATGAATCTTTCTCTCTGTTCTTTGTAGTATAGTTATAGTGTGGTCTTTTTTAATGTAATATATATCATAATATAATAAACCAGCCTTCTGAAATGGAGTCAAGATCTCTCCTTCCCTTCAGCAAGTCCTGACTGCCCAGAAGACCCACAGTAATAAATGGTGACCCCAGACGTAGCAAGACATTCTTCTACATGGAATGGGCACAGTGTGAATGAACTCGATGAAAGTAGCATTTGCCAGCCCACAGTGCAACCTGCTGGTGTTTCCCACTGGTGTCCACAGTGGCTGAACTGGGTGGAGTCAGGGGGACTTGGAGTACAGGAGCAGCCACCTGAGGGACCCCACTGGGTATTTTTGCCTCCAAGAAAATTAGATCTGTTGTAGTTGAGACAGTCACAACACAAAGCAACACTCCAACAAAGCAACTTTCAGAAGACTTCAAGATCTTTCTATTATAGCATTTGTGCTTTTTATACATTCTTACAAAACTCATATGTTTACTCATTGGTCAGGAGACAAAGTGCTTACTGGAATAGGCAGTTGCAGATTTCTCTTTTTTATCCTTCTTTCTTAGTTTCTATGTCAACGATCTTGGTAGAAAGTTCTTTCAGGGGTAAACATGGATCCTCTTGTCAAACTTCTCTCTGGCTCACAGAGGTCTCTGTAAAACCTTTTCCACAAGATCCACCCAGCAGCTAATGAGCAGGATATAAATTCAGAATTATGTCAGGATTATCATACTAAAGAAGTCTGAAAGAGCAATAAAGAAAAGATTTTTTCAATGGGGATCCGTTCCTGTGGAAACAGACACATTTTCTCTTAGCTCTGGAATATCCTTCTGAAAATGTGTGTGCTCTGTGTCCCATCCAGAAAGATGATGTTGGTGACTGCCTCTGCAAAAATCTACCATCACCCCTGTGAGCACCTGGTGGTTGGATTTTGGGATGGACCACATGGTTTTGGAATTGAGTGTACATCCTCTAGAATATGGAGAGCCTCAAGAAGAGTGACAGACTTGACCAGAACCACCAGGAAAACAGTTCCTGGCACAGAGGCGGTCTGGTGAGCCTGTCAGAGGGAACTGGGGGGGAAGCAGATAAAGAGAGCACATGCTTGTGATGACAACACAGTAGTGGGTGAAAATATGGAAATTCTCTAATTTCAAATAAGGGGTAAGTCGCAGAATAGGCGGAGTCGCACAGGGAAAACAAAGACTGGTATCTCAGGGGGCAGGAAGGGAATCAAGTCCACAAGGTACATATTGCAACAGAAGAACTGGAGGGCTAAGAAATAGAAGGGAGCTGCTGGGGAGCCTCATTTGCTTTCATTTAAATTTTTCCCTTAAATAATTTCAATATCCTAGGCCTGCTGGAAATTTGGGAGCAGAAAGGCATTCCAGTGCCAGCCTAGCAAGTTCAGAAAGGAGCAAGCAGACTTTGCCAGGGTTGGGGTGAGGGAATAGAACAATATGCTAAAGAAACCTTGGATCTAAACCAACATTACCTGCACAAGCAGCATCCAGCCAGGATGATAATACTTAATAAAATGTGAGAAATCACACAGAAAATGGCAGCTGGAAATGCAGCTGGGGCTTTAATAAACCATCTTCAGGTGAGGAGAAAAATGTCAGGACATAACCCAAGAAATCCACGATAAACACAAAGGGATGGCTAGGTAACCCAAAAGAGAAGATACAACCTTTAAAGGGTTTTAAAGTTTTACAGGATTTAGCCCAAGGGTATTCAGCTGAAGGAGCTGTACCAGAGTTTGGTCTCAGTAAAGTCGTGTGTTACAGCAACACACTCCCAGGGGAGTACACAAAGTACAGAGAATCCACAGGACTTACATTCATCTTCAAAAACAGGAGCTGCAGAAAGAAACAGAAAGCCTTAAAAAGCAGTTCAGGCTATATAAGAGAATAAAAACCTTAGAGGTGACACTCAACAGAACTGGCACATAAGTCTGAACACAAGGTCTGGCCTAGAAACAAAGCAAAAAATGTTATTATACATGAGAGATTATCTGGAAAAAGCAAAAGTATCCAAAGAAGAAAGAAAGAGCAGTCAAATTCTGGCAGATTAAATGGGAAAAGACAATAATGCAGGGGCCCCAGAAGGAGCCACAGTAATAAATGAAAGGAGTATTAAAAAAAAAATTTCCTCAAATGCATCAGAAAGATCACTACTGCCACAAAGTCCACAGCATCAAATGATGAGAGGACTTTTCATGGTGTAACCCCAGCTGGCAACTAAGAACCACAGAGCTGCTCATTCACCCTCCATCCCAGGAGGATGGGGGAAAGGAGCAATGAGAAAACTCTGAGGTAAAAAGAGTTTAATAACTGAAATAAAATAAAATAAAATAAATTTAAAAAAATTAAAAAAAAAATCCATGGTAGTTAACAGGAAAATGACAAAAAGAGAGAAAAAGAAATGAAAAAACAAAAAACAAAAACATCTCAGTGTAACCAACAGTGTTTTCAGCACAAATCCAAAATGTGGCCCCTATGATAAAGAAAAGGAATTCTATCTATCCCAGCCATAACCAGCACGGCACCACATATGTAAAATTCAGGAAAGGATATGAAAATAAAGCAAATCTTTTTATTGGTATTCACTGCAGGACAAGGTGTAAAGATTTCAGTATTTTCACTCTTTCCTTTCTGAAACTTTTGAAATGCCTTCAAAAGACATAATGAACAGACTGGCAACGTGAATGGTAACAAATCTCCAGAATTGTTAGAGGTAACCATCATTAAATGCACAAAAATTATAGTTATTCACCAAGAAATCCTCAAAGACCTGAAGGATAAACAAAGTGTTTGGCTACAATTACCAGAGTGTAGTTTCTTTCTTTTTACTAGAGGACCAAAAAAAAGAGAAAAAAACAACACCAAAGGAAAACAAATCTGAAAAAGTTTTGAAGTGACACTTTAGGAATAAGCAAAATTACTGGAAACTGTAGGAAGGAATAGGTCAAGTGGACCTTTGTTTAAATTATACACTTTGAAACAGTCCCTGTGGCATTTGCAAATTGAAGTTCTGCCCTACAAACCTTTTGGAGTTTCTTAAATGGGATCAACAAATCTGCAGAAAACAAAAGGTCTTTTTGGATTTCAAAAAGCCTCTTGAGAAAGTCACTCATCAAATGCCTCTAATGAAACAGCAACCAGAACTGAGAGAAAAGGGTTAAAGTAGGGTTAAATTATTGAATAAAAGACAAACACAGCAGGCAGGTGGAAGTGGTGGTCTCATGCGGAGTTCTGCAAGGACACATTTAAACCTCTGATATTTGGTTAATTCATAAAGAACAGAAGAGGATGAAGTAGTGACATGATGAAATTTCCCATCAGAGTAATTTAAAATACTAAACATTCAGTGACAGAATTGCAGAACTTTGTAAAACAAAGAACTCTATAATAGAATGGCAGGTGAAATCCAATTCAGATAAAATCAAAGTGATGCTCATGGAGGAAAAGCAGACTTGGCTTTACAGAAATAACCAGATTTCCTTCCAAGCATCAGCTGAGTGCATAGCAGGATTTAAGAAATGGAGTTTAATGGAGAAGCAGGACTTGAGGGAAAAGAGAGAGTCTGTTTCATGGACAGCCTGGAAACTGTATGCTGCTCCAGTTCTCTCAGCTTGGGAAGGATATAGCAGAACTGTACATGGCTCAGAAAAGAAATATGGTCATAGGTGTGAAGTGGTTTTCATCCAAGGAATTAACATTTGTAAAGGATAAGCCAGGACCCCTCAGTGACACAAAAATGAAGTGAAAAATAAAACAAAAATATTCAAGTTTGGCAGAATTATCTGATTTCTCATCTTGTTTTCTGTACCAATCCTCCAAGGACCACTGCCAGGGTTGCTGGGCTAGATGAGCCTTCTGTCTGACCTCCACAGTTCTTCTTACATCATGCACCAGCTCCCAGATTAAAAACCCACTACTTCACGTGGTCACCAGTCACTGACACCAGCAGATTAATGTATCTCATGGTTTGATGTTTGCTACTAAAACAAGAAAAGACTGAGATCAGATTGTTGAAAAGGACATTGCAGGTTAAAAAGAAATAGCAACCCACGCAATAATGCTCCTGTTCCAGGCACAGAGTTAGCAGGAGCAGCATTTGCAGGCTCAGCTGCAAGCAGGGCATTGTCAAAGCAGTGCTGCCCGGTGCAGTAACAAGTTCTGTATTTGCTAGCCCTCAGCCAGCCTTTACAACTGCCTTGTAAGGCTTGCCTAAGGTGTTGGAACACACTGCCACAATAAAAAATGGATAAAGAAAAAAAAAGGTCTTTCTACAAGAGCAGCAGCTTGTAGCAATAACTCTGGTGTCTAAATTGCACTCAGAGCTGTATTACAGCTCACCTTAGTAACTCCAGACTGAGACTGTGGCCCCCTGCTTTAAACAGCAGAAATGTACAAGTCAGGCTTTCCACATTCCCAGGTGTCTTCTCATTGGTGAATGGAAGGAGAACAAGAAACAGCATGTGACTTTTACAATCAATCCTTTAAAAAGCCAGGCAGAGTAATGCACCTCCCACCTTGAGCACTCTGAAAATCACTTTCAAGAATGGTAGGCGGGACTAATAATAATAATAATAATAATAATAATAATAATAATAATAATAATAATAATAATAATAATTCACGTGCCTTTGTGACCTTTCACAGAAAGTTCAGCCATAACTTGGCTCCCTATCAAGGATCAGTTCAGCCCATGTGACAACGTGGTAAGAACACGTGTCAGAAAACATGGGGCCCATACCTGTTTGCAATTTCCTCCTTGCATCCATCTCTGCAGTCTGTGGGTTTTTATGTGATTTTAAGCTACCTCAGGTTTGCTCCAGGCTTTGCAGATCTCACACACAGACAGAGCTCCTCCTCCAGGACACTGCTGCAGTTCTGCACTGCTGGGACAGCCTGAGAGCAACAAAAACTATTTCCATTTCAACTCAAGTGCTGTAAAACTTCTCCTTCCTTTCAAAATACTTCTCTCTTCCTCTTTTAAAGCCCTCCAGTGTATGTTAGCAAAGCAAAGCAGTACCAGGGAGCCTTTGAACAAGTTACAAAACCCATTTACCCTTAAAACCTTCTTTGCTGATGACACTGCTGTTTTTATTAATACATCAGAGTGCTGGCTGCACTGAGGTTCCATTAATGACTAGTCATAAAAGTGCTGTCCAGTGAGTGGAAAGAATATAGCTAGAGGAAGCTGCAGTCAAATCAACAAAGTCAGCCTGACCTGTTACAAAAAGGAGACTCTTTCACAGAATAAACACCAGGCATGCAGAACAGATTGTTCTTCAAGGTGAACATCACATACACAAACAGTGGCAAATACAGATCTTCAAAAAGCTTTCAGAAGTCCTTCAGTGCCTAAGAGAAAACAAGCTATGCCAACAAGGCCGTCACCTGAGCAAACTGTGCACACTGGTGAAGGAAGGAAGGAAAATTTAGAGTTCCTTTCTTAACCAGGTGTGCGTCTGCAAGAACAAGGCTCAGCCCTCTGTGTGATCTGGGCCCAGCTCAAGAGAGCTGGAGAGATCCTGGGGGAAAAAATGTACAGACAGATCAGATAATTAATACCTATTCCCTGGCAGCAGACAGGTCACAAGGAATTAATTTCAATTCCATCCCTTCCGTGACTAGGCACTAATAGCCTGTCTCACACACTCCTTGGCAGCCTTTATTTAGTGTTGCCTTGGATAAGTAAGCCTCCATCTCCTCACCTTTATCCAGGCTGAGTAGAATCCAACTCTGTAAATCATCTTGTGAACAACTCATGGAATAAAGGGGTCACAAATCATTCTGCTGAGGTTCTTTTGTGAGCATCTCTGTGTCTTTGTCCATGAATAATGAGAAACAGCAGAGCCACAGGTGGGCTTGTTGGATGAAAATGCTTTAAATGAGGAGAGGTCACTGTGTCTAAACCCTCACAGTGTTGCTGCCCAGACACTGGATTGAGCAGGGAACAAGACAAGCTTTAATATTAGTGAAAGAAATCAGAATCATGGAATGATTTGTGTCAGAAGAGGCTTTAATGATCATCTCATTCCACCCCCTGCCATGGGCAGGGACACTTTCCACCACACCCAAGCAACCTTGGAGCTGGTTGCTCCAAGTCCCATCCAGCCTGGCCTTGGACACCTCAAGGGATGGGGCAGCCACAGCTTCTCTGAGTAATCTCCTCCAGTGCCCCATTCTCCACAAAGAAGTGGTAACAGCTTCTTTATTGCCTTGGTGAGAGATGCATAAAATTCATGGAGTATGGGGTTTCCCAGAACATGAGCCTTCTATGGAAGCTCACAGTACCTCAGTGTAGTACTCTCAGAAACCACAAAGGTTTCCTGGGATTTAAACGCTGGACCTTTACCCAAACCTCAATGATAAGTTAATATCAGGGAGAAAAAGACAGAAAACAAAAAAAAAATACTGATATTCCTGTTACAAAACCTCTATCTAGGACTGGGGCTGGTGAAAGGTCTACTGTGGAAATCCTGCTCCTCCTAAAGGCTTCATTCATGATACCACATCAGTGGACATACTTAAAGACTCTTAAAAGAGTTTCAGGTGTTAATTAACAGCATTTATTTTGTGTTTGCTTAAACAAACCACTGTTTCCAGTTTCTATTCAAAAGAAAGAAATGCTAAAAATAAAAAATCCTCTAAGTAATGCATCATGTTTGGCTCAGGAACAGAGCTGTCTCCAAATAACCAAGACATGAAGGTATTGCTTTAACTTGGAAGTTACACAGTGAATGAGGCTGAAAAGGCTTTTAGACAAAGAAAAAATGGGAAACAAGGAAATTTAATAAGGAAATTTTAAATTTGTCCATGACATTCTTCAGCTACAGCTGTAAATTATATACACCTGGAGTGGGAAGTCTAAAAGCTCTTACAAATGACCAAACATGCCTGTCATTGAAGTCATTGAAATTAGTAAGGAAAATGGATGAAACCTTACTCTTAGTTCATCTCAAATAGAGGATTTATCCTTCAGTTTCTCCCTGTCAAAAATAGGAACTATTATTGGTATGGCTAATGCTTTGCCCTTCTGCTTTTAAGGCTCAGTTAATGGCTTAGCAGTAGTAAAAATACTAAAATTAGCATTTTACATCTGGTTGATATTCATTGCTGTAGTAATACCCTAGCTCAGATCTGCTCTGTGGTTAGAATGAAAATAGTAAGGAGCTCTGACCAGGAGACATTATCCTTCAGCATTTATGTTTGTATTTATTGATGCACACAAAGCCATCAGGTGTTCCATTCAAATATGTTATTTCAACATTTCTAACCTAATAACCGCTTCTATTGTCCTCATCTGCTTGGGTGGAGTTCCAGATATTTAGTGTCATTTTCCTTTTGAGATGAAAAAATTGTGCTTATATTTCAAGCTAATAAATAGTAATTTACAGTAGTTGTTTGTGAGGCTCTGAAGAGCCCAACTGATTTGGTTTTTTCTTCCTTAATATTTTAATTGTTTGTTTGTTTTATTCTTTTTAGAAATCAGCTATATTCAGTCACTGGCACCACCAGGCAGTCCCAGACACTTCTGGGGTAAGGTTATGGAGTAACACAGATCCCAATCTTTTATTACCTCCTTATATTAACTTTATAGCCCATATTTGCATCAGACTTGAGTCACTGGACTAAATTAGGTGAGGAACTAACCTTTGAAAAATTGCTACCTCAAAGCATCATACAAAATCAAGAAGTAATGACATGGAAATAGACTTTGGTTTTGGAGAAATAAATGTGACAAAAAAAGCCCTCATTCCATATGACCTACAGAAGAAATTCAGACTGGCAAAATTGCTTTTAGTGGCTTGTTTCCTAAACACAGCATTTTTTCAAAAAATAAAGACTAGGATTTATATTTTTTCTTCCTTAATAATTTAAATGATGGCTTCCTCCCCAGAAGCTTCATCACTGAAATGGGAAAGAATAAGAGAAAAATCAAATGCAATGGGTCATCTTGTAGGTTATCATCAATAATTCATTAGGCTCTGTGGTGGTATTCTGGCCTCTTATGAATACCATCTATTTCATCTTGTAATTATATTAAACCTAGCTGGGAAGTTCTCAATGTACCTCAGGACCTTTATCTTTGGTGAATATTAGTATTACATGTATAATGTATATTATTTGCAGTATAATTATGAAGGAGAACCATTAACAGCCAGTATGGTCTATGTTGGAATTTTATTATCCATTTCCCCTTTTGCCTATTTTATTTTAACATTGCAAATGATACGAGAGGGAAGTTGGCAGCATCCACCCTGCTGGCAGTCAAGGCTGGGTCCTAGAAACATGGACTTGGCCAAGCTGGAAGAGCAGGGCTCTTCTGTGCATGATTGTACCTAAATTATGGTCACCTATACTTTTATAATTGAATTTTTTTATGATTGAAATTCAGCTGTAATTCCCCAAAACAGATTGAGAAAACTGAAGATCTTTGTGCAAGAAGAAATGCCAGTCCCACTGATATTACTGTAACTGGCTGTGAAAAAGAAGCTTATAGATTCTTATCTGAAGGCATCAAAATCTCCCCATAATAACAATTAAAACTTGCTGCAACCATGAGTGAAGAGCATAGACACACCAGTGCTGCAACACTGGAAATGTACAAAATCAAATAATGGCCAGTTTCACTCATTCCAGCTACAGCTGATGCTCTCTAGCATTAAGAGCATGGGATAAGAGAATGTACAGAGGCTCACAGGCTTCAAACTTCAGACAAGCCCGCAATAATACATCTCTGCATGCACAGCTCATCTTCAAACTGAACCCTGACTTGATTCCCAGTTTAAAACAAACAAACAAGCAAACAAAACACACTCACAAAAAAAAACCACCAAAAAACAAACCAAAAACAAACAAACAAAAAAAAAACACCCAAAAAACCAAAAACAACAAACAAAGGATCAAACCCCTAAAAGCATAAACCCAGCTCATGGCAAATTTGCTTCCAATGATCACTTTCCATGACATGATAACTCACAAGTCACAGGTGCCCCACTGTGTAAATTAGGGTAATAGCTGTAATTTGGAAACAATCAAAGCATCCTTAGAAGTGGCTTCTCTTCTAATAAAAGGTTTTTATTTGTATAATAGTTTCAATTTCCACTGCAAAAAGCTATCAGTAAGACCACTCTCTATTGAGGTCTAAATTAATCATGAGATCTACACAAGATGTCTAAAAGAACTGTGCTCCTTTGACCTGCTACTTTCTTTGGGGTTTAGTGTCAGATATTGACAACCAAGAAGTTTTTGTTGCAAGGTGTTTGCTCAGTGAAAATTTCAGATTAGCCAAACCTATTTCATTGAAACCAGCCCCAAGGATTTCCCTTTGCAGTCAGATCTAATCAGGGGAAAAAAAAAATTTGGGCTCAAAGAGAACACAATCAACAAAACATTGCAGGCAGCTTTAATGAAAGCCTAAGAGTCACTAATGAGGCGCCAGTCATAGCAAGAAACAATGAGCAAAGTCATCTGCCCTTAGGTCAACACAATCTTCCCCAAATGAAAGATTTCTTTGCACTTTTCAAACATATAAAAGAAATACAAATGTCAAAATCCACGGCAGAGAAGTGTCATAAACACTTCTGTTGGTATGAGAAACACCAATATACCTCAATAGGTATATGAATGAAGTCCTGTAATCAGAATTGAAGGCAAAACCCAAAAGTCAGTGATTTTTAATTGCTATAAATTGTTTTCTCTATTAATGGGACCATGATTTAAAATAATTTAATTGCCTTGATTTCCAAAGGAGGGAAATGCATGGTGTGGCAGATTTTCAGGAAGTGAAAATCATAACCTTTATTCCTTTTTTTGATTATTGTCTGTAGGATAAAAATTATCTGGTCACATACACTTCAGAAAACCTGCTTACATATACAGTATCACATATAAAATATGACACATGAGCTCAACATCATTACAACCAAATCCTTTTATTTTACCCTTATTTATTAATTTTCCAATAGATTTCTTTTGGGCTTGTTGAGTACCTGACTGTCTTTGAGAGGATTTTACCCTGCACTAGGAGCAGTCATTCCCAATTGCATAGACTGAACACTCTCCTCCAATGCCAGCGCTTCTGCATAATTTTAGAACCTAATTAAAAAGTGTTTCTGACACAAAATTCCCAGGTCAGCAAGAGTAGATTAGAGAAAAACTCTCTTGACCAGCCTCTGCAAAATGAAAACGATTGATCTGATTCACTTATTTCAAATACCATTTGCCTTATGTCTTTTCTTCCTCCAGCATCACAAGTGAAATCAATAGTGCTCCAGGTTTCCTGATTATTTCACAGAGATAAGAAGTTCCCTGGTTTTGTTAGAAAAGTTTTATTTTGCAAACAACCATTCTTTACAAAATGTTCTTTTAAAAGAACAAGGAGGCAGCTATAGAAATTCAGCTCTTATCTCTATCAGATTAATTGCAAGCTGATTATCTACATTCTTCAGTTATTAAAACAAATAAACAAATAAAAATTCTAAAAAATCAACTAAAGAAATCCAAAACCCAAACCAAACAAAGTATTTCGATTATAGTTCTACTACCTAAGCACAAGATTTTTTTTTCTAATGTTGGGCCACTCCTAATCAGGAAAAATTCCAAGTGATCTGGAAGGCACTAAAATTTCACCACAGCAGAAAACAAACTCTGACTCAACAGCCTGGGGTGAAGTTTCTGCTCTCCAAAACTCAAGTGAGAACTCTGATTCCTGCCTGTTACTCTCCAGGTAACCAGAAATCTCAACATGAGAGACATCCAGGGAAAAAGGGATGGGGAGCTTGGGAGGGGATTGGAATGACCAGTGGAGGGATAATGAAGAGCTCAGAAAACCAAAAAGAATTAATGGGCATCCAGCCACTGGGTGGGCTGGGGATGCACAAAGAGTTGGGAGGGGACACAGCTGGGACAGTTGATCCCAGCTGGACAATGGGATATCCCAAATGTAGCATCCTCAGCCCATAAACAAGTGGAGAGAGGATGCTGACCAAGGACTTGCTGATCATCAAGCTGGTGGTGAACTTATGGTTTTCCTACACAGATCGTTTCTGATTCTAGCAATTGTTACCCAGCTTCATTCCTAAGGCACACACTACCATCCATTTCTTTCATTTTTCACATGCTGCCAACATTCTAATGGCCATCAGCTTCTTTCCTCTGCACACAACTTAGAAAGAATGCAGACAAACTTAACTTCCCTGAAAAATATTTTTGAAGCAACTTGATCGTTTTGTGGAACCATTTCGTTGGAATGCTGACATTAACCTGTATTTCACTGTATCAGGACAGCACATCAATTTGAAAAGGCTGTCTCAGGTCTGGAAATAATATAGTGGTGTTATTGCCCTATAAAGAAGTAAAGCAAGAATTATTTGTGCCCCAAATTGCAAGAATATGACTGTATTCTTTCACCCACAAAACAAACTTGTTTGCTAAATCCATACTTTTCTCACCAAATTTTGCATTTTTCAGAGCTCATGACTTTCTTGGTCCTGTCTCAACACATGCTCAATCCTTTGAACCAGGTCATTTCCTTATCAGAGCTATTGACTTCTCCAATGTCAATAAAAACGCTGTTAATTGCTTCAGCACAGCTTTTGTGCCTCTCTGCATTGTATCATTTTAGACAGCATTTCAATTTGCTTATATTTATTTTCTGCATCTAGATTTTATCAACGTTTTCCTTCAGGAAACAGGAAGTGTTTTACAAGTCACTGGAATCACCCACAAAAATTTTGGGGTCGGTAAAGCCAACAAAAGGTTTTTAAATGATTTGTCCAAGATGAGTCAGTAAGTACAGCTACAGACAAACCCTGGAGATTTAACACTTGCTTTTTTCTCTAATCACAGAATGAAAACACTGCTGTCTCACCAGGCTGTCCTTACTGCTTCAAGTGGAATTTATTCCACCCCTACACGGCCTCTAAAGTCCCATTTCTGTGATAGCACATAGATTTTTCATTACCTCTTGACAAAATGCTTAGTACTAGTGTTTATTTTATCCCACTCCAGGCAAAATAACTGGAAAGGGATAATAATGAGATCCCAATATCTATGGATATTTGGCATACTTTTCTTCTAGAATAATATGAGATAAACAATATTTAGGCCAAGATTTTAATTTTTAAAGGCTTCTAAATTTTCCAGAAATTAAAATGTCACTTATGCAAAAACTCAAAATTTTGGAGGTTCCTTTCCTTTGGAAAGGATGATTATAATAACTTCTATAATTATCTTCCTTGCCGATTTTTTGTCTCACAAAAATGCCTTCAGAACGGTTTCAAATAATAAAATAAGTCCAACCCTTTCATCCTATGGGCAGAGCATGTTTTAGGGTTATTTTAGCAGTACAACTGAAAAAGTTTCTGTTTCCCTGTACATGCATCACATTGCACCCTTGACTCACCACTTCTTCACTCACAATCACATGCTGCAACCTTTTTTGATTCTTGCCCTCAAAGAAGGATCTGTGCAGTCAGTTGGAGTGTTTCCAATATTAAAATATCAAAATTCTTTTGACTCAGAGAATTAGAACCTTCATTAAAACAAGGATCTCGGCATAGATTTCTACCCCACATCAATCTGTGTTTTAATCTCAAATCTTTGAAATGGTCAGTTCCACCTTGTTTCTGCCAGACGAAGAACAAAGTCTGACTTCCAGCAGCACGGAAATGCAACCCTTGTTTTATGTACCAGCTTTATTGGTTCTGTGCTCTGCTGAGCTAATATGACATATTATATTATAGCTGAAATATTATAATGAATTGTGTGAGGTTCACATTAGTTTGAAAGCATTCTTTACCAAGTTTGTGCTACCATCATTTGCAAGTCAATACAAAAAAGGAACATAGCAAGAAAGCTAATCTGGTGTGCTTTGTATTGGACTCTTTCTCATTAGTGTCAGAAATTAATTGCAGCATACACAAATAACTCAGGACAGCTCTGCTTCTCTCCTATATTTAGTGACTAAGGGAATTTTCAACAGAAGTCTCTAAGGGACTCTGCCTTACACGAAGCTCTCAACCACAGAAAAGATAAGTTTCTAAGTAATGCACTAATGTAAATAACATCAATATAAATGTAGATGTAAATCTAAATCTAAATATATATACATACACACATACACATACATTTACATGAATAATGTATTTGGGTATGGCTCTGGGAACTCTCCAGCTTCAGAACTGTGGCAGGAAGTTGGGAACACAGTGACACTATGGACCATCCCTGACACCTGGATGTCCTCCCTTCACTGTGATTACTCAACATGGAGGGAAAGCTCTCAATTTTCATAATGTGTGTACTTCCTTACTGCTGGGGAAGGGAAGGGGAAATGTAGTAGATAATAATAATAATAATATTAAATAAATACATATAATAAATATGACAGATACATACAAATATAATGATAATAAAAAATTACAACCTTTGCCTCTTTAACACTTAGAATTTTCTGTCTTCACAATCATATCATTAGATATGAACAGCTTCAATCCACTTCTTCCCTTTCAAGTCTTCAGCACCTCAAAAAGTTTTCATCATGTTCAATTAATCGGAACGATTTCCAGTGCTTGTTTTCTTTATTGTTTTAAAGACTTTCTGCCAGGACACCTCTGGCATTGGACATCTTGGCAGCGGCCACTGCTGGTGGATGGATCTCCAATCAGTGGAGTTCAGCATCTCACAGGTATCAGCATTATCCTCCTGTCAACCCCATGACACCGGGCAAGATCGATGCCCCTTCCCTGCCGGCCTCTGCTCCTGGATTGCTCTTGATTTATTGTGTCTGAGCCTGGCAAGAGGGTGCAGATGGCTTTTAATCAATCAGAGGGTGGGGATGGAGCTGCCCCACTGTACAACATGCTGCTGGTCTATAAAACCATGTGTGTCAAGCACCAGAGGAATTCCAGTTACCAAAGGCAGGAGCAAGGAAATCCTCCTGAGTCAAAAAACCCCAGAACATGTTGTTCACAGATAAGCTGCAGAACCCCACAGAAGGAGGAGGCTGTTGGTGGGGCAGTGTTTGGTCTTTGATTTTGCAGGTCATAAAGATCCAAGGCACAGCAGAAGTGTGGATTACAACCACAATGTGGTTTATGTCACAGGCTTTATAAAGTGACCCCATTGCCAATGTTTCCCAAGCCCACAGCATTGCAGCAGCTTCAGAAGTAGACATATAAAGGTGACATGAGGATGAGCAAGTCTAATATATTTTTTAAATTATAATCAATGATAATTATAGTGTAATTCTGGTTATATAATGGAATAATGTCAGTTCTTTATAATCCAATAGGTAAAATATCCCAGCTGCTCCTTATACTTTTCTCAAGAAGCATTTGAAAATTGAACAAATTGTTCCAGGGTACACCACAGGAATGTGGAATGCCCTGGTAATTTCATACATATTTCAGAGAATTTATCACTTTCTTTCTGATGAGTTTTTGATTCTTACAGACCAGGTTGGAGTTTTGTCGTCACTTTTGTTGTGTCTCTTACAATGCCTTTTTTTTAAATATGAGAAGCTAAATCCATATTAAAAAGCTGGAGCTGTAGGTTTAATTACCAAGGAGAAGCATCCACACTTCAGAGCTAATCCTTATTCAATACATGACTTCGTTGGAGTTACTAGGGAGTTCTCAAGACTTTCCTAAGTTTCTTCAACCTTTACAGCTTGACCCCACTAACTAAATCCTTCAGGATGCTTCCCACTGTAATTGGTGTGTCTAGGCCTTGGTCTTCATTTGATATGCAACAAACAGCTGTCCAAGCACAAGAAAAACCATAAGGTGTGATTCACTTTGATTCATCCCCTCTTCCTCCAGTCCTTAAGACATTGCCTGCATCCAAAACTCAGCAGGGTATACAAGAAACAAAGTTAAACTTGACAAGCCAGCTTCATCTCCGATGTTTAATGACACCCTTCTGCTCCCTGCTCACATTGTCATCTTCAACACAAACAATTTTTATGTAAATGGATTGTAAACTATCTTAAAAGAAGATTCTAGACTAGACTTTTGCACCAGCATGGTGTGCAAAATGAAGCTTAATGTTAAAGTCATTGCAGATGTCCATGGGAAAAGAAACTTTCTTAAATAACTCAATCTTTTCCAAAGTTTTTTAGAGGATGATGAAAAAACAAACCTTGTTAAAGAACACTCACATCATCTGTGCACAGGACAAGATATAGAGAAAAAAATTAAAACAAAGAAACCATACATAAGGGAGAAAATATCTTACCCACTTCTGTTTGCCTTGGATTGATTCAGCCATGGGTGCCAGGGCTTCTCATAGAGCTCAGACTGGGTTGGGATTCTCTCTTAGCATGGAAATCAGAGGATAAACACATGCAACTGAGGTTGATCTCTGAACTCCCTTTCTAATCAATAGAGAGAAACAAGACTTTCATGGAAGCCATTTAAATCACCCATCTGAAACATCTGAATCCTGGAATTGCCTGTTTCTCTGCCCATTAGGAAAAAAAAAAAAAAAAAAGAAACTGGATGAGTAGGCAGCAGGATCTTGTCTAAAGCTGAGTGCATAACGTGCACCACTCTTATGCTGAACAAATCCATGAGGGGAATTTTCACCAGCAACTGAAAAACGTTTGAGAATACAAGGATAACTCAAATTCCACTCCAGCTTTCCTCCAGACAGGCTAGATTTGATAGAAAAGTTTTATTCCCTCCTGTCCCTTCAACAGAAAAATTCTTACTGACATTAAAGTCCCTTTGCAAAAGGGCTGATCATAATTGCATATCTGCATGAAAATTGGATCCATGTATAAATTGAAAAAGTGCAAAAGCAACTGGAAACAGACTAAACTAAAAGAGGAGAGATTTTGAATAGGTAATGGGAGAAATTCTTCCCTGTGAGGGTGGGCAGGCCCTGGCACAGGGTGCCCAGGGAAGCTGTGGCTGCCCCTGGATCCCTGGAAGTGTCCAAGGCCAGGTTGAAAGAGGTTCTGAGAAACCTGCTCTGGTGCAGAATGTTCCTGTTCCTGGCAGGGGTGGAACTGGGGTTTTTCTTGTTTGTGAATGAGTGGAACTAGTTAAACTGCTGCAGCAGCCAGCTGAGAAGCAGAAACACTTAAATATTGTGTGCTGTGCCCTGCATGAGGAGCTGTGATGTGGGGAACTTGTCATCACTGTGTATTATTATCACATTATTTTTAATTAAGGGATGGGACCACAGTTTTAAGGAAGATTTTTTGCTCAGGTAAACATCAGTCTCAGAGGCTATGTGATTTTAGAGGAGCAAGCAGTCAGAGGAGTAGTCTCAAGCTCTTTGTTACAAGGCAATATAGAACTTTCTAACCCAATGAATAGATGCCACAAGGTTTATTTTGCTTTCCTAACCTATCACCTTTACTCACTTCTACTGCACTGCAGATATTTTATCCAATAAGCTGCTATCTCACATGCACCCAAATGCTTCTAACTTCTAAACTCTTAGCTTACTCTATACAATCACACCCCTACATTATAAACCCTCCACCATCTTATCAATAGTTTCTCACTTACTTAAGGCTTTCTTACTTACAATTATAGAAACATTAGTTTATGATTTTTCTACTTAATGTCTGTGTATTTTATTTTGCATCAACCCAAGCTTCTCCCAAGGCTGCAGATCAAACCCTTCAGTGTCTGTGGAAGCTTTTATGTTTCCATTTCCCACAACTGTGCACAGCCTGCTGACCCTGCAAGGTCCCCAGGGACTGCAAATTGGACACTGCTGACAGCTGCAGGGTGTTTGCTGTTGAGCAGCTCTGCAGCTTCACTTGCAGTTAATTCCAGCATCAGCTGCTGTCAATCCCCATCTCCAGGTGCAGCAGCTCAAATGCCCACTGTGCTTACAGGGAGATTTCTCACAGGGGTTTGCTCCTTTGTGCTTCGGGTGGCAGCCCTGGACCACCCTGGATGTTTCTGTCTGTGTGTCTGACCATTGCTAGATCCAGAAATCCTCTGGGGGACTTCTAAGATGCCTTCTGCAAGTGACAATGGTGAATTTTTAAAAAATCAGGAAATCTAATGTAAGCATTTAAATCAAATTAAAAGAGGCTTAACAGGATGAGAGAAACCAGGAGGCACAGAGGTGGAGCCAATGAACAAAGTGCTGTTCCCAAAATGTCTCCTCTTGGATTTGATCACACAGGCAAAGAGAAAGCTCTGCTTGATCTTTTTGTTGCGTTCCTTCAGGAGAAGCTTTAGGAGGATTTTTACAGATTTCAATGTAGAATAAAAATCATAGAATAGGATAATGGAATGGTTTGTGTTGGAAGAAACCTTACAGACCATCTAATTCCACCTCCCTGCCATGGTCACTCAGAGCTCCACCCAACCTGGCCTTGGACACTTCCAGGGATCCAGGGGCAGCCACAGCTTCCCTGGGCACCCTGTGCCAGGGCTCAGCACCCTCACAGCAAAGAGCTTCCTCCTAATGTCCAATTCCCTAATAAAAGAAACTGGGCTTGTTCATGTTTAACATGTCTTTAGGGCAAATAAATTGTTTTGGATGCCATGAAAACTCTGTTGCTATGGGCTCTGTAAAAATAGACCATCAAAAATTGTTTCTGTGGGCTTAAATGAGGAAAATCTTTGGAGGAAGTGATAATATAACAAATTCACAATCTGAGAAGAACACAATAACTCTGTGCCACCTCTGAAATAACCTTGTTTCACTGCTGAAAGAAGAGAAGATTTGGCAAAAACTGGTAACAGAGGAGTAAGTTTCATTGGCAGTAATCTAGGGAAGATACTGAGAAAGTCAGATGCCTGCTGAACTACATTCTTGACAGTGTTGAAATTATTCCTCAGGGTAAAATTTTTGCTATGTACTATGTAGCATCTCTATCTGTCACAGAGGTAAAAATTAATATTAAATACAACTCTACCTGTCAGATGCAGTTAGTTTTACAGAGCAGCTGTGCTCACAATATTAATCTGGTGTCCAGAATACAGATCAAGGGCATTTCTGGATCAGTACTTCTGATGAGTAGAAGGCTGCTTTTTCTGAAAGCACTGCCAGTGACCAGCCAAAAGCAATTTTCCCTAATGAGTGACATAAAAGATACATTAATGGAACCTACAAACTTTTTTTTTTTCTAACCCACACCTCTTTTCCAGGAGGAATAAAGAATTACACTCAGCACTAAGTGGCTCTGTGGTTAGGGCAGTGGATAAATATTCTACTATGAAAAGTTTACCAGTGCAACCCTTCTGACAGTACTGAAGCCCAGGATCTTCATCTTTGACCTGTTGCAGTGCTCTTCTGGCCTGGTTGTATTTTGGGTGCAAAGTATCAGAACAACTACATTACTACAAATTGAAAAAAATAATAAAATAAAAATCCATATTAAATATACTTAGCTACATGTCCTGCTTTCAACTAACAATTTATTCACATGATTGCTCTGTAAAATGCTGAGGGATTTCTAATCAGTCAATTTGATTTAAACAGGGGATTCCCTTGCTCTACCTCTTCATGTACTTCTGAACAAGAACTAACATTGCATAAGTCATGTTCTGGAAGAAATAAACTCTTTTCACCCAGCTTTTTTTTTGCAGCTATTGCCATAGTCTCCTATTTATAAGTGCTTAATGGTTCTGTAAGCTACAGGAATGCATTGCCACTTGTGCTGGTTACACAACTGTTAAAATAAAAACTGGGTTTTTTCCTAATATGGCGGTTATTTTTTAATACACGAAAGAGGAAAGCACCCAATTCTAAATATTACTTAAATAAAAGATTTAGCTCTTTCTTGATGTCCCTTCCATTCCCGGGGAATATCATTTCTCCACTTAATTTTGGCTGTTCCATTAGCAGAAGTTGTTCTTTAAGGCTTCATTCTTTTTTCAGAGCTTTTTTTCCTTCTGTCAGATGATCTGGTTTAATTCAGATTTCCACAGGAACTGCACAGTTTTCCCTTCAGAGGGCATTAATCCAGCATGCACAAGCAATAGGTGGTTCCTTCCATGAGCAGGGTAGTAGATTCACAGGTTTTAAGGACAAAAGAAGCCATTTTGCTAAACAAATCCGTTTCATTGTAGAGTGCATATCTTCTGTACTCATTTTGGTCTTTAACTGTGCTGCTCTCTGTATTCTACAGGCTTCTAATTCAGGCTTTTTGATTTCAATCCTCTACTTTGCCTGGTTTCCCCACTCATTTTGTGGGAACCAGAGGCTCTTAAATTTGGTTGGACAACAAAAACAAATAGTCTGACAGCTTGACAATGATACCACCAGCAAATACACGTTTTAAAAGTGAATATTCTAGTAATTTTGAACCCTGTGGTAATTTCTTTAACATGAATTTCCAGCCATTCTTCTTTCAAAAAGCTGCTTTGGCCAGCCAGTAAATTGTCACCACCCTTCCCTTAGTACATATACTGGCCAGGGCAAGTGCCTCCAATTTCCAAATGTTTATTTCTACATCCCAGCATTTTTAGTACATATATTAATCTGTATAAGTATAGAATAGGAAAATGTCTTTGAAAACCTTCAGGATTTCCTGTCACTCTTGCTCTTTGCTATTGACAACAATAATTTTTTTATATTTACTCCAAAAGAAATGTAAGTGTTGTTTTTTTTTTTTTTTGTGCTGTGTTATGCGTGGTTGGTAGTTTTTGTTGTTTTGTTGCTTATTTATAAAGGAGATGTGGGAATTTTGATTCAACTGTGCATAAAATAAAACATCAAACAATAAGTTAAAAAACTTGTAGACAAAAAAGAATAAAAGTAGAGGAAAACAGATCATGTGGTAGATAATGGATAAACAAAGAGTGGAGGAAAGCAGGAACAGGAATTTGAAATATTAAGAACAAATCAGGAAAAAAGATATCATATAAGAAACACTAATTACAGAGGAAATTGAGAATGTATGTAAGAAATAAGGAATCACAATCAAATCTTAAAATAAAGGACCTATTAAAAAAAATAAAAGAAAAAAGTTACTTTTCTTGCCCCCATATTTCACATTCAGAGCATTCCCATCTTGAACCATAGTGGCCAAAAATATGCCAGGGTTCATTAAGTGATTATTGAAAACAATGAAAGTTGGATAAGTGTTACAGAGGTTCTAATGTAACCTCTGGCCAAAAAGAGCCTAAAACAGCAATTACAAAATTATTGAGAAGGTATCAAGAACAAACCACATTCCCTGTTTCTAATATTAATTCCATAGACATGAAACTAGATCTGAAAATTGCTTCCAACACCTTTTGTCAGAAATGCAGTATGTTAGAAAACTTCGTGGATCACTCAACACAGACATCCCAATGCATTCCCTGAACCAACCACTCCAGACACTGGGGTTTAAAGTGCCAGAATTATACAAATGGGCACGTTAATTTAATGAGCATAGCCTGAGAAGAAAGTGGGACCAAAATCTGTCAGAGGCATATTTTTGGATTCAGTTATGCCTGATGCAAATTTTGTTTCCATGTGGCTTTTTGGAGAAGCATCCCCCAGCCCTTCGTAGAATTAATTAAATCAGAACTCAGCATCAAACTAGCATCTAAGCCACTGGACATTTCTTCCTTTTTAGATGGAGCTTTTGGGAAAGAAGAATAAACAGCCTCCTGGAGAGACCAGACCTCTCTCCAGCATGAAAGTGATGTACAGCTGCAAACCAATTAGGCTGAAAAGTTCCCATATGTTTAGCCAAAAAGAACTCACTCCAGTAGCTAAACAAATCCATTGACTTAAAAACTCCCAGGATCTTAACTTGAAAGCACCCACACCTAGGGATCTCTTACAACACATTAAATCAGAGATCTTTAAGCACTGCACATCCCTTCCAAATGTCAGCCATTTTTCCACAAGCTGTAAATGCTTCAGCTGAAGTTCAGCTGCCCAAATGCACCACAGCTACCTCCAGCCAGCCATGATGCTCAAATCTCACAGTTATTCTGCACAGATTCCACCACAGCAGGTGAAGGCGACCCAATAAATTTATTCCAGGTGTTCCAAGTAACTTAATTCCTCCGTGTCATGGCCATGGACAAGGGGGCACAATGTTTGTCATAAATTATCCTAAGACTGACCAAAACTCCAGCCCAGTGCCAGGGAGCTCTTATGTTTTTATTACAAAGTTGCCTTCATTCCAGCAATCAGCCCACTATTTAATCAGCCCACTATTTATTCTCAAGGAGCTTGGCCAACTAGATGTTAATTTTACAGGAACTTCATCAAGTTCCCTGCTCCTCCTACAAACTTCTCAAAAATTCTGCCTAATAACTCCTTAATATTTTACAACACATTTCCCCAGGGTACCTAAAGTTACTTCTAACCAGTTTTCCTGGTGCAGCAATCTGAATGTTTGAGACAAAACATCCTTATGCCTGGTCCTCCACACTCATTTTCATTGCCTTTCAGCAGCAGCAGAGGCACAATCAAAGGGGTTCAATTTACAAACTCACTTTTCTTGGTCTGACCAGGAAGGTTGGGATTCACTTCTTGAAGTCTCTCAAAGAATTACTTTTTTAAAAAAGGAAATTCTCACTTCAGCTGTCTTTAGAAAGTGCTGGTGGAGGAAATTATTGCTTTTATGGAGTGAAATCCACAATCAGGCAGACCAGGATTCTAGGAAAGCATTGCTAATTTTGATCCACAACTCCTTGGGCCAAGGGAGAGTGAAGTTTAGTCATGCTGGTGCTTTATGTGTGCAAATAAGAGAGTTTCTTGTCCTTTAATCACCCAAAGGATCTGGGGGGGAAAAAAGTGAACTTGTGGAAAACTCAACTTCCAAATGGAGATATGTACAAAGACATTACTTTGAGCAATTTAAATGGTTTAGCTTTCAAATAAACTTTCAAAATCAAAATTTTTGTCTGAATTAAGCTATTTTTAATTTAATTCTTTGTGTGCTGAACCAGTTCTGGTGTAAAACTGGAAGACAAAAAAGTATAGGATGTGTGGGGTTTGCTTCTTCCCCTTCAGTCCTTAGTTACTGCTTTTTTTTTTTTTTTTTTCTGGAGGGTGGGCAGGGAAGAGTCAGAAAAGTCTGTGGCTTCTAAATAGAATAAAATGGAAAACTAAGGAAATGTGAAAGATTTGGGAGGGTGGATGTCAACAGGGAAGAAATTAATATAGTAAAAATTCATTATATTATACGTTCAGGGGCCATAAAGAGGAAAGTATCTTGTTCCTCAGAGCATAATAGCTGCAAAAATAGAGGCATTGTGTTGCCTTTTTGGCTAAAGGTGCTGTTCCAGGGACTCTGATTTAATTTGTTGAGGCATTCCCACCCCTGCTGGATTATTCCAGGATACACAGGTGACATGGGTGACACACAGCTCCCAAAGCCTCCAGTGACTCTCTCAGTTTCTCCTTATGGAGCACAACCAACCCAGCACAAGGGCCCTGGAAGCCTCTGGCAGAGTCATTCACAAAGTTTTATTCTCATTTACAGTGCACCCAGCTCCAGCAAACAGGCATGGTGGAGGGAGGAACCAGCCCACCAAAACACCCAGGCAGAAAACAGTAATGAGTCTCCTTCCTCTCTCATTATTGCTCACACAGGAACACATTCCTCTCATTCTTCCTTGCCCTTGGAGTGATGGGGAGTGTGCTGAAACAGTCCTACAGTAGCTTAATTACTTACCACAAATCTTTTAAATGAGTTTATTCTCATTAAAGTGGCATCTGGGAAATGAGCATTAAACCATCAATGACCTTTTTCTAATAAAAGGCCTCAAACTTGTTATTTGGAGGGTACTTCTCATCCAGAGCTTTACCTCCACATCAGGCTAATCAGACCAGTTTTTCTTGCTGAATTTGAAACTGCTAGAAATGAGGTTTTATTTAGAAGATGGTCATGCACACAGGCAGTGCTGCTGCTTTATTCTGCTGATATATTTTGCCATAGGTGGTATATTTTGCCCCCTCTCTACAAAAGTTGGGTGTACGTGTGCTGCTGTTCGGGCAGTAACTGCAAAAGGCAGGTAACAGGAGTGGTGACATTGCAGAGGAATTGGGCAGAAAATTCAGCTCAGTGTAGCTGCTGAGGTGTGCAGGTGGGCTTGTGAATGGTGCTGAACCCTTGGGATATCACTCCCAGCTAACTCAGGTGTGCCTGGATCCCCCACTGCATCCTAAACCTCAGCTGTGCTGGCCTGGCTTGGGCCACAGTCTATTTAAACAATCACAACCCATCAGGTTCTAAACTTTATCCATTTTCAGCTGGTCAAGGTAACAAGCACACTGCTGGGTCACTTCCTATCTAGTAGGAAATTAAAAGGCATTTACTGCAAGAATCTCTCCTGTGACAAAATGAATGTATTTTATTTTAGTTTTTTTTTAATAATTTCTAATAAATAAGGACACCAGAGCAGCCTGCAGCAACCTCTGGAGGGCACTGCTTAAAACAGAAGGAAAAGAGTTCCTGAGCTGCCAACCCACTGTTATATCCAAGTTTTTATGTGATTCCTGTAAAGGCTTCTTTCAGACCATTCAGCAAATTAAGTAAGGAAACCAGTCTGTTTTTGTAACCATTTCCACACTGTCAGGACAAGGGTTCACAGACAGGTAGGATCTGTGTTGAGACATTCAGCTTCTTCTTCCCTTACAGTCACACAAAATGGCAAAATTTACAGAAATTCAGTGCAAATCCAGTGACAATGTCAAGAAATAAATTGAGGTTTTTCTCTGTGTGAATATAAAAATGGAAAGGTAAATTGTGCTGGAATCTCCTTTCTAACCATTCATCACCAGGTTAAACTTGCATTTGTCCACTGAAAGAAATTACCTTAAAAATTGAGCAAGGGATGCTAATGGCAATGGTACAGGATTTATGCCCTGGTGTCTTCCTCCTAAGATGGACCAGGCACAGGTGAGCTCTCACCAGCTCAGCCTTCAGCTGCAAGCAAAATGCTCCTGATTTACTTCAGGAAATTGAGACACAATATCCATCATTTGTGTTAGCTTTAGGCCCAGTTTTATGCTTCATGGCACTGATGGTGTCAGGTTGAAGAGTATGTTGGTGACTTGAACTCGAGATACCAGAAATGGGATTAACCTGAGCAAAAGCAGACATTCCTGCTGTAGATAACTGCACTGTATCTTCTTGTCCTGCACTCCCTTAACAGGTACCTGAGAGGAGGAGGAGACACCAGCAGTGCTATTCATCTTGTGCTGAAACAGGCATCTGAGCCTGGGCAGATAAATCACACTAAAACGTTTCTTTTTCACACTGGAGGCAAAGGGAGCTCAGCTGGAGGAGTGAAAATACCTAGACAGGGGATGAGGGCCTCAGCCCTGGAGTGCACTCGGTGCTTCTTGCGGAACAGCATTTTTTCCACCCTGTTGTCCATTTCTTCAAACAGCCTTCCTTCCTTCCTGTGTAACAAGGGTTGTGGAAAAGGCAATAAAACAGGTTAGGGACAGTTGTAACAGTGTGACCAAGTGTGACCATCCCAGGTATTGTTCAAAGATGGGGATGGATAAATCAAGTTTATGATGAACAAAAGGTATCTCATTGCCACAGCACTTCTTCATGTTACATAGAAGAAAAGTTGGGTGCAAAACTGCAGGGAAAATTAACTGCAAGGCAAAGCTGCCTTCAGGCAGTGCGTTCTTGTCTATCTGTACAGTGATTTCATCTTTCCCATTACCTGTGACTGACAAGCTACAGTGAAGAAATGAGTAGATGTCTTAAAATGTCTGGAAAATTCCCTTCCAGAATTCCATTTCTGATGACAGCAAAGTTCAGAGGGGAAAGGAAATAGAAATTAGAATTGAAGTGTGTGTTCCTGTTGTGACAGCCATTAAAGGTACATTTATCAAACACATTGACTGCCATCAAAAATCAGACTTCCAATCTAAACTTGTAGTTCCTTCTGCAAAAGCAGGCTTTGTCTATGAATCCCAGTAGGTTCAGACTGACTAAGGCTGTATACCAGACACATTTAGATGGCTAAACTGATGGAAAATGTTGTGAAACAGGAGTTAAAAAATACTCACTGGGTTTTTTTTTAATTTCCTGCAGAATCTGCTACTTTAATGGCTTTGGACAATCCTGATAGTCTTGGAAATAAAGCATCAACATGCAGAAGGAGGAAAGGACTTTTAATGAATATCAAAATATTCAAATGTGTGTTTGCTATTCCTGGTGCAAGTAATAACAAGCATTTCAGTGCAAGGAAAATGCCAGCCAGATAGGAAGCAGTCTTAATGAAGTGTTGACAGTGTCCTAACTAACCCCCAAACATTCATCCTTTGCCATGAATACACAAAACTCCAGAGACATTTTGGGGGAACTGGCTTCCCCTGGCTCAGATTTGCAGCTCACCCAGAAGGAGGCACAGGCCCATTGAAATGCAAGTGGGGGGAAAGAGTCTGAGTCACTGATGGGAAAAGTGGTAACCCAAGCTAAAGCTTTGCTGCATTGCAATTCCCACCCTGAGGGTTCTCCAAGGGTTGCTTTTGTTCCTGTGTGAGGTCTGCATCTCAATCTAAACCCGCCCAATCAGTGAGCACACTGAACAGAGTGCTTACATTAACACATGGCACCAGTGATGGCTTTATTTTGACAATATTTAATTAGGCACCAAGCTGGAAGTAAACATCAAACCCAGGGAGTGAGCACAGAGATTAATGTGAGCAATAACTGGAGATGGGACTTATTTATAACAACAGACTATAACAAATCCACAACTGGCACATTGTCGCACACCTGTTATTTTGCTGCAGGTCATAATATTTGAGGATTTCCTGGGCCTAAGCTAAAAGAGAATTACTATCAATTGTTCATAGCCTAAAGCCCTTGAAGCAGATCTAAGCCATTCCAGTAGTTCCTGCAGGGAACAAGGAGATGCCCCAAGTTATTTCCTTTGCTGACCCTCTGTGTCTGCAGAGGCTTTAAAACAGATATTTACTGTGAGCCTTTTGCTTGCCAGGCCAGGATGGCTCGTGCTCATTCCATCTGAAGGGTGGAACAAGATCTTTGCTGCTCATGGTGTTTCCTCACCACAGCTTCACTTCGTTGCTGGAGCATGAAATGCTCTTAACAGCAGCATTCAACCCTGGACAAAAGCAAAGAACTGGGCATTATGGATTCATGTGCTACAGGGAAAAGTTATAATAAAACATGAGAGATAATACAGCAGCTATGTTGAGCCTTGGAGCCAGATATGGGATGAGTGTGCTTGGAGGAACAGGACCAAAGCATTCTGTCCTCCACTGCTCTCCTGAGAGGGTCACTGCCCTTCCTGCCCAGGGAACTACAGCTTGTTCACACACATCCCACAAATAAGCTGGAATTAAATCCATTTATCGAGGTTAAATCCATTTATGTGTCTCACCTGTGCCCAAGGTGTTGGTGTTGGAGGGGGGCTGGCAGTCTGGGACAGCTGGAAGGGTGTTGGGACAGTTTCCAGGATATAATTAAGGCAGATCAGCACTGACCTCAGTGTACACTGCTGGCAGGAAGTTTGATCCTTTTCAAGGGTTTTCCCCCACTCATCCTCCTTATTCTTGTCAGATGAATGAAAAAAAGGAGAGGGATAAAACTTAAGATGAACCACTGGAAAATTGTCAGGTCATGGGCCTCTGCTGAGTGAAAATGCAGGCAAACAAATGCTGTGAGTCACCTGCAGAGGAGCACCCACAGCATATCTCACTGGCTACAGCGCTACTGACAGACTAGTTCCTTCTCTGCTTTGCCATTAGACATTTGATTTCTCAAAACACAGAGGCCACATTGCCTGTGGGGGACACATTATTCCTCTATACCCACAAGCAGAAACTTTTTTGATCCTATAACCTACCCCAGCCCTCAGACATCCATGGAGTTACTGCATACAGAGCACAGGTTCACAGTGGGAGCTCAGTGGGTTCAAAATTCATTGGTTTTATGTCTCTTTTTTTAAACCTGGGTGTCAGGTTCATTGATTTCAATAATGAATGTGTGTCTAACATCTGTTGTAGACCCATATACCTGTGTTTTTTCCCATCACCTTAAGGATTTATTTTTCACTGGGCACTTTAATATGTGTGCCCTGATTAAACTGAATTTTCTTATTTGATTTGATTGCCTTTCACAAGGCAAATCTCTCACAACTTACAAAGCAATCTCTCTAACTTCAAATTTTTAATAATTTTTCTTGTGCCTCTGTCTGTTGTGCTTTGTTGATTGTGTTGTGTAGGGACTGTAGAATTGCCCCATTCTCTAACACATCTTCCTGAGCATTGATTGATTCTGACAGGCTGGAAGTAACCATCCCAAAAATGAGAAGAAATGAAAGAAATTTGCACTGCATATCCATTTGGATATAGAAATATGGATAGATCAGCAGCACATATGATGAGTACATATTTGTATTATTTTATAGCATTAAATAGGCTTTAAAGAGTTGCTGCACCCCCTCTGGTTACCTGCAGTTCCAGGGTGAATTAGTGGCCCCGTATGCAGTTTATGCATTTGTTTTATATTACACATCAATAAAAGCACATCAAATTGAAACCCATTCTCATTTATGGATGGAAACTTTGAGGCAAAACAGTGCAGCAGCTGCCTTGGTATGAGTTATAGGGCAGTCATTTGTTCAAGTCAGAGAAAATACTGCTGCACTTCCAGCTAAGCAAGTACAAAATGTGACCCCACACTGCACCAAACTCTTGGCTTAAACATAGCTGGAAAATTGATGAAATTATCCATTCTTTGGGGGCAATCTGAAAAGACAGCAGCCCATTAGATCTGATGCGGCTCTGTCGCATTCACATTCTCTGAAAACATCCCTTGGCCCAGGATTTTTCTCCTGGGAAGCTGAGAAGCCTCAGAGAAAAGGAAAACAATTCTTATCTCATTTGCTTCTCCTGTGTTGTGCTCACATCTGGAATGTGTTTGGAGATTGTTTACCCACAGGTGATTGTTTCACTGGACTCTGGTGTAAGTTGTTTTGACTCTTTGGCCAATCAGGGCCAAGCTGTGTTGGGACTCTGGAAAGAGTCACAAGTTTTTCATTATTAGCTTTTTTAGCCTTCTGTAAGTATCCTTTCTGTGTTCTTTAGTATAGTTTAGTTTGGTATTCTTTGATATAATATAGTATCAGAAAATAATAAATTAATATAGTATCATAAAATAATAAATTAGCCTTCTGAGAACATGGAGTCATATTCATCTTTCCTCCCTGCCACCAGGGACCCTGCAAACACAACACAACTCCTCAGCCCTGCTACAAAGGGAGAGCTGTTAAAGGGAACTAGAACTCCAAAGCACAGTCACATTGTATTGAGTGGCCAGGACAGATGTGGTGCTGTCAGAGATGTGTAAAAACAAATCCACAAATATCCTGCAGTACATCATCTTTCACAGCAGAGGAGAAAGGAGGATATTGTCTCTTCTCTCCTTTGTTCTCCTCAAATCATAAAGTTGACATTCTCCTGGCAGAATAAGGGATTTTGGCCTTGTGAGTTCAGTCCATTGGAGTTCTGTACACGGACTCACAGCCTGCTTTGATTGTGGCAAACATTAGGGAAGGGCATCCACAGAGAGAGCAGCTGCCTTCTACAGCACAGTGTGGACACTCAGAAAATGAAAATGTTTTGCCTATCTCTGATCCTGGAATTGTGGAAGAGAGGCACCTGGGGGAGCTCTCACTGAGGCCCTCATTGCTACAGGGAGGTAACAGTCTGCAGTTGTGCCTTCCCTGGACACAGATGTGGTGACCCCCCAGAATATTTGTCACACAGAATGTCAGCAGGGTGAGATGGAGAAAGAATGGAGCTCCTGCAGATATCTCTGTGTGCTCTCCTCCTTGCTCCACTCCTCGTCGCCCCTTTGAGCCAAAGCCTGGCAGGGAGCAAAAGAAAAAACAAAAAGAAAAAAGAAAAGAAACCAAAAATCATGGAGCTGGAGAACCTCTCCTATGAAAACAAGCTAAGAAAGGTGGGGTTGTTCAGCCTGGAGAGGAGAAGATGTGTGGAAAATGTGGCATTGGAAAATTAAATAAAATTTAAATTATTATTATTAAAATTAAAATTAAAATTAAATGGCTTTAAGCTGAAAGAGAATAGACTTAGATTAGATATTAGGAAGAAATTCTTCCATGTGAGGGTGGTGAGATCCTGGTACAGGGTGGCCAGTGAAGCTGTGTCTGCCCCTGGATCCCTGGAAATGTCCAAGGCCAGGCTGGATGGGGCTTGGACCAGCTTGGGCCAGCAGAAGGTGTCCCTGTCTACGGCAGGGGCTGGAACTGGATGATCTTTAAGGTCCTTTCCAACCCAAACCATTCTCTGACTTTCATTTAAATGATTTTTCTTTAAGCAATTGGAATAGCAATAGTGAATAAAATAAAATGTTGCCCTTCTAGGCTTCAAAATACTTTGGAAGTGTTACCTCATTAACATTAAGTAAGGTAAATGCACAGCATTCTTAGGCCTGTTTAATGCATTTGGAAGGGGTGTATTTTTCCTCCTGTGTCTAGCAATTAGCATAATTTTACAAATGCACTTTAATTACACATAAAAATAGAATAAATATTTTTGTAACATTTTGAATTTAAACAAGCACTTAATTAAGCCTCATTAAGACCTGCCATATGCTTTGCATACCATAGGTTATTCTAAGTGCACTTCTGGAAGTTTGGGAGGAATTTACATTATTTGACATGGGCAGCCTGGTTTGTTACTGACTCAAAATTACAGATGCAATAAATAATTATGATTAAAAGCACATTAACACTGTAATGACTGGGTGGTCGTTTTGATGGCTCCTAATAAGCCACTGTAGCTGAAAGGGCGTCAAGCAGCACTTGTGAAGCACTGCAAGTCCAGTGGTAGCTAAAAAGTGTATTATTCAAGTTACTGCCAATTTTTGAGGCTGGGATGTGCTTCCTTGCTGCTGCTCAGCTCACTCTGTGCCAGCTGTCACTGTGAAATCTTCTGGATTTGTTTGCTTCAATCCTAAAACTTTCTAAGTTATAGGGCCCAGAAGACCAGTAGCTCAAAAAGATGATTTTCCTTCCCTTTAATTTCACCCAGTTCCTCTGAGTTTTAACCTGGTACTTTTTTCTGCTTGACTAAAGGATAGATTGTTTTTGACAGAGCAGATAGAAGGAAATCTACAGGTTTTTTTCCTAAAGAGAACTGGAGATGGTGCACTTCCTGAGAGGTAATGAATTAAATCCAAGTTTTGGCATTATTTAAATCATCAATTAGTATCACTTTTTCTTTCATCTATCATCTTTTCTTTCTTTAAACATTCTTTTAGCTTATTTTTATTTAATTTTGCTCTCTATCCATTGAAGGAAAACAAAATAAATAAACATTTGTTTTCATTAGAACTGAAAAATTTAGAAGACTTTTTGAAGACTATTGAGTGTGGTTTTGAGTGAGCACTGCTGTTCTCAAACCTACCCAGAGACATTAAGGAAAGGAGTAGCTTTGTTTGGACTTCTTAACTCATTGAAAGGAATCATATCAGTCAAGGCTACATCTGTTGAAGACATCCATCTCACTATTGTATTTGGGTTCCCCCCAGACGAAGGCAGGAATGATGAATCTGACTCCATGCTCTCAGAAGGATAATTTATTACTTTATAGTACTATATCATATTAAAGAATACTACACTAAACTATACTAAGAATACAGAAAGGATACTTACAGAAGGCTAAAAAGCTAAGAATGAAAAACTTGTGACTCTTTCCAGAGTCCCAACACAGCTTGGCCCTGATTGGCCAATGAGCCAAAACAACTCACAGCAGAATCCAATGAAACAATCACCCGTGAGTAAACAATCTCCAAAGACATTCCACATGAGCAAAACACAGGAGAAGCGGATCAGATAATTCTTGTTTTCCTTTTTCTCTGAGGTTTCTCAGCTTCCCAGGAGAAAAATCCTGGGTGAAGGGATCTTTTCAGAGAATGTGAATGCCACATCTCACAAAAATAAAACGAGTGGAAAAGGATTAATTCAACAGATGAATGCTCACCTAAATACTTACTTTCTTTCCATAAAACAAAGTCTTGTACATGCATTTGCCAGGAACTCACCCTCTGGAAAATCCTTGGCTTGTCAGAGCCTGCAAGTCCTCTCAATACCTTTCAAGGCCTCAAGCTCAAAATGGAACCTGATAAATTACCCTCTGGGTCACAGGCTTTGGACTGGCATCTCACTGATGAAAATCTGTTCACCTATCCAGGAAAAATGCTACAGGAGTCCATGTAGACAGACACATGGGAGAAGATTGATGTTAAAGACAGATACAGAACATTTTCAAGGTCTTATAAAGGTAAAGTCATTGGCCTGTTTGCCTTTATATTAATTTTTTTAAGGATTTGTAGTCCCATGTTGCTTGCCCAGTGAATATTTTATTTTGCATTTATATATTAACCTACAGACTGAGCTGTTTGGAGTCATATCAGTAATGGGGAAAGAGAAAAACATTATCTTTAAAGAAATCAAGCAGCAGACAGAGTTTGATGAACAAGGCTTGTATCACACAGAATAGCACAGCCTTATTAAAAGCATCTCAATTCCCACAAGCAGCAAGAAATGTCTTGCTTTTGGGGACAGCCACTCTAGGGTGTGACTTTGGAAAGAGAATTAGTTCAGTGCAGAGGGTCTCTGGGTTTGACAAAATAATGATTCACTTCAGCTAACTAGTGTGCAATTGTTCTGAGCTGAGCCAGAAAATAACACAGGCATAATGTGGTGTGTAACAGAGCTTCTCTGAACTGAAAGCACCACAAAAATGAGTAACTCATTTCTGCTTTCTTAAAAGAAAAAAAAAAACACACAAAAACAAACAAAGAAAAAATAAAGCAGCTTTTCACTAGAGGCAATTTCATTAAATGCAATGAAAGTCTTTTTCTCTGTAAATGTAGCTGACATTCTATAACTTCCCAAATGCCACTGAGCGCAGAATGGAGGGCAACATGAATGAAACTCGACTCTCAATGCGCCAGCATAAATCAAGGAAGACTTCATTTCAGTAAGAGAAGTTTCAGCTGTTTATGTGACAACTAAGCTGTAGATAAAATTCTCTGCACAGTCCATTGCCCTGTGATGCCTGGCTGGTGTAAATCAGTGTAGGTCTCTCAGCTCCAGCAGGAAATCCCCCAGTTTGTACCAGAAGATATATGGAGAGTGGAAGAGGTTAAAAGCAGTCAGCTGCATGACTTTGAACCTGGCTCTAATGGTGCTCATATTTTCAGCGTTTTAACTCCTGCTGCCTGTGCTGTATGGTTGTTGGGGATGTCTGAGTGTTTCAGGTGACAGATGTTCCCAGAGAACTCGAGATCAGAACAGAAATCAGAAGAAATAGACTTAACAAATGGCTTTGATATAGATCCTGAACAGTGATCAAATTCCTGTATAAAAGGGGTGTGTAGGTATTTTATTTTATCCTAAGTGTGTAGGTATTTCATTCTAAATCCTTCTGTCTGTGCTAAGAGCAGATGCTCTTCTGTGTAGCACCAGGAAAGTTCACTCTGTTGAAGTTTTTGTTTGTTCAAAAGTCAGTTGAACAGTACTTAAAAGACTGTAAGTATGACTTCAAGCCCCACATTTTTCAGATGGAAACACTTTGCAAGGGCCCTCTTGGAACTACATGAAGTTGATTTGCAGTCTTGGATTCAATAATATCTTTATTTGCTCATGAAACTGCAAAGTTCTTTCAAATGAAGGATCATGTCCAGAGGAAGATACACAGCTCAGGTACCTGCTACCTGGATCCCAGGGGTGTTCTGGTGACAGGAAACACTGAGTATTTCTACCCCACACTGGGAAATATTTGAGGTGTTCATTCTATAGGAATTATCAACATGACTTAAGAAGAAATTAGTTGACCTATTATTTGCTAATTTAAAGTTGTGTATCACTGTGTTCTGTCTGGACAGTGTTGTACCACTCTGAATCTTTTGTGAGAATCATGGGTACATCAATATGAGAGGATACATTTTATCTTCCAGGTCCTTTCATGCACTGAATTCTCATTTTCCATACATAATGTTTTTTCCAGAGCTTTCATGAAAGAGCATACATGAAAAAGGGCAGAAAAGACAATGTGACAGGTTTAAAATCCATAATGTTATTTGTGTGTTATTCTGCATGAGTGTTTTTTAAAAACTGCACATAGTTTATGTTTTCCCAGGAAAATATCAGGAAGACATTCTCCATAGTTTTACTTTAAAAGTAGTGAATTACTTTTTGCTTTGATAAGAAAAACATCATTTTTGTAGTGCTGAAAGGAAGGCTTTGTGAATGAGAAAAAAACCTGGACTTGCTGGAGGCTAATTGCCTCACAGACAAGCCACACAAAAGAGAGTCATTTTTGAATAACACTATCAGAAGTTTCTGATATCAGGTCTGCAGAAGTGTCACCAGATTATTCATCATCCATTCAACAGATGAAATTGATTTTTTGCATGAATCCTTTACATGTAAAGGAAGGAAAAAGAAAAAAGACTCTTTGATCTTGTTGATGTACAAGAAAAGCAGGTAGAAAACAAATTCAGATTTTAACAAATCATGGTGTGGAACTATCTGATTAGCAACAGTGGGTATTCGTGTTGCATGTCTGGCCATTGTAAGATAAAGTGATTACATTGCAGGAGCTAATGCTTCAAGCTCATACTTTTTTTTTTTTTTTTTTTTTTTTTAAAGAAAAAAGTTTTTTGAAATTGGTCATGGATTGATACATCCTCTAATCTGCTGTGATAGCCACAAGGTCAGTAATGTACCTGCCTGCGTGGAGTGTGTGCTCATAATTGAGATGCATCAAGCACTTGAGCACTTCCTCCAGGGGACATTTAATGGAATCATTTCATTGCATACCTCTCAGCAGCACCAAACAGTGCTTTGAATTCACAGGAAATTTTTTTAAGTATTGCTTGTCAACAGCAAAGTTACTATGGTAACTGTATCAGTTTAAATCCTGCCAGATTTGAGTTAGATTCTGTTTTTACTAATTTGCCATTTAGGCTTGATACCTCTCCTTGTTAAAACATTTAGACACCTGGCTTCCATATATGTTTGGGTTTTTTTTAATAGACCAATCCTTATCATGTTTCCTTGTAGTTCCAAGGGAGTCAGTGTTGCTACTTTGAATTGGCCCCTGATTCTAAGACTCCTGTGTGTAGATTATCAATAGTTAATTCAGATGTACACTGTAAAGCATTTAGTGCAATCTGAAATTTTCTAGGATATGTTTTTGGTCCTTCAGCTGTCCTGCCACAATTTATGCTGCTCCTTCCTCTCATTCTTCCTCTGCCCTGGTGTGGGTCCTCACATCCACAGGGGCTGCAGCTCCTTCAGTGACATCTGCCCCACCCTGAAGAATTTCCTGTTCTTCTGACCTTCCCTCCATGGTTTCTCTGTGATTACCTCCCAGTCTCCCAGTGTTTTCTGTTCTTATTCAAATATGTTTCCAGAGAGGCACCACAAAATTCCCTGATGGGTTCAGCTTTGTCCTGCAGTGGGTCCATGGGCTGTTGTTTTTGCCACGTGGCAGGCCTTGACCTCTTCTCTGAAAAAGTGATTTGCCTGTAAAAATTTCTATCCTTTACAATGTAGACTTTGCTCTTTCTGGGACATGATGCAGGATGTGTTAGAACTCTGTGAAAATGGTCTTGTTTCTGGTATCACCTTCTGACTTGGAGCATGTCCCAAATTAATGTAAGGTAACAATTCTAAATTCCTTTAAAGTTGACCTCAGCATTGCAAAGCTCACCTGCCTTCAGCCCACTAATTATTAAGACATGAGAGTGAAATTCAGCTTAAAACTAAACGTGCTCAGACATTTCCCCAAGTGAGATAGCGGGGTAGATCTGTCTGCCCTGTCTTCACAGCAATTCAATATTATATTTCTTATGAGGATCAGGGCAACTACCTCAAGTTCCCAGGAGGTGCTGTTTAAATAGGTGCCCTGTGGACAGCAGAAGTGAGAGATTTTCACAGGGCTTTCCAACATGCCCAAAAATGAATGCCTGAGACAGCTGGAATGAGTCATCTACTGTAAGTGAATCCCTTCTCAATGACTGTGGAGATGAGCAGCTTTAAAACCACTTCCAAATTTCTTCTGGCTGAAGTTCAGATGGACCTGAGCCCTTGAGCTGACACAGAGAGGTGCTCACTACATGACAAAATCCTGGCATTCTGTGGCAAGTGAACTGGCAGAAGACATGACAGTGTGGCTAAATTAAGAGACAGAAGCTCCCTAATTAAAATAGACTGACAGTACACATCTCCATATTCAGGGACAAAGAGATAGAGTTGAGTGGGGCTCCAGTGCAATTTTTGTGTCTTCACTGCAAGGTGGTTCCTATCCACAATGTTTCCAGCAGTTCCTGAGTTAGGACACACAGTTTGGTTAGGTCCTGGCATAATGGCAGGATGATTCAACAGATATCAGCCCATTTTCCCCCAGTCCCTTGCTAGAAAACCCAAGCACACAGGCAAGGTGCAGCTCAGGACAGCTTGCCATGGGACACAGCAGGGAAGGTACCTGTGCTCATCTGCTGGACTGCAGAATCAAACATTTGTTCAATGAGAGGACTCACTGGCTGACATTCCCTTTGGGAGCCACCCACAGAAATGGGTTCATGGTATTGTGTAAAAAATCTTCTTTTATTGCATGGCTTGAAAGCCTAAGTCAGGGGAGGAGGTTTTTTTGGCAGCAGTGGTGGATCAGAACAACATCTGCCTCCTTTGTATAATTTCATGTCAGGAGTGAATGGGAAAAGGTGCCTCATTGCTTGGCAGCATGGGGTGCTTTGCTCTAGATCCCTGGTACATGTAATGGAATTGTTGAGGACATCCTGATGCTCTGAACCAGACTGGGTGAAACCAGGAGCCACAAGGACATTGGAAACCACCAATGTCTGCTGAAGTTCTCTTGTCTCTGGTAAATCACAGAATCATTGAAGTGCTTAGATTGGAATGGACCTTAAAGATCATCCTGTTCCAACCCTACCATGGGCAGAAATGGCATCCACTTGATCAGGTTGGTCAGACCCCCATCCAACTTGGCCTGGAAGAATTCCAGGGATGGGGCAGCCACAGCTCCTCTGGGCATCCTGTACCAGTGCCCCACCTCTGTCTGAGCAAAGAACTTCCTAACAGCTAATCTTCATCTCTCCACTTCAAAACCATTCCCCCTTGTCTTGTCACTATCTGCCTGTGTAAATCTACTGTATCTGCTCGGGCATTGCAAGTGCAGACACTTGGGAAATACACGCAGAAATTTGCAATTTACACCGAGTTCTTTCTGCTCCAGAAAGCTCTTCCCAAGCCATTAGGAGTTTTACAACAGCGGTCTATGCCTGACTGTAGATCCAACAGATGAGAGCTATCAGTGCCTCCTAATAACATCCCTGAGTCAGGAGAGAGTCCCAAGAACATTATGACACTGAACTGAACAAAAAAAGGTGAGGATATTGCTTGTATAAAACTAATATACTGTGTAAAAGCCTACTTTATTGTTATTAATTGAAAAGCTCCATTAACTTAAAAGGCAAAAACAATGGGCGGTAAATTATTTTTTTTCCAGGGTTAATCTTCCATTGAATGGAAAGGGCATATTATTTTGCTTCCACTAAAGTGATATTAAAGTTATATTTCTAAATGTTTGCACAAAAGTGATGTGGCGTGAAAAATGAGATAGGACTTGATAGCCTTTAACTGGGAATTTATTTTGCACAGCTTGATATGATGTGGATCACCAGGGTTCCCTCCCCAGCATGGGCAATATTTTGAGGTAATTCAAAATTGACACCCTATGAATGAAAACATCATGTGCTGCAACTTCATTTCTCTTTAGAGAGCAGTTCTTGCTACAAAATCCTGGTATTTCATGGAGTTTCTCCCATAGCAGGTTTAGCAATGAAAAACCAGAGCCACAGGTCAATTTGTAATTTTCCCAAGGTCACTCAAGGAGTGTCTGTTCAGTAATCAAACCCAAGCTTCCAAATTCCTTATCTAAGCTATTGACTATTTAATTCCTTACCTAGCAGCAGTTTCAGATGAAGTGCAAAAGCAAACTGGACCGTGTTTTCAGAGGATTTGCACAGAATCAGATTACAACAGTTTCACAAGCCGTCATGCTGCAATGGATCTGTGCAAATTATTCTCCTGAATCCTTGTTGCTTGCACCAAATCTGATTTAGTTTGGCCTGTTACAAAAGAGGATCACACTGAATTATCGCCACCAGGTAGGAATGTGTGTATGGGAAACATTACGCTCCCTCACCTAACATGAGCTGACTTCTTTGCAAGTCTCCTGGAAATCTGTGGTCCCTGTTGCTGGAACAAAAGTTCATAAGGATTATTGTAAATGTGACAGCTGAGAGCAGACAGGCTTCAAGTCCCAGTTATACAAATAATGCAACAAGAATCTCTCCATGCCTGGATTGCTCCTTAACAGACAAACCACTCAGAAGAGAGCTATCATGCAAGTAAAGCTGCCAGAGGTAGGGGTTTCAAATCACAAGTGTGCTACAGGGCATTGACATTGGGAATAAAAATGTATCTTTTTAATTTCAGTGTTTATGTATTATTTGTGCTTATTTAATATGTAACTAAAACACATGTTTTGAAGTGAGGAGAGGATGTTTTGAGTGAAGAGAGGGTGTGAGAAGCAGAAGAGAATTTGAAGAGAAGGACAGAGATCATGTTTGGTGAAGAAGAGTGTGGAGAAGAACAGAGCTGGGAAGAGAGTAGAGGGCATTGAAAATGAGAATAACATAGGACAAAGTGAGAGGGAGAGCAGAAAGCTTTCACAAGAGTCAAAAGGCTCTTGATGACACTGGTGATCCGTGCTATGGTCACTCCAACCACTGCCTTGCTCATCTCAGATGTTCCTTCATGAAAGGTGTCTTTGTTGGCAAAGGTGGAAGAGGAAGTCGTAATAAATGAATAATTACTCTAGACTTAAAACTCCAAGACCTTGTTATCACTGGGATCTGAGGGGCTGGGATCCATCACTGAGATGGATGAAGACAAGAACAGGATCTGAACACAAAAGACCATCTGATCGAACATTTCTTCATGCACTGACTCCAGTGGGAAATTAGAGCAGTTAAGTTTCTGAGACAGATGCATGCAACAAATGCCTTAAGGTATTTGTGCAATTGCTGACTTCAGCTTCCTTGCATTCTCCTCTCTGATCATATCAGATAAGGGTATTTTTAAAAGTTAACTTTATTTTTCCCTTCAAAAATGGTTCTTCCAAGTGAGAATCCTGGTGTCAGCTGGTGAAGTTTATATTGCCACCTGCTGAGTTTGATGTACCCTAAGGAGAAGGAATGAAAACCTGCTTCATGAATTTCCTTTTAAACTGTCACTAAAAATAGAAAAGAAAGAGATGCCAGGTTACCCAAGCTTTTGTTCCATACAAAACCTCTGGAGTCAATTTTGACAGCAACTTTTTCTCTACAAAAAGGAGAAGTGAAAGTTTGCATTTACTAGCTAAAATCAAAGGGATTTTTTTCCTCTTCTTTTTAAGATGTTGAACAAACACCTCAAAATGTGAACTCGTGTCTTATCTGAGACACACAAGGCAGAACAAGAGAGTGGGGACTTAAAAAGCAAGGTGAGAGTGTTTACTTGTCCTGTAACAGCTACTCTGTCTCAGGTGTGAAGGATGCCAACTTCATGTCCTTCTTGGGAGATTACTCAGTCACAGCCTGTGCAGAGGAGAAGCTGGTGCAGTAGATTTTATCTGATGCCTTCTTCATTCATCAGAGTGGAAGGTCAACATCACTAATGTTCTCTTTCCACTGGAACAAAACTTGGAGAGCAAAGCAGAGAAACTCAGCAGAACAAAAAGGAAAACAACCGTTGTTGAAAGGTCCAAGTTTTGGAGATGACAAGAGATTGAAGTCACTAAAATAAGAATTTTTATTGTGCTGAAATGCATAAACGAAAGGGCAGAAATTTTGTTCACAAACCAAATGCCAGACCTTTCTCCTGGCAACAAGTTGCTAATTTTATTTACCTACTTTGTAAAATATACATAATTTTCAAGAATGAAATCAGTCCAGTAATGAACAGAAATAAACAAAAGGAAAGCATTAGATACAGAAATGGTACCTCAAATACAACATAATAACCAGTAGCACTTTTTCTTGATCTGTTGCCGGGTACAGGGACAATACTTGTCTTACATTATCTAAAGCATCTCATCTATTTCATTCTGGTTTATTGGCTACACAAATCAAAGGTGTTTCAGTAATTAACATCAAGCCATGTTCCTTTCTTCTGCCTGCACAAATTCCTTTCATATTTTAAATCAATGTGTTTTACAAAGAGCTGGCTTTCTTTTCTGTCTGCTTTAAATTGTTTTATGGAACTTAATAATGCTATAATAATTTTTCCATTAAAAGTTTCATATTTCTCTTTCGGAGAGCAGGGAGAAAAATCAGCATTTTTTTCAATTATCTTGACATGGTGCAGTTTCATAGTGGAAAGATTGAGGAAAAAAAATTCTGTTCTCAATTCAGTTCACTCCTTCCTTCATACTCTCAGTTTAAAACCTGCCGTGTGCTGACTTATTCTGTCAGCTTTGCCATCTCTGTCACTCAGGGCTGATCAAAAGGCAGTGATTTGCCATTTGGCTTCCACTGGACCAACAAGAGCTGTGGAGCTGCCTGTTTCTTCCAGCTCATGCTACAAGCTGCAAACGTGGAGATTTTGGGAAGGACAAGTCACTTATTCATTGGAAGTGCAGTTTTGGGACAGCCTAAACCATTTATGATTTAGGGCTGAACCATCCATGGAGTTTTGAGTGGAATAAAACTGGCAGTGTATTTCAGAAGTGTCAAAGCAGTTCACTCCCCAAATCAGGAATGTCATGCAACACAGGTCTGTAACCCCACAAGTGTTTGGTGCTCTCAGTCAGCAAATTCCAGCTCTGTAATGGTGCATAGAGATCACTGCACAACTGGATCTATCACCATGCCAGATGTGACAAAATGGAGCACAGCCTTTTATTCTTTTCCCCTTCTCTTGATATTACTAAGTCACAAAAAAATAAAAAAAGGAAAAGTCAAATTATTGCAGCATGGTTTTTCAAAAGCACTCAGCATTTTTCTGAGTCATCACCACAGAACTTGATGATTAAACTCTTGCTGATTTCCATGGCAGCAGTTATGCTAATTCCTACTACTCCTGGATATGCCACACTTAAATGCATCTGTGACATGCTTTCTTTTCACCTGGGGTTATTTAGCACCCATTGATACATTTTTACTTTCCCTTTCCCTCCCTGCATTCTAGTTTTTGACCTAGTAAGTCATCTGGATGCCTCCATATAACAATTCCTGATCAGAGTGCTTTAGGAAATAACAGCAATTCCCCTATTCATTAAAAAAAAAAAAAAGAAATTCAAAATTGGGAAATTGTACACGTAGAAAAATATTATATATCTTGCTAACAGCATGCTTATTTTTAAACAAGTTTCATACAAGTAATAGCTCCTACCTTGCCATTCATCACCTTGTAAAACTCTACTTTTATTTTTCAGCTGGCTTGTTTGTTGTTTCTCGAGCTGCAATAAATCTGAATTGTTTTATTTTACTTGCTAAAATGCACATCAGAGGTTGTTCTTTTTTTTTTATGCAACCTGTTTATAAGCTGGGTAGGGATAAAAAATGTACCCATAGGATCATTTTTACTAATTTATCATTCTTTCTAAGTTCACTAGGTCTATTGGAAAATAGGTGCAATAATTATTTTTTTTTAAAGACAGAAATTTGTTTTACATTTTGGGGATGTGGTAATGGGTAATTGTAATACATTATATTTTAGAGCTTTTAATCACATCAGAATTAAGTGCAGAAAAAAGTTTGATTTTTAGCTATGTAGCACATGAAATTTAGGGCAAAATGATATCTATGAGTCTGCAGGGATTGACTACAAGAATCCCAAGGCATTTTGTGATTTCCCAAGTGCACTGTAGCAGTCAGAGTTTTCCACCAAATCCTAATGCTAAAGCATTTTGCATTAACCATGGTAATGTGGGGCTGTATTCCCTTGTCACACCAGTGCTCCTGGAGCACCAAACAACCCCCTGACCTTTCCACATCTCACCAGAGCAAGGGTAACACACACAGAGCCAGGCTGGCTCTGCCTCAGAAGAGTCATTTATTGCATGGCAGAGAAAAGGGCTAGGGACAGAGAGACCCAGGAAGGTGAATTTACTCCTTTGTAGTGGTAGAGAAAGGCAGTGACAGAGAACAGGCTCTAAAGCACAGGAAATGGGGCCAGTGCTGAAGTCAGTTCCCACACCTCAGGTACTCAGATCCTGCAGCCAAGGCTGGCCACACTTCAGTAACCAGCTAAGGATTGCCTAAAATTCAGTGTTTCCTCAGCATCCTTGGAAGCTCCCAGGTGCCTGATCTGAAGAGTAGAATTGTGCCCAGGAAATCTCCTCTCTGAGGAATCTTTAGCCTGGGGTGAAACACGTGGGCATTCTTAGGTGTCTTTCACAAAATGTGAACAGGCTGTGCCCATCCAAGCTCAGGAGGTGCCCCAGCCTCCCCTGGCCCAGAGGCACCTGCAGTCTGGTGGTGTCCTGACCTTCTCCTTCCATGTGCTCTCAGAGCTGTTTCCTGAGAGCCTGAGAGTCTCTGGAAAGGACCAACAGCTCAGGAAATTTCCCACTTACACTCCCCAGTAAACTCAGCTTAAATACTTGCACATCAACATCTGTGAGCTCATCGAAGGCCACAGCCCCACCACTGCTCCCTGTGACTGCAGGAGAAAGGAGTGGGACCCACCTTTTACTGGGAACCCCGAACAGCAAGCAAGGCACCAAATTCCCAGGTGTCCCCATCCCTGGGAGGCACCAATCCATGTATCCCACCTCTGAACACCAGATCTGGCCTCCAAGTGACCTCCTTCAAACACCTCCAGGTAGAAGTGCTTGTGGAGTTTATACACCAAGAACCACCATCCAGCTTCACTCCCCCTGCAAAGCAGACCAATATTTATATATCTTTAAAAACTTGGATCTAAATCACCTCACAGGATGTCTGTCTTCCTCTTAGGACTACCTTCCACAGATCAGATAAATTGCCAAACCTGTTGGAAATTTTTGTGGCCCTATTTTTCTCTTTTGTCAAGCCTGCTGAGGCGAGGGGACAATATTTCTGTCTACATTGTATTTCACAGGAGCAGTGCAATAAAATATGTATGTATGAATTGTCATATCTCTGGAATATATGAATTCTCATAAACTCACCAGATGTCTTGAAGCAAGCACTAAGTTTTAATTGGGACATTTAAACTCAAAAAGGCCAATCTCCAAAGGCACTCTGATTCTTTTTTTTTTTTTTCAGCCTATTTACATTTTGTAAAAGAAGGAATAGAAACTTTTTTGTCCAGTTTTGGAGGGAAAAAAAAGGCAGAAAGTTGTCATTCCATTAATACTTTTAAATAGAAAGATGAAAGTAATAGAAAAATGGAACTGAAAGGATTCGAAGAACTTTGGCCCTACAAAAACAAAATTCCCAAGAGAAATCCTCCATAAGCTTAACCACAAAATATTTAAGGCAACAAAGTAAGGACATAATTTCTTTTCTGAATTAAGGAACAAAATATTTGTAAATTAAAAGCATTAGAATAAAGGTCTCTCCTGAATGGGCTGGATTGATTATAGCCATATCAGCACAGAAGGATTAAAACAGTTAAAACTGCATTTTCAAAATTGCAATTGCAAAGTGGTACCTGTACATCCACTGGACTTCAAAACAAATCACTGAGTACTTCAGGAAATCTAAAAGAGCACTGGGCACTTACCTTCAGTCATGTGAATCCATCTCCAGGGATCTGCTAATCATAATGGCAGTTGAGGCAAACTGTCTATCTGCAAACATCTGTAATGTCTGAATTTTGACCTAGTTCCACACAAGGAATCTCATCCATTCTGTAAAACCCCAGCCCATAACCCCAAGGAGCATGTAAATTCAATGTAAATTCAATGTCAGTGCTGGTCACTGAACCTCAACATCCCAAGGAACAGGGCTCAGAGAACTCTTGGAAGATGAATGACCCTGTCCTTTTTCCCTGTGGCATGGGATTGATCTTACCTGCAACATTTTTCACCAATGTTTAGCCAATCTCCCATTACAAAAAATACCAAATGTGAAAATAACTCCTCAAAATCTTCTTTCAGAGAGAAGTCTGTTGTGATCTGAATACCCTGATGACCAATTTAAGATGCTTTTTTTTACCCAGACCTGTCAGAGGTTCACAGCACCACTGCAGAAGCAGATTGAGCACTGACTGCAGGAGCAAAACAAGAAAATTGAAATTCTCTTGCATCACTGGGCCCAGTGAGGGGTACAAGGTCCATTCAACACGAGGCACAGAGCGTATGCATCCATCTGATCTGACTCCACCCACACTGCTGCCTTTCCCGTGTAACTGCCTTGGCAAAAGGAATTTGGAAACTCCTCCAGAGGCATTGGCTGTCCCTGGATATACAACCTGGACTTGGCAGAAAAAAAAATATTTCATTAAGATCAAACTGACACTAAATTGCTGCACAGATAAAGGTAAAAATGCTAGAAACTGGCTGGGAACATGGGATACTTCATGTCCTTCATGGATGGGTGGATGGATTGATGGATGGACAGATAGATACTGTACAACATATTCCCATAACTGGATGAAAGAAAACCCATAGTAGTAAAAAGCAATCCCCAAGTAATAAGAAATACCAGGATTAAAGCAAGTCAAATTTTCTGTGCACTCAGTTGGAGAATGCCATTCCTAAACCATGGCGATGATCCTCCTGGACCTCAGTGTAGTGTCAGAACTAGGCTGGAAAGGTACTTTCTATGTCCTGCTTGGCTCAAAATCAACCTAGGACTAAAATTTCAGGATATTACTTCCTTGTCAACAGCAAGTCTCAGCAGGACCGTGCTCTATGTGGATATTTTGGTAGTGGGTTTTTTGCAGGTCCATCCCAAACTGTGACTTGAAAAGGGCATAATAACCACTTTTAAGTGCTTGATCATAAAACACTGATAAACAGAAAAGACCTCCCAACAAACTTTGAGTAATTCTTCTGCAAGATAGATGTGTTTCTGCTTAAGAGTTAACAAAAATTGTCCCTATTTTCACTAAGAATAAAACACAATATTTTTTCCTTGCCTCATACTTGGAAAACAATAAACTTTCCTTGACATAATTTCCTTGCAGAATTAATTCTGAGGCAGACACCTGGCATGAGATATTTCAGTCCAAACAATTCACATTTGTCAAAGGTATGAGTGTCTGAAAACAGGTCCTTGTAATGGAAAGTGTCAGACAACCTTAAATACACAGACCTCTCGGCCTGCCTGCAATGCAGCTTCTAAATGAAACAATCATTTCATCTCAGAGGTTTAAAAACCCAGCCTGTGTTCACTGTAAAACTTCCTCCCAGGCTTTCAGACAGGCAGCTTTTGTGCTTTAGCCATAGGTCAAACCTGTTACAAACACAGTTCTTTTCCTCCAATTCTGTGTCTCATAATCACTGAACGGTGAAGTTTTAGTGGGCAACAAAACACAGACCTAGAATATTCTTTCAGCTGTTCTAACAGCTTTTTCCAAAGCAGGAGAAATTTTGAAGATGTCTCTTCCACTGGCTAAAATTATAAACTGAGATTATTTCAATCAGCTTGTTCCCAAATTCTGCCTCCCCTCTTGCTTTCCTCTCCTCCTTTCTTCTCCTGTTAAAGATGACATACTCCATAAGGACTGAGAGTGAATTCTCATGCTACTTAAATGCTGGGTAATGCCTTTATTTAATGCTTGCTCCCTGTCTTTAGAATTAAATAGCAAGATTTTTCAAAGGCTCTTACTCTGACTGGGACATTTTTCATCTTCTGGAAATTAAATACTTTTAGCATCTTGAAATGTGTTCTGAATTAAAGCCAAGTATATCAAAGCATGCCACATCAAGCCTCAAATTTTAACATTATTTCAGAGGTGAAAACTTCTGTATTGACTGAATCTTGCTCCAGGTGAGCTGTCCTTTCCCTTCAAGAGGATTTGAAAGACAAAAACTTCTTCTTTTACCTACAGATATTGCTCTAATGATTCATCTCCACCTAGCCCAGTAAATATGACAGAGACATAATCCTCAGTGGTCTGTGCAGGGCAGCATTTATAGGTTCTGCTCTCCAGAACAGGTTTATGGAGCTGAACTTTGTGTAAGCACATAAACCTGTGCCCTGCCATAAGTCTGTAAAGCAACAGCTGAGTCCTAGTGCTAGAAGAGGGAGGAACAGCAAAGCATTTTTTTTTTTTTAATATATAGTTACAATGGTTTTCACATTAGGGAAATCTTTGAAGTAGAAATTAGGCATAGCAGTTGTTGGAGGAGATCAGTCAATGCTCTAATGAGTTTGAAAAAATTCTCTCTTAATTTATGCCAAATTTAAGCCTACTGTGTAAACTATGTGGGAACTTTCTTGAAATATTGGTGTTTAAAATGGCACTCCCAGTCCTTCATTTTCTTCCTTTCTTTTTTTTTTTTTTTAAGAACATTTAGTGAAATTTATGTTGACAAGCTGCAGACAGAATGATGGAGTGGCCCCTTTCTGATCTGCAGTTAGAAGTCATTTGCATCCCTCCACCTCACTCTCTTTCTTCCACAAAAGGAAGTTTCTTTAACTCAGTTATCAATCAACAAAAGCTCTGAAGGGCTATTTCATACAACAATTTGTTAAAGTGACGCCAGTGGTATCAAACACACAGCTCTTCTGTAATGGCCTGAAAAGATCCATGTCACTGGGTTATTAATTGTAGAAGGAAAAGATTTTAAAGCCATTAGCATTGACTGCCTTTGCTTCCAAAGAGAATTTTTTTCTCCAAAATTACTATTCCTTCTGCTATTTTCATTGCTGTTCCAAAAGCTGGAAGTTTAGTCATCTATATTATCAAAACTCATTTTTGCAAGTCATGCCTATCAATACAAAATTTTAAAACAAAACATCAAACAGCAATAGACAAGCTAAAGGAACAAATAAATTAATGACTGGTGTGCCCATTGACCAGGGAGTATGGTTTTGTGTTTATTGTATGACAAATACAAGCAGTATGGGTTGTGTAACTGTTAGATGTACAGAAGAATTCAGAACCGCATTTTTTAGGAATTGTGAAAATGGACAAAGTGCTGATTTGTTAGTTTGCTAAGCACTGGTTGAGGCACACCAGGTGTGCTTTTGGTGAGATTTTCTCCCAGAAACAGGTCAGCTGTTCACTTGCCATGTTAGTGATCAGGACAGAGGTGTTGAGCTGGCAGAGTGCTCTGTGACCCAAAACCCTTCCCCATCCCAGTAAATCCAAGTGTGCACTGACCCATGCTGTACACTCAGAATCAAACAATCAGAGGCTGGTTTGGGTTGGAAGGGATCTTAAAAACCATGTCGTTCATTCCATGGGCAGGGACACCTTCCACTAGCCCAGGTTGCTCCTAGCCCCACCCAACCTGTCCTTGGACACTTCCAGGGATGAGGCATCCACAGCTTCCCTGGACAGGCTGTGCCAGGGCATCACCACCCTCACAGGGAACATTCTTTTCCTAATATCCAATCTAAACCTGCCCTCTTTCAGTTTGAAGCCATTCCCCCTTGTCCTGTCACTCCAGACTCTTGCAAATACTCTTGCCCTCCTTCTCTTGTGGATTCCCTCAGGCACTGGAAGGGCACGGTGAGGTCACCCCAGAGCCTTCTCTTCTCTTCTCTTCTCTTCTCTTCTCTTCTCTTCTCTTCTCTTCTCTTCTCTTCTCTTCTCTTCTCTTCTCTTCTCTTCTCTTCTCTTCTCTTCTCTTCTCTTCTCTTCTCTTCTCTTCTCTTCTCTTTTCTCTTCTCCTCTTCTCCAGGCTGAACAACCCCAGCTCCCCCAGCCTTTCCTCACAGCAGAGCTGCTCCAACCCTCTGATCCTGGTGCCTCCTCTGGATTCACTCCAGCAGCTCCAGGTCCTTCCTGTGCTGGGATCCCAGAGCTGAAGCAGCTCTGCAGGTGGGGTCTCACATGAATGGGGCAGAATCCTCCCCTGCCCACACTGCCTTTATGCACATCATTTTTTGCCCCTGTATGGTACCACCTGTACACCAAGAAACCCAGAAAATATTTGAAAACTTGTAATTGTATTCCCCTGGTTTAGCAGCATTGATAAAGCTCAGTAAGTTCTTTGACATGACAAAATAACCAGACTGTCTTCAGCCAGTGTGCTCTGATTCTCCAAGGGCTCATAACTTGGATTATTTCTTTAAACATCACTTTTATTCCCATGCTTTGAGTAGGGTCATCTCCCATACTGAGTTATTCACCAATATGTTTGCAGAACTGGGACAAAGGTGGTATATTTTTACTCTGTGGAGGAGTTAGTCTTGGCATTTTCCCATTATTCCAGTGATAAATTTTCCTAAGGGTCTCTTTCTTTCTGTCTGAACTCCATAGTGTATACCCTTATTAAAGGAAATTTCTTTAAAGGTCCTTTGGCTACAAAAAAATGGAGATGCCTTTGTTGTGGGAGTGAAGGCACATTCTTTGAAAGTGTGTTGCATCACAGTGGGACTGAAGTGCAAACTTTTCCAAACTTTAAAGAGATGTTTGGGTGCAGCTCCTTTTATAGCTAAAAAAAATCATAAACGCAAAGGTGAGAACTGCAGATTAAGAGAAAGAAATATAGAGGCAGACACGCTATTTTACAAGGAGTTTAAGCTATTTAAATAACAAATAGCTCTTCACCTGATGTTAAGATGACTAATAGCCCAGAGAAAAAGCAATATTTTGGTGCATAAACCAGATTTAAATGGATTTCAGCTGCTTATTTCCAGAATTTTAGTCAAAGCAACAGAGTGCCTCTAACTTTTCAGAGCTGTTTTAGGGCAGGAATGACCCATCTGGGTCAATGATCATATCAGTTCAAGGGACAATTGGTTCTTCTCATTACATTTATTTCTCCACAGAGCCAGTGGAGAAATGCCAGAGAGCCAATGGAGATATGCCTTTCCCTATGCCATCACAAAGAGCTTTCTGTCAAACTTCTATGTCCTCTCTTCTCCATCTTTTTTTCATTTCCCTCTGCTGTTTTTTTTTCTCATCCAATCCAGCAGCAGAACCTCTGTGAAGTTTGGGATGCAGTTCTTTTGAATCATTGCTCAACACAGCTTTTCTCTGGGTCAGACAGAATTGGCTGTAAGAAGCTTCAAACTGAAGACACATCACATGTGTAAATGGTCCCATTTCAAAGCCCTAAATTAATATATGCATGCAATCATGCTGAGCTTATTACTGCAACAATGTGCAAGACAGTAAATAAAGCCTGGCATAAAACTTTATGCAGTTTCTTCCTCCAGTTGGAAGAAAAATAATTCAAATCAAGACTGGGTGTTGAATGACTGGTGAAATGAGGATAGGTAAGAAGAGAAAAATCACCTATCAAATTCCCCCAGCTGGAATATCCAGTGAGTAAGAGTTCAGTGTAAATTTGCACAGAGGGCAAAGAGGCAGGAAAGGGGAGGACTTGGGACTGTGTCCACTGTGCTGCTTTGCTGCAGGTGCTCCAGTGGCACTGGGATGTACATGGAGCTATGGAGCTGGGGGTTGCCATCAAGGATGAACACACAACCTGCCTGCAATCAGCTGGATAACGTTGTTTTCCTTGCCGCCATCAAACCCTGATGCAACAATTTAATCCACTCTCTTTTTCAAGTAGATGAAAGCGATATCTTTTGCTCTTGGGCCCTCAAATGAAATAAAACATTGCTGGTTGGAACTTGTCAAATCATTCCTTTCATGAATTTTGATTGGTTTCCCTGGAAACACTGGCAAACTCCATTTAGCACCAGGGTCCATGCCTGAACAAAGGAACTGCTGAATGAAGTCACAGCATCTTCCTACCATGTGCATGGCAGAGAGATGCATTTTCAAATAGCACTGGTAATTAAGTGTTTGTGTGAACATGCACAGTGATGTGAGTGCACTGGAGAGCCAAGAAATTGGGCAAGAAGCATCCATCTGTTCCAATTAAGAGAAAGGAAAAGATGAAGCATGCATTAAATGAAATATATGCATTGTTGTTGTGAATAGGGCTGTACTCTTATTTAGTATGGAGATTTAAAAATTAGATTGATTTGCAAGACAGAGGAGAAGTCTGAAGAAACTGAGCCTTTCCAAGAATGCTGAGAAGCTCAGTGTCTGAGTTGTCTGTGTTTTCTCACTGGCCAAGGTGATAACAATTGCTTTCATTCAACGGCCTGAAGTTGTGTCAGGGGAGGTTTGTGTTGGATATCAGGAGAAGGTTCTGCCCCCAGAGGGTGGCTGGGCGCTGAACAGGCTCCCCAGGGCAGTGGTCACAGCACCAGCCTGGCAGAGCTCAGGGAGTGTTTGGACAATGCTCTCGGGCACAGGGTGTGACTCCTGGGGATGGTGCTGTGCAGGGCCAGGAGCTGGACTGGATGATCCTGGTGTCCTAATCAGAATCAGTGCTCATTATCAGGCATCATGAGCAATATGGGGGGAGGCGAAAACATGCAAGACTTGCCCTGTCTGTGCTGAATTTAAAGCCATGGAATGGTTTAGGTGTTACTTTTTTTTTTTTTTTTTTTTTTTTTTTTTTTTTTTTTTTTTTTTTTTTTTTTTGTTGTTGTTGTTGTTGTTGGTTGGTTGGTTTTTTTTTTTTTAGAAACAGGAAACGTGAAGTTGAATAATCACTAAATATTTCATATAATATAAAACAAAGTGGTTACTTGAACCTTTTTCCCTGAAATATTTTACAAACTTGTGACATTTTTGCAAGTGTTTCTTACAGGTGTTTGACTGGCAGTGTAAATCAGCTGCATAAGTGATTTTTTCAGGTAGGATTTGTGTAGTATCCCACAGAGTGTTCATTTAACAACTTGCGTGTTCTTGGTTTAGAAAAGTTCCTTAAACTGAGTGAAGGTTTCAGACCATGGAATCAAACAGGCCCAGAGATGACTAATTCCTGCACAGAGGGGACTGAGACTAGGAGAGATATAAAATTCCTAATGCAGATTTTTTTCTTTTTCACCTGGAGATTCCTCTCCTGTTGATCATAATGGATTTTAAGATTTTTGTCAGGAACCTGAATTTTCACAGTCAGCATCTGGAGAACAAATGCTGTGTATTCATTCCTACATTCAATGATTTCTCATGTTTTTTAATATTTTAACAGTTCTGCCTTCCTTTTGTTTGTGGGAAAAGGGGAGAGTTTAAGTCAATAAAAAAGGGAGGGAATAATTCTGTCTTTAAACCTTGTGTATTAATAAAGATGTGAAGTAGAAAATTACGCAAAAGGGAATTATGTATATGTAATCATGATGATTTCCTCTTTCCACTATGCAGGAACATTAAAGAAAATTAAGTGTTAGGAGAGTCAAACTGGACAATATGTTGCATTCATCCACTGCATGTTAGAAAGCCAAGAAATTGTTATCTAGGGAAGGCTGTGGAAATAGGGAAAGTACCAGGGATATCTGTAGGGATAACGAGGTGAGCTGGGTTTCCATGGAAAGGGGCAGCAGAGATGGGGCCTGATGGAGCGATACAGTCCCCATCCCCCTGTGCCACTGCAGACAAGAAGGTAGGGAATTTGGGAGTGAACTTGAGCCTGTGAAAAAGGGAGGGTTGGGAAGGTGTGGCATTCCCATTCACATTCTTTGAACATGATTCCTTCATCCAGGGTTTTTCTCCTGGGAAGCTGAAAGGCAGCGAGAGGGAAAAGGAAAACAATTCTTATCTCATTTGCTTCTCCTGTGTTGTGCTCATGTGGAATGTGTTTGGAGATTGTTTACCCACAGGTGATTGTTTCACTGGACTCTGGTGTGAGTTGTTTTGACTCTTTGGCCAATCAGGGCCAAGCTGTGTTGGGACTCTGGAAAGAGTCACGAATTTTCATTATTAGCTTTTTAGCATTGAGTAAGTATCTTTTCTGTATTCTTTAGTATAGTGTAGTAGAGTATTCTTTAATATAACATAGTATAATAAAGTAATAAATTAGCCTTCTGATAAGATGGAGTCCTCCTCATGATTCTCTCCCCTCGTCGGGGTTGGCTGCATTTACTACAACAGGGAGGTGTTTTTAAGGTTTGGGTTTATTTCTCATCACCCTCCTCTGATGTGACTGGTAATAAATTAATTTTCCCCTGGAGTGCCTGTTTTTCCTGAGGCAGTAATTGGTGAGTGATCTCCCCCTGCCTTTATCTGACCCAAGAGCCTTTCCTTATTTTCCCTCACCCCTCTCCAGCTGGGGAGGGAAGTGATGGAGCAGCTTTGGTGGGCACCTGGTGCCCAGCCAGGGTCACCCCACAGCCACACAAAGCTCTCAGGAGTTGTTGTATTTAATGACAACACAAGTGCTGGAAGATAAATTAAATTAGGCATTCTACAGATCACAGCTCTTCAGAAGAAAGGTGCAAACAAAATGCTCACTAAATGATCTCATTATTTATTAAATAACTATGGGAATCTTCCTCAGAAATGTAATGTAATATGCCTTCCTAACATTTTAAGGACAGCCACCTAACAATTGTTGTTTTTAAGAAAGAAAATTGAGTTCTCATTTGATCTTAACACTGGTTACATTTTCAATCAAAAGGCAATATATAAAGAAAAATATTTTTATCTGAATTAAAAAAAAAAAAGTGTATGGGGTAATACCACATCATTTTTTCATGGATTTAGTTTAACATTTGCAAAGGTTTGTTGTTGGTGGTTTTTTTTGTGACATTTATATTAAATTTTATCACTTAATTATTTATATTATTTTTGTAGTAAGCTTGAGTCTGAAAATGAATCCTCAAAGCATTTTTTATTTTCAAAAGGGAGTGGTTCGTTCATTTCCCAAACTTCGTTGAAGAAAATAATTTTATAGATAAATGTCTCCACCTAGAGCTTGCCTAGAAAAGGAATTGCTTAATAAATCATCGTTTTTCATATAGTGTATTTAAAAGCCCACATTAAAATGATTTATCAATAAAAGCTTCCTTTTTTGGGATCCTTCATCATTCTTCTTGTGAGATGCCATTTTCACAATCCGTTCTATACATCAGCTGAGGCATTCAGGCTTTATCAGAGATACAAGGGTTTTATATTATAAAAGACATGTGAAAGGCTCTTTTTACAGTTTGATAATAATAATAATAAAAGGAGAATAATGGGTTTTTTTAAAATTCATTCTGAAAATATCTCAGGTTTCTCATTTCCTTTCCTTTAAAGTTCTACTCTCTTTTCAGTTTCAAAGCCAACAGGCAATTAAACCGTGGTTCCCAATTAATAACTCCACTGACTGCAGCTGTTTAATGCTGCCATTGGTTTGTACAATGAGAAACCCCTGAGGAGTCTGTCCCTGTGGGAGGGAGGTTTGTCTGCAGCCCACAAGGGGTGCACCCCTCTGAGGAGTGAGAGCAGCAGCCCTGGGCTGGCACAGAGAGGGACTGAGGGCAAGAGAGGGGCTGGCAACGCAGAAAATACCTTAGTTAGGAAAGATCTTCAGCTGAGACTGCTAGGCAAGATTGTTAGACTAATTAATTCAACACTTCTCCATTAATTAATAGAATTGTGCAGGGAAACATGAAGGTAAATCAGGAACAGCTGAACTTCACAACCAAATGCAGGGAACTTCCTCAAAACTTGTCAATACTTTGTACTATAAATAGTCAGAAATTGCAAGATCTTTAAAACAGTGAATAAATAGAAATTATTTAGGTGTGCTTTCACCTGGCCATGTCAAAGACTGTTTTTTCTTCCTGGAAGAATAGCTCAGAGTGTTCTTTTTCTTTTTTTTTAAATGAACAGTTGTGAGAAATATTGCCTTAAGCTATGAGCTTGGTTCCCAGACAGCTCATTTTCAGAGTAACCTTACAAAGTCTGTACTCTTGTTTTTAACAAAGTGGATACTCTTTATTTTAACAGCCAAACTATTAAAACTTACAGACAGGGCAGTGAAACTGACTCAACATGAGAGTATGATAAGGTGCAACTGCAGCGATGTTAAAAATATCAAATAACTTGCTTTAGTTGACAGGCACAGTGGTTATTGCACTGTGAATACATCAGAAAACAACACAGAAAAGGCTTCTGCTGCTGGGATCTGACCCTGGAACCCTCCCTCACCTCCAATGGACACTCAATTCTTCCAAATCTTGTTTACTGGGATTTAATAAGTGACTTTTGACTGGAGACAGATGAGACTCCCACAGCATAACTTAGCTTTGCCCATGTGGACTCCTTATTTAACTCCATGCCTTCCACAGTGTGACCATTTCTTGCGTGTTTCCTGATATTCATGTCACATTAAACAAAAATACATTTGGTTTCACCAGCTGCCTGTTGAGCTAACTCAGGTCTATGAATGGGAGCTGTCTACTCCGGCAGTGTAAAAAAGTCTCTGTTTTCTCCTCCACGAGGCCCTTAGAGTGGTTGTTTAAGCTGACCTGAATTTTCAGAACATGCATCCCCCAATAGCTTCCTTGCTGTTACAGTTGTTCAGAAAAAATAGTTGTTAAGTCCAGAAGAAAATGTGTCCAATGCTCTTAGAGCATATATTATGTTCAGGTATCCTTTAAAATTATTTTTTTCTCTATCATTTTAAAGATTAATAACCTAGAGGTGCCTTATTAATACATGTCACCTTAAAATCTGTTGGGAAAAGGGAACATATTCTCTGCTTCACCCTGTGCTAGACCTGCTTATTACTTTTTTCCGCTCTTGCTCTGGACTCTGCTTCACTGCATTTTGTCAGATCCTCTAGAGAATCTGAATAAAACCAGTGACCCAAGTTTGGATTCAATTTGCAAGGCACACAATTGAATCTGGGGAGGACACACAGTCTTTTTATTTTCAGGTGTGGGGTGGTGTTTGCCACTGTCTCCTATTCACAGTAATAAATGGCTTATGCCATTTCAGATTAACAATATCATCTGCTAATTAAATCCCCCATAATATTAAATCCTTGGAATAAAATAAAACACTTCTTTTCGTTTGTTATGCACTGGCATTTTTTTTCTTGTCTGTGGAGGAAGATGGGCAAGTACAGCAAGAAATTCATCCTTTTCTAAAACCTGGGGGAAAAAATCATCTTGGACCAAATCAGGAGTTATTATATTAACCTGAGCTAAACTGACTTGACACTTTTGGGCAGGTAAAGCTGTTAAAATGGAATCACACCAGGAGCTCTTTAGGACAAGGATTTCTAGAATTTACTTTTGCCAGATTTTCCAATTCCCATTAAGATTTCTACCTCAGTGTCATTAGGTGTCTGAGCACAGCAGTGCTCTCAGTAACTGCCTTGAGCAGATGAGTTAGGTACACATATCTTTATTCCAAGACATCTTTATACCCGTTTTCTCTCTGCTGGCATGAACACATCGTGGATGTCAGCACATTTATTGTGATCAGTCTATTTGATTTCAGCTGATGGGACCTGGGCAGGGCCAGAGCAACAGTGGCCAACCTCCCGCACAGCCATAAAGAAACCCCAGGGGAGCACCTGCAATGGGGCAGAGAAACAGCTGTGGCTGTGCTGGGCTGATGGTTGGACTTGGTGATCTTAAAGGTCTTTTCCTACCTAAACTATTGCATGATTTGCCTTGCTGTTAGATTTTTTCCTGTGTTGCATGCAGCCTTCATTACCAGTTACTTATCTCAGCCTATTAGCTCTGATTCTCCCCAAACCCACAGCAGGCTGTGGATGTACTTCCACCATCTTTTCCCGGATCAAAAATCCATTTATTAGCTGTCTTAAAACTGCTTATGATATTCCCTTTCATTACCTGCTGCGCAGTGGTGATATCTACGGCTGGAACACTTTGGGCACAAACCACAACCTCTTCAGCAAACTGTGAAAATGGCAATTTCTCAAGCAGATCATTGCTTGAGCACAATCACAGCCATCTTCCCCAGTGCTGAAGACCTCACAGTATGTATTATTCCCTATATACCTGCTGAGTTGCTCAGGGACTATGCTGCAGTAAAAACCTGAGCCTCTTTTGGTCTGCCTGCAGATACCAGTGAGAAAATGTCAATTTACCCCCCTTATTCTTCTACTTAGACTTTGAAAACATTAGTATCCATTTTGTTCTTTACATCTCTGTCTTTTTGGGAGAAGCTGCTCTGATGGGAAATGGAAACAAGTGTCTCTCAAGCACAGGCTTTGTTTGTTTGCAGTCAAGAAGGGCACTCCAGCTCTGCCTTGAATGTTTTGTCCAACACCACTCTGCTGAGTGCATTCTTGTGCTGTGATGTCCTTGATGGCATCAGATCTCCAGCATGATGATGTTTACCCTTTGTTCAAACACTTTTTTGAATGTCTCATTTCAGGCAATACATTTCTCATACATTCTCATGCCTCACATTTTCTATTGTTGGTGAAGAGCTTATCACCCACCTTAGAGCTCAAAATTCATCCCCCAGTACCTGTGGCCTTTCTTTTTTGAATCATATCCTTGTTTCTGTCAGATCCCTGGCTTCTGTCCCAGAGTTCAATTAAAAATTAACAAACATCCTATTTGCTTTGAGTTTCTCTGCTGCTCCTGCAGTGCTCTCCACAGCTCCTGTAAAAAATTAAACAGAACTTGAAGCACTTTATCATCCCCATCCTCCTGATCTTCTGCCAGCCCACCTGCCCAGCTCCTTCTCTGCTGGCTGGCAGGCAAACCCCAAGGTTTCCCAGTCATCTGGCTTTTTTCACACACCTTGCTCCAGGATGTCCCTACCCTTGGGCCACCAAGGAGCTGGGGTCAGATCTGCCAGGTTCCACAGAAACCTGCCTGAGGCTTGTCCACACTCTGCTGCCTGCAATTCCCCCTCTCAGTGAGACTTCTGATATTCAGTGATTTTCCCTTCTTGCCACAGAGCCAGGCAGCAATGCCTTGTGAGGGCTGACCTAGAACAGAGACTAGACAGAGCTAAAGAATAAAGTAGGGATTTATTAAAAGGATCTCCTCAGTGGATCCACCTTGGGCAGCACAAGAGCCCAGCCAGGGCTGCACCCAAGATGAACCAAAATGGTCACAAAATTCACGACCAGTCAGGGGTCTCTCACTTTTATCAGTTCTGCTCCATTTGCATATTGGAGTTAATTGTCCAATTACACCTTTAGGTTATAAAGTTCCATCCTTCTTGTTTTTCTCTCTTCAGCCCACGTTGTTTGTGCTCTTAGGCCTGAGATTTGGATCATTTGTCCTTGGTGCCCAGCTAGAGCAGGAATTGTTTTGTCTCCCTGCTCTGTGCAGAGAGCTCACCATCCCCTCATGTGAAGCCCAGACCCACACACTAAAGCAGCACAGAATCTGAAAAATATAAAAGCTAAAACCTGAGGCAACAGCAGCATGGAAAGTAGGCAGCAGGCTCTTGGGAAGCAACCCAAAAGTCACACTATGCTTCTGTCCAGTAGGACTCCCCAGTTTTTCCTCCCTTGGAAAAAAAAAAATCCATTTCAGAGGATAAACTTCCTTTCCCTCCTCGCCTGTTGAGACCCACACCCCACCCAATATGGGAGTGCTGCCTTCTGGTGTGATCTGCCAAAATCATTCCCATGGCAGGAGCCTCTTAGCTTGCATTTCCTAAAGGAGAAAGATGAATTCCTAAATCTTCTTGAAGCAGGATGGACGGATTCCCATGGTATCACTGAATTAAAGCCATAAAAATAGCAATTTTATGAGGGAAGGAGCCCAACAGCCATCTCTGCTAATGTGGACTCAAAGAAGTCAGTGGCATTGCTTTGCCTAAGGCAGCCCATTTTCTGTGGATGGATACAGCATGTTTGTCTCCAGAGCTGCTAAGCTGAGGCATTTCAGCTGCACTAAATGAATTTTTTAAAAGCGCAGGTGAGCAATGAGAAGGTATTTGGTTCCCAAGGAATGTATTACAGAGGAATGTGCTGTTCTGAGTTCTGTCTCCTGGCAAGCACCATGTAAATCAGAAGCTACAAATTTTTCTTCTCATTTTCTCTGTTTAGGGGAATATTTGCCACAAATAAGAGGTGAATTGAACTGAGCAAAGCTTTATAAAACAGCCTTTTAAAATAAAATTTTTACATTCAACATGGAATAACACAACCCTGCATCTGTTTTATGGAGCAAAGGATTCTGTGCTAGGCTTCATAACAGCTTATTAAATGAGGCAGTCAGGTATCCAAGGAGATGGGATTGAAAATAAAGGTTTTCTGGAGAAATTTTTCAAGCAGCACAAGTGGGTACCTGCTGTAAAACTTCAGCTTTCAAAGGACTCATTAGTGCAGCATAGGCTGCCTGGCAGTTCACAGCCAGGAAATGTGATCATGCATCAGTGGATGTTTTAATAAGGTTAATGAGATGATTATTATTTTTTAAAGTAACTATGATAATGTAATAATGATGAGGCATTTTTAAAGACACCTGTTAAGTGTGGCTGCCAGTACCACGTGAGGCACGTCTCACCTGTGCTCGAAGGAAAAAACAATTCATCTAGAATTAAAAACTGTCCCAACGGTGCATTAGCAAAGTCTCAATGTAAAAGACAAATTACTCAGTTAATGGCTTGGTGTTCATTTAGCCAGGATGTTCCAGCACATGATGGTGCTCTCACAGAACAGCTTGGCATAAAAGGAAGTTGTGCAAACTCAGTTAAAAAGTGATGTTTGCACGTGATTCCAGAGGTTCCTTTCCTGTCCTCATTTCTCATCCCATCTCTCCAGAGTGTGGTTATTCCCCATTGTTTAACAGGCACAGTTTGAGTGTGAAGAATGAAGGCTCCTCACTGCTTTCAAGCATCATAGTGTTGGGAGGGATTACTAATTCAGTCACTTGCAGCTCTTCACAGATTCCAACTCTAAGGGACAATTTCTTTCATCACATGAATGTGATTTTTTTCTATTTTGAACAACCCAGAGGTCATCTCTACAATGAACAGCTCTGATTCAATGCATCAGGTAACTTTTTTACATAGATGTGAAATCAGAATTTCAATTAGAGACATTAAAAGCACATCAATGGATGTGCATCCTTAAACATCTCTGCTTTACCTTTGCTAAGACTTCATAGCTCAGAGCTATCTGTGTAAGACCTAAGGAGGAGACAATTCAGCCAAAGACACAGAAATATTCAAAGGAAATCCACAGAAAAAATTAGGTCTGAGAGTATTACGCAGTTCAAACAGACTATAATTCTAAAAGAATCATTAAAATAAAGATGGTTAAAAAGATGGTTCTGCAAATCCATGTTGCCATGTGAATTCTTAATCTTTAAGAGGGTTGTAATCTCCCCAGAATTGTGGGGAAGGAGGCAGAGGCTGGGTGCTGTGTTTCCCAAATCCTAGGATAAAACCAAGATAATCTTTGCCTGTCCCTAAGCAAACAACAGCTCGAGGACTATTGAATTACTTCAGTGAAAGAGAAGCTCTACTTTTTATGCTGCTTCTGATAGTTCTCAGACATCTCCAAAATCCTTCGGAGGAAGAACTATCATCAATCACAAGGGCTCTTTTGATGCAGATTGGTGTAGACAAACAACACAAGATGTAAGAGCTGTAATATTTGGAGATCACCAGTTTTACTAAACGTGTTCATATTCTGGATATTTATATTTAGTTCATAATTACACCTCAAACTGCTTAGCAATAAATGTCCACTAAACCCTGAGAAAACATTTATCGGGCAGTATTACTGGCTTTTATATTTTTCCTTTGTTTTTGTAAATTAATTAACAGGTTAGAAAAACTATAAAAAGGAGAGTTAAGCAGAACTGTGGAGAACCCTTGGAATTGCTCAGAACCTTTGGTGAATAGGCATTTGAGCAGCTATTGTTTGAGAAAAAAAAGACAATGATTATAAAATTAGCAATTGCTCCCTGAGAATCCTGATTCCTAGGGCCATACCAAAAAAAGCTGGGAACATTTGTCTGAAATTCATGACACATTTCTGGTGCAAGCAAGAGCACTGTTAATGTCATGAAAAAGACCTTCCAGTCTTTGATGGGAGCCTACAAGGTGCTGATGTGATGGGTGAAAAATGAGATGAAGCCCCAGGCAAAGCACTGCAGTATGTCATAGAGCTTTATTATGCCCAGGAAATGCCAACTTTGCCTTAAAAACTATATAAATACCTTTAATTTATAATTCCACTTTCCACCACAAGTCACGTTAAAATTAAAAATAAAAAACAAAAATTAGGAAAAGTTTAGCATTTGCCTTGGGGAAGTGGTTTTGAGAAATTATCTTAATAATTCTGTGTTATTTTGTGGGATTGTGTTCCTGTCATGAGCTGCCCATCAGGTACCCATGGTGTGAAAGAAGCCACAAGCATAATTTTCTTCATAAACAAAAATAAACTGCAGCAATTGTTCCACCCAATTGTAATTTTCCACTGAGTGACATAAACGGCGCTGTCATTTCTCTCAGTGGGCCTTAATTGTGCTGTATTTTATGTGAAATTAAAATTAAAATGTAATGTCAAGGGTGCTGCATTCATGAGCTAAATAATTGAAATGGTCTCAATGAAGTCTCCAGGTGGGAAGGGGACACATTCCTGCCCCTGCAGACCAGCCCTTTGAGTGACTGCATTCTCTGGACTACTTTGCTTCATCCTTTAGCATTAAAAGGAGACATTTTCACATAGGAGTTTTAATTTTTTAAAAAATATGAGTAACTTCGTTCTTGATCTCAAAGCTGTCTGGGACAGATGGACACAGCTACAGAGTCAGGCCCTGAACTCAGTCCCTGGTGACAGTGACAGGACCTGAGGGAATAGCCTGAAGTTGTGTCAGGGGAGGTTTGTGTTGGGTATCAGGAGAAGGTTCTGCCCCCAGAGGGTGGCTGGGCGCTGAACAGGCTCCCAGGGCAGTGGTCACAGCACCAGCCTGGCAGAGCTCAGGGAGTGTTTGGATAATACTCTCAGGAACAGGGTGAAATTGTTGGGGTGTCCTGTGCAAGGCCAGGAGTTGGATGCAATGATTCTTGTTGATTCCTTCCAACTGAGGGTATTCTATGACTCTATGCTATGATTCCAAGACTTTTAAAGCTCTTTTAAAAGATAACACCTCTTCTTTATAAATTAGGGAAGCAATTCTGGGCAATTCTCATGGAAACTGCAAAACATGCACAGAGATCACCATTTCTGCACTTAAACATTGGGGAAACAAGGGCTTGAGCTGCTCCTGCTGCTTGAGGGAACAAGGCTGGCAGCCCCTCCAGAGCATGCTGAAATCAATTCAAGACCTTCCTCTCACTTGGAAAGTCTCTGTCCAAACCCACTAAGCACTGCTTTATATGGTTATTGTTCATCATCTGTCACAAACATATTTTATGAAAAATCCTTTTGCCAGGATCTTTTCTCCTGAGAAGCTGGGAAGCTTCAGCTTCTCCATGTTTTGCTGCTTTGGAATGTGATTTGGAGAATTGTTTACCCAGCATGTGAAATTGTTTTTATTTGATGACCAATGACAGCCACCTGTGTTGAGGCTGTGAGCAGTCACAAGATTTTCTTATCATTCCTTTCTATTCTTTTCCAGCCTTCTGATGAATCCTTTCTCTCTATTCTTTTTATTGTAGTTTAAATATAGCATTTTAATACAATATCTTTCATAATATAATAAATCAGCCTTCTGAAAAATGGAGTCCAGATTCTCATCTCTTCCCTCATCCTGGGACCCCTCGAACACAGTCACAATCATCTTCCCTAAATCCTGTGTTTTCCAGTGTGGAGAAGCAGGGTGAGGAGTCAGACAAACCAAAGTGAGCAAAGACCAACAATTCCTACCATAGCAAAATTAGAGGCAAGCTCAGAGTGCTGTGCTCGACTCAGAGCTGCAGCCAGCTCCAGTTGTTTTGTTTTATTGGAAAGGACATATTTGCAGTGTTTGGGTTTTTTCTCAAGTAAAACACTCAGCCAACTGCTAGTTTCTGTATTACTTGTGGAATTGTTTATGTGTTTCCAAAAGTATAAACTAAAGATACAGAGAGAAAAAAATCACAGAGCTAATAGATAAATTGCTGGGGGAAAAGTCCATGAATAATGCAAGCAATGGGACTCAAATTTTCTTCAAACTTGTTTCTTATTTTCGTAAAGGGAGGGAGATGAGTTTCATATGAACAAAATCCAGCGAACAGCAGTAGTGGGCAATTTTGAATGTGAGAAATGACAAATGTTGAGACTGACAGGTAACACTGGGAAAAAAAGGCTCTGAATTCAAATACTGTGCTGTAGAAAGATGAATGTTAACATGAGAAAAACAGGATAATCACTGTCTTGCAAACACTCATCTTGGCTTAACCCAGTGCCCCCAATAAATATGGCAAAGAGTTCACAGGTAAAACAACTCCACAATAAGTTCTTGTTTGTTAGATCATTAGAGATTCAGAAAATATTCCCTGAAAGAAGACCCTCACATCTTCAGTCTGCAGATGTGAGTTCAATCTAGTAAGCTGGGAGCCTTATGAATTTATTTCTCAACAAGCATCTGCAGGAGTTGGGGTGGAAGATCCTGTGGGGACTCAGAGCATCACCACATTGATGGCTCAGACTGGATGCTAGTGACAAAGCTTTCTCTTATAGGAGTCTCACTTGATGATTTTCCCCTGTTTTGTGGCAGTATTTTACATTATGATAGTACATTTATTTTACCTAATAATAATAACAACTACTGCTTCTGCACCTGCTCTCTGTTTCAGGGATCTGGTAAAAATTATGCTGGAAAAATGTCTCCTTTAGCAGAGCAGCAGTCATATTCCAATAGACATGAGAGCTCTTGTGCAGGCCAGCACACCATTATGCTAAATGTCACATGCCAGGAGTGAAAAGAGATCCCAACTCCCCTAAGTTTTATGGCTGTAACATTTGGCTGCAAAATAACTGGTAGAAGTCTAGGTGACTTTTCTTCCAGCTTCCTAGGCCTATCCCTGCCCTTTTATTAATATCCAGTGTTTTGAGCTTTACATGCCTCTCTCTACCCTTCACTGATTACACAGTTCATGATCCCCACATACGAAGGTGCTAAGAATAAAAGTAGGCTTGATCTGAAATTAATTGCATTTCAGAAAAAAAACCTTTCTTTTCAATATATTTTATTTAATTGAGAGCAGATTAAACCATGTATTATAAAGGACTAGAATGCTTTGTAGGCTACTAGAAACTTAATTCCTTTTTAAAACATTTCTGTTCTTTCTCTCTTTCGTGAACAATTAATGAATTGAAGAGCTTACCGTGTTATTATTATTCAAATCTTCTTGAGAAAGATATTGAGATTAGAGAAGATGGACAAGATAGAAATGTCTGTATTTTTTAGACACCCAAAGTTAATTAAAATAAACCTGACCTGCCACCCAAAGTGTGCTATGGAAACGAGACTAAAGGTAACACAGACAAATTGGCTTGTCTTGCTAAAACTCTTAGGATTAATTAAAAAGCATCTTATTCTTTGATGAGAGTTCCATCAGAGATGGGAACTTTTCCCCTCATTCCTATTACACATTTTCTGATGATTTATGATAACATCTTGGATAACTAAACAAGAAAGCTGAGATTTGTGTCAAAGAGAGGACAGCTTTTGCTTAGCATAGGGAAAGAGCAGGACAGCGCCCAAGGGGCTCAGAGAAGGGGAGAGACAAAGCTACAGCAGCTTAAGGCAAAAAGCTTGTGGAAATGTGAATCTGCCAGATCCAAACCAGCTGGGTCTGGTGCTGGAGCACCCTGGACCTCAGTGGCAGAGGGTCCACGGCAGAGGGGCTGGACGTAGATGATTTTCCAACTCAAACTGTTCTATAATTCTAGGTGTACTAATTCCTGTTTCCAGTCCTTTTTGATCTCCCTGGCAGTACAGTAGGGCATGTGGAACACTGCAGAGAAAGAGAGGTGGGTGATCATGGCTCTCTTTAGGCAAAGTGCAGTGGTTGCCACATCATTTTGGAAATGTTTTCAGCCACAAAGGTGATGAGAAAGTGGCCTCACTGCCCAATTAGACATCCATGGCAGGAGCCAGAACTGCTCAGCCAAAAAAACCTGCTGTTTACTCTGGAAGCATCTCCATGTGTCCATCTAAATCATCATCTGTTCTGGACAGGATAATGATGTTTAAATTTCCCCTGACAGGTGTCTGTCTAAAGTGATTAGAAAGGCCTCAGTGATGACAATGCAGCATCACCCAAGATGCCTGCTTTTGTGTTGTATCACCAGTAGATTTGGGAAGGGTCCCTGAATATTCAGCAAAGCTCACAACTTTTTTTTTCAATCTAAACAAAGTATTTCTCTCCCTGCCTTGCACAGGATATAGCAAAACCCCTTCTGCTTTGTACTTAAGGCTGTGCTCGTTGGAGGATTGTTGTGCTACCAACTGAGGAAAGTAGAACCAAAATCTTCCCCAGTTCACAGTAAATGAGAAGCTCAAAAATCCCTTCTATGTGATACCTGCTGAAGTTCTGGTTCCAGTTCTTAAGTAGCACCAAAAAAGCCCCTGGACACGGAAGTCTGACTGCAGGGACTCTGATGCTGTGTGAAAGGGGAGTTCACATCCAAAGGCAACATCCAGGACCTGACAGGAGGTTCTCCTGTGAGCACATTCCAGAGTAAGCTTTGCCTTATCATACTCACATTGTTAACCAGGTATATGGCACAACATTTTATAGATCATCTGTCTTTCCCTTGAACTTTGGGCAATCCAGGCATGTAACTCACTGTTCCAGAAGATCATAAGGACCACTTCATGTGTAATATCTAACAAGAATGCATGTTTATATATCCAGTAATAATATTAGTATTATTATATCTCAGGCTTACATGGGTCTTGAAGAAACTCAAAATTCACTCTTCAGGCCTTATGAAAAGCTCAGGTACAGAGGATGAATGTAGAGCTTCCTAATGAAGACTATTTTTTCTCATTTGCTGAATTTACACTGCATTATGTGACAGGACAAGATAGTTTGCTCATCAAGGGTGCAGCCACAAATATTACTAAAACCTCTTGAGACTAGTTTTTTTTCTCCACAGTGACCTTAGAACCCTGTTTAGCCAATTTGACTGAACAATATTTCAAGTGAAAAAAGTCATGCTTCAAATTTTAAGGCTAGGTCACTTCACATCTGGATTGAGCACAGGTCTCTTCATCTTACAGATAGCACAACAAAATACGTGGATGTGTTTATTGATTGGAGTGTTCAGTGTTGTGACTTTTGAAGTGTTTGTTCCTTGAGAGACTCATGTTATCCAGGTTTCTCTCTTGAATTTGATCCTTAGACTAAGTGCCACCATGGCTGCTTTTTGGAAAGCCTCATTATCTTTCCAAACAAATGTGTTTAAGCTCCATCTCCATATGATTGATGGCACCCAAGTGATGCTGTATCCACCACCTCCAGAAAACTTCAAAAATCAATCTTGCTGTAATTTTAGCATACTGCTTCCTCATTGAATTTTAGAAATCTGTTCGTCTGAATGAAGGAGACTTCATTATCACTGAGAAGAGTAAGTCAATGATACACATGAACTTCATTCATAACAAAGCCAATTGCTGATGAAGAGGAACTGAACTAGAGATGATTAATTCTTTTCCAGCGGCCACTTTTCAGCAGACATGACAATTATTCATACCAGTGAGCTACCATTTTTGCCTTATTTAATTAATCTTAAGTCATGTACAGGGAAAACTCAGAGTCCAGTGAAACCAGCTAGAGAATGCTGTTTATAATGGTCCTGCCTGCAGGCACAGCTATTCATCTTTGCAGTTATGCAACTCATGTGTCATTTTTCATACTTGGCATTGCAATTTATTTTCCTTTTGTTGTTTAATCAGTTTTCAGTTAAACAGACCCTTTCTACAATCCAGAAACAAAACTCCTTTGAGAGTAAGAACTCTAAAAATATACAATAAGGTGTGATCAGCCTCCTGAGGTGAGCAGTTTATGTTTTAAATGGAGAAGTCTTTGTGAATCTCACCTCCTAAAGAAGGGTAAATCCAGAATGACAATCCATCAGTGTCCTGTGGGTTTTTAAATACATATTACATCTAACCCTATGGCAACAGGTCAAATTGGACAGCAGATCTAAATCACCCCAACCTAATCACCCCACGCTGAGAGTGCCTTGAGTTGAAGTTGCAATTACAGGCAAAATAAAGCAGTTTCCCCTTTCCCTGCTGGCCATTGCTTGTGCAATTCATTTATTCCTTTTTACTCCCTTAGCCCCTGCTAACAGATTTCCCCCTTGGTTCTCCTTCTGTTGCCAGCAAGTGTTTGACAAACCAGAAGTCAGTCTCCTGATTACATACAGATCAGGGTTTACCTTTGGCTCTGATAAAAATTTCTTCCAAAAGGTCAGATTGCTCAAAATCTTCCATTTTTGAGAGTTGTTGGATTTAATCTAAACTCTTCTGTGTGTTCTTTATATCTGATGTTTAAAAAATAGTGTGAAAATTATGCTGAGCCCAAAAAAAAAAAACAAAAAGAGTACAAAAGCCTCTCGGAACCATGTTTTTGATCCTCAGTTGTCAATCTCCACTCAATATTAAAAATTCCATTGGAAATCAAAAGAGATGTCTTCATTTATATTAAATCACCAGTTTTATGCTGAAAGTTGGCACAGAAAATGGAGAGAACAGGCAGACCCCAAGTTAACCTCTCAATTTATTTTTTTGAGGATTTTTTTTAACACTTTTTAAAATAGAAATGATAAAATATACTATGAAGGACTGTAGGTGGATGAAAGCTAATAAATAATTCAGCACCAAGGAAAGAAAATCAGCTGTAGAAAGTCCTGAGGGCATTTTGTTACAAAGCAGTTGGATATTGCAAGGGTGAAACAACACACAAGAGGTGCAATTAGAAGAACTGGCAAGCAGCCCTTCCTGTGTGCAGGTTTTACACTCTCAACTCCCTGATGAATTCCATGGAGGGTTCCAGGTAAAGCTGAGTATTTCCTTCACAGGTTTTGTCCCACAGTTCCTGTGCCGTTTCTGCCAGGACTGTTCTGTCGTCTCAGGTAGCTCACATTTGCTCAAAGGGAGCTCTGTAGCATGAGAGCCCAGCATGGAGCCCAACCATATCCATTCAATATGTGAGGAGAGAAATTCAAAGCCAAATCTCTACCTCAACTGCTCTTATTTTTTTTAAATTCCTCTTTAATAAAATGAAGATGACCCAATATATTTAACATAAAGTGCATTAGGTGCCTGTTTGTACTTCTTTGTGAGAGGAAGGATTTGGCACTCCCTCTCTGTGTAGCCCATGAAGACTTTTTAGGTTTAGAAATGGGGGAAAAATAGATTTGAAGTGAAAATGGGAGCATAAGAAAATATATTCCCCATTTGTTAAGATCCAGCAGAGTAACCACAAAGTCCCATCCAGCAAGAACCCTTCATGGCATCTCAAGCTGAATAGGAAGGGACAATAATTTTGTTATTTTCCTTGCCAGGAAACCTCATTCTCTCCTTTTCAGGGCACTCTAAGTTCTTTCCTGTCCCAACAAATCCCTTAAGGACAAAATTTGTTCCTTTTCATTGTTAATTAAAGCATTGTTAATGCTTTTGGCAATGTCAGGCAGAAGGTCAGTGAGGATGAAGTAGTGATCAAGATCCAAAGTTGGGGAATAACCAAGTGCCAGGGAACCTGCACCTAAAATAGCACTCCTTTGTATATTTTATCTTTATCTACACATTCCAGCTGGGGTGGAAACAAAATACAAAGAATACAGAAGAAATAGGGGAGAAATACAAATGAAAACTGGAAGGTTTTTTGGTTTGTTGGATTTTTTTTTTTTAAAGGAAGGTGGGAGAAACCAACTGTTGAAAATCTGAAAAATTTCAACTATTTTTTTTTCCATAAAGAACGAGCATTGTACTTTAACCAGTCCAAGTCTATATTTTAAAAAGTCTTTATTAGCCTAAGATTCTTAGAAGAAGGATTAAAAACAAACTGAGCATATGAGAAAGACTTGAGTTGAGAACCAGATGGCTTCTGCAGGAGTGAATAGAGTGAAAAATGTGCTGGGAGTGAACAGCTCCACAGATTAGGCAAGAAGTAGAAGTTTGAGAGATCTTCTGAAAGAACACAACAGCCATGATTCAAAACACTTACAGGATTTTTATTACAACATATAATTGACTGAAACATATAATGATTTATTTCACAATGCCTTATAGTTAGTACATTTTGTGAAATTACAAGGGAATGGAAATAAAACAAACATTCTTTTAGATTGAAGTGTGATATTTATTTCAAAATCTCATTAAAGCTTACATTTAAAATATTTTCAGCTTAAAGTTGTACTTCCCTAAAGGGAAATTTCTCCTCTAGAATGTCATTATTTACTAATAGGGTTTCATATTTAAATAAAAAACAAAATAGCTTTTCAGCATCTTGTTTTTCTCTCCAGTATCTACAGGTTTAATACTATTTATTTCCATCTCCTTATTTTGTTTTCAAGAAAGAAGAGAAGACAAGGGTGAAAATAGACAGGCAAAGTAGAAAATGTAAAATGTAAAACTGAACTGTGTTACATTTCCGGGGAATTAAAATACTAAAATACTTCCACAAGGAAAAACTTCACAGAAGAGAGTAGGAAACTACAGAAGAAAATGGAAAAAAAAAAAAAGCTATTAATATTGTGGACCAATCGTTATGAAAACAGTTTTAAAAGCTTTCTTGCAAAACTCAAAAGGCTGTGGGTAGTAAAAGCTCAGTATTTTCACTGGGCATATGGCTTTCCCCTTCTGTACAACTGGAAGGACAGTCGTGTGAAGAACAGCAGCAATAAGAAAACCCCAGGGTCCTCCTTGGGTGCCTGTTTGTGTACCCTGTTGGGAAGAAACATGTAATTTTTGTCCATTTCTCTTTTTAGTTTTTCCATGTGAAGTTCAGTTTTTAAAGATTTGTTTCTGCTTAATTACTGCTGCATCACCACTGTGAGTATTTGCTGGAATGGCCATTTCTGGGCTGCACTCTGCATTTCTACCTCTAATTCTTGAAGACAATTGTCAAAGATGTTCTCATTTGAAGACTAAGCACAAGTGCAGCATGTCTTAAATAAAAATGAGAATTTTACCATCAAAGAGAAACAAAGAGAATTTCATATCTGCCCTGCCACTAATGCTGAATCACATCTTTTATGAGAAATGGGAAAGTTTAACATCAGTTTTTGAGAGCTTCAAGGACAAAAAGACACTGATATGGGCCCTTATCTGAGGGTGAATTTTCTTCTTAGCTCAGCACTGTCTATAAAGACAAAAAAAAAACTGGAACATGAAGCAGAAAAGCAATGAGGAAGAAAATTGTTGCTTTTGAACAACAAATAAGTAAGCACACATTACTACACCTAATAAATTAACACCAGTGTCAATGAAAAATAAAAATAACATTTTTAAAGGACAGCTTGTCATGTTCTCATGACTCAGAGATTGTTTGTTTTCCCCCTTTCTACTCCCCCCTTTAATTAATACATTTGCTTCCAAATAGGATCCGAGCATTAGGAAAATGTCACACCATATGTGTGTTTATTTTTGCTCAAGTAATTATCATGGTGTAAGATCTCTCTTTTCCTTTCTCTGCTTGCTGAGACAGAATGTTCCTTCAGAGCACAGAGCAGCCTCAAAGCAGCTGCTCTGACATCTGAGGCAGAGAAAAAGTCAAATCTTCATCCTCATCCTTATGCATGCAAAGACTTTGTGGGGGACTGAGGGGTCCTTCCTCCTTCAGGTGGTGTCTCCATGAGGTTTGGAGGGATCTGCCCCTGGCAGAGGGTGAAAAGAGGGCTCCTGTGAGGGGGATGCAAAGCCCCAAAGTGACAAACAGCACCTCTGAGAATGCTGTGCCAAGGCATTTGCCTGGCAACCCAGGCAGGTGAGCACAATGAGCTTCAGCACGGGCTGCTCTTCTGGAGAAAAACCTGCTGGGATTTTGGCAATAATTTTATAATCCAAGCCTGGGTAAGCTGGAGCTAAACCTGCAGCACGGACAGATGACTCTTCAACTAATTAAAGTTGGAAAGAGGGTATATTTATTACAGCACTGGACACACAGGAGTAACCTCCCAAAGACACGTGCAGAAAGTCACAAACTCCTGCTCTCTGTTTATCCAAAAAGTTTTTACCTGTTCAGATGTTTTCCAGGAGGGTTTCTACAATGCCAATTGCATAAACATTAATTTTCACCTTGTATTATAATTAGCTGAAAATCCATTATATCTGCATAATTCTCCTCTTTAATTGGGTTGGTGGGTTTCTGGGGAGGAAGTAAAACCTCTTCCTCAGGGTAAACTCCTCACCCATGTCAAGTTGACAGGGCTCCTTGACTTGCTGGTCACAGTCCAAACCTCCTCTCATTTTTAGAAGCCAGTGGTATTTATGGCTCCTGCACTCTTACAATACTTCACATATCACCTGTCATTCCCAACTTTGTTTCAGTTATCCCCACTTGGTATCAATTAATTTTCTTTGTTAAGCTCTAATCACAGTATATGATCTTTGCTAACTACATTTCTGACTTAACCTTTTAATTCATTTAAGCTCTTAATTAAAATATATATAGTTTTCACTATCTTAGTTCCTAGCTCAACCCCTTGGCTCAAACCACTGCACCAGCCCAAAACTGCCCTCTGGACTGGGATAGTTCTTAATTCTTCCCTAATATTCCTGGGGTAGAATTTTCTTCTTCCTTGGTGAATATTTCTTCATCTTACCAGTGATTTCTGACGTTTTCTGAGTGGTCAGGCATTCTTCTATTATTATTTCTGTCACTGTAATCTTATTTCAGTTACTAACACCGTATCACACTCTGGAATTGTTGTCTATAAAGCAGAAGGGAGAGTTCGTGTAGAGGGCCCCCAGGATTTTCTTACTGCTGTTGGTTTTTACCTGATCATGTCAGGATGGTGCCAAACTTGAAAAATATCTTGTGTTAGAAGGATATGATGTGACACTTCTGTGATTCTAGACATAAAGGGAAATACTCTTGATATCAAGTTGGACATTCAGATGCTGAGTGATTTTTAAAGGTCTTCAGAATATCTGCAATGCTTTCAAAATTTTATTCTTTCATACCTACAATTCTTCCAATTCCATTCTCAACAGACTATCATTTTTAGAGCTGAGAAAGCAACAAGAGGCACAAGAAATAAAAGTCAAAATCTTCAATCAGGGCCACTTATTTTATGAATAGGAATGAATAGTATGGGGAGGGGGGAAAAAGGACCAAAGAACATTCCTTTCCCTTTAAGACATAGACAAAGAGTTCTTATAACCAAAACAAAACTGCAGAGAGGATGTAGTCCTCTGGTTATTGATTAAAATATGATCTTGTCCTTTCTGTATCTAGAACTGAACTTGTAGAATGCTGCTCTCCTTTTGGGTTTTCACTCTATGTTCCAGAAGCTACAGTTGATTTCAGTACAGCATATCATGATGCTGGGAAGCAGAATTTAGACTTAATGTCATTTTCACTCTCAAACCTATTTACCCACACTATGGCAGAGCTAATGTGAGCTTTCTCTCTGAAAGAGATTTTATTACTTCATTTCCCTGAGTAAAGGAATGAGAGTTTTAACATAGCTGGTCCAGGGTTTTCTGCTCAGTGGTTTTAAAGTGCAGTATATGAAATAAAATTCTTTATACTTATTTATCTCTTAATTCTTATTAATTCTTTATACTTATTTGTCTCAGTGTTCATTTCCTTGATGTCAAAACTCAAAAGTCCTAATATTACAGTAACCTACATTCCATTATTAGGGGTTCCTGAGAAAGACTAAAAAAACCAAAACAATGAAACAAAAAAGGCACAAACAAGAAAATATCTTCAGTGCTGGGTTCTTTGTTCTGGCACTGGATTTTGGGGGAGGAAAGGGTCATTTGTCAATATTTGGTGTTCAAAACCAGGTTAGATGGGGCTTTGAAAAACCTTTGAGCCTTTTTGAACCAGCACAGATGCTTTTCATGTTTATTGAAGAAAGAAAACTGTTCTCAGACTGTTTCATTGACCTCTCTCAATCTGGGTCACTAATCATCTCTAAGCATTCCTTGTAGTTTGAATAAATCTGGACGTTCTGCAATAATCCAAGATCAATAAATGAAAACAAAGCGTTTCATCCCAGATGTGTCCTGGGAAGATATTTTCTTGAGGAATGTAGAACTTTGGGATTCAAACTGCAACGTTTTTCAGGGTTCTTTAACTTGAGAATTTAAACTGGGAATTACCTGCACCCTAATGTTATTTGAAGTGATTAAAAAGTCTATGAAAGACAATATAAATAATCCCATACACCCACTAAAGCACTGTATTTTTTTATAGTGGGTTTACCAGCTTGGCATAAAGTGTAAGCAAAACAAAAAGTAGGTGAAATTTGTTACTTTTTTTCACTTTACCATAAACTCAAAGACTTCAATCTTGCTAGAATTCATGCACACTCTTATCTGTAAGCACATGAATAATCCTCTTTATTTCCTCAGCAATACTCAGCTGCTTAAACTAAGCTCTAAAGACTTCCCACAGAAGCCATTTCCAAGCACATTTCGGAAGTTGTGTCATGAGCAGTGTAAGTTACATTTAATTACAAGGGAATTGTATTGCTTCTCCCAGAGGTGAAGCTGATGCTCTGCACTCCAGGGAAAACAACCAATGTGTAAATGGATTTATTTATTTTTGAATGCTCTGTTGGCACTCACCACATCACAGTTGGCAGATGTGACCTGAAATCCACAAGGAAAATATGTGGGGCTATTCCCCAACAAACATGGAGTGCCAAATAGAGGTGTTTTGGACCAGGGAAGAATTAGACAGTGTATCAGCTTGAGCTAGATTCAAAATAGGTTCTCTTATCTACTTCTCCAGCCTGCTTTACGAACAAATGAAATCCATGCCCACACTGGGTAATAATGAGGTTTTCCCCAGTTAATAGCAGTGAACTGATTAACAGAACCAGGTTCTGCATGAATGTGACCATCCTTCTCCATCGATATAAAGAAGGCAGCTTCAAAGTACTAAACTGTGAAATCATTTATAACATCCTGCCAATTTAAGTGAGATTTGACTCTTAAAACCATTCTAGCTTGCATGCAATAAAATCACACAGTACATCCAAAGTTCAGCACTGTCCTACAGCGCATCCAAAGTGTCTGCTTGATCTATGGGGTGAACTATGCTCAGCCATAGGGCTGGGGCTGCAAACCTGCCCTGAATTAATTAGACTGAGAGCACCTCACTTTGTCTTTTGCGTGTGCTTTTACTCACAGAGCCACAGCTTTGTTCAGCGCAGCTGTGGGATCAGTAATGCAGTGACACCAAAATGGCTTGGCACACACAGCCACCAGAGGAGGTCCCCAGGAGAATCACAGGATCACAAAATGGTTTGGTTTGGAGGGGACCTGAAAGATCAGCCAGTTCCAACCCCCTGCCATGGGCAGAGGCACCTTTCACTATCCCAAGTTTGCTCCAAGCCCTGCCCAACCTGGCCTTGGACACTTCCAGGGATGGGTGTGAAAGGGACGTGTTGTCTTGTTGGCACCCACAATATTGCTGATCCCCAATCATGAACAGCAGGCCAACAAAATAAAAAACTAGTGAACCAGCCAGAGCATTTTGCCCATTTCTGTTTCCTTATACCAAGAGACCTCCACGTGTTTGTCCCAGGAAGTTCTTCCAGCACAGACAGCTGTCACACTTGGCAACAAAGGAATTTTGTTGAAGGTGCCACATGCTCCTCACAAAGATCCTTTCAAGGTGGTGTTTCCCAAACCCACCTTCCACTGGGATGTGGCCATGCAATAAGGGGAAGGTGCTTTGAGCAAAGGCTATTCACCACTTTTTCTTTGGTGGGGGGGGGGGGGGGGAATTTTTTCACCATTTTTTTACTGGTTTGCAGGTCAGAATATTCATTTTGCTTGACATGCAGGGTGATATGTGGTAATTCCAAGATGACTGAGAGGCCACTGGCTTTTCTAACTACTTGCCAGTGGTCCTGGAGCTGTCAGCTAAAAAGCTTGACCCAGGAGGTATAACATTGACAACTTCACTTGTAGAGGCTTGTCCAATGACAGAAGTCTGCTTCTTCACATCAGTCTTCAATACACAGGTCTAGAAAGTCACCCATATTTCCAAAGTTTATTTTCCTAGCTTATTAGGGCAAGATTCATATTTCAATTGCTTTTCTTTATTTAAAAAAATGAATAATTCCTAAATGCATATTAGTGTGACGATAGAAGCCATATGGAATTGCATGTGAAATATTCGTAACTTCCTCTCTCCCTCTCATTCTTGTTTCTAACAGAACAGAGAGAAATGGAAAGCTGGGGAGAAAAAAATTGTATCCTCAAAAATGGCATGTGCTTAACATCAAAACATTTTAATTGAACTTCACATTACAAAAATCCAGATGGTCCATGTTCTGTTCAAGCCTCAGGGGGACTGCAACATGTTACCATGTGTAAGATGCATCAGACCCTTCCTCCTCCTGGTTGTACACAGGACTTTCAGCCACGATACCACAGGCTGGCAAAATCTGAGTTTTACAGTCTCTTAGGGATTCAGGGAGCTTTCAGGGAATGCTTGAGGGATTTGGGACCAACATCCCCTCCTTCTTGCAGACTGAATCCATGCAATCTAAAAATAACTTAAATAATCCAGGGAATCTAAAATTAACTGTCTGAGTTGAGGCAAGGGATCTAGACTTCAGTGGAAGCAGAGCTGATCTGTCTGGCCTTCAGCTGGAGAAAATCAGTTCCATAAACACACCGCATCTGGACCTGGCCCAATTTACAGGCACCCAGGATCTCACCAAGGATGGCCAAGTACTTGTGCCACTCCTTCTGGTCCAGACTTTTGCCTTTGAAATGTGATTTTCTTGTCCTGTTGCAGCCTGGTATCACCCTGCCCACAGTACAATGCCTTGGTGCCCTAAAAAGTAAATGTTTTTCTACTCCTCAGTTGTGATAGACCTCAAAACCAGGGCACCTGGTGCTGTGTCACTGAGACATTTCCCAGTGAATGAACCCATTCAGACCTTCCATGACCTATATGGACTTAACCCACCGTTCTTGAAGCTCATAATGCAAAACTGGTGAGAATTCGGTTACACTGCATAATAGGTCCACTTACATAAACATTGCCATCTTTGTTTTTGAGATTGATCTCAAATGAAATCAGATCTGGATGTATTGAAATTTCAAGCAGCCCTCACCACTCCTCAGGAGACCATCACCTCCCACAGATTTTCTTATCTTCTCCCTAAAAACAAATTATTATGCCTTGAATCACAAGACAGGCCATAAAGTGCAAGTTCCTGACTACTCCTGAGGAGCAGAAGGAAGGTAGGCATAAGGTTTGTGACCCAAAACTAATCAGAACAATATTCAGAGTCTTCTGGTCTTTGCCTATGATCATTTTAGGTCTACAAATAAGATAAATTGCAAATGCAAGGTTTGGTTCACATGAACATTGGCATCAGACACACCAAGCTCTTGTAGCTGCCAGCTTGCATAAGAAATGACAGAACATTTTAACAAGTGACTGAGCATGCTGCAAAGGGATCTGGATTGGCAGGTTGATGTGTGGAGAGTGATGGGTGGGGAAGATTTTGAACTGAAAACACATTAAGCGCACTAGTGCAGGAGGAAGTTTTAGGCTTTCAGGCACATCTGTAGAAAAAAAAAAAATTAGGTAGACTGAAAGTAACCTGAATCCAACACCATTTGTGCTTGACCATAATCAAGGTGAAATTACTGCCAATAGCTACCAAGAAACAAGTTTTCATGATTCTTGTTTTTCACTTCAATGATATGAATAAGAAAATTCTAAACAAGGCATCAAATAAAATTTATTGCTACTGTCCTAGCTTGAGCAACACACAAGCAAATCAGATTCTGAGGCTGCACTTTTTCCTTGCAGGCTGCCCTTTCCATTAGGACCTTAAGAACATTTCACCTTTTTCTGCTCAACATTTACATTTTTCACACCACTTGCTGGAGATGTTGCTGACTGAGCAGAACACTGAGCTGGGGCAAAGATCTGTGGTGCTGGGATAAGGAGATACAGGATAAAGCAAGACAAGGAGGGGATCATGCAAAGGAAGGAAGTGAGAAGAATGACTTGAGGAGAAGAAAAATATCTTCTCTGCCATCTTTTAAAAATGGAAAGAGAGAATGGTGCCCGAAGAGGGAGCCAAGTCCTCAGTGGGACTCTGAAGACAATGCATGTTGTCAAAAAGGGACTGGTTTTGGTGCCAGCAATCTCATATGGGGGGTGTATGGATAAAAGGAACTTGATCCTTATCTTATTTTAATGTCACAAAGTGGATTAGATAACTGATCTCAAATTTTAAAAATACATGTCAAATGACATTTAACAACATTATGTTAAATTTCAAAATAAAGCTGTGACCATAATGATAATGAAAAGGTGACAGAACTGTCATGGCTTAACAAACTGGCACACTTCACCCAAAACACCCTCCTGGTCCTCGTGCACACCCTCAGCCCGAGGCAATGTACAGAAAATTGATTTAGCTGTGCTCACAGGGGCAGAGGGTTAACAGAAGCTCCACTCTTTCTCATGGCACATGGCAAATTGCTGCAGCTCAGTGATGCACAGCAGCCTGTGACAGCACATCCTCTGTGCCTGGAGGTGTGCTGGGCCAGGGAATAATGGCCCAAGTCCTCAGCTCTGAGACACACAGAGCAGAGCAGGGAAAAACACACGAGGCAGAAATGGATGGTGGAAAAAGGGGAAAGAAAAGGGACAGATGAAGTGACACCACAAGTTTTTCCAGCACTCGGTCTTCAGAACCTGCAAGTGCAGTTGAGACCAAATTAAACCACAGAGTAAATCCACAGAGGCCATTGCCCCTCCCAGGATCTGATCTCAGCAGTTTGCTCTGCATTGCAGGGATTCCTGTGGGCCCCTGGGCATGGTGGTCAGCCACATGGAGATATGTGATATTTGCTTAGCAATTAGCTAATCCTACTCTCTTTGTTGGTTTTCTGCTGCACCTGATTCTCCTGTGTGATTCAGGAGTGATCAAGGAATTTTTTATTTACTTACGTTCGTGGTGTTATGGATAAATTATTGATATTTTCCTGATTGTATCAATAATTAGCTCACCAACACTAACACTATAAACACATACAAAACATAAATATATACGCTATAAAACCCACCCTGAATATGCTTCCATGGATACATGGAATTTGAGCTGTAAATTAGGCCACCATGACAGATTTTGAGATAATATAAAGGTGGTACTACTGTCCAAGTGTCATTTCAGATCTCGGGGAGGTTAACAAAGCTGGGGGAAATGAATGTGCCTCTGATAGTGCACACAAAGAATGCAGAATTTATGGGTAAAAGGGAAGCAACTGAGCTGAAATCAGCTGGGACTGGGTAAAAGGTGATTCTGTCAGGAGGAGACCACAACCTACCAGCTCAAGACAAGAAACACATCAACTAAAAAAAAGGGAGAAAGACTGAGCAAGGATCAAAACAGCATTGGAAGTGAGAGAATAATTTAACCAAAATAATAAAAGAACTGTGTAGCTAATGAGCCTCAATTCCTTTATTTTCTAAAATGTATAAATAGTGAAAAGTTTTGAACTACCTCGAGACCCTCCAAACCAAGAAGTCCAGGGTGAAAAAGGACCAACAGGACACCACTGGATCCACAGGTGGTGATTATCTTCTGCTTAATATGTCTCTTTCTTTCTCCTCTCCTTCTCTTTTCAATTTCTTTCTATCTCTCTACATCACATTTCCTGTTAAATAAAATCCTTATTACTGATTTCTGGATACAGAAATCTGCACCTTGCAGCAGAGGCATCTCTCAATAATTAACAATACCCCTCACAGTTCATTTAAAAAAAGGACAATAAAGAAACTGAATGGTTTGTTTTGGAAGGGACATTCCAAAGTCATCAAATCCAAGCCCCAGCAAGGAGCAGAGACCTCTGCAACCAGGCCAAGTTCCTCAGAGTCCCATTCAACCTGGCCTTGAATGTTTCCAGGGATAGGGAATGTATCACCTCTCTGGGCAAGTTGTGCCAGTGTTCCACCACCCTATTTGTCAAAAACATCTTCCTTATATCTAATCTAATATCAATCCTCTGTCAGCTTGAAGCCTCTTGTCCTATTGCAACAGGCCCTGCTAAAAAAAAAGCTGTCCCAAACTCCTTTATAAGGTTAACTTGTTTGTTTTCCTCTCTCTAGCTGCTTTTCCCATCTGGTTTGGTAGCATTATTTATGTCATTTTTAACACCACCCTCTTCCCCCTCTGTGCTGCATAGATTTTCAGGCTGGAAAGGAAAGCAAACCCACTGTAAAGCACAGTGAGCACTGCCACAGCACCACAGGCCTCCCCAGGCTGAGGAGAACTTCATCAAAAGGCAGGTGCCATATGGAGCATGTTTATCTCCTGCAGGTGCTGCAGTCTTTGCTGTGCCTCCAAAAGGCATGTGGAAAACATGAGCTGCTCTCACTTGTGTTTCCCTGATCCATACACACACACATATGGATATATTCAAGTCCAAGTGTAAGCTTTGGGTAAGGGTAGCAGCAGCAGGACTGCTGAGGGACCCCAACAGGACCAGGCACTCGGATCCCACAGGCAGAATGAAAGGTTTGATTGGCAGCACTGAAAGGCAGGCTGCTGGTTTGGTACAAGCTGCCTGATGAGCAAAAGCCAAAAATATCCCAGTTATTAATAATGATGAATCACAGGGAGAAGAGTGAGAGGGCACAGGCTCCTCAGCTGCCTGCACGAGTTGCACTCACTACTACTAGGGGAAGACAAGCAGAAAGTCAGAGGAAACGGGGAAAAGCAGAAGGGAAAAGCAAACATGGAAACTGGATTTTAAGGGCTTTAACTGAGGAAGTGGTGTCCTAAGGTTTGTTTTCCTGGACCTGACCTGGCTACATCTGAGCATATCTGTGCAGTAATTAGCTGGATGAGATCTCTTCCCTCCCGGCTTGTTGCCAAAAGGCTGCAGAGTCCTGAGGCCAGGCCTTCTTAATCAGGTTGGGTTTGCTGCACGGTCTGAGCTGCTCGTGTTTCAGTGCAGCTGCCCCTCTGCCTCCCAAGGGCTGAAGGAACTCCCCAGGGAACCCCCAGAGGCCACAGGGACCCCACTTCAGCCCTGAAAGAGGGAAGGATGCAGCTATGATGGACCTGTGCTTTGGGAGAAGAAATTGGAGGGTGCACAGACACATAGGGCTTGGGAGACACCTGAAGTCCCTGACAAAGGGGCAAGTGAGGAGTCTGGATTTGCTGTGGGTCTCTTTGTCACACAGAAGATGATGGGTGTCTAGTTCTGTCCCTTCATAGTCTCATTTATTGGCTTCATGACCCTGTGAAAGCCATTTAAATTTAAGAAGGCTCATCTAGCTCTACTCCACAGGGCTATCCAGAGGCTAAATCCATCAGTGAGGCCAAGGCACTCAGGGCCAGGCCTGGCTGACTGGAAATGATGGCAGTGAGGAGCCTCACATGCTTATAAACTCTATAACCACACACACAAGCATTGGCTTGCAGGAAGAAATAATCCTGAGCCACAAGTGATGGTGAATATTTCACTAATCAGACTTTCTCCTGCTGAATAATGTCAGAACCTCCTGCTTTCCCAGAAAGTTCTCCTGGGAACTCTGGCTCTTTCCTCAACTCAACCCCTTCCTGAGATAATACACAGGGATACTCAGCTCTCTGAAATCTGCCTTCATGGGCACAATCTTAATGGATGCAGTAAGAAATGCTGTCCTGAATGCAACATGTGCACAGAGTGAGGGTTTCCAAGGCATTTGGAAACTACCAGCCATAAAAAGCTGGAAGTGACTTGCCAGATCAAGCTATTCCACTGTGCCACAATGCCATGATTTAGATGGAAAATGTAATCTGGGGTATGTGTGGTGACTTCCATGCAGCAGCAGTAAAGCTTGAATCTGAGATATTCCCACTATTTGCAAATTCAGCTTCTGTGCAGAGTGGGAGGTTGCAGACTTTAACATCCAGTTCTTAAAGCGCTGTACTTTGACCTGCTGTGCTTAAGCTGATGAAGCCCAGTGACAGGTAACATTTGAGCAATTAATGTTAAAAAGAATAAAAAGAGAGTCCTTGAACAGGCAGGTTGCTCAGCATTAGCCTTTTGAAAATGGCTCAGTAAACCCTTAAGAGCACAGGCTTGAAAGGACAAGAGTGACCATGATCAAAAGGGACCGTAACCTCTTCCCTCTTCACATTTCAATCAGTAAGGAGAAAAAGGGAACACACACACCAAGTCTTAAAAGGCTTTTCCAGGCTTTGAGTGGAAGACTGGAGTGAAATCCATTTTGCAGATGGGATCTCTTGTCTATACCCTGGCTTTCACGGAATACAGCAATGCAAAATGTCCTTCTCTGATTTAGCCATTCCCTAAGCAGAGGCTCCATCTTTGCAGGGATCCTACACCTCTATCAAAGCCAGTTTGTGCCCCTACCTGACTCTGCATTTGTCAGCGTAATAAAAATGATTAACGGTCCAGCTCATCTAACACTGAAGTCAGAGAGAGAACAAGGAAAAAATTAGATAAAAGACATGAGATACTCCATCTTCAGAGTGGTGTTTTATTAGCCTTTGCTCTCCTGGTGAATCTAAATCCTCATGCATGAGGCCTATGATTACACCCAGTGGGGAAATTCAGATTTATGTTAGCATAGAGAAAGAAGACCAGGTTATAATTTGTATCATGTGGCATAAATATATTCAATAAATGCAAAGGACTGCAGGATCTGACCTCTTGTAAAATGGAGTCTATACTTCTGTCTTTTAAAACCAAGGAGAGATCCATTATTAATGAAGAGCAAAGACAAAAATCTGAGCAGCTGGTGCATGCACAATCGATCCTAAAATGGATTCCTAACACAGGTGAGGTGAATTATCTTCTGGAAGCTGATTTTAGGGATCTTTTTTAATCCCAAATTCATCGTGGGACAATGAAGCTAGCACTCAGGCCACCCACATTTGTTCCTGGAAGCTCAGTGTGTGGATTTTTGTGAACATTCACAAACTGGACAGGAGTCTGAGTGAGTGTGATTGAATGGGCACATCAAGTATGCAGCAGTGCCAATCCACAGCTGCAGGCAGCCACGATGTAATTTGCCTTAGCATCCAATTAGTAGCCACCATCCAGCCAGAACATGCACAGCAGCAGTTCCCTGAGTGCCAGCTGCCTCTCTGCAGCCTGTTGTGCCCAGGGAAGGCAGCAATGCCCTCTCAGCAAAAGAGAGGTCAATCTTAGCAGAGCACACGGGAAAGGATCTTCTCTAGCTCTCTCTCTGTTGGAAATTAGCACTAATGTGGGGAGAATAAGGTTTATCTCATCTGGCAATCTGTAATTACAACATCGTGGATTGCTGACAGTCTGCTCTACCACTAAAGATGTTGTCCTGGAGTCTTTACAGGAGAGGCAATTTCCAAAAGGAAACTCATCCCAGCACTCTGAGGCACCTATATCAGCTTCTCTTTCATCAGCCTAAAAGGGCAGCTGAGATTCAAGACCTTCTTTTACAAAGAGAGTAAAGTGGGGTAAGAAGCTCTCAGAGTTTCTGTGCTCAAGATGACCCCAAGATGTGTTAAAAAGTCTCTTTTCCCAGCCCAGCAGTTGGAAGAAGGAGTCAGGATTCTTCTGTTCTGGTTTTCAAGGTTGTTTATTTTCTCTTATCTAATACATTCTTTCTCTGACCTGCTCAGGTTCATTCAGCAGGTCAGTTCGTGGCACATTGCCTGCCTTCAGGGTAGTGTTGTCTTTTTATACTAAAAACCATGTGTACTTTATTTACAGTAATTTTCCAATACCTATCACCTATGTTAGACACTCTGTCTCTACTCTAAACCAATCCAAAAGTGCCACCTTCACACAGAAGATGGAGGCTAAGAAGAAGAAGAAGAAGGAAGGACAAGGCACGCCCAAGTTCCTCCCTCTTGGCCTCTGAACCCCCATTATAAAACCCCCAAAATTCTGTTTTTCACCCTGTGACAAACTAGCTATCATTCTACTTAAACTTTCATGGCTTGCAGATCCTCATATAAGATTGGCAGTTTTCTCCATGGGTTAAAATCAAAGGCATGGGGATCTTGGGCCCTGTGCCAAGGTCTCTGAGACCCTTGCCAGGGGCTTGAGCCATCCAGGGCAGCCAGAGGGATGTCCTGGGTTTCGACAAGATGCAACCTCAAAACAGAAACTCCTTGCTAAAGTAACACTTAGATTTTCTTAGTGCAAAAACGATCCTGTTTAAGCATTGCCAAAAAAACCAAAGTCAACAAACTTTTGCAAGTGGGACTTAACCCTGATGGTTGGATCTCAAGGATACTGCATCCCAAGGCATTGGAGTTGATGTTTATGTAATATATTGCAAGACCTTTATAAAGACTCATTGTCATGGAACTATCATTCCCTTGGTCTTCAGCCACATAAGGATTCCCCTAATCCTGAATTAATCCATTCTCCTGAAACCAAGAGTATTATTCAGGAGGAAAAAAAAGCCTAAAGTTTTTAAATATGAATAACCAGCTAACAAAATAAATATATAAATAAATAAATATCTATAAATATCTAAATATATACAAAAATATCTAAATATATAGATATATAAATTAATATATATAAAATATATACAATATAAATAAATATATCAATATATCAGTTACTGGGGTGTGCATATGTGTCTCAATACTCAAAGGCAGGTTTGATAAAGAAAGGTCATGTCCATGTGAAAATGATATTACATGCTTGGAAGCACTGACACATTTCTGAATGTCTCTAGTGCAGGAACTAATGAAAACAGAATTCACAATGCTGGGAAAAAAAAAGAACATTGTCCCCTAACAAGCATAGATAAATACTTTTTTTTTTCTACACCAGAATTCACCTATGACATTTCATAATTGTAAGAGGGAGCCTTGCAATGGGAGCAAAAATTACAGCAAAACCTGTCATGCCTTGCTGGTCTGATATCTTTGGTGTCCTAAATAACACTCCCCTTAAAAGTGACCAACTGAGTTGTTCATGTGCCCTAACCAGTACAAGTATTGCTTAATTGGTCTTGTAACTGTATTTTTGATAGACCAGTAATTGTCTCCAATGCTGAGATAATGCAGAGAAGTAATGCAGTCACCCCACTAGTGTTATGCTATTGTTCTTCATCAGAAACATGTTTAATTTGCCATACAGCATGTCTTTATGGATTTTTTTTTAATTGGTTATTCATATTGTTCTCTGAGCCTTACTAACAGCAAGCTTCACACACTGCTTCCAGTGCAAAGTGTTAATGAAGTGACTGAGTGGTTAAAGCACACAAAGGCTTCATTTGTCTCATGTGCTACAGGGAGAGCAGTTTCAGGAGTGACAGGAGCATCTCTCAAAACCCTACATCTCTCAAGAATCTCTAAATTCTCCTACAAGCACAGAGAGAGCTGTCTGATTCTTGGCTGAGGGATTTCTTGCTTTCCCTACCTTGTGGTTAAACTCTTAAGGACCTGCACATAACACCTTGGGTCTGTCAGAGCTAATAACTCCAATTCTGGATATTCTATCTGCCTCAGCTGGACCTCTTGCAGTGGTGGGACATCCAGCCATGTGGCTTTTGGAGACAAGTGAATGTCTCTGTGCGGCTCTTCCTGGTGCTGCACAGAGGCATTCATTCCCCTTTTTAATTTTTGTATGTGGTAGAGCTCCTCCTCCTGCTCAGAGTGTTCCCCATCCTAAATGCCATGGACCTGCCACAGACTGTTAATAGATCCCTCAGTGTGGATTAGAGTGAAATGACACTGAAAAATCTGTATTTGTAAATATACACACGGGTTAATTGGAGATTTGGTTACACAGGAAAACAGGTGTGAGGCCACTTGGTAGACATTTCAGTAGCCACTTCTCACAGGAGGGGTGGGAGATCATTCTTATCTTTTTGGCTGATAAATCAGGTTATAGGACACTTTGCTGAGGTGTGGAAGACCCGGCTTCACCTTCTTCCAAACCAGCCAGCAGATCAGCCTGGAGGTCAGGAAGTGAGAACGCCAAGATGTGATTGCAAACCCCATCAGGCAAGCACCCCACTGAAACCAGGCTGGGACTGCAAAACCAAACATGACTCACTGGGGAAAAAACAGGCAAAAATCCCATGCCAACTCCATTTCCTCAGATTCCATATAATGGAATTCTGCTGAAATAGGAGCCAGGCTAAGGCAGCTACCCCAAACCATCTGAGTAAAATTATCTCTCCAGAAGAATAAAGGAGTTTGTGGGGAAAAAAGGAAAGAATGAGAATAGATCAATTTAGTTGGGCACCTTACAGAATAAAAGACCTTCTACTGCTTTATTTCTGATACAAGACTTGGCTAAAGTAATGGAGCCTGTGTCATTCTGGTTTTAACATTGTGCACCCTTTAAAATGTAGATGAGAATCTACCTTTTCAGAAAGGTCAGCTGTGACTCAACCACTATTTTTATGTTGTTCTGCAAATTGTTGCAGTGAATCACTGTGTACTTTCCCTCACATCCATAGACATTTTATGTTTCTTCATCCCTTGTCCCCCAAAGTAAAAGCAGTCTAGACTGAGAAATGCAGTGGGTAATTTGTTCATTTTATGTGGGAGGAAAGCAAAAATACCTTAATATTGTGAAGAGCGTCTGTTTTCCTTAAGCCAAGGTCTCCAATGGAGCATAAAGGTCAAACCAATTTGATTAAAGGAAATTTCTACCACCATTAATTTCATCCTCCTCTTGGTACAAACACTTGAGTGAGTCAGAAGAAAATCTGACTAAAATGAGCTCACCAGAAAGTCTGTGGGCTGCTTCTGAGGTGAATGTGAAGCATCCTGAGCCCAGCTGAGCTTTAGGAAGGAAGTTTTTCACAAATATAAAGTATAACAACACATTACAATATTTGAGTAACACATTATGAATCAATGTGCCGTTCATGTATTCTTGAGAGTACCACATTAAAATGCTGCTTTCAGGCTAAACAGAACCAATTTGTGGGCACCATTAGTCAGTCCTATTGATTTCATGGAGAAAAAAATATTCTACTTTTTTCTTTCTTGTCTTGGTCTTCTCTCTCTTCTCTTGAGCTCTTGCTAGTCAATAGATATCTGTCAGATAGGAAGATGCAAGAGGAAATGTTAGAGCGGATAAAATGGAACTGATTGTTGAGAAGCCAGTTCTACTCTATTATAATCCATATGTTCATTTTTATCTTGATTGCATTACGACCAGTTCTCTTTTGAAATTCTGTTTATTATTTTAAATTCTGTTTATCATCTTGAGAAGATTTCCTCTCAGGCTACTGCAAACATAAAATCATTAATATGTGGGAGTTTTAGGTATGCAGTGTTTAGGCTTGTATATTTACCTAAAGAAAATATTTACTTTTCTTGAGTATTCACACCAATAAAATTGGAACCCACAATGATCTTATGCAGTGTCTTTAGGCACTAAGAGGAAGCCAGCCAGAAAGATAGGATTGATAGACTGCAATAATTGGTGCCATTTAAAGTTCTGGAATAAAACATTTGGCCTAAGCAAAGCTTTCCTTCTCCTGAAAATAAATATTTTAAAATTATTATTTTTATTGAGTAGAACACCCTCAAAGTTCAAGGATGTATGAGTAGGCTACCTAAATTTGATTTATCCTTCTCAAAACAGCCCAGCAGTAGAGCTTGCAGATTTTGTACATCCTAGACAAGCACTCACTAATTTTTACTAAATGCACCCTGTGTTTACAAAACCTGCACAGGAACTCAGGGAAAGTCTGTGATTTAGATGACTGCATTAACTGCATTAAGGAGAGTTAAAAATGCCATTTTATGTGCTTACAGACAGGATGAAAAGGGGGGGGAGTAGTGAGATAGTCCAAAATATTAAATATTTAGCATTTTGAGAAGAACATCCCATGTCTGTTTTCAAGACCAGAAATGCTGGATCTGCTAAAGGTGTAAGCAAAGTCTCAATAGGAGTATCAGAAGAGAAAAGGGCTTCTGGATGAGACTAATTCTGATGCTGCATGAAGAATTGTGGTTCTACTGTTTATATTTCACATTATCCTGGCAACAGAATGAAGGGTGAAACAAGTAAACCTCCCCCAAATTCCTTCACAGGTTGTGGCAAATATGACACCTAGAGAAACATTTGTAGTCAGAAGCTCTGTTTCTTACTAGAGCAACATATTTTGACAGGTTTTAATCATAAAAACTGTTGTTGGGGTCTTTAACTGATTGTAGTAGTCAATCCTTAAACCTCTGCTATTAATTTTTGTAAGTGATTACCTTTAGCATATGTTTGCCAGTGCTAACTACAGAGAATACACGGGTAATACTAATTAGGAGAGAGAGGAAACTAAAGATTTTCTTGCTGTTTTCAGTTAAACTATTAATATTATTTTTTCTGTGCATTACAATGGCAGAGATGGAGGCACCCTTGAGCTAAGCACTAAGCAAACAACGAACATTAGAAAGTCCTTGCCATCCAGGACCATACCAGCTAATTAAACAAGACTGACAAGGAGTTGGACAGGCAGCTGATGTGAAAACAAAGCCTCAGGTCACATAACAATGGAGCTATGTATAGATCTAAATACCATCTTTTTGTTTGGCTGCTGCCATTGCGTCAAAGGAGCTCCTCCAATGGGGGCACAGGAAGGATAAATCATTGAAGGGTTTTGTGGTGTTCTGAGCAATTTTCACCAGGAATGGGCATCTGCAGTGCTGAAATGATCTGTTGTAGAACATAAAGCACTGGAACGACAGAAGGACAATTTCATTGCTGGGCAAAAAAAAAATTAAATCATAAAAGTAAAATTGAGGGCATGTTTATATCCGGAGGAGCAGGGCTTGATCAAAAGTAATTAAATTCAATTCTTCAGGTATTGTCACTAAACTGTTAGCAACAAGAGAAAGGAAGCATGTTTTAAATGATGCTATAATTCATAACATTTGGTGGAGGTTGTTCTCTTTTAACCTAAGCCATTCAGTTAAGAGAGGCATACAATAAAATGGAACAGATTCATCCATCATTAATCAGATCAATCCAAAAGAGAGTGCCATCATTTGGAGTAGGCTTTACAGCAATAAAGCACAGTGACATACCAGAATTGACAAATATTACTAATCATTTGAAATAGAACATAAGGTGGTGGCAGCTGCATCTATGATCACTGCACTTAAAATCCATCATTCCCCTTCCGAATGTAAACCAAATTGTTTGTCTTTGACAAAGAGGTCTCCTCAGATGCCAGCAGCAGCCTTTCAGCTCTGTAGGTGACCATGTATTAACTGCAGATCCATTTCCAGAGCCACTCTGCAGGTTGTGGATGGGTGCAGTGTGTACCTACAGAACGACCCGAGGAGGGAAAGCTGAGGTGAGAAACCAGTAAGGAGAAATGTAATCTCACAAAAGTAGGGGTGCTGAAAATATTAGATTCAGCCTTGAAACTAGGCACCTTCATGCACGCTCACCTTCTGGACCCAAGCCTATGGGTGTCTTGTCTCTGGACTCTGATGTTCTACATACCCAAAGGATTCCTGTTTCAGTCTAACCTGAAGCTTGGATTGAAATTTCTTAGGTGTGAAAAGCACTGACTGCATATGTTTCTTCTGTTCAGAAATGAAACACCTGCTAGGCTGAGGGGGAACTCTACAGCTAGGAAACTGCAAAGAATGTGAAGAGAGAAAAACTGCCCATGGCTCCTCAAAAAACAAGAGTGAGGAGGCACATTACACTTTGGGATGGCAGGTTTGAACTTCAAAAAGGGAGCTGTCATGCTTTCCATACAGCACATACTTAAATTGTGGAACCTCCTCTGCTGCAGGTCAGAATTGGGGTAAAAATGGGCAAAAGTGGATAGGAGGCCAAGCAGGAGAAGTAAAAGTGATAATCCAGTCTCCATACCAGAAAACCATGGTACCAATAACTGTGGGAATTGAAAGAGCATGGGAAGAACACTTTTTTATCTCTTTTATTTTTTTCTTTTCTTTCCTTTTATTTTCTTTTCTTTTTCCTTTCTTCTACAACCACAGTTGGTGGTGTCAAGGGCAGGATATGGGGCTGAGCTGCTCAGAAAAACTCTTGATCTTCTCTGGTCTCATTTAACTCTCTGAGGAGCAGAGAAGTCTTTTCCTCACAAACAACTTTAAGGTAATGGGAATGGCCACTCACCACTCCTGTTGCTGACTTTTGGTTCAGAGCTTTTGCCCATCTCAGAAACTCTTCAAATAATGCTGAAAATAATGGGAAAAGTCCATGTTTAACTTAGATGATGCAGTTTATGGCTCACTTCGCTTAGGAAGAAAATATTTAGAGAATAGGAGCTATGGTAGTGTACATTATTAAAAGTGATGATATTGGGCAGGAGTTGGAGTGCTTCCAGTTCATACAAGTACAAAAAACTCAGAACATTGGGTATCAGGTCACTGACTCGAACAAAAAAGTAATGACAACTGCAGAGAGGGTAGGAAATAATCACTGAGACTCAATAAAACTAGATGCAGTATTGTCTTTTTCTTCTGCTATCTGCTCAGTTTATCCAAAAAAATGGTGAAGGGACTTGCAGCTGAATCTGAAAATGCCAGCAAAGGATTGTCTAATCCAGCAGAGAAAACTTCAGAGGAATGGGTGGTAGGAGGTTGTCCTCACCAAAACCTCTCAGCAGTAAGGTACAAGCTTGGAAGAGTGAGGGTGATTAATTCCTGAAGCAAATTTCCAGGGAAAGAGGCAGACTGTCCCTCAGATGAAGGATGGAGCCATTTCTAGAAGAGTTTTCTTCAGTGCTCAACAGAAGAGTAACTGGGTGAACTTTATGACCTGAGTGTGTAAGTTACAGGAGGTCAGACTAAATGATATAATGGTTCTTTTCTGGCTCTAAAATCTATAAATATATTATAACTGTTTTAGGAGCTGAAGGTGGTACCCGCATAATCCTGAGCCGCTGCTGTGAGCAAGATGTGAATACACAATCCAAGCCTCCAAGCTTCCACATAAAGGTGAACCAGCATTTGCTTCCAGCACAGCAGCAAAACTGATACTGAAGCAGCATCTTCTGAGGGCATTGGCACTGCCTTTTGCTGTAAAAGTTTTCAAGGTTTGCTCTTGGCTGACAACTTCAGGTTTTACTGGAATATGTATGGTCATAATAACAGGATGGCTCTGCCTGTCCCCTCTGCACCCCTCCTGCTCAGGGCAAGCTTTGAGGTTTGAAGGGCAAATGCCCAGGCAGAATGATAGAAACAATTCTTGCCTTGTGATTTCCAGAATAAATAAATGACCTCTGTAAAACACGGCCTTCTGCCCAAGCACCCCACTCTGGAGGCCACCAGGGCAGAAGAGAGGATGCTTTTAAGAGAAACAGTTCTTCCTTCCTCTTCATCTGTCATGGTGCAAGGGAAGGTTGTGGTCCTTGTGGAGGGGCATGAAAGCAAAAAGGATTATCCTGAGCTAGGGAGGTCCTGTTTCCCACAGAGGACAGGACAGAGATCCCTGAGCCCCACACTCAGCACAATTGGGAATTTCAAGAAACCAGGAAAGGAAGCCCAGTTTTCCTGAAGATGTGGACCACAACCTGCCCAGAGAGGTGGTGGCTGCCTCATCCCTGGAAGTGCTCAAGGCCAGGTTGGATGGGACTTTGGGTAACCTGATGGAGTTGAAGATGTTGCTGCTCAGAAAGCAAAATAGGACTAAATGGCCTTTTAAAGTCCCTTCCAACCCACACTGTCCTGTGATTCTGGGATGGCCTGGGCACATACTGAAGTAAAGTAACAGTGGCAGATTTGTAAATATACCTCTTTGATGAGGCACTTATAATGGACACTAAAAGAGTGTTTTCTTGCCTTTCACATGTCTAATCTTTTACCAATCTGCCTCTGAAGAGACCCTGAGTGCCCCAATGCAAAGACCTTCTCTGCTGGTCTTGAAATTCTGCACTGGGAAGCTATGGTGAGAGGCAAAATAAACAAATATCTCATCATGACAACAGCAATATAAAGCAGGCACTCAAAAACAAGCTTGCACAACTGAAAGCCACTTTTTAACAATATTAAAATGTAGAATGCCTTCTGACATTATGGCACAAATACAAAAGATTGGACCAAATCCTCCAATTTCTTTCTCTTTGAAAAGCAGAGAAAAATAAATTCCCTGTTTATGTGTCTAGTGCTGAGAAAATTACATTTGTATATTTTTAAGACCTATCATCTGACCTGTTATTCTTACATGTAAATGTCACAAAATATCAACGCACAAACTGAAAAAATAATTTTGTCTCGTTCTGCATCTTTTATCAATAAAAAACAATGGGGTTTTTTTTCCCCTCTCTCTTTAATTACACTCACAGCCATCTGCTTAACACTGTGGATAAATATGAGATGAGCACTGCTGGATGGCAAGCAATAATACTTCTTTACAAATTATGATGAATAAAGAGGAAGATGAATGTGTACAGATAGCGTATCAGCGTAATGGACTGCTTTCCAACAGACATTCTTTGTGTTCTTTGCTCTACTGCATGTAAAATTAAATCTCCAGTTCTGTGCCACAGACACCTTTGCATGAGAATAAATTCATTCTTTTCACTGAGGAAGAGACTGGTTCAATTTAAGGACAAGCTGTCCCCTTGAGCCTGAATATTTCTAAACTGTGAGCTCTTTAGAGTTTTTATCAAGATGATCCAGTATGCTTATAGTGCTTTGTACAGTTTTGATAATGATTTAAGTATTGCAGTTCTGACTGCAAATCTCATCTATCCTCAACAAAACAGAACCACCAACATGGCAAGAAGAGAACTCCTGGATCAGTGAGACCTTAAATAGCACATCTTATCATAAAATCCTCTTTTTGGACATATCAGATTCCAAGTTAGAAGTAATTAGAATTTATTTTTTTTTTATCTCTTGTCTATGACCAATTTTTTACACTCTTACAGGAAACTTCTAATAATCCCTCCTAAGCTTTTACTTTTGCAGTCAGGACACCAAGGAAAGTACACACAAATACTTAATTCAATACATGAGTGTATTCAAAATCATGATAAAAGGTTCCTAAAGGAGAGGTGGTGGAGTCACCATTCCTGGATGTGTTCAAAAAAAGACTGGATGCTTGCTTCAAAAAAAGACACTTGGTGCCATGGTTTAGTTGAGATGTTTAGGGCATGGGTTGGACTTGATGATCTTGAAGGTCTCTTCCAAGCTAGTCATTCTGTGATTCTGTGTAAAATAATCATTGTCTTAAAGAAAGCAGAGAAATCTTAGCTGTGATCTAAAATTCTGGATGGATTGGCCAAATGTGAAGTATTGAATTCCATTCCTGCTCCAATCCTTAGAGCCCCAAATTTACCTGACTTCATTTCAGGCTGTTAAGTAAGAGCAGTTTGGAGGAGCTGTCCCAAGACTTTTCAGGGTAAAAACCAGGCAATATGGACAAAACAGGGCTGCAGAGGGTGAGTCAGATATTTAGGACAGAGATGCAGCCCTGTAGAAGGGCTCACTTTTCACATTCACTGCAGAGGAAGCTCAGAGCTACCATTCTCCTCACGTAGGGGGTACATTTTTAAATATTGGTGGATAAAATACTAATCCCAGGCTTTTCTGAGTATGCTTGCTTTTTTACTTTTCTATATGAGCAGATTACCTGAGGTGTTGCTTCTAAAATATACCACAAACCTGAATATACCAAAACACCAGCCTGGGGTGGGCTCTTTTTACCCAAACTGGGATGTGGGCTCTCCTTCTCACATACCTGTGGGAACAAATTGACAGCATTCCTACATGCCTCCTACCAATTACTCCATATCTAGCTCTTATTTTATCCTTTTTTAGGTCAGGAGCCCATTTCTCACTTTGTGTAAGTCCTTCTTTTTCCTCTATGTGGAAAGACCAATTTATATTGTGTGGGTGTCTCGTGTAGACAGGTGAGCTGCGTTCTGTCACTTAAGAAATCTTTGCTGTTGCTGGGCTGAACTTTGAGTGGTGAGAAAAAAGGGAGCCCTTAAAACTCAGTGCTTGAGGAGCAGTGGCAGGGTCTGGCTCACCCTGCATTGCACACATTCATTTCCTCCCCATCCTTTGCGATGGGCAGGACTCATGGAGGTTAACTGAGGAGGCAGAAGGAAGCTACAGCACTCCTCTGGAGCACTGGAGCAGCTGCTCCAGGCAGAAAACTGAGGGTTTGTCACCTCTGAGCAGAGGGGCTGAGAACCTCCTTTCCTGCTGGGGCTCAGTGGGAGCACAGCAAGCACTGACCCCTGGGAGCCAAGGAGCCTCCAGGTGTGTGGGGACAGCAACCCGAGGAGCTCTGCAGGCTGACCCCCAGTCCTCTCCTCTCCATGGCAGCTCCAGAGGCTTTTCCCTCACCTTGGACAGCCCAGGTGTCCTTGCTGGCTCCATGGAGCAGTCAGTGGCACAGGCTCAGGTGTGAAGGAAATGTCTCTCCTTTGTTTCCCCCATCAGGAATTCCCTCTCCTGAGCTCTCCTGCTGGACATCAGCCTGTGGCGAGCTCTGATTTGGTTCTATCAGTAGTGCTTTCCACACAACATTAAATTTTGATAAATTTCATCTCCTCTTATATCAGACACTTGTAATTTGATTTTAAAGACCCTCTACTAGTGTCCTAAGCAGAGTTTATATTACTAAAGCATATTACTGGTTTACCAGAGCAGTTTTATTCTCATTTCCTCTTGGTTTTTGTTTTGTTTTTTGACTTTTGTTGAGTTTGGGATTGAAGGTATTTGAGATAATAGTTCACATTTAGGCTTAGATGTTTATTATTTCTTATTTATGTTACAGTCCCACAGCAGTGAGTTTTGTAGTATTTTACTAACAAGGTATAAAATGGTTAATTATTTTTTGTTTTAAGATTTTTTAATGTTAAACTATTTAATTAATGAATTATATGTAAATTATTTTTACTTTTAACTTAATTACTAATTAGTTGAAGTCCACAATGTGGACTTTTTGTTTAATCACAAAATACCACCCAAACCCATGAAGAAGAAGGAAGAAGAGGTATAGAAGAAGAATTAGAAGAAGAACAATTATAGAAGAACAATTTTGCTGTAAAACTTTTATCTTGCTTTATATATATTACTATATTCTAAAACTCCAAACTCTAAGTTTTCTACTTTTTGATATTACACACTTTTAATTAACTACACACCCATAATCTCAGTGTTATTAATTAATTTTGAAAGCTTTCTTCACGGCCTCAGGTCAAATGCAGAGCTCTCCTGGGAGTCAGAGTCTGTCAGTACAGAAAGTCTAAAATTCTCAGCATCCAGAACTCCAACAATTTCCCTTTTTCTGTGAACTCTCTTATCAATGGTCCCAAAATACCACAGCTATGGGTATTGCTTTCTCTCAGCTCTGTGCAATAAACCCAACATCATGTCTGTGCATCCAGCAAACTCCTTCATTTGGGATAGTCTTCTGCAAAAAATAAGTAGCCTTAACTATCATTTCAGAATTAGCTTTGACTTACTGCAGATTTGTTTCAATTTTTGGTTTGGGTTTGGGGATTTTGTGTTTGTACTGGAGGAAAAATAGAAAAACAACTCAATATTGATTCCAAGTCTGGAAGCTTTTGGCTGTGTTTGAATCTGCCTTGTTGGCTGTGTACATATGAAGTGGAAGCATCTTCAGAACCAATTTTTAAGCCTGTCCTTTGTGCTTTTTTTCCCTTGGACATGATAAGAAAAAGAAAATGAAAAATGAAGATAGGCCTCAAACTACAAAGAGGGATTTAAATTACTCTGTGTTCTCTCTCTCATACATTTCATGCACCAGCTCTGAGGAACCAAGCACAAACAATTATAGCAATGCTGGTGCTTTTTTCTGTGGCAAGGCATTTTGCATATCTTTATCTGAAGAGTAAAGGAAACAACACAAATAAGTGTTATAAAAGGGAAGGAGAGAAATTACTGTACTCTATATGTGTAGGAAATTTAAATAATTTTACAGGGATGTTGGAACAGAAGTCTTAAGGAACATCCTGTATCAGGAAATACATTCTCTAGTTCCTCATCATCATTTTTCCACATGAATTTATACAGGTCTTTCTTAAAAACAAATAGGCACTGGAACAGGTTGCTCAGAGAAAATGTGGCTGGCCCATCCCTGGAAATGTCCAAGGCCAGGTTGGATGGGGCTTGGAGCAGCCTGGGATAGTGGAAGGTGTCCCTGCCCATGGCAGGGGGTGGAACAAGATGATCCTCAAGTTTCCTTCCAACCCAAACCATTCTGTAATTTTATGATTCTACATGGAAATAAAATCATGACGTGAGTGAGGGAAAGAGGAACATTTGCTCATAGAAAAACTGAGGGTCGCACAGAAATGTAGAAGTACTTAATCATCTCAATATTTGGAGAATTTCATTATATTACATTGGGTATTTGGATCATCTGATTAGTTGCTTCTCTATTACAAAAGGGAGAAAACCAACAAAGAGTAAAATTCTGTTTTCTGTTCAGCTATCTAAATTTTAATAAAATCAAGATTAGTAGAGACCTAGGATTCCTTAGTTAACCAAATGCTCAGAGAGTTCCTGCATTTTCCTCACAATAGACCGAAATATATACTGAAAATTAAGGTAACTCAAAAAGCATCCAAACTCTCTTCACTGTATTTAACAAAAAGACTGCTACAAGGAAAAGCTTTGGCTCTGGTCTTCAAGATGCTAAAAAATAAAAAAATATATAAAGAAAAAAAAATTGTCACATATTAAAGTAACTTTGGTTTGAACTTAACCTGGGAGGATTGACACAAGTGACCAAATCCACTTAGTCAGCTAGCCTGCTCTCAAATCTTCACCTTGCTGGTCCTTTACTCCATTGGGTCAGTTTAATCAGTGCTTTAGGTGAGTTTAATAAAGCCCTTGAATAAAAAGCTCCACTGGCAAGTCCTTCTGCAAATGTTATTTGTTTCTGATGACTCTTGAATCCGAATTCTTCTCTACAGAATATATTTAATCTGATAATACTGGAACGGGTCAAAGGAAAGAGAATTGAAGAAGCATTAACTTTTGTAAATGTAATAAAACTCCATCCTCTAAAGCCTTTCTTATTAGGAATGAGTTTTCAGTTTTCCATTCCTAGGAGATTATTCTCACAAGGTCATCTAGAATTTGTGGACACAGAAGCAGAAACAACAACAATTTTTGGTAACTTATTTGGCCATCTTGTTTACAGGCATTTGCTCCCCAGATTTTGTTATGGCCTAAATTCTGTCCACAATTGTGAAACCAGCAAAAGTCCAGGGGCCTTAAACTGCAGGAGGGCCAGTTTGGGTCAGATATTAGGAGTAAATTCTTTACCCTGAGGGTGGTGAGGCAGTGGAATAGACTGCCCAGAGAGGTTGTGGACTCATTATCCCTGGAAGTGTCCAAGGCCAGGTTGGATGGGGCTTGGAGCAGCCTGGGATAGTGGAGGGTGCCCCTGCTCATGGCAGGGCTTGGAACAAGATAATCTTTAAGGTCCCTTCAACCCAAAGCACTGCTCCATTTTCTGTGATTCTGTGCATTGATGCAAAGCTCAGCTTGTCTGAACTCCAGCTGAGCAATTTGCCCTGATTCCATTACCCCTGTGATTTGCACCATGAACAGGACTGAAATCAAAGAAATATGGCAAGAGGTACAAGTAAGGCAAAACCTCTTCAAATTTCAGAAAGGTACTTAGATGCTGACTTAGATCCTGGCTCAAGGATGTTGTCAATGAGCCAATCAAAAGGTCTCTGGAATAATTTAGTCCGCAGCTCCAATTTTCAGTAAAGCTTCATGGCTGGGACAGAAGTATTTCCCCAGATGTTAGTTTGGGAGTCATTAATGTTGGAAAATGGTCACACTCATCCCCCCCTCAGATGGAGCCCAGGCACCGTAACTGTGTCACCAGCTTTATGCATTCTCACACATTGTGTGTTTTTATCATAAAAACAAATGTAGCATCCCAAAAAATATAGTGTTTTATTCACAGCCTGTTGGGAAGCAATTTACTGCACTGTAGGTCTGAAAAGGAAGTTGTAAAGTGGAACTAGAAAGGCACAAGTCTGCTAGCCAGCCACTGCATCCTGTGGCCACAAGGACACGGGGCACACTGGGACTGGCACTTGGGGAGCACCAGGGGCTGCTCGCCCATGGAGAGGAGTGGCTGACATGGGATGTGAGAGGCTGCTCTGAGGACTTCCACAAACCCTCTGTGTGCACAGAAAAGGTATTTTATCAGGAAAAAAGGCACCATGAAGCTGAAAAAATCATGGGGAAAAAAAATAAAGTGTTTTGGGAGACCAGTGTGTGATGTAGGCAGGAAAGCTGGAGCATCCTAAAAATCCTTAGCTCAGGAGGAAGAAAGACTGGATGACTCCACTTCTGGCTGCATTAGTATATAGCTTAGGAGCTCTGAAAATCTAGCCCTTTTTTGGACCGTTTTAATTTGAGTATGACTCCCAAAATAAAAATTCCTATTCTTAGGGAGTCGTGTGAGTTGAAATAAGAAAGAGCTTCAGTAAGAGGCAATCTCTGCATACAGCCATGATATTTTTCCAATGGCAAAAAATTTCATTTTTTATCTTTCTACAGCTAAAATCACTGAATAATCTGGGGAAAAAAAACTAAAAAGCAGCCATTATGCTATTATAACCCCTGAAAAGTGACTGAATAAGAACATCTAGTATTGCAGTACAATACAGAAAGGTTAAACTCTTGTTTTGGTTATTGACACACACACACACACACACACATTTTGTGTAACTTTTCTTACACAGACATTTTAATTGTATAAATAACATACAAATATCTGATTTCCTCTGTAAAGACAGATAGAAATATGCTTGTAATGTGCAGGAATGTCTGTAATATACAGGATGGTACACATTTAATACTGTTTAATATATTTAGTACACTTAAGTGTACTAAAGAGTTTAGTAAGAATTACTAAGAGTTACTAAAGAGTAACTAAAGAGTTACTAAGAGTTTAGTAACTCTTTCACATTAAGGATAGCACTATGATTTAATTATTGTAAGAATAGGTAATTAATTATTTCTTTATCAAAGTGATAGATGCATTTCCTTCCTGCATATTCTCATTCCTGAACTCCCCTTCAGTGCACTGCAAAAAAAGAAGGTGCTTTCAACAAACCATCCACAATGAGAGTTAAAAGTAAGGAAGGCAGAAGGGGAAAAGATCTGGGGGCAAAGAGAAGAAAATAAACCTTTGTGTGGGGAAAGAGTTTCAGTGTCAGTCTGTGGTGGAGACTGCATTAGCACTTGATAAAGTATTGCCAGAATAAGCAGCAATTAGCAAAAAGCACAGGAGCTTGCAGTGCTTTAATAGAGGAGTTATAATTAAAAGGTGTGAAGGCATGGACAGTCACAAAGCCATGAAGTCAACCAGGGGATCCATTTGAGCAGAACAAGGGGTATTTGGCAGGAGGTGTCCCCAGATGAGCCCTGTGGTCTTGCTGATAGGGAACAGAGGGAGTTGTGCTGTTTTCCAACCTTTGTGTCTGGCTCCAGACAAATCCTTTTCCCCATCCCTGCTTTGCTTCCCCACCTCTGACCACCTGTTATGGGACTGAACTCCTCAAGCCTGTTCCTCAGCCAGGCCTGACCCTCTCAGCTCATCAGGAGCTCAGCACAGCTGAGGTGCCTAATTAGGAACCAATTCTCCAAAGGCTGTTGAGAGTCTCTGCAGAGAGAGGTCACAAAAATTCATGTTTGCTTGGGGGGAGTTCAGTGATGTCTGCGTCCCCTCCTTTCCAGGCACTACAGGGCAGTGTAGTCATGTCCCAGAATGGGTCATTTCTGCAGACCAGGGGAGGTGCAGGTGTTCCAGGGTGTTGTGTTGATGCTCAATCTGCCCAGGCACAGCAAATTTCTAATGTGAACTTGCAATTTTTCAAAGATTTACAATGCACACAAATCCACTGTGCTTCCCCACCCTTTCCAGAAGGAACCTCTCATCCAAAAATGTCAGGCATTGTTCTCTGGATTTAATAACCATTAGCACTGGCACTGAGAGGTTTTTTAATTTCCTAACATCCTGATAAAACAGATAAAACAATTATTTCTTACCATTTGCATCAGTGGAAGAGGCTTAGCCACGTTTCCTACATCCAAATAAAGAAGCAGCTTGAATCAGACAATTTGGCCACAATGTCTCAGGTTTGGCAAAGCTAAAAAAGATAAATTTTATGAACTTCAGTAAGGGAAGCATGAGTTTTATGCTATCACCTGAATTAAGCAACAGGGCCAGGTGATGTGGAAAATCTGCTCACCTTGCCTTCATCCCCCTTTGCTCTCACTCACCCTTTAATTTTCAGCACTTATTATTTTTTCATTTCCTGTTAACATTCCTGAGCAATACAATCTGCTGGAGCCGAGATTTGTTGGAAATTGCTCTGCTGCCTTTTCTTTCCCATTTGTATAGCCAGATGAATCAGATACTATCAATTGATTAATCAACATGTTCACTTGCTCTCCTCCATAACTGTGAGCACGAGAATGAATATTTATGAGGGTGTGTAATTAGGCACTTGATTTTGTAAATCATCTGGTGGTGCTGTCACTGAGCTTCAGTTTGCAGAGAGGCTTCAAGTCTTACGTATCTTCATGAAAGAAATTATTAATTTCAACAACAAGGAATTGGAAGAAAATATAGTTCTGTTACCACACATAATTTACAAAATTATAATTATGGTGTTGTTTGCTACATACTTCAGCAAAGATCTTATAGAAATGGGCTGATGAGCTAAAGGAGGAGAAAAATCAGGACATGGCAGCAGCAGCATCAAGATTTAGTCTGAGCTCTCCCCATGAAAATGCTTCAGTTTTACATTGTCCCTCTGAATTTAGAAGTTTCTTTTTCATAAAATTAATTTGGTTTTGGTTTTGGTTTTTTGGTTTTGGTTTTGGTTTTTTGGTTTTGTTTTGGGGTTTTTTTTGGTTTTTTTGTTTTTGTTTAGTGTGGCTTTGGCCTAAATCTTAAAATTCTTGATGAGCCTTGAGCTGTAGAAATCTTTGATAGTACTCAGATTTTTAGTTAAATCTTCATATGCATTTTTACTTTGCTATGTTTTTGACAGTGACAAGAAAATTACTCATTTGTGATCAGAGTGGTGCAGATCTTACAGGGATTCCTGATGATATAACTGGTGTTTGAGTTGCTCCCTTGAATGTTCTAGAGAAGTTCCAGGGCCATTTGTCATTGTTATTAATTTAGGATTGTTTGACCTACAACTCATTATTTGGTAAAATTACAAACAGCCTTTTCTAGGTATTAGCTTTGACAGCTTGAGTAGCATGAAAACACTACTATTAGCAGTAATAAAAAGAAAAATAAGAACAATTATTAAAGATTCAGCAAATTTTAAAATGTCTTCCAACTTCTTCCAGGATCTTCAGGTTCTGCTCTGTGTTTATAAACTGCAAAAATAATCAGAAGCACAAAGCTAGTATATTTTCTACTGAGAAATTTCCAAAGTTTTACACTGTTTTGTTTCTTTTTTAGACAAAATATTAGACACGTGTATTTAGAGTATTATTCAAGTTTTTAAATTAAAATACACTGCATGGTTTCTTTTGGCTATCACCAGGTCCTTTACTCTCTGGTTAGTTTTCTGCATGGATAAATTGGTTTAACACGTTGATATCTCTCTCAGGAGAGGATGTAGCACTGGAGTGGATGAGACTCACATTAATGCAGTGCAGAGAGCTGAAGCCAGGACACGAGAACCCCAGCAAAGCCAGGGTGAGGATTCTCCCAGCTGCCTTGGTGTCAGACCTGCAGAGAACCAGAAAGGAAATCCTGCATCAGTATCACTTGCCCAAACACAGATGAATCCTGTGCTTGACACTTCTGTGTCACTTTTCATTTGTGCAGAGCAGAAGAAAGAGCTCCATAATTGCACTGCTGGGTTCAGAAGGCTGAGGCCTGATATTTTTGCTTTTCTGAAAACCCTCTGCCGTGGAAGCGGACCCCACTGAGCAGGAACAGCTCTTTGTGCATTCAGGGGTCCAGTTTCTGCAGAAAGCTGTGAGATTTGGCCCATAACCACAGGCCATGGCTTTAAACTGAAAGGGAGGAGTTTTAAATGGGATATTAGAAAGGAATTCTTCCCTTTGAAGGTGGTGAGGCCCTGGCACAGGGTGCCCAGAGAAGCTGTGGCTGCCCCTGGATCCCTGGACGTGTCCAAGGATGAGTTGGATGGAGCTTGGAGCAACCTGGGATAGTGGGAGGTGTCCATGCCCATGGCAGGAGGTGGAACCAGGTTTCTTCCTGAGTGAGTAAAGTGTTGAGTTTGATGATTTAGATCATTTAGATGGTCTCTCTTTGACCTACTATTTTCTTTTTTTGAGGGGAAAAATCTTTTAAAACAGAACAAGTTAAATTATTTCAGTTTTAGGAGAAAAACGGAGGGAAAATTTCACACAAGCCAAAAAATCCTTTCTCAGCCAAATCTGTGGAAGGCTGACTCTGATCCCTGTCCTCTGTTCAACAGTGGGGCTAAAGCCTTGCATAATCCTAAAAAAATGAAGATTGGTCTGTACTTCATTCTCTGAAGTCAATGGTGTTCCATTTTTTTCCTTCGGAAACTGTTTAATAAAAATGACTGAAATGATCCCAAATGAAGATACTAATGTTCAAAAACTGACAGAGGAAGAGAGAAAGAATTTGGAGAACATTGGATTTCAGATTTTCAAGGAGAACCTGAGAACATCTGTGAGGAAAGAAAAAAAAAATCAATGCAAGCTCAACATTATGTTAAAGAGGGGTCTAATATTAAATAAAAAAATAAAAATACTATCAGTCACTAATTTAATTGGGAGAATTAATTGAACTTCTTATTCACATGTAAGTGTTTTTTGAACCTTCCTGGACTATTTTCCTTATTTTATCTTGAAGCACTGAACTTCTTGTTTCCAAAAGCAGTCTATTATGCTTGTCAGCTTTCTCTGAAAGGAAATGCGTTGCATATCCATCCCATCTTTGCTCTTCATTCTCATCTGTAAGACTGTAATTAATCTTTTCACTACCTATCTTTTTGCTTTCACTCATCTGCTCCCTCTCCATTCCCTTTTGCTCTCTTAATCCTCCCCTATTTCCACTCCTTTCTGCTTTATTTCTTATCCGTGTTTTATACCATCTCTTGTGTTGCTTCCAAAGTCCAAGAGTAACCAGTAAATAATGCTCCTGTCTTTCTTTAAACCATCTCTTCAAATATCCCCTCATCTTCCATTCTCTTCCTCACTGATGCCAGCAGCATCTTTTTCCCTGAACTGATTTCTGTGGTATAAATAACGCTTACAGGGCTCATAGATTTTTTTTATTAGGCCTGAAGAAAGCCACAAGGAACCTCAAAAAAGAGTGAAATATGTAATTAATCAAACAAATTGAGGAAAAATAATCTAATTAATATCTGTGTGTATATATATATATATATATATATATGTATATGTATATATATGTATGCAGATTCTTACATTAATATCATTAATATTTAAATATTATATATTAATAATGATATATTAATATTTACACATTTAAATTATATCTATATATCTATACTCCCCACTTTTTTTTTTTTTTTAGTGAATAATTACTCAGGGGAAGTACCCATCCTATGTGATCTTTCTCTATTTTCTTGAAACTGAATATACTCCCTGTCTAATATATCCTTATTGTCTAATTTAATTTTTATTTCATGACATTTCATAAATGAGTGAGCCGCAACAGTCAATCTGAATCAAGAACAATTACCCTTGAGATGTGAAAAATTCAGAAAACTCCTCAAAATTTTTCAACTGGAAAACAAATCAGACACGAATGCAGGAATTTTAGTGTTCACCTGTCCTGACAAAGTAGAATTTAGAATCTAAATCCCCTGAAGGGTGTGAGCACCCTAAAGAGGAGCAGGACCAAAATTTCACTTCTAAAGGACCCCTTCAAACTGCGCACATTTAAATGGAGTCTCAAAGCCATAAACTTGATTATTCCTTGACAAGTGCTTCAAACCACAGCAGTGAGCTGAGCTTTCACACGACCTTGCAGAAGGCTGATGAGATCTGACAAGTGCCATATTTATGGAAATGCAAAATCTTTACTGCACTGACATCCCTGGCACCCAAGACAGATCAAACATAGAAGACAATTGGCCTCCAGCACCTAAACTGAATATTTAATAACTATTAGAAGGATCTAAGCAGGCAGGACTTGCACTGCTGACAGCTGCAGGAGTCCCACCCATTTATTATGAACTTAAGTAGTCTGGACAAGAAACCAAAAGGCTCCTAAATTTTTTTGCTTCCACAACTGAATAGGATAATGCCCCATTTCATTTCCAGAGGCATATGATCAGATTTGACAAATCCACTGATGATGTGACCTGCAATAATCATGGAAAAGAAGTCACAAAAAGTAATTGTGATGAGCATAATTCTGATGCCCTAAGTTTGTCATATTTTTCAGATTCTGTACTGCATTATTATATAACTCTGAACTGCATACACAGTGCTAGCAAGTTCTCCTCACAGTGTAGTCAGACAAAATGATCCTTTTCAATCCCCAAAACCAAGGACACTATTGCAGCTTCAGGCCCAAAAGGTATAAACAACAGCAAATTGAGGAGAGCAATCTGGGAGGATGGGATTTCAAAACCTGAAGCTGTAGTTGGACAATTAACTCCAATATTTAAATGGACCAAAACTTATAAAAGTGTGAAATCTCGTGACTCAGTGTCCATCTTGGGTGTAGCCTTGGCCAGGCTCTTGTACTGCCCAAGGTGTATCCTTTGAAGGCCTTTTAATAAATACCTCCTTTACTTCTTTAACTCTGTCCAGCTCTGTTCTAGGTAGATTCTCAAGGCAACAATTCCACTGCGTTATATTTAGCAAAATGTAGGGATTTTTTTTTGTCAGACACTCATGTTTTGCTCTCACTGTGAGAGCAGCATAGAGGGTAAGTCATTAATGCTGATGAGACCCGCTGCTCCCATTACAGCCCCCAGCAGTTGGGTTCTCTGGGTATTAGCTACCAGTGTCTCAGTCTTTTAACAGCTTATTGCCCACTAAACCAATTCCCTTGGTGTGCACAACAGCACACACACAGGGCAATAAACCATGTCTCGTTCTGCAGCTCCCTGTGCATTCTTGTAAATACAAAAGCATGCAGCAGAGCATCCAGCAGCAGGAATTATGTGGCTGGCATTCTGCTACAGGAGGCTGTAAATCGTGTGTTTGCTCAGAGATGTCAGTGAGACAAGTTGATTTAGTGCTTTGGAGCTGCTGGGTATTCAGGTCTCATATCATAGGTCCTGGTCCTGGAAGCTCCTCTAACATTTTGCATCATGGAATCATGGAGCCCAAATTATGGTTTGCGGAAGGTTTCCCTTCTCTTTAGGGAAGAGACCCTAAAGGTCATCTTGTTCTGAACCCCAGCCATAGGCAGGAGCACCGTCCACTAAACAGATTGCTCCAACCCCCATGCAGCCCTGTCTTGAACACTGCCAGGGATGGGGCATCCACAATTCCTTCCTAAAGAATATCCTTTTTAAACGTGTTGGACAGTGGGTTTGAACCATTTAAATCCAGCAATAATAAGTAACCACAGGAGCTGATTTTCCCATCTACTCATTTCTCCCTGGGCAACCATTAATCTCCTGTCTCAAAGGAGGCACTGGCTGCTCAAGGATGAACAAATTAACACACACAGCCCAACCGTGCTCTCAGAATGAGCCCAGCTGGACGTGCTCCAGCACAGGAGCAAAACACCTGCTTGATTCAGGAGGTACTGGCTGAGGTGCTGTGCTGACACATTTACACTGCTGTGCTCATTCATCTGCCCTGCCCTCCTGAGCTGAGCTACAGCCCTGCCCTGCCCCAGCTCTGCCTGAGCAGGAGGAGAAGCTGCTCAGTGAGGAGGGGGCTCGGTGTCTCTGCAAGGCTGAGGATCTGCCAGCCAGGTCAGTGTGGGCATCATCTGTCACATTCACATTTTCTGAAGAATCCTCTTTGCCCAGGATTTTTCTCCTGGGAAGCTGAGAAGCCTCAGAGAGAAAGGAACACAATAATTATCTCCTTTACTTCTCCTCTGTTTTGCTCATGTGGAATGTGTTTGGAGATTGTTCACCCAAAGGTGATTGTTTCATTGGTTTCTCTGGAATTATTTTGACTCTTTGGCCAATGAGAGCCAAGCTGTGTTGGGACTCTGGAGAGAGTCACGAGTTTTCATTATTATCTTTTCAGCCTTCTTTAAGTATCCTTTCTGAATTCTTTAGTATAGTTTAGTTTAGTATTCTTTAATATAATATAGTATCATAAAATAATAAATTAGCCTTCTGAGAACATGCAGTCAGATTCATCATTCCTCCCTTCATCGGAGCACCCCCCAAATACAATAACCACCACGGCCTGATGGGCTCCAGCCTCGTCCTCCTCACTCTGCTGCTTGTCCTGGCTGTTTCTGAGATGAATTCAAGTGTAGGGAAGCTGTGTCTGATGTCATACAAAGGTGATGGTATTTGTGGAAAGGACAGAGCCGGGCTTTTCAAGAGGTGGTATTTTATTTGTCTGCTCATCTGCTTGTTTTTAAAATGTTAATGGTTTTTAAATGTTGCTCGTTGAAGTGAGGAGAGGGGAAAGAGCACTGGAGAAAGAGCATGAGGGTGATACTGAGTTCAGATAACTAGGGAGGTTCAGGCTGGATATTAGGAAAAAATTCTTCACTGAAACAGTGGTTATTGGAACAGCCTGCCCAGAAAAGTGATGGAGTCATCATCCCTGGAATTGTTAAAAAAATGAGCAGATGTGGCATTTTATGATATGGTTTAGTGGGTAGGGTCATATTCAACTGAAGGCTGGACTTGATGATCTTGGAGGCCTTTTCCAACTAATAACTCTATGGTTCTAAATATATTTGTCATTTGGAAATACACGGAGGCTGTGCCTCATTGAGACAGCCTGAATGCAAGAAAGGAATAGAAAAACCACCTCACTGAGAGGGCTAAAGCAGGAGTTGGGCTTGTGCAATTCACCCTCTGGAGTGTCTCCCCTTGCTGTGGTACCCCTGAGATGTGCAGCTCAGCACAGCACTGCAGGCAAGGACTGGAAGCAAAAAGTCCTGAAAATGCACAGCAGCTGCCTTGTTCCCAAGCTCCCTGCAGACAGGACTTCAGGAAGCTCCAGGGAGGTCAGACATTGCTGTGCCAGCCCCTGGACCATGCCTTGTGCCCAGCATGGGGCAGGAAGGGTCTCCTGCAGCCTGCAAAGCTCATTTAGCCTCTTTTCCTGCTGTATTTTCTTCCCCACAGGAGGGCAAACAAGGTTGATGCTCGGGGGAAAAGCGCACAGAGATGTTTCCAAGGGAACAGGGCAGATCCAAGGTGGGGCGAAGGAATGTACAGCAACCCTGTGCCTTACAGATAGGGGCTCTGGAGAGGAGGCAGAGATGGGGAGAGACAGTGGAATGTCACAGCTGCTGGCACACAAACTGTTGAGATGCCAATAGGAAACACCCAAAAGAAAAGGTGATAGTCCCTGTGTCTCCTTTATGGGCTGAAAAGAAGTATTCCAGTACTTGAAATGGATTCAGGCTTTGAACCTCATTCTTTCACTTATCTCAGCTGCCCTGGGGACTTTCAGGGTATTTGGGAGGGACTGGTCTCCATTTCAGCCTTCTAGGAGGTACACACATAATTAAAGCAAATTTTGCTGTGTGCTATGTCTTTCCACTGGAGAAAACTTCAGTGACTCACTTGAACAAGAGCCTAGGTGAATCTCACTGCATTTTCTAAAAGAGTTTTTGTGTGTAGAGAAATTTTAGCCATGGCTTCTTCCAGTTTTATTTAGTAAAAACTCTGCCTAGGAATCTTTTGAGGAAGCCTTTGGATACTGCACCTACTCAAATACTGATTGCATTATTTGGGATTTTTTTCCTTCTAGACTCTGAAAAATCATCCTGTACACATTAACTTCATTTCTGTATGTGCCTTTTTAAAGGTTTCTAAACACAGGACACCAAAATTCCCCACCACATTATACCTGGTGATCAGACCAGCAGTCTCCCATAGGTGCTGTGCTGTATCTGCCAGCTCTGGCCCCTGTCTCAGCCATCCATCACAGGGCATATCAAAGCCTCTCAAACTTAATCGATATATTTGATTCATGACCACTTTTGTCATTAGCTGAAGGTATGAATTGTTGTCAGGTTTTATTCTCATTTTGTACTCTGACAAATAAGCTTTACAGAACGTTTCTTTAAGCTTTGGTAACGCTAGCTAAATATTCAGAAAGAGTAAGGGGATTCAGTGTGCAGGGGAGAATTACCATCTTAATGAGGTTTGTCTCATTAAAGAGTTTCACTCAATTAGTTTCACAGATTTTGCTTCAAGAATAGGAGCACAGAGCTCTACATATCTGCAGCTAATTTTGGCTTACTTAAAACTAAGAGACCAACCTGCAAAAAATTATTTAAGTGGAAGGATGGTAATGAATATGGTCTTGGATCTTTCAAAAATGTATGGTTTTGAATCAGGAAATTAGATGAAAATACATTGTCAATTTTTACTTAAATAAGAAATGTGTTGGCAATTTCCCCAAGCAAAATGTGATCACTTCAGCATAAAACTCTATTTGTCATACAAAGACCTCTGGCGTTCAGACAGTTCAGATTTGCATTATTTCCCAAAAACTCTGCGTGCACATTCTGCTCTGTGACCTATGATTAAAGATTGTCAAAGGTCTTAGGCTGCAGTGCTGTCATCTGCTGCTAATGTGAAAGTGCCACCTGCACACAGAGTGACATTTTATCTGCCTGAACAGGGCTGCTTTTCCTAATCTGTCACTTCTTGTTGTGTGGGTTTTGTCAGATTTCCCCCTGGATTGTGCTCTACTCTGCCCCCCTTTGATGGCACAATACCCACAGAGCTCAGCAAAGCTGCATTAAAACAAGGGAGGAATACAGAGCTGCTCTTCTCCACACACTCTGGCAGTCTGAGATTTAGGGATTTCGAAAGCTGAGGAAGCACCATGCTAGAAGACCAAGGAGACTTTCTCCAGATACAGTTCATTTTTAACCCATGTGCAACGTTTGCAACTAAATGAACTTCACTGAGGGGCTTCCTCAAATGCGAAAAAGAGATGAGCCTGATGTGCTGTACACAACACAGCCAGGGAATGTGATCCACTGCAGCAGCAAAAACTGAGATATATTGGAGTAGTTCACCCAGAAAAGGTGAAACCGAGGTGCTCTGTGCCCTGGGTAGTCAAGGCAGCTTTTCTGCATCTGATATATGAGCTAACCAGTCACCAGCCTGTGCCCCAGGTCATCCTGCAGTGTGCAATGCTCTAAAAATTCAGAGGGTCTGATTCACCACACCAGGCTCAACATCTGCTCTGCAGCTGCCTCTGAAGGAGCTGGGCACCTGCCTGGAGAATGAGGGGCACTTCTAGCAAATGGCACACCTGACCTGCTTTGGCATGGGATGAATCACCTCCAAAATCCTCGGGCAGGCTGGTGCTCAGAGGCTGAGCCCTGTTTGCTCAGGTGCAGCCCCAGCCTGTTCCCATGGCATACACACCTCAACCTGCCTGCTGGAGCACAAGAGGGAGGACAGGAAATCAGCTTCATGCCTGAGCCAGAAACCAGCAGCATCAACAGAAGCTCTGCCACTGACTGCAGGCCTGATCTGAGGCTGCTGTCTCTGTGGCTCTCTAACGAACTTTGCCCACAACAGTTTTCAGTACTTTATGCTCCTATGACAAAATTCCCTTCTCCCTCCCCGAAACACCCTGAGGAACTGGTATACTCCAGATTTTATATTAATCTTCATTTTGAGGACTATGGATTTCTGAGGCTTTAATGGTTGGTATAGGTATTTTTCAGTCTCAACAGCTTTCACCAAAATGCTTTGCCTTTAAATCTCTTGGGGCTGCTGGGGTTTTTGTCTTGAAAGCAATGTTTGAGGGAGAGAAACAAATTGTGGATTTTTGGTTGATTTTTGTTGGTCTTGTTTTGTTTTGGGTTTTTTTGTTGTTGTTGGTTTTGCTTCAGTTTACTTAGTTTTAAACCTAATCTTTCCGAAATAGTTTTAGAATGAGAGAGCCACAGAGTGGTTTGGGTTGGAAGGGACCCCACAGACAACCTTGTTCCACCCCCTGCCATGGGCAGGGACACCTTCCACTATCCCAGGTTGCTCCAAGCCCCATCCAGCCTGGCCTTGGACACTAACAGGGATCCAGGGGCAGCCACAGCTTCTCTGGGCACCCTGTGCCAGGGCCTGCCGACCCTCACAGGAAAGAATTTCTTTCTAACATCTATCTTAAGCCTGCCCTCTGTCTACTTGAAGCCGTTCTCCTTTATCCTATGTCTGCATGCCTTTTATAGACAAAGAAATCAGATTTTTTTTTTTGTAAAATAGAAACAAAAAAAGGCACCAAACCAAAAAAAAAAAAAAAAAGTTTGCTTAGGTACAATTTTTGTATTTTTGGTGTTCCAAAACCAAACCTAAACTAACAAAATAATAGCTTTTTTCAAAAAGATAACATGGTTTATATTCTTTAATGGAAAAACAACTTGCTTGTCACCTTGCAATTTTAACTCCACCATGATTTTCAATAAAAAGCAGTGTTGATACAGAAAGTTCAACTATTTTTAGTGGAACAGTTCACAGTATCTCCCGTGCATGACAAAAAATGTTGTGTAGTTTAGCTTTAGTCATATTTTAAAATATGCATATTTGAAATTCTGGGGTGAAGACAAGGTGCTGCTTTTCATAGTCAAGATATTCAAGCTAAACTATGAAAAACACACACAGCTTCTCAGTCAAACACAAAGATAATCCCCAAAGAGATAAATTTTTTTGTATTTCTATTGCATGAAAAGGAGGAAGTCATAGTGGGGGAAAGCAGAGAAAGAACCATTGCAATGAAAGCAGAAGGTATCAGTAAATGAGGTAGGAAAAAATAGCCCATAATCCCCATTATTATCTACAGATTGTAAAGCCCAACAGATGACATCCATGTTTAAAAAAACCCTCTACAAACAGCAGGGGACTTGTGAGTAAGCCAAATGATCAAATTGCACTTGCAGGTCTGTGGGGTTGCCTGTGAGCAGGAGTCAGTTCATTAACCCAAACGACCCACGGTGCTGCAAAATCAGATTATTGTTGGCTCTGCCATTCATCAGCTCCTCTCTCCCTGGAACTCCTGCTCCTACACAGGAAATAATTGCAGATTTACTGAGAATAAAGGGATCTGGGGGGCCTCTTGCTCTTCTTGATCACATCAGCATGTCCCAGCTCCACTGACACAGGGGGACTCACCAAGAGCTCCCATCTGCTTCTCTTCTGGCCAATTTAATTACTCAGAGCCCACCATTGTTCTGCCAAGGACCTGACTCCTCATAAAACATGTCTGGGAAGGTCTTCCTCTGGAAAAATAACTCAGAAGTGGATCTTAAGGCCCCAAGCTGGCAGTAGATGTGTTTGGGATGGAAATAAACAGCAGGTTCCTAAGAATGAGGGCTTGGGATAGCATCCCAGAATCGTGCATATGGATTAAAAAGTTAAAAAGTCAAGAAATAGGCTGATTTTAAGATGATTCTTTGACTGTTACTGCTGGTGATACCTCAGGGTTTGACACTGTGATCATGAAAATCCCTTTGAATCAGACACTTTATGTTTCTATTTTTTTCTGCTTTAAAGCCTTTGCTCCTACCTCACCGAGAAGGCAGAGTGAGGCAGAATGAGTAAATTATATCATATATTACCTTCTCACCACCTCACAAAAATTGCCATCATTTTCCAGAGTGGTTTTAAAACTTTAAAAAAGCAAATTAAGTAAAACTAATTTTTATCAGTTCTTCTTTTTTTCTTTCTTTTTTAATTCATTTCTTTGCTGTTAACTTACTTGTTTTGATCGACTACAAAGCAGATTTGTCTTTGGAATTAAAAAAAATCCTAAAATTCTGAATAAAAGGGGTTGAAATTGAGGCAGTTTTTTGAGGCAGCTATGCTGACTTTGCGCTGTGAATCCCGAGGAGCACCCAAAAGGTTCCTTTCACCAGTGTTAGGAACAACCTCAGCTGAGAATTGTGGAAGAACCACCAGAGGAATCAACTTCTTAAGATTGTTTGAATACAGCCTTCATTATGTTTTCTCGGTAAACCTGAAAATAAGAATGTTGTAGACAGAACACCCAGGAAGAATGTGTGCTTTTAACATTTACAGGCTTGAAAATTTGCTTTGCAAATTGTTGTGGTGTCTGTCCTGGTTTGAAAAGACAGGTGTCTGCTAAGAAAGGCAGGAGCCTCTCTTAAAATGGAAAATGTAAACCCCCTCCCTCCAAATTATGATAATTTTGAAATTAAGGGGCTCTCAGGCAAACATATGGGAGTAGGAATAGCAGTTCTTTATTGGAAAAAAAAATGCAGTAAAACAAAACAACACTGACAGAGTCAGAACAGGAGCTGACCCCCTGTGGGTCAGGGTGGTGGCAGCAGTGCCATTCCATGGTGGCTCAGCCCTCCTGCAGGGCCAGCTGTGGTTCTGCTGGAGCAGGGATCCTGGACAAGGGTGGAGCTTCCCTCTGAAGCTCCAGGGCTGCTGGAGATGGGCCTGCTCTCCCCCTGGCAATGCAGGGCAGAAGAAAGCTGCTCCTCTGGGAGTGCAGGGAGCAGAGGCTGCTGTGGTGTTCCCAGGGTCAGATTGTATCCAGGTAGGAATGCTTGGCTCCTGCCCTGGGCAGAGCATCTCCCAGTGGGATGATGGAATTTGATCAGCCATGCAGGGACACTCACTGCCCATGAACAGAAGATAATTAGTAATTAATGGCCCATGAACAGAAGAGATCTCCTGGAGGGAGGATTGGCTGTGGAAGAGCTAAAGAAAACTGCCCAATGAACAGCAGATAACTGCCCCACCTCTGACAGATGGAAATGGAACACACACCCCCAGCCACATCTCGCATTTGCAACCCAAGACAGTGTGGTAAAGCAGAGTTTCAAAAAAAAAAATAAAAAAAAAATTAAAAAAAAATCAGAAACTGGACAGGTTTGTCATGCTTCATCATAAAATGGGCACCAGGAATGCTGGTACATCATGCTCTGTCAAAGGGCCTGTCCTGCTGAAAAACTAGTTTGTGTTTCTAGGCCAGAGCTGTTATACCAGCCCACCTGAACCTCTGGTCTGGCAATCTCTGTCTCTCAAGGAGTCATTCAGTAATTTTTTTATGAGCTTCATGGGTGTTCAGGTAACCATTGTCAGCTTCAAAATCTCCAGCCTGCATCTACTCTTAGTGGTTACATCTCTTTAACTTGATAAGGTTTTTGTAGCTGTGTCTCTGTAAATTTCTTTCCCCAGCAAGTCAGTGCTCAGTCATGCATTACATCCTCTCTATGTCCCCAGAAATGCATTTTTGCTGGAAAATCACTGTGTTGTGAGGAGAAATCAAAATATGAGTATTGCATGAATTTTATTATAATTTAAAGCACAAAACGTGATCTTAGAAACCTTAACTTGGTTTTCCTTGTGATGGCAAAACAAGTTCCTCAAAAAGGCAATCCAGAAAAATTATCTGTGCATCCATTTGAAGCTGAGAAGCCAATTTGGTCCCCAGATTTAGACTCCTACTGCTGCAGAGGGGATGGGGTTGGTATGTAAAGCAGCAGGGCTGCTCCTGGCTCTGGCTGCATCAACGTCTGCATGGAGGCACAAAGCCCCCGATGTCCTTGTGCTGGGGGAACGTGCCATGCAAGGAGAGGGAATGCCAGCTCAGAGCAGGCTCTCACCAGGATCTCTGCTTCAGAGGGAGCACATGGCACAGAGAGAGGCTGGAAACGCATGAGCTGCCTTTGGTGCTGCTACAGGACATTTACAGCAGAGGCAGCACATGGGACAATCTCTCTGCACATTAATTTTCATTTCTTCTCCTGGCCTTAGCCAGGAATCCAGATTGTTTTCTAGTTGTTTATTTTAGCTGAACTCATCTGCGAAGGCCCATTTCCATTGTATTTCCATTAGACACAGATGCTATCACTACATGCCAGTGCATATTACCAAGCAATTAATCTCCAGAGTTATTATTGCCTGTTTTATTGAAATCAAATACTCTTGAGTTCAGAAAATTATGTAAAGGCTTGGAGCAGCTTAGCTAAATTCCATGCTGAAGGCACAATCCTCTTGGGAAAGGAATTCTCTCTAAAACTACAAGCCTATGCTGCTATCTTGTGTAATTTCACCCCAAAATAATGCATCACCTCCCACAGTTAATGTCTTTGCAAGCTACCCTGACATTATCACTCAGAGCTCTCACTCCTTTGCTACCCACTGTTAAACTGAAAAGTTCTTTTTTGTGCCATACACACAGGCCAGAGGTGACACAATTAAATAAATATGTTTGTCATAGAAAATTAAGATCAGTAAGAATTAAATGGCAGATAAATTAGGATTGGCAGCCTTTTCCCGAGGGAGCAAAAGATATGCTTCCTAAATTCAGTGAAGATTGTTCTCCCCTCAGCCTTTGATCTGCAATCTTCAATCAATATTTCCATCTCTAAAGACAGCCAGTCCAGAGTTACAATATTTGTAAATATTGTTCTCACTTGGTGGGGTGGCCACAGGAAATGTGAGGGTGGGAAGTGAAACAAAGCTGTAATCAGCTCTTAGAAACATTACCAAAAAACTGGATTTTCCAAGAACAAAATCCTTACCAAGTGCTATTATTTTCCAGAGGAGTTGAAAGGAGGCAACCTGAGCTCCAGCCAGGTGGCAGCTGCAGGACCAAGGTCTCCTCCAAGGCTTCCCACCCCAGGACAGGACCCAAAGCAGGCCAGGACCACTCAGACAAGGTTTATTTTCTCTCACTGGAGAAGGGCTCCAGCTTGCCCAGCCGATTTCTAATACCCCTTCCAAAGCAAGAATTGCTTTTCCTGGGCTGCTGCAGCCAGGGAACAGAGGCTGACCTTTTAATTCTGCCTCTAATGGCTTCCTCCTCCAGCCAGGAGGAAAGCAAAAGCATTTACATCTCCTGCCATCTACTTTAGAAATCTTCTCCCACATCTCTGTCCTGCCTCCACCCCTGTGGCACCCCTGTGGCACCCAAAGGTGGCAACTCTGGAAATTATTCATTTCCTCATTTCCTGGACCTGCTGTCCTGTCCTATGGAAAGTTGTCCCCTCCTCAGCTCTTCTACCTGCCCCTCCTGGATTGCAACAACACAGTCATATTAAAGTATCCCCAGATTGCTTCCAGACTCTATTCAGCTTCTCAGTGTACCTCCTGCTCCTCTGTCCACTCTTCTCAAAACCCATCAGATGTTCTCATCTCCCTTCCCACACACAGCACTGAATCCAAAAAAGCAAATATCAGGAAATCACTCTCCTAAGGAAAGAAAAAAAAAAAAAAGAAATCAAGTCTTGAGATCTCTCAGGATTCTCCTCAAAGACAACAGGATTGAAACAGCTTGACTTTGAACTCTGAACAACCTGGGCCTTTTATTATTTTTAGTACTACTCATGTATTTCCTTGTCATTGCTATTAATTATGCACACTGAAAGCACACTGAGTGTCTCACTGCACTGCAGGCACACGGGGTGAGCCAGAACATGTCCCTCTGTGCTTGTAGTGTAGCTTCTTAGGAGGGTTAGCTTTCATTTGTCAGTTCAAACACGTTAATATTCAGACACTGCCATGGACATTATTTGTCTCTCTAGCTGATACCTGCTCCTGAACCAGCAGCAGAGAAGACAAGCTATAAAAAACATATCAAAAATGTCACCCTTTTTATTATGCCAGACCCTGTGTCACCATTCTGTTATCCCAGAAATGTTTGACTAAAGAAACATGCATTTTTTTCATCTTTAATTACAACAGTACGGCCACAGGACATACTGGAACTGCACTATCACCACACAGCAGACTGTGTTTGGAAAAGGTTTCTGAGGAAAACACAGAATTATCAAGAAGCTACATAGAACAGAATAGGTCAAATTAAGCAAATGGGCAACTAGGCTAAAATTAGCCAATGAAATACACTGCTGAGGGCTGTGTTGATCAATTGTTGCTGTGCTTGAAGATCCAGCCTAGATCAGACACCTCTGCTCCAGGCTGTGTGTTGTCCCTGTCCCTGCACATCACCAATGTCCAGGCCTGAGTGGCAGGACTCTTCCAAATAAAGCGAGAACCACATTCCATAAATTGTGGCTTTGGCAACAGCTGACAGAAAGGGCATTCAAGTGCTCTACCTGTCCACTGGTGCCATGTCCAAGGAAGAAAACTTTATTTCTGCTACTGAAAAGGCTGGGGAATGTGGGAACCCAGGACATCCCTCTGGGTGCCCTGGATGGCCTGAGCCAGTGGCAGGGGGCTCTGAGACCCTGGCATGCAGCCAAAGACACACCTGGGGTTTTGATCTTAGCCCGTGGAGCAAATTACCAACTCCGTATAAAGAATTACAAATCACACAAAAGTTTAAGTAGCATAGTACAGATAATCACAAAGTGAAGGGAAGGATTTTTGAGTGTTGTACAAGGGGGTTTTAAGCCTTGTACACAGGGGTTTGGATTTTGTACATGGGAGTCTGAGACTCTAAGATGGAGGAATCAAAGCGTGCCTTGTTTTTCTTCCTTCTTCTTCCTAGCCTCCATGATTTGGGTGATGTTGGCACTTTTAGATTGGTTTAGAATAGAAGCTGACTGTCTAACATAGGTGATAGCTATTGGAATGGAATTGTAAATACAGTACACATAGCTTTTAGTATAAAAAATAGCACCAGCCTCGGGGGCGGGCAGAGAGTGTGCAGAGTGTGCCTCTGGCTGACCTGCTGAGCAGACCGCAGCAGCCCAGAAGAAAATCTTAAGATAACACACAATAAACAACCTTGAGACCGGACGATTGAAGACTACTTCTTTAAAAGCACAAGTTGAAGCAAAGACTTTTCCACCTTTCGGAGTCACCCTGACCAGGGGGAGACTCTGACAGGGCAGCACAAGCAGCGACACAGGCCTTGATGTAGAAGTGAAATAAACCTGGACATGGAGCAAAGAGAGGGTTCAGTGTGTGCCTGGTGCCATTTTAGATACCTTGGAATGGTTCACCTGGCTTTGGATGCCTCTTCAGGCATTCCTGGGCCCTGCCAGCCTAAAGGTATCTCAGGTAGCACCTGGATGGAGCACTAACCTCACGTGGTGGAGCACCTGGATGGAGCACTAACCTCACGTGTTAAAGCAAATCAAGCCCACTCTGAGCCTCCAGCTTTCCTTCTATCCTCTTTTAAAATGGTCTAAAGGACACTGCTGTTTATCTCACAGAGTATATTCAGTTATAAATCACACGTACAAATGGACTGGAGGGTCCACACAGCCCAAAGGCCCTGGGTGCACCCCAGTGCCAGCTACTCAAACTCAGCCTGAGCAAGGCTCACTCGTCACCCTTGCGTTAAAAAAGAAAAGGGGTACAGCTGCCCTTAGTGCAAATAAGCCTTCAGAGCACACCTCAGAACAACCAGCTCACAGGCAGAGACCCCAAGGGAAAGACGTGGCAAAGTGCCAGCAGACAAAATCCAGGCTGGCAGTAGGAAATGGAGGCTTCCCAGCCAAACATCCTAATCCAGTGCTCAGGGCTTGACACAAATGAGAAAGTAACAGAGAAGCAAGGACACGTGGGAACCACTGCAAGTGCATTATAGATGAAGGATATCTGCGCTAATGATACCTGGAGACTTTGTAAAAAAGCAGTCCTACACCAGAACATTAATGATACAAGAGTCTATCTGAAGAAATCTTCCCAAACAAGAAGCTGGGGGATTAGATTTGAAAAGGGAACTCATTAAGAGAAACTTCCCTTATAAAATAAAGTAAAAATAGTTACAGGCTTTCTTTAGAACTTGGCACTCCTCTGTGTTATAGGCACTGAGGAGGTGATTTTTCAGAGTGACTGTAGACTTTTGCAATGTAGATTTGTACACTTGGGTGAGTCCCCATAGGTCCCCACAAACCCACCAGAGACAAATAGGCACTTTATCTCACTTTAAAGCAAGTTGCAAAATACAGCAAATTAATTGTGCCCTAAAAATGTCTCCTTTTCTTCCCATCAGCTGTGAAGAGATCCTTGGCTTATTAGCTGAGATGTGAGATGATCAGCACATATCCACACTGAGAATATCTAATGTTTATGTAATGTAAATGTTACATGAAGTGTTTGGTTCTATCAGCTGTCTATGACAATGTTTCACACCATAGAGCCAATGCTTTATGTTCCAGGAGTGCGCTTGGCTTTTGAGATTCTCTGCAGAAGTGGGCAGCAATGATTTCTTCAGCTCACACATTGTTTGAGACGAGAAAACACTTTCCCCCTTGTGTAGAGACAAAATGAAGGGGTTTTCAAGTTTTTCATAAGCCTCAAGGAAAATCAATGTAAGGTAGCCGCTGGCATGCCCTTTCAGGACTTTATTAAGAATCTTGGTGGTCTGTATTTAAATTTCATTTTCATCCCATTTGTCCTAAAGGGATACTGCCTGCTTAGCTGGGGTTTTGGCATCTTAGCCTTCAGGGAGTTTGTACTTCATTGGGATAGGGATTTTTACATGGAATTCTCTTATCTCAGAAGAATTGTCTTGTTTTCCTGTTACTGTGTGTCCCACTGACACAGGTAAGACATTCCAGTGTAGTTAAGTTGCCATTTACATGGGAATAATCTCATTTAATTGGACATGTAATAGTGCTGAGGTCCTTGTCTATTGATGCTGAAGGAGCAAAACAACTCCCTTAATTCACCTGATGTTTAAATTGTTAAACCAAAGCACCTCACCCTTGTGAATGAAATAACATCAAAAAATCCCAACCAGTTTTTAGCTAAAAACCAAGCAAACACCAAAACAAAAGAGAGGGAAAAAAAACCCAAAAAACCAACAGAGGCAAAAGTGCACAAACAGAGGAATGTAGAAAATATGGTTGGTTTGTCAGCTCCTTCAGCCTCCTCTTCTCTTTCTTGGGCCATTATATGCAGATCATTCTTCTCCATGAGATGCTGTCACTAAAGCAAACCCTCAAATTATTATGTTTCAGTCATTTATTGCAGAAGAAGGAGAAGAAAGCAATATTCAGCCTTCAGCAAATCTTCTGGAACATATTTAATAACTGCTGATTAAATAGAAATGGAGACTATCAAAGAAAGAATTTTAGAAGCTACAAATCTTTCAAAAGGACACTAAATTGCTGCTCCCTTTCCATCTGCAGAAGCAGTTTTGATTCCTCTACAACCCAAAGAATCATCTGGCTCTGAACTACCAGCTCTGTGTCCTGTCACAGCTGGTCCTCAAAGCAATTGTCCTTAAGTGACGAATTTCCTAAGTTCATGCTGGTGTGTTGCATAGCCCTCACTTTAAAGGCTGCTTTTCCCAATCAACCCCTTAAATCCTCAGCCAGAGGAAAGATGAGATCACCAAACAGTTGGCCATGTCCTAATATCTCCAAACACCATTATCCTTGTCCAGGCAGACTTGAAGAGAAATTTGAGATTTATCCAGCTCCTCATTCCTATGTTCTCATTGCCCATCACCAACACACCTTAACAGCATCAGATCAAGCCACGTCCCTTGAAGTTGGCTTCTTTTAGGATCTAATTATAAAGCTCTAAAACTTAAGTGCTATTCTTTCCACTAACAAAACAGATTATTCAATATTGTTTGATTACTGTTAAAAGAGTAATTTTCCCTTTCAGGTTCTTTCCCCTCAATTTCTTCTAGATGATGAATTCAAAACTGGGAATATTTAAGATGTGTAGCTCAAGCCACTGCAATTTCTTTATTATCCTTTATTTTTAAGAGAGAACAAACAAATCTCATGATATAAAGAAAAAATTAGGCAAGAACCTGAACCTGCTTTTTCAGCTTTACATGGGAATTATTCAGGGAGGACAAGAAAATTAGAAGGGAGTAGAGTGACCACAGGTCTCAGGGCAAGGGGCAGAAGGAAAATTGCCGATGAGAAAAAGTCATTGTCTTTGAACTTTGTCAGTTCAAAGAATGAATGACTTTTATTTAGGTTTTTCCTGGGAGGGATCCAAGAGGTTCCATGACAAACTGCATCCTCTGTTCCTCCAGTCTGTTAGACTATTGCCTTTCCAGCAATTTCTTAAATATTTTGAGCTCCATCTCTCTCAGGAGGGTTTCAGATGTCCTGTGGGTATCATGAAACTGGGAGCAAGAGGAAATTCTGGAATCAGGACAGAGGAAAATCAGGTTGAGGGGAGGCTGAGATGATGCCTACAACAGGACCAGACATGCTGTGAGGTCCACTAATTTCTCTCACTTTTTTGAATAGAAGTTTCACACATTATGAAAAGACTTGGTTACAAATCCCATCTGTTCTCTCCCACCTTTATCCTCTCCCAGTCACACATATCCCACATCACATCTAACCTCAGTCAATGAAAAACATAAAATTAAAATCAGCAATTAAACCATCTGTCTCATCTGAGATGCCTCCTGAAGAATGGATTAAATCACGTCCCTGGAGACCTCTGTGCCTCTCCATTTCTGGAGCACTGCCAGCAGAACACAGAGCCAAAGCCATGGAGAAGCAGCACTTTGGATATCAAGTGCAGTCTGCTCCCGACAGATTGTTGTAGTAGCTCTTGAGTAGCCCTCACAATGCTTCCTTCATTCTTCTTTCTCAGCTGAGCTTAAAAATACCAAAAACAAAACCAAAAAATATGTAAATTAAAGGTTGTAGAAAAGAGGCTTTAGAAGCAAAGACATTTACACCTCCACAGTTAAAAAATAATCAGATGACATGGTAATGTTAGCTACAAAACCTCAGAAGACAAAGATCTGCTGAGAAATTCTGCACAGCTGTTTGCTTTATCTATAAACAATGAGTCTCCCTTCAGCTGGAGCCACGTGAATGCTCTGGTTCCACCCTGCAGGTGCAGAGAGACCTTCACATCCTCACAGTTTAATCTCTGAAGTTCAGTGAAGATGCATCCCATACAGACTGGCCTAGTAGCTTTTATACTGGCTTCTATCTTCTTAAAACTTTTTGAAACTCAGTATTTTGAAACTCTTCTGCATTTTATAAATCAAATTGCAGATATAGATATAGATAGATAGTATAGATACAGATAGATATAGATATATAGATGATATAGATATAGATAGATTTGAACTTTTTTGCTATATTTCTCCATAATTGAGTCAAACTCTTCAATAAAAGAGCTTTTTCTGCTTACATTTCTTGCCTTCTGCTGATGGCTCCCAGAATTATCCCAGTTTCCAGGTCCTGGCTGAGGGCCAGCACCATGAATAATGATTCAGGGACTGGTTCATGCCCCTTGACATTACAGATGGCTGGGTTTACTCAGAGATATTCCAACATATTCTGCAAGGATAATTCCAGATCAAAGGAGGTTCATGGTATTAATAGCAGCTAAATATAATTAGAAATCACTTTAATGTGTTTTCCTGTGTTTTTCACATCTGAGTGGATTTGTTTGGGAATAGCAATCTGAACGTGGCAGGGCAATACCAAGGATGAACAGGGTTCCAAACTATTTACTTTTCTATAATTACTGCCTTGAATAACTTTTACCTGCTGGCACAGGGAAGACATTATCCTTAAAAATATTTTTAGTGTGGTTCCTTGTCTTTCTTCTGAGACTTCAGAGCCTTTTTGTAGTGTGTGCCAAGAAAAACAGGTAAAGAAAGAGTCCATCTCATTAATCAGCTGTAGAATTACAATTTGGAATCAAAGAGGAGAGAATAAAAATGGGAAGGCAACTAATATCAAGAATCAGAGTGCATTTTGAAAGGATGGAACAGCTTTAACATAGAGCATAGCTGATACATGTCAAAATTTACAATAATTTTCCAGACTCTATGTCACTAGAGTGGCAAAAGTTCCAAAAATTTATTTAGTGCAAAGTCCACTAACTAAGCATGGAAAAGCTGCTGCTCTGAGCACCTGGACAAGAGGAAAATGTAAATCAAGATTGATTTCTGTTCTAATGCTGATGCAGTGGCATAACAATGAACAAGACTATGGAGATTGGAGTATCCTCCCAAGAATTTCAAGAGCTGGGATGGAAAAGGTCTGAATTGATTCTGGGCCTAAAAGGGCTATTCATCATGGCGAAAGAACATTCCTTTGAAGTATGGAAATACAGAGGACATTTATCAATAAGGAGAAGCAAAGGCTAAAAGACCAAACTCTTTGCCTCCTGTTCCTCTTCCAAGGCAAAAGGAAAAAGTCAGGAGATGCCAAATCCCAAGGCTCTTCCAATGGAAAGTGACCTCTCAGAAGTGAGGTTAGACCTGAACAAAGTATCTGTCATCTATATTAATGTGTGCTCATCACACAAATATCAGCTTTTTATCCAGATAGGAATTTAACCCAGTGTAGCTTTGAAGCTATGAACAAGCCTGAATTACAATTTCACTGAAGGAGGGATAATATGGAAATAATAATCTGATTATCAGATCTCACTGGTCTCCAACTGCAGCTTCTGAGGACTCAGTGAAGATCAGGATACTTCTGCTCTGGGAACTGCACAAACACATCTTAACAGATGACAAACAAACAATGCAAGGGGATTAGTCAAGTCACAGATTAAACACCTTGATGTGATGTAAAATAAAACCTGGTTCAAGACTTTGGAATAAACCCTATGATCACCACCTCAGTTAAGTGATTTGGAGGAACCACTCAGCCAATTCAGTAAACAAGGCAAAATATTTGTGGAAAGCTATCAATTGGGCTTGACTTTTCCCATGATTGTTTCTTCCATTTCTGAAGTGAAGGAGAGAGGGAGAACATCCTTTGAGCTACAGGAATTTTGGAAAGAGACTGTGGGTGGAGGGATCACTGTCCTTTGAGAACAGCAGAGTTTTAATTTCAGTTCTGAGAGAAGCACAGAGGTTCCACCCCTCCCCCTCTTTCTCCTCTCCCCTCATGCTTGTTTTTCAAGTGCCAATGAGGAAAACTTCTCTGAGTCAAGGGATGCAGTGACTCATGCATCAGCTGAGTGCACAGCAGCAATGTCAGAGCTACTGTGCACCTAACATGGTTCCAGGGCAGGATGACACAAATTCATTTCCCAGTGGAAAGCTAAAGTAAATTCTAATTCACCAGATAAGAGCAAACACAGCTCAAATGCCCATGAGCTTCACCTCTGTGCACACAGGGGGGGTTATTTCATTTTAGAATCACAGAATGGTTTGAGCTGGAAGGGAATTTAAAGATCATCCAGTTCCAGACCCCTGCCATGGGCAGGGACACCTTCCACTATCCCAGGTTGCCCCAAGCCCCGTTCAGCCTGGCCTTGGACACTTCCAGGGATGGAGCAGCCTCACCAGCCTCACAGGGAAGAATTTTTTACTAATATTGAACCTAAATCTCTCCTCTTTTAGTTCAAAACTGCTCCCCTCCAGGCACTGTTTGTGTCACTGGCTGCAGTGTGGGAGATAAGGGCTCGTGAGCTGCTGGGGGCTTCCTCTGTGATGGGAAAGGGCTGCAAGCTGGGAAGGGCAGGGAAGGGGGACCTCAGGGTCAGAGGTGGAAGTGGCAGCTTCTGCAGGTGTGTTCTTTTATCCCATGACCTTTGCTGCTGACAGCTGAGAAAAGAAACCGGTGAAACAAAAAAAACTCTGCCCAGACACACACACACACAACTTCAGCATGTGCCTGCAGCTTGCATTGCTTCTACCCACACAACGAGATTTCTCTTAGGGCTGAAACCTGTTCCCATGTAGACCCAAAACATGGCATTGCAGACAATTTAATCTGCAGAAAGTGCTGATTCCTGCATACACACAGTGCTGGAATCTTCCCATTTCCATGGGAATTTACCAGGTCAGGAACAAGACAAACATAACAAAGTTACTCCCAGTGAGCAAACACCTAGGAAAAAATCCAGAAGAAATAACAAAAAGAGATCAGCTTGCTACAAGTGGCTGAGCTGGAGCACTTATAAGCAGATCTCCTTAAAAATACAGCATTTTTCTAGATATTTTTTCTTTCTTTCCTGACTACAGGGTGACACAACTCACAGGGGTACAGGCTGCAGGACACAGAGCTGTGAAGAGGTCCCACTGCTGTCCTGAAGGACCATGGTCAATCTGGAAGCACCATCTCTGTCTCTGAGGAGGGTGGGGATGCAGGACAGAGGAGATAATCTCAGCAGAAAATGGGAAACCACTGTCCTGTGACAGGAAGGATTTCTCAGACTGTGTTATTCTGGACTATTCCTGTTCCTCAGTACATAGATGCTATTTTCAAGTCTCTTCAGAGTAGGTAAAGGGGTGAAAATTCCTTTCAAAGACATAATAAGCAGTCTCTTTTCCCTAATAGCCTTTCTCTGGAAAGGTATTGCCACTGTAGCATAAAAATTGAACCCTTGCTTGCAAGACATTCATGCATCTTTTTAATGACCTCATTAACCAAATTGAGGAGGGATGGGAGGGCTTGGTGGGTGTGTTCCTTCAAGTTACCTTCAACTCCTGATGATCAGAAGGAAATGCATATGCAGCTGGAATTAGAAGGAGATTGCTGTGCTCACGTGGAGCAGAGCAATCAGCCACGCGTTCTGCTGCCCCTCCCTCTGCTATTGACACTCACAGATGTCAAGCTATTATTTTTCCATGGCTCAGGAGGAATGTCTCTGGTTCAACATGCTCAGGCTCCTTTCCCTGCACTTGCAGCCCTAACATCAGGCTGCCAACCCCCCCAGATTAGCAAGGATTGCTGCCTGCCTCAGCCCCAGTGCCTGCTACCACCCCATACCTGTGCTGCTGGGATGTTTTAGGAACACCTGGAGAACTGAATCCCTTCTGTCAGCTGGAGAGTGAGGGTATTGTATTTTTAGGTATTTTTTAACATCCCTGATGTGATACCAGCAGCTGGGAGACAGAGCTGCAGGGCCCCAAGTGTGTGAGCATCCTGTAGCTGGCAGAATCTCAGGCAGCCTTGGCAGACTCAGAGCTGAGCATCCTGAGCCAGCTGCCCCCGAGGATGGAGGTGGGGATGCATCACCAGGCACTGTGCTGGGAGATCCAGCTGCTGAAGCTCCTCCATCTGGGAATGGGCTTCTGCCTGCATCACCTGTCACAACAACACATCAGCACATGCTAAATAGGTCTCTCTTTCTTCCCCCTAAAGTACTTGAAGATTAGTAGCCAGATATTCATGCAAAGCCATCCAAAATGGTTTGATGTATTGGATTAGTTTTGATATACTTTATTTCTTGGTTGTAAAATATTTGGGAAATGCCTTAGCTCCTGCAGATGGGATTTGCAAGCAGGAAGAAATTGCTCCCAATGCATGACACCAGTTGGGTAATTTTTATTCTGGCAATGAGACAGAGAGAACAGAGTTAACTCCCAGCTAACTCAGGAGCTGCTCTGCTGCCTGACACAGGTGCAAATTGCAAAAGTGACTGGTGATCCCTGAACCATGCCTGCAGCAGCTCTGATGACTGCAATTGCATTTAGTGTGTCTCAATATGGTATTTTGTGTCATATTTTATAATGTAAACTGATGTGGTTCAACTGATTGTATCAGAACTGGCCCAGTCTGGACTGATGGAGGATCTGACCCAAATGTACTTGTTTTAATTCATCCTGAGCTGAAACTCCTCAGGACTTTGGAAAGATTCATTGGGGTGTTTTCACTTGCATTGTGTGAAGTATGTGTCAATGTAGACAGGCCAGAGCTATTCATCAAAAAAACCTAAATAAAACATTACTTCCCCACTGGAAAACAGAATTTCATCTCAGCCACATGCACAGAAAAAAAATGTCAATTTCTGACAGGATTTTTCACCAGAAAAAGAAGTGCAGAGATGTTTGTCTGCTTTCATCAGCTCAGTTATTCTCAGGAGCTATGGTTCCAGGTTTCTTGTGATCTCCTGAGTATCCAGCCAAGCTACATCTTTCATGATGTCTCATTGCAATGCCCCAGGAATAGGCACGCCTCAGATCTAGATCTTTCAAGCTTTTATTTCTATTATGGTGATGTGTGAAAGTGCCAGTGCTGCCCCCCTGAGATAGTGAAAATGTCAGAAAAGACAAGAGGCAGAAAGTGAATATATGACAAACAGCAAGATGAAAGGGAGAAGCAGAGCAACAGCCAGAGCAAAGAGTTTGCAAACTTCCTTCAATCACATGTAGGCACAAGCTCGCTGTTGTGAATCACAGAAACATGTTTAATAGAAATAGCAAAACTCATCTGCTGTCCCTTCTCTCCCACCTCTGTCCTCTGCCTCGTGGGGATTTTTCTGTAGGGATTTTAGCAGAGCTTTCTCTCTGGAGTTTCAAAGGAAGATGAAGAGCAGTCAGTAAATAAGCATCTTTGTGGAAGAAGCCTCTTCATTTCTGGATGGCTTAGCAACTACAATATGTAGGCAGCCAGAAAAGGATGAAAAAGCTCTCAAAAATCATTTGGAAAAAAAAAAATTGAAAACTATATGGAGGAGGCAGAGAGTTTGTATGGTGATGCGTATGAAAGGAGCAAGCAAAGCAAACTCCCACCTTCCACTGACCTGAATTTGGGGTCCTGTGCAGGAGCTGCTTCACTCCTGGGAGTGCAGACTCCTGGCAAGCTGCTGGACATGGGGCTGTGGAATGCTGTGGATGTGGCAAGGCCACAGGTGAATGTGGAGCAGTGCTGTGCTGAGCTGTGAGGTGTTCCTGCATTCCAGGGCTCTGCCAGCTGCATTGCCTTGGAATTAACCCCCGGCTCTCAGGGACTGGGCAAGGGATGATCCCCAAGGAGCACTGGGGAGAAGAGTGAGGAGCAAGAAAAGGGGGACAAGTGCACAGTTAGATGAGACTGATCTGATCCCAAATTAAAGGTACCGAATCATAGGCTTGAACATTCACTGCGTGTCTGAATTTCCATCACAGCCACCAGAGATGGAGGACATGATTTAGCAGCTGAAACAAGATTCTGATGTGATTTGAGAGGCCCCAGTGAATGATACGTGGTCTCCACCACCTGCTTTAGAAGCATTAATCTTCTATCATATTTATTAGTCTGCACAGATGTCCACATGTGCTGGGGATCTCAGGTTACACCAGGCAACACCTCTGAACCTGAATCAAGCTCGCAGAGTTTTCTCTGAGCCATACCAGTATTAACCACCCAAAGGTGAACTCACCTCTGGTGATTTGTGAACATCAGAGGCTCAGGTACTTTCTAAACCTCCATCTATAAATACCACAATTCTACAATCTGGTGGTTTAGATGTAAAAAAAGCAAGTTCCAGCTCTGCAAAGATACAGAAGTTGGACAGAATTAGAGTGGAAAAGGCAATTCATTTCTAACAGGCAGGGCTATTTGAAAGAGTTCCTTGCCTTGGGTACCAAACAAACACTTTAGGACATTTCTAGCAAGAATAAATAGAAATATTTCACACATAGACTGCCCTTGTGATTAAGCACAACAATAACTCTGGAGATGTCAGGGTCACTTGTCACATGAAGAGGGACATGTAAATGTATCTAACCATGACAAATGTGAACATGTTTTGGGTAGGGTTTTTGGGTTGGTTGTGGTTTGGTGGTTTGGTTTGGGGTTTCTTTGTTTGTTTTGTTTGGGTTTTTTGTTGTTTTTTTTTTTTACAAGGTTTTGGGGTTTTTTAAATTCTTTTTGGTTTTGTTTTTAATACCTTATAACTAAGTTTTTCTGCTTACATATTTCCAAGGGCTTTATAAAAACAAATTGATTATTTCCATAAGCTCAGTTACAGTGAACATGTAGTACCTAATTCCAAAGCCCATTTCAGTCAGTGACTCTGTCCATTACCTTTTGAGCATCAGGAGCAGAGACAGTGAGCAAAATTCCTGAGTGCAGTGTCAGAAGGACAAACATCTCCAATTCCTCAAGGTTTGCATTAGTGTTCCCAAATTCATCACTTTTTAAAATTCCTCCAATTCCTTCAGACATTGTTTGTTAAGAAAAAGCCCAACCCTGCTTTTCAGCAACATCTTTGGTGTCAAAGGGAGATCTGTGTTAGAAAATGAAGTGCTGATAATTCCACAAAGCCATTTCCTTTAACACATCCTCCCACCTCCTCCTACCCCCTCCATGTGTCTGCTTCATCCATCTGTTTCATCTCATGAAATTCATGGATCATGAGCTCCCTGGAGCACGGCCAATTTTCTCTGCCTCTGTAGTTCAACATTCACATTTCCCCGTCCTGTAGACAGGCATAAATATTGTGTAGTGAGCAGTTTGCCTTGTTTCCAATTTCAGCATGTCATATCCTGAACACTATCCGTGGCTCGTGGGTTTATTTATCAATTAATACATGGCATTATGACCTCTGGATCCCCCATTGGGTGTTACTGCTGCTGCTGGGCTGTTTCTGTGTAAATACTGAGCTGTTCAATAACCCATTGGGAAAATTGCATCTCTGTGACAATGAGGGCCCAGCTACAGCACCTGCACCCAGAGGGGTGAAGGGTTTGGCACTGCCGGGGCCTCTCAGCCTGAATCTTCAAATGCATCTTGGTGCTCAGCAGCTGCTGCAGGGACATTCCCTTCTGCTGAGGTTGCAGCAATGTTAATTTGCCTTTGAAACTTGCCCTTCAGCTTAAAATCCATCATTTTGAGGAAATTACTCTGCTACACGAGAGCATTCATAGAAAGCAAGCAAAATATGGCAAACAGACATATTTTTTTCCATTGAAAATGGAAGCAAATGTAAGTGGGAGGCATTAGCCCAGCCTGGCCAACGATGTTACAAGCTGCAATAATTAAAAGCATTCCTGTGACCTTTGTGGAAGAAAAGCACCAGTCATTCCTATTGATTTTACAAGCATGGAAGTCTTGGTCTAAAGTGCAATTTTGATTTAAAGGGCTCCCCCCATTGCAAACAGCCTTGGTAGTGGTGGGAGGATGTGTGCAAGGACTTCAGTAATAAATTTCTCAGGCTTTTACCCTGGAATTTTATTTCTCTTCTTTGTGTTGGAGTCACTGCCAGGGTGCACACCCACTGACACCCTCGAGAAAGCAAGGCAGAGTCAGCTGAAAAACATGAATATGGAGATTTTGATCTGTGACACTACTTGAAAAGAAACCCAGAGAGTGTATTTAGCTTGAATCTGGCCTTATGGGTACAGTGAGCTGAAGCTATCATGGTTTCTTCTGAATTTTTTGGACTGTTTTATTTCCAGCAGTATTTCTGTTTTCCTTCCTTTGTGTTAAGAAAGGAATCCCATGAGTTCACACTTTGCCAATCCAGTCGATTCTGGAAGACAATCAGTGAGCTTTGCAGCTGGTGGAAGTGCACAGACAAGCACCATCCTCTCTCCAGACATTTCATTACTCACCACAGCTCAGACTGAGATCCAGCATGAAGGAGCTGCAAAGCTCATCCCATGCTCTCACTTCCTCACTCCCACAAAAACAAAGGAAAAATCAGGAAGGATTTTGCAAGCACGTGGGTTGTTCCAGCTGTGATGACCTGATCCAGGTAAAAAACACTGGAAGTTACCAAGCAAAGATCAAAAGAACCTCCAGAGGTCTTGCTGTTCCATATCCAGCTTCTCACTGGAAGAGCAGGAGTCATGCAGGGAATGTGCTGTCACTCCACCCTGCTCTTTTCTTTCTGCATTAATCTGTAACCATCTCTTTTACTGGATCTTCACGTATTTCCATGTATCTAAATCACATTCACTGCAATAAACAAGGGAAAACATCCTGGGGCATCTAGTCTTTTTACTATTATCATTGATGAAAATCTGTGACTCAAGAGCATTTACTTCACCAGGAGTTCAATTAAAACTGAACAGGGAGCTCTGTGATGTGAGCAAATACTTACACAAATGAGAAATTCACCATGAACTACACAAATGTGATGCGTGTCAAACAGCAGTCAATAGGAACCCAAGCACAAGAAAATAAATCCAGTGAAATGTAAATATATAGAAAAGAAAATTAATAGGTCTTTTTTCAGACCTCAAGCCTGAAGACCATATTCTCATAACAAATTGCTGTTAACATCAGAAATAAGGTCATGATCTACTTGATTCTCTGTCAGTTGGCACATGTGAGTAAACAAAATTAATCTTAGCTGTTTATTTTACCCCTTTGCAAGTTTTCGAGCATCTCTTTCCAGGACATGTTGCATTCTAGCCTAAAAAATGGCTGTAAGGTGAACCCAAAAAGAGTAAAAAGGAATTTTTTTTTTTTTTTTTTTTTTTTTTTAATGTGGACTCCTTTATACTATTAACATGGAGACTGGGGAAAGCAGAAACCTGAGGAAAACATCCTGGCAACTCATTTATAGTCATCTGGTTCAATCATGGAGTGATATTTACTAGATTAAACACCTACACACTTCTTCCTTCCCTCAGTCCTGGAAAACAGGGTCAGAGCAAGCAATCAGGAAAAGATCAGGGCTCTGGAAGTTAACTGCAGAAGAGGAGGAGTTTGAATAAACCAAGACAATCGTGGGATGTGCAAATGACAGATTAAATTACTGCTAAAGGAGACTTCTTGGAAGTGCATGGTCCCGAGATAGGATTGTGATTAGCTGCAGTTGGAACATCCAAGAAAATCTGGCAGTGTAAATAAATAATATCAGAACTCCAGCAGAGTCCCTGGCCATCACTGAAACCTCTTCCTCACAAGAGCAATCACCTTGTGGTGCTCCAAGCACAGGACATTTAGTCTTCAAAGCTGCAAAAGCACCACAGGAGATTAATAGAAATCATAAAATCATAAAATCAAAAAAAAAAAAATTGTGTTGAAAACAAAAAACCTTTAGAGATCAGCTAATCCAACTCTGCTGCAGTGAGCAGGGACACCTAACATCTAACCTAAATCAGCTCTTTTGTTTAAAATCGTTCCCCCTTGTCCTACCACTATCTGTCTGTGTAAAAAAAGTCACTCCCTTTTTTTTATATCCCCTTTTAGGTGCTGGAAGGCTGCAATAAGATGTCTCTGGAGCCTTCCCTTCTCCAGGCTGAAAAACGCTGTCTCCCTCAGCCTGCTCCCATAGGATCCTAACAGTGGCCTCTCCCCAGAGAGGGGGAGGAATTCACATCCAGGCACGGAAAATCCTCCCTCACCCTGCAATTTGCAGCCCTTTTCTCTGCTCTGAACACTGGCCTTTTATTTACACTCATTAGCCCAATTTACTGCCAGAATCACAAATGTGTGTGTCAGCAGCATTTCCATGTGGGGCTCTGTTCCATTTATTTCCTGGCCAAGCTGCTGAGGAGAAGGGGACCCAGAGCGTCTCCCCTGCAGCTCTTCAGCAGCTCCATGAAGTGTGTAACACACTCCTGAACCTCAGGACATAAAGGGAGCAGGAGAGTGCAGGATGCCTCCAGCTAATGACGAAAAACACGCAACTTTGGATTATGAAAATGTTCCCAGGCTAATGCTAAATGCAGGTTTTCTGCTCCTCTCCAGGCTGGAGCTCTGGCAGGAGCTCATCTGCAGAGTCCAAGCGAGGCTGGAAAGTTGACAGGGGTATGGAAATTGAGTTCATGATGAGATGAGGACCATGAAAGATCCCAGATCACAGAACAGAGAAATAGGATTTAAAAGTCTGGAGAAAGTTTATATGGGTTGGGATAATTGAAGCAGTGTAAAGGAGCACAGAGTGTGGCAACATGAAATGAAGATGGTAATAATGCTGTGACAAGTCATTTTGTATGGCCCCTCATGTCATCCAGCCCTAATCACATCCAACAGCAAAAACAAATTTGGGTGAGAGGAAAAACCCTTTACAGATCTCTGCTAACAGACTGCAGTCACTGGTTCCTTTCTCAGCAGATTATTAAGAGATCAGACAAGTCAGCTGCTCCTTCCACTTCATCTTTTGGGAGGGAATATGGACCATTCTCAGGGCTGGGGATTCATCTGTCTTCAAAGTAATCACTCCAGGTTTTCTTTAGTAGTCAGTGGAGAGAGATTGACACATAATGCAATGAGCATTATCCACCTGAAAGGCTGGCAGCAGGCTTCCCTGGGGCCACTCCTTCATTCCCTTCAGCTGCAAGAGCCATGAAGAGATCCACCTGGAGAGCCACTCTTTGGGTACTGAAATTGGAGACAGCCACCTGTTGGGTACTGAAATTGGAGAAATTCTCCTTGTGGGTGCTGAAATTGGAGAGATTCTCTTTGTGAGTACTGAAACTGGAGAGAGCCACCTTTTGGGTGCTGAAATTGGAGAGATTCTCCTTGTGGGTACTGAAATTGGAGAGCACCACCTTTTGAGTACTGAAATTGGAGACAGCCACCTTTTGAGTACTGAAATTGGAGAGATTCTCCTTGTGGGTGCTGAAATTGGAGAGAGCCACCTTTTGGGTACTGAAATTGGAGAGATTCTCCTTTTGGGTACTGAAATTGGAGAGATTCTCCTTGTGGGTGCTGAAATTGGAGAGCACCACCTTTTGGGTACTGAAATTGGAGCAGATGCCTCCCACCCAGCATGCCTGCTATCCTTCCCTTACTTTCCTGCTATTCCTGAACAACAGATTGATCTTTTATCCTCTTGTTCCCTGCTTTGTGACCCTGCCAACTGCAATAGAGAGCCCTGTCCCACTTCTGGTGCCACTTTAGCCTCCACAGCATGCATCCTTTCCAGCCCTCCCCAAATCCCATCACGCCGGCGAGAATTAAACTCATTAGTGAATAATTTTCTTCATAAAACATTTGGCTGAAAAGCAAAATGAATCTGGGGAGCCCTGGAGGAATTATACACATCTCAATGAAGGTTAACACTTCAGCATGGATGTTATGGTTTTTTTCAAGTTTCATCTACTCTATTTTTTTTTCACTTCTCTGATTCTTTTGTACAAATCAAAGTGTGCACACAGAACACAGATAAGAATTAACATTATTTCATTTATATATTAATTTCTCACCTTAGGTTCTCTTTTTGGTGAATGAAAAGAGGCCAGAAAAATTGTGCCCTCCTTATCTCTGACATTTGTATTATCTCTATATCATGTCTCAGTGTAAGGGTCCATTTCCCAAATCCAGGGTCAGGGCTTATTTCCCAAATCACAGAATCACAGAATGGTTTGGGTTGGAAGGGACCTTAAAGATCCTCTCATTCCAACCCCTTGCCGTGGGCAGAGTCACCTTCCACCAGCCCAGGTTGCTCAGAGGTTCCTACACATTAGAGGCATTCCTGTGCTTTTTGAGTAAATCAGCAGAAAACAGAAAGAAATTTGTATGCTTGGATAAAGCCATGTTATGAAGTGATCTCTACCCCCTCCAAAACCGGACAGGATTCTTTGAGATTTCCTTCCTGCCCATATTCTAAAACTGGAGGACCACAGCTGAACAATCTATCTGTTGATTTTTCAGCTGAAGTTCAATTCTTGAATTTTTGCATTTGTATAATTGATTGTAAAACTTTGTAATTCATGCTAAGTTGGCTATTTAAAGATGTCATCCAATCAGAGACTAAAAAAAAAGTGCATTGCATTTAACTAACTAAGATAGAGCAATTTACAATCAAATATACAATTAATATATGAGTAAACCTCATGCAAGCTGAAAATAAGATGTACATATTTAAGGCATGATAATTAACCACTGGAACAAATTACTGAGGCTCATGGTAAATTCTTTTTCATTTGGGAGTTTCTAAATCAAGACTAAATGTCTTTGCAAAAAGATATGTTCAGTTTGCAGTCATTAGGTGAGAAGCAGAATTATTGATGAAATTTCATATTCACTGTATTTCAGAAAGCCCAATTAAATGTTCATTGCAATCTTCCCTTCTTAATAAGGATTCATTTATTTGGATGTCCTTTTTCAATAACAATGAAAATAACCATGAATACCATTAAAGTGTTAATATTTTAATATATTGTGCACTGATCTGGTCAAAGTACCATTCTATTGTTCACATGCACCTGGAGCAACACAGCCTAAAATTACTGGAAGGGAATATGCCATTAAGGTTCTTTTTATATACTCAAAAACAAAATCAAAATTTCTTCTTTCAAAGTATTTTGAGATAATTTTCATACCAATTTCAACATGAAATACCAAAATTTCAGTTGAGGTGGATACTCCATGTTCATTTTCTATGAATAAGCTCCAAATTCATTGAAGCACACAATGATAATAATAAAATAGAAAATACAAATACTGAATTCTGAGCATTTGGGAACCTGACCTTGGCTATAATTAAGGCATTTATATTTATTTGAGCTACATATTCCTATCAGGTATTGATGTCACATTGATTTCTACTTTACATACCATCTTTAAAAGAATAGAAAGTAGATTTTGGTCTTATTTTCCCTTGTTCCTTTCTCAGCTGTTGAACTATTAAAGAACAAGACAAGATCATAAGTAAGAGAACTAAAATACTGCAAATACAATGAAACAGTGAAAGGATAAGATGGCAGAGAGTAAAGATGTTTGACAAAAGGGGTAGAGAGAGTGTGGAAAGCATAAATATTAACAAAATCAGCAATAATGTGGCCAAGCTCTGTGAAGGCAAGGAGGAGATAAAGTTTCACCAGAGAGGTTGTAACTTCCCACTGCACACCCTGGGACAGGCAGGGCCATGGGGAGAGAAGAATGGTGAGAGGCAAATGCCTACAGAAACCAAAAAATTTGGCTTCATAGAATAAATAACTCATAACTCTTCTCTCTCAGGGTGATTCCTTCATGCCACAGTTCTCACCAACCCTGTTAAGTTTATCCCTGATTTCCAGCTGTGGTTAGATGAGCCAGGCTGGACGGCAGGTACCCACCAAAGCCACTCCAGCACTCCTCTCCTTACATGGAAAAGGGAGAAAAAATATATTGAAAGGCTTGGAAAGGGCAGGGAGGGGTCACTCACCAGTTACTGTCACAGGAGAAACAGACACTACTGGGGGACATCAATTTATTATCAAATCAGAGCAGGGCAAGGAGAAATTAAAACAAATCTTAAAAACACCTCCTTCCTGTCCTTCCCTTCTTCATGGGCTCAAACCCACTCCCAAGTTCCCTATTTCCCTGCTGCTGGTGGCACAGGGGGATGGGGACTGGGGACTGTGGGCAATCCATCACAGATTGTCTCTGCCACTTCTTCCTCCTCAGGAAAGGAGTCCCTCACACTCCTCACTTGCTGCAGCATAGAGTCTCTCACAGGGGAGACGATCCTGCATGAACTTCTCCAGTGTGGGTCCCTCCCATGGGGTGCAATCCTTCAGGAACAGGCTGCTGTCACATTCACATTCTCTGGAAAAATCCCTTCGCCCAGGATTTTTCTCCTGGGAAGCTGAGAAGCCTCAGAGAAAAAGGAAAACAATAATTATCTCATTTGCTTCTCCTCTGTTTTGCTCCTTTGGAAAGTGGTTTGGAGATTGTTCACCCAAAGGTGATTGTTTCATTGGTTTCTTGTGAATTATTTTGACTCATTGGCCAATCAGGGCCAAGCTGTGTCAGGACTCTGGGAAGAGTCACGAGTTTTCATTCTTATCTTTTTAGCCTTCTGCAAGTATCCTTTCTGTATACTTTAGTATAGTTTAGTGTAGTATTAAAGAACACTTTCTTTAATATAATATAGTATCATAAAATAATAAATTAGTCTTCTGAGAACATGGAGTCAGATTCATCATTCCTTCCTGCCACGGGGCACCCCACAAATACAACAGCTGCTCCAGTATGGGTTCTCCATGGGGTCACAGGTCCTGGCAGCAAACTGTTGCAGTGTGGGGCTCCTGTGGGGTCACAGGTCCTGGCAGCAAACTGCTGCAGTGTAGGGTTCCCATGGGTCACAGGTCCTGGCAGCAAACTGCTGCAGTGTGGGGTTCCCGTGGGGTCACAGGTCCTGGCAGCAAACTGCTGCAGTGTGGGGTTCCCGTGGGGTCACAGGTCCTGGCAGCAAACTGCTGCAGTGTGGGGCTCCT